>NC_133579.1:2549114-3297043 GCF_964106895.1 Numenius arquata
ACTGGGGAATACTTGCAGGAAAGCTCCTCTTCTATTATGACCTGAGAATGCCAGCGTAGGGCAATAATTGTTTAAACTATGCCAATTTGTTTCAGACTCAATAAAATCCAGGCCTTTTTGCTGCTATATTTCTCCCCCCCCCCCCCCCCCCCCCCCCTTTTTTTTTCCTCTTTTCCCCAATATGTTGTTTTAAAACACACTGGTGGTGTTAGGAGGTGTAAGTTGAGGGAGGGGAAAAGGGACATAAGGACTGACAGCGTTCCTCGGTGTTTCTGCACACACCGCTTCGCACGACGTGAGTAATACGTGTCACGCTGTGTTTCAATGCTTAAAATTGTCACTCAGTCAAATCTCCGAGGAAAAGACTGGGAATTATAAGCCACGATCCTCCATTCATCGCGTGTGCTTCAAGTGGCTGTTGTTACCTACAGCGACCTGGACTTTCGTGCTTCCTTTAAACTCCCTAGATTTTGGTGAATCTGTGTGAATCTGTGAGCCTACTGGAGCCTTTTTTTTTTCATGGAGGGACTGAGGCCTAATTTGAAACCTCAGTATATGTAAATTAGCAATTTATGGTCCTGCCAATAATAGGAATGACCAACTGTAAGGTGTTGCATCGTTGTTCCACAGGGGTCAGTCGGTGGCAAATGCATCTGAAGCAAAGATCGTTAGTGCACGTGTTCCTTGATTTCTAAGTAGTCTTCTTTCTAGACATTTGCTTATCTAACATTTGAGTCGGAAAAGCGTGCCAAAGTCTGGATGTAACAACGAATCTATTAAGTGGAGTAGTTAATGAGGTCCTTGGCCTCTCTGCTTTTTCACGCAGCGTAGGTTTAAATTTTAGCCGCAAGTAGGCAATGACATTTACAGCTGTGCATGGGAGGGGTGGCACAGTGTAACTCTAAGGAGACAGGTTGGGAGATTATACCTTGCAGCAACCTGCCAACAAAAAGAAAAGCAAAAAAAAACAAAACAACCACTTTCTAATAGTTCTCAGGCTCAAAATATGAACACCTTTTCAAGGGAACCGGTTGAACACTAGGTGGACAGTCAGGAGAAGTTGTGGCTGAGTGTTTCTTCAGTTACAAAGGATACTAAGCTTTACTTTTTGAAAATTAATGCTAAACAATGTTATTGTTTTATGGTAAAATCAGTTTTAAATTATCTTGGCAATTACGTCATTAATTAAAATTTTAACAGTTGACCCTTACCGGTACTGCTTTGAACAGTCGATTACAGTGTAAGGTGAAATGGGAAAAGGTGTGTTTGGTGATACATCATTCATATCTATTTCTATACAGAGAGATAAGTAAATATTGTGTTTATTTGTACATTTCTATACGGGAAGAGGTATTCTCTCACGCCTTCTGTCATACGCTGTAGTATTTAATTGTATCGCAATCCAAATTTAAAATTTCTTTTGTTGGAAGAAGATGATACAGTTAAGAGTCTGATATCGTCAGCCAAATTACTGCACGAGTCTCCTGTATCTACGTTCTGGACGCTGCCCTCCATGTGCCATTAAAACGCTTTTTCCTTTAAAATACAAGTTGAAAAATCAAGGAAAATGAGAGAGCTTTTCTAGCACTAGTATGAGAAGCCTTTCCCTTGATGGATTTGTAATGACAGAAGAGATAGTTTGTTACCTGCAAGACCGCACAAAATTCCCAACTGATTATCTTTGGTGCTTTCTAAGCACCGATTCAGTGTGAATCTTCCATTTTCTCATTGACTCTTTTCTCTTTAGAAGAAGCCGGCATTGATTTTTGTTTCCCCAGAAGAGAGAAAAATCGGGCAAGTAAATAGCAGCACATCAGTTGTCCTTGTTTTAACGCCCTGATGGGCAACGGTGACCACTTCCACTTCTTTCTACAGGGTAGTGAAAAATACAAGCCCTAAAAGCATTACGTATTTTTGAGCTTTCCATGTTTATTAATTAAAATATTAGTAGGAAAAAAAGGCTGACCGTTTGTGCTTGTGTAAAATTCGATTCTGTCATAAGGTGATTCTGCTTCGAGGCTGCCACTCACATAGCAACGTGGAGAGCCGTAATTATGAGTTGCTGCTCTAATCTAATACTGGAGTATAATCAAATTTAGAATTAGATTTATTGTTTTTAAATGCAATTAACCAGTGCAGAATGTTCGACAGATTGTTGTGTGTAGCAGTAAGTATACGTAGCCGGATTCTTAGCTCCAGCATATCATTACAATACTAGGGAGATCCCAGATGTAATTATGGACAAAATGTAGTCATTTATGCTCATAAAATATTAATACATTTCTGGAAATGTCTATTTAATAAACAAAAAAAGAATTACAATGTGGCTGTATTTTTGCAGTATTTACAGAATACGTCATACCAGTGCTTTGCGCTCGTGTTTCTATTTGTTCTTCTCCATATGCTGAGTTTTTTTAAAATAATCCTGTCTCCGGATTCAGCACCCTTAGAACCAGCGCGGCGGTGGGTATCCAGGATACAGAGGAGGAGAAAGGAACCAGGAAAGTTGTTTGTTTGTGTCAGCAGCCATCTGTTAAAACAAAAACCTTCCACTCGGTAGAATTTTCTACCGACGCAAAATAGCTCCATGGTGGAACCTGTCTAGTAGTATGTAATAAATCTTGGCAAATTTAATTTCGTTTTAACATCGAGATACCTCTTCTGCCAAGTTCTAATATGGTAAAGCAGTAACTGATAGATAATTGACGCGTGCAGGACCAAAATAGCCTGCTTGTGCAAAGGAGATTGAACCTCAAAGCAAGCGAAGCTTTGAGCTGCGTCTAGAACTGCAGGTATTTCACACGTATTTTCAAAAAGATTTTAGTCAATCACCGAATTTGACATTTGATATTTAGTTCTCCAAAGAATAGTTTTTAATAGGTGCTCCAATTAAAGCAGATCGAAATCAAAGGAAGATATTTTAAAGATTGCTTATTCATCCTTCTATGAGAATATTCAGACTCAAAATAGCTTTTTTTTTTTTTTTTGAAAAAAAAAAAAAGGCACAGTAGTTGGGCGAGAGACTTCATTTTGAGGAGCTTAAAGCAGTTTAATGGGAATTAGAGTGAAATGATCTTAGAAAGCAAATTATCTTGGATTTGCCAGTTGTGGGGTTCCTGGCACCTTCCCTTGGAGCGTCTGGTACAAATGGCTTTCAGGGACCAGACACTGGAGTTTGTGTCTCCTCAAAGTGAAAATGCCTCTCCAGGATACAAGAAAAAAGTAGTTTGCAGTAATAATCTGATAACGCTGGGGTTTGGCTCCAGTGCAGCTTTCCATGTCCCCTGTTACGTGGGTGTCTGTGACTTCTGCTGTCAAATGCCATGTTGCTCTTCCTTACGTTGCTGTTAAAAAAAGAAAAAAAAAAAAAAAAAAAGACAAAAAAAGTTACGACTGCAACACTGAAATGTATTTATGATAGAACGGTGTGCAATATTCTGGTTTTAACTGCCTTGTCTGTCTTAAATACCGCAGCACAAACGAAAGGCAAAAAACAGTGCTAAAGGGTTCGTGTTTCTGATCTTTGTGTCACAACGCGACGCAGTGCCGGGTTTGCGACACTGGGGACACCAAAAAGTGTTGCTATCAAGAGTTCCTAAAGAGTGAGATACACCGAGGTTTTGTTCTTCCATTCAAGTACATGCAAAAACCTTAAGGTATTTAATTACACAATGGAGGTTTATAGCAGTGGATCCAAAGGCCCATCTGAAGACAAGGCAATTCAGTGGATTCTCAAATACGTCCTGACAAGGAGATTTCCGTAGTCACCTTAAACTCGGGAAAACAAGACTTTTACTGCTCCTACTTGCTCTTTTTGTGAGCAGCTGGAGGGCAAGAGCCACGAGCATCCTGCTCCCTCCATCCCAAACTGACCGCATGTGACGTGGCTCTGCTGCTGCTGACCCCACCTGACCACCTTAAAAAAAAAAAAAAAAAGCAGCGTTGAGGGAGGTCCTGCCTTAGAAATTTCTCCTGAAATTCTTTTCCACAGACAGATCCATTCAGAAAAAATGCTTATGATTATAGCTGCTGTGCCTTAGTTGCCAAAATAAATTATTTCAGCTGGGGGAAGTGAAGGCTCTGTTAAGAGGAAAAATAATTTAGGAGAAAAGTAGCAAAAGTGGTTTATCTGATGTGTCATTTGCTGTGATTTTTCTGCGTTTCTTCTTAGCAAAAGCAGAGCTGACAGCATCGTATTGCCCATAATGTGCTGGATGTAGAGCGCTAGCTCTTCTACAGCTTCCTAGATTTAATTTCTCCTTATTCCTTTAAAAGGTACCTACCAGGGGCAGTGGACAGGAGGGATGCGGCACGGGTACGGCGTACGTCAGAGCGTACCCTATGGCATGGCGACTGTGATCCGTTCCCCGCTCCGAACGTCGCTGGCTTCCCTTCGGAGCGAGCAGAGCAACGGCACCGTTCTGCACGACGTCACCTCAGACAGCCCGGCTGGAACGAGGGGAGGATTCGTGCTCAATTTTCACAGTGATCCCGAAGCCATGGGCATTAAGAAAAAAGGAGGCTTATTCAGAAGAGGGTCCCTCCTTGGTAGTATAAAACTTAGAAAATCCGAGTCTAGGTCATCGATATCTAGCAAACGGAGCTCCGTCAGGAGCGACGCTGCTATGAGCAGAATTAGTTCTAGCGATGCCAACTCTACAATTAGTTTCGGAGACGGTGACTGTGATTATTCCCCTATGGAAGACCACGTTGATGCCACCACGACAGAAACCTACATGGGCGAATGGAAGAACGACAAGCGCAGCGGGTTTGGTATTAGCGAGCGTTCCAATGGTATGAAATACGAAGGAGAATGGCTAAATAACAGGCGGCACGGGTATGGATGTACCATGTTTCCAGATGGCACCAAAGAAGAGGGAAAGTACAAAAATAACGTTTTGGTCCGTGGAATAAGAAAGCAACTTATACCAATACGAAACACAAAAACTAGAGAAAAGGTGGATAGAGCGATAGAAGGAGCACAGCGAGCAGCTGCCATGGCCAGAACCAAAGTGGAAATTGCGACTTCAAGGTATGTTATCGCAAAATGTCTTTGTTCGTCACCGAATTTTCAGAAACAAGACTGTGTTACAATATGTGAGCTCTTATTGTTGAAAAAAACCTAAGAAGTGCAAGGGTGTAAATGTTGTCTTCGGTGAGTACCTTTCACCTTTCAGTTCCACCTGTGTAACGCCATTGACTTTAGTGGCATTACACGTGTGAAACTTAGAACTTCAGCTCATTTGAGTAAAGACCATCATACATATTCCATCATATACTGTGAAAATAAATTTGCATTCTCGTACATTTCTGCTGCATTACGCCTTTAAACCTGTTTGGAAAATGAAACTAGTGAGGAAACGGAGGGAATGATTTGGGGGATGTGAGGTGAAGACTGAAT
This sequence comes from Numenius arquata, assembly GCF_964106895.1. Classification (NCBI taxonomy): domain Eukaryota; kingdom Metazoa; phylum Chordata; class Aves; order Charadriiformes; family Scolopacidae; genus Numenius; species Numenius arquata. Next base: position 2,554,516 of record NC_133579.1, read on the forward strand.
ATCTTCCCATAAGCATGCTCCAGTTAGACTTACTGTGTTGATGGTTTTTGGGGTGGCATCTCACTTGCTGAAGTTGCCCATTTGACATCTTAAGACGCATCTGTTTATCTGAGAGACCGTGGCACGAACAGCATAAGAATAATGGTTGAGGCTCTTCTGCTTAAAGGCTGTTGATTCAATTACCAGGGCAGTGTCTGCCCAAAGAGTTCTGTACGAGGACTCTTTTGTTTCGGAGCTTTTCCTGAAGCCTGAATTGGTCTGGATCTTAGCACCACCACTTCAAAGAGTGGTGGTCATCTTCTCCCCACCCCCTGCCAGTTGTTTGAGGTGTGAAAAGTGTATGGGTATCAGTAGTGGGGAAAAAATGTCATTTTCTCTTTGAACTCCCAACCAACAACCAAGCAAATATATCTGAAATGGAATTGTTACAAATTAAATCATTATAGGCAGTTTTAATAGGTTTTACCATTAAGTCTGAGAGCTCTTTTAAAAAGCTATTTAATTGTTGATGGCTTCCAATAAGTTTTTGTGGCAGTTTCTATGTTGTTGGTTTTAGTTTGTTTCCTCAGGCAGGCTTTTCTTGAAATATGCTATGAACCAAAAAAAGAGCCCAGAAATGTGCATGAAAGAAAATCTTCATGCTATTTTAGAAAGAGGATGTCACATTACACTTTGAGCTGAACAACTGATTCCTGATTTAGTGTGGTCAGTATTGTGTGCTCACTCGCTAGCCTTTTTGTGACGATCCTAAAAAAATACAGAAAAGACCAAAAACTGCGTAAGCGGGCAAGCTTGAGTACGGGGATGGCTCATAGTGAAAATTAGTTGAGACACAAACGTGAAGAACTCAGCATGCTGATAAAGAACTGTTCTGAGCGCTGGGCACCTACGTAACCAGAGGGTGGGATCTACTCAATTACTTCTATAAATATATGTAAGGCATTATATGACAGCGGACCGTATTAGCAAAGCAGAGCAGTAATAGCTAACTTCAAGAAATCACTGGATCCCATTCGTGTTCTGTCAGTCCATAAAAAGCCCTAGTTCTGAAAAAAATGAGGTGATGGGGGAGTCACCCTTTGAGCCCATGTAAGGCTGTTAAAAAGCTGTCACCTGAGACCACGGGGTGTGCGCGTCCTCTTTAAGAAGGGACATGTTCTGAAGCTGTGAAGCATGTCTGAAGGGACGTGTCTCTGAAGCGTTTTGTTTGCTGTTCCTTCCCTTCGGTTTCAGTGAAGGACAAAGTTCAAATATGATTCTTTTGGAACTCCATAAAAACGTTTATTTCTTTTGAAAGCGCAGCAGCAGAAAGCATCAGTTGAGGTGAAGCTGTGGCCGTGGGCTGTTCCTTCCTTTTGTTTTTCAGCCGAGAACCTCTCTGAGACAGTCCCATGGCCACCAGTATGGATAGAAGGATTCCAGTTCAGATTGCCTTTGCACTAACCGTACTGGCACCGAGTCAAAGGCAAAGACACCTCACACCCAGTCAGGCAACATCAGGCATAAAGATTACAGTAACTTCACCTGTGAGTGCCTGTTGGACTCGCCTACTAAGGATGACCCAACCATTCCCACCTCTCAAGGTTTCAGCATGGCCTTTAGTGTCCACCACTGGGAGCGAGGCCGTGGCGTTATGGGAAGGAAGGGACTGTCGTACTGGCAGAGTCAGTAGCGCTGACTGTCTCAGGGCCAGCTCATCTGGAAGAGACTCTAGAAGAGAAGACTAAGAAGGCCAGTGGTCTCCTGGGTTGCATCAGGAAGAGGGTGGCCAGCAGGTGGAGGGAGGTCATTCTCCCCCTCCGCTCTGCCCTGGTGAGGCCACATCTGGAGCACTGGGTCCAGTTCTGGGCTCCCCAGTTCAAGAAGGACAGGGAACTGCTGGAGAGGGGACAGCAGAGGCTACAAAGATGATGAGGGGACTGGAGCATCTCTCTGATGAGAAAATGCTGAGGGACTTGGGTCTTTTTAGTCTGGAGAAGAGAAGACTGAGGGGGGATCTGATCAGTGCTTATAAATACTTAAAGGGCGGGCGTCAAGAGGACGGGGTCAGGCTCTTCTTAGTGGTGCCCAGGGATAGGACAAGAGGAAATGGGCACAAACTTGAACGTAAGAAGTTCCATCTGAACATGAGGAGGAACTTCTTTGCTGTGAGGGTGGCAGACCCCTGAAAGAGGCTTCCCAGAGAGGTGGTTGGAGGCTCCTTCTCTAGAAATATCCTAAACTTGCCTGGACAAGTTCCTGTGCAACCTGCTCTAGGGGGACCTGCTTTGGCAGGGGGTTGGAGAAGATGATCTCCAAAGGTCCCTTCCAACCCCATATCATTCTGTGATTCCTGCAGTGTCTCAGTGGAAGAACTCTATAGATAGACCTTTTTTCACCCCCAAAACCATCGAATATCCAGGTCTCCATTCCGAAGAGCTGGAAACCCTGCCTCCGAGCCAGGTCCGTTCCTTTCCAGCACAGCTCTGAGTTGTGTGCTGTTCTTCCGGGATTGTTTATTCCCAAAATGTTTGCTCAGACAAATGAAACCAGACCATACTCCTCTTCATAGCTCCCTGCAAATCCTGACAGATTTGGCTGCTGGTTTGACCCATGACAGATGTCCACACAGTCATCAACAAGACCAACCGCTGTTTTCGTTTATGTTCCTGATGTCTTCTTATGTCTAAAAGTCCTCCTTAATAACCTGGGTAGTCTTCCTTTAGCTAAAATCACAGTTTGGTGTCCAAAGAATAATCTAAAAGTTGGGGTAAATGATGCTTCTCTGAACCTGAATTTACATCGACCCTCCTGGCTCAGCCTTCGGGGTTTTGAGGCATTCGTACTGGGGTGTTTTAGCTAAAATAGCAGCATTTCTCAAAAAATAACAGATCACAAAATCGTGTGTCTTGGAGAAAGCTGCCGGATCAGGGAAGTAGTTACCGGCCTCTGCCACGCGAATTTGTATCTGAAACAGATTATAGATTAGCAATGAGTAAAAATGCTTTTAAAGTGATAGCGCAGCTTAACGGTCTTGATAGCATGTTCTAGTTTTACTAGCTGTATTTAAGACAAAATATTAAGGTCTGAATGTAAAAAATGCAGAATTTGAGGAATTTCAGAAGTATATTCAGTATTTTTCCCTTTTAAAATATTAAAAGGCTTTTTGTTTTAATCATTGTTTTAGGCAGTAATTAGTTCAAATTCATCTTTAGCCCATTTGTGCTAAAAGCAGTCAGCTTTACCCTCTCTGCCTTTTTTTGGGTCTGGGTGTCTAAAAGGAAAAGCTGCCTTCCAGAAATTTTTAATAAATTCTTTTCTGTGTTATTTCAAGCCCACGTGAAAGGCTTCAAACGCTAGGAGATGCACATTTGGAAGAGCCCTTTGGAAGATGTTAAAAAGCCCCAAATGTTTGCTCAGCCAAGAGTCAAAAAGGGACTTGTTTTGAGGATGTCAAATAATTCTCACTGTGGGGATTTTGAACTTTTCATTGCTGTCAGGTGTCTTACTGGAAGGAGATCTCCCTCTGCAGTTCAATATGAACTGGAATTATATTAGACCGCTTCTTTCCTAGCATGAAAATCACTCTAAGTTCTAGTTAGAGGAGCTATTTAGTGTATTATATTAACTTTGCTTTCATTAACGCTTATGATGGTATAAACATTTTTGGAATTAATTCTCAGAGTTTGGACATAAACCTTTTCTACTACTCAGTATGGCTGGCTGTTTGAGAATGAATCAGCCCTGTAGGTAAACATGTAGCGCTGGAAGCAGAAGAAATGATGTTTGTGTACATACAACCCTTTATGTACCAGATTCTTTCCAGAAAAGTCAATATTATGGGTTCGGAATTGAACTCTCAGAGCCAGGTGGGTTTTAGTTTGGTTTTTTCTTCCTCCCTTCAGATTTTTTCTAGCTAATGCTCCACTAGAAAATCTCCTTTACGTGTTGACTCTCCGAGGGAAAAAAACTTCACAGGGACACAGAAGGAGAAGATAAAAGTACAGTAAGAGTAAGAAATACCAATCAGAGGACAGTGTGCGGAGGAAAAAGGAGAAAGAAATCAAAAGCAAAAATGTTTCCATGTTGATAGAGTTTTCCTTATACTCCATTGATCTGTCAGGTCATGAAACAAGCAGGCTAAGAAATTTTACCTTCTTTTTTATTCTGTTTTCCGCAGAAGCTGATACTTTTAAGTACTCTGAAGTTGTGAGTGAGTTTTAAGTAAGGTGTACTGTCTTAATATGCTGTGGGAACTTGTGACCACCTGAAAAGCGACGCTGTAAGGGGTTTTCATTACACCGGTCCCTGGGCTTCGGTGCAGGATAATGGTGCCTTTGTGTCAGGCACCGCACAAATAATCTGCCCTGGCCACACACCTTGCGTCTGGGAAACGGGCGCTGCCCAGCAAAGAGAAAGAAGCTGGCAAAAGGACCCAAGATCGAGATAACAGTAAAATTAATAACTTGCAACTAATAAGACAAGAGCGGTCCCTCCTTGTTAATTAGGGGTCTGGGCTCAGCTGGCAGTGGCCAGTCAGGAAAGTCTTTTAAGGGCAGCACCGAAGGGGGATTAACTGGTGTCTTTCCTGCAGCCATTTCTTTTCAGCGTAGCTTTTTTAGACAGCTCAGTTTTATTTTTAACATGTTTGTGTCCAAGTCCACGGATGCTATGGCTTCGTTTCAACCTTTATTTTTTTAATAGAAACTACCAAAACTCCGGTTGGGATCTTGTGTCCCGAGCAGCTCGCTTTGTGTGGCTGGGAAAGAGCCTCCAGTTGGTGGTGGGGCCACAGGAGGAAGGTCATAGAGTCATAGAAGGGTTTGGGTTGGAAGGGACCCTAAAGACCATGCAGTGCCACCCCCTGCCCTGGGCAGGGACACCTCCCACCAGACCAGGTTGCTCAAAGCCCCATCCAGCCTGGCCTTGAACCCCTCCAGGGATGGGGCAGCCACAGCTTCTCTGGGCAACCTGGGCCAGGGTCTCACCACCCTCACAGCAAAGAATTTCTTCCTGAGATCTCATCTCAATCTCCCCTCTTTCAGTTTAAAACCGTTCCCCCTCATCCTATGGCTCCATTCCCTGATCAAGAGTCCCTCCCCATCTCTCCTGGAGCCCCTTTAGGGACTGGATTTTCTTTGGGAGCGTTCCCACCGCTACAGCCTGGACTTTTCTGGGTCCCTGCCCTCCCTCGCTGTCCTAGTGGCCTCCTGGAGCCAGTCGCTGGCTTACTGTTGTGTTCAGCGCTGAGGATGATTTAGAGAGCTGTGATTTACCCTGCGGCCCGGGCGCATGGCCTTGGCTTCAGGTCACTGGGCATCACCTCCTTCTGACCAGCCGGCCCAGTTGTCCGCCCCAGAGCACTGGTGTTCACGCTACAGCTGTTATATATAAGAAACTGCTTATATTTTTGATAACCTTAACTCAGAGTAAGTTTCAGTGCACTGTGCTGCGTGTGGTGGGTTTCTGTGAGGTGTGTGGAACAGCAGAGAGCTACAAAGATGATGAGGGCACTAGAACATCTCTCTGACGAGGAAAGGCTGAGGGACTTGAGTCTTTTTAGTCTGGAGAAGAGAAGACTGAGGGGGGATCTGATCAACGCCTATAAATACTGAAAGGGTGGGTGTCAGGAGGATGGGGCCAGTCTTTTTTCAGTGGTGCCCAGGGACAGGACAAGAGGGAATGAGCACAAACTGGAACACAGGAAGTTCCATCTAAACATGAGGAGGAACTTCTTTGCTGTGAGGGTGGCAGAGCCCTGGAAGAGGCTGCCCAGAGAGGTGGTGGAGTCTCCTTCTCTGGAGACATTCCAAACCCACCTGGACAAGTTCTTGTGCGACCTGCTGTGGGTGACCCTGCTCTGGCAGGGGGTTGGAGGGGATGATCTCCAGAGGTTCCTTCCAACCCCTATTCTGCGAACCGTCAGGAAGGACTGAAGGGTTTAGGAGCCAGTTCCTTTCTTGCGTTCGTTGCCTTGTGTGACCAGCGTTCTTGGCTTGACCTGAACCAACCGTGGTTTCTAGGGAGAGCTGGAATTCTACACGTGTGGGCGTGTAGTTGGTGTCCACACTAGATGGCAGCTGCCAATCATTCCAAACGGCGCTGAATTATGTGCCCCACACACAGCTTTCCGTGCTGGATTTAGCTGACTCCACCAATCTCACTTTACTCAAGAAACTAAACTGGACACTCGCACGACCAGTGCCTCACACGTCTGTGAGATGCTGTACTTATTATAGCTGAAATATGAACGTTGTGCTTAGGAATAGGAGCCAACGAATACCAAAGGTATTTATATAAGGCCACTTGCCTTAGCACAGAGACCTGCCTTAAGGTTTGAAACAAAATCAGTTTTAATCATTTTACTGCGTTAGCCTGGTTGGAGATAACAAATAAAAGTGCTGTGGTAAAACTTAAAATAAGTCTTCAACTACTATGAATAGTAATTTTGATGTTAATTCTTTAGAGGAAACCATATGTTCCTTGACTCCCGTGGGAGTTGCGCCGCTGCCTTCAGCGGGGCGCATTTTCACTCAGATTTCACAAACAACACGTTGGTAAAAGAATACAGTCTTGGACCGTTCCTCTGTTATTTGCTGGGGAATTAATAGTACATCTGTTTGGAATATACAAATTGTATAAACTTCGCTACACGGATTTGATTTCTTTGCTTAGTGTTTAATGCGGTAAGATTACATGGCTGAAAGTATGCAAAATTGCTCCTGTGCTTTCCCGCAGCTGGAAAATTAAGAAAGCCTCGAGTATGTAACTTTTTGATCAAATTACCTATATCCAGTACACCTGCCTACAGCCCTAAGTCTGAACAGGGATCTATATGTTATTTTTAAGGAGGCGGTTCTGGAGTGCAGCCAGCCTTACTCTGAGTTTGTATTAGACACAGAATTGTTACACCAGAGTTGCTTTTTCCTCACTTGTTTACAATCAGGAGATGGTTAATGTAATATTGAAAATATTCGCTGCTTTCAAAACAGAAATGAAGCAACACTGCACCACTGCTTTTAAAATAATCATATAAGAAAGCCTTTTTTTTTTCTTTTTTTTAGTATACAAACCTCCTTGAAATGTTTCTTTGTTTAGATGGGTAAGGAGTTTTTGCCCTGTTTCTCAATTTAGGAGCTGAAAGAATCTTTACAGTGGCAGCCGGTGGCAGATATATGTGAGAACATGAATGTTTGGGGTTTTTTTTAATGGTACTGAGATACACTAGCAGAAGACTAATTATTTTTATTTTTTTGTAGCCAAAGAGGATGAGCTGTTTTGCAGCTTCTTGCCTTAGTTTTTACCCAGCATCTCAGTTTTGATCTGTATGACAACAATTGTTCAGAAGATAAGCCGCAAACATCATCTGTCTCTGATGACTTTCGGGAGAGTTTCTGTGATGGAAATAAATCTCCATTTAAAAAAACAAAATCTGGATCATTTCTACTGGTTAATCACGTAGGAACCGTAGTGTGAAGCCCTTAGACTCACGTTATCGATTGCTAGAAAACTATTTTCAAAATCAAAAAGATATTTTATATTTCTCCTGGTTTTGGTACAATTCCATACATGTGACTAGCCGTACAAGTCAGTGCTTGAGTAATTTACTTGATGTTTTGCTCAAAGACTGAACCAATTAATACAGAACCTTTCAAAGAAATAAGAAATCGCCCTGTCATCTGACAGCAATGTTGCTGATCAGGATTCTACAGAGTAGGACGTTTTTCAGTGAACAACTATAGCAGAAAAATAGTAATTTAAATGATTTAGTTAATGCCCCCTACGTTGAGCTAATTCTGTATTTCCCAAATAATAATTGATTAATTTTCTGTAGTTCCATGAGTAATACTGTTTGTTTGAATACTGACGGATCGGTGATACATATTATGACTTCTTTTTCGTAGCAATTAATACATTTTTCTGGTTTTGTACATCTCAGTGACACTGGTGCATATTTTCATACACTGACTTGTTTTCTTTTGCCTCCCTCACTGTGATTGTCTTCTTTTATTGCTGCTCTATTTGTACTTCGTTATGTTTCCTGCTTCCTCGTTCTTCTCCAGCTCTCTGCGCTCGTTGTGCGGGAGGCAGACGTGCCTGTGGCTGGTGTCCAGAAGTCAAGTTCTCCTTATGAGCTTGCCTCCCCTCAAGCCCATGTAAATGTTTAATATCTGAAACGACATTTTAGCTATTCTTGTTGCCCTCTTCAGATGTTTTCCCAGTTCTGTTAAAAAGATGTAGCCTGCAAAGAGATTGTTCCTGAGGTCACCTCCAAGCCACCTACTTTATGTATGAACTTATGGCTCTTACACTGAAATTGAACTTCATTTCCTATTTAAGAGTAACCAGTGAGTTTTGTGCAGCCCCTCTTGGCAGTTTGTACAATCATAGAATGGTTTGGGTTGGAAGGGACCTTAAAGACCATGCAGGGACACCTCCCACCAGACCAGGTTGCTCCAAGCCCCATCCAGCCTGGCCTTGAACCCCTCCAGGGATGGGGCAGCCACAGCTTCTCTGGGCAACCTGTTCCAGTGTCTCACCACCCTCACAGCAAAGAATTTCTTCCTGAGATCTTATCTCAGTCTCCCCTCTTTCAGTTTAAAATGGTTCCCCCTCATCCTATGGCTCCCCTTCCTGACCAAGAGTCCCTCCCCATCTCTCCTGGAGCCCCTTTAGGGACTGGAAGGGGCTCTGAGGTCTCCCTGGAGCCTTCTCTTCTCCAGGCTGAACACCCCCAACTCTCTCAGCCTGTCCTCATAGCAGAGGGGCTCCAGCCCTCTGAGCATCATCAGTCGTCCCTTAGATTCCTCTTCTGTTAACACTGACATTCACAAGTTCTGCCACTTTTCACACCTTTTTTCCCAAGGTTTATGAATGTCCTGGGTTCGCAGCCCTGAGCCCTGTGTGTATCCAGGGGTGAAAAGCAATCAGTGAATCTATCCCATTATATTCTGTTTCTGAACTAATTTTTTGTTCGCTTAAGCATTTCTTTTCTTTTTTTAATCTTCATTTCCTTCACTTAATTCCCAAAGAGTTTCTGGTGAGGAATGCCACTCTTTGGTCCTGCTACATTGAAAGCAGGGATTGATGGGACAAGATGGTGTTACTGGTTTGTACTTGAAAGCCAGAAATTTCCTGATTAGCGTCTGACTAATATGAAATCAGTTAAATGAGAGTTCTCAGCTTTTTTGTTATAGGAGTTTAAGAAGAAAGGCAGGTATTTCTCTTTTCTCTGACCGCTCTGAATCTGGTAGGCTGCTGTTAACTTTAATTATGTTACGGCTATAATGCAGCATCTCCAGTTTGTGCTTGCCGCGCTTTACTGGCACATATAAGACGAGGGAGAGGTCATTTTGCTGCTGCTTTTACTTTGCTTTCTGGTTTTGGGGTGAGTCATTTCAAAGCTCTCTCTTTCTCTGAATTTGTAGACCACTTCATAAATAAATGTGGTGTATCTTGTCAGTCTTAGAGCGACCCATAAGGGCTTAAAATCCAAACGTGGAAGCAAGCAAGATTTTCCACAACTCAAAGATTCTCATTGTCGAGGTGGTGTCTTTTGTCACATGCGGACGTGCATCATAGCCCTGATTTGTTCTTACTTGGAGCAAGGCTTTAATACTTGTTAATGGTTAGGAACTTGGTTTCCATTGGGAAAAGGAAGTTAACACCAAGAAATCTCGGTTATAACTGAGCTGAAGCGACTCCATAGGAAGTGGCTCTGTGTGTGTGTATTCAGCCCAAGTTCACTTTTTGAGCTCTGGCACTTACAGGAATTTATGATGTCAACTGTGTAAGCATCTTGGGAACATCTTGAAGACAAAGAACATATTGCCAAGCGGTAAGATACAACAGGTATTTCAGGAATAATAAGGGAACCAAAAGTCTAGAGTGGGAGTGGAAAGGTGCCGGGTGTCAGAATGCTTCGTGTTTACATTTAGGAATCTTTTTCCTTGACCAAGGGCTTAATTTCAGTTTCACTAAAAATCTAGTAATTACAGACATTCTGTAGTGTTCGTAAATGTATTCCCATTCATGGGATTGTTTTGTGATTCAGAGAACAGTATGTTTCTGGGATTTACAGATTAGCAACGAAGGTGGGAACGACCTTTATCAGTTCCATATGTATAACCAGAAGAGGGAAGCTGGTGACCTTTTCTGATACTCAAAAATGTTTGATTTGTACAGATCTGTTGAAGTTAATTAGTTGATAGTTTCTGATGAAGAGTCTTCCTCTCTCTCCTCATGGTGGGTAAATTCCTTGTGCCAAACTAATTCATGTTGGGATGTCTTCAGTGTACAAATAGGAATACTGATTGATTTATATTCTCAACTGATAATTAATTATTAGGAAAATAAAAATCATACTGGATGTTTTACGATCCCAAGCGATGTTTTTTAGGGTGTGCAATATCTGGGTTTTTCCTAATGCAGAGTTTATACCTATTTCAGAAATAGGTTTTGTTGAAAGACTGAAATGGGACAAATAAAAATGCGTGTATATTTTGTATACTCAAAATTCAGATCACCTGCAAAAAGATCTAGTCATATTACTTGTTCATAGTTGAACTTTATAAACAATATAATTTGCTATGCGCCTGCTAGTTACGAAGAAAAGACACTGAGCATTTTCAGGTCAAAGTCTGTAGCTGTGATATGCACAGATGCAATGCATTTCTGGTGGAAGAACCGCTTAGTGGAGCTTCTGGGATGAACCTTTGTTAGCAGAAGGGTTAGAAAAGTGGATAACATTTAGCTTTTCATTTTACTGGGGCTGTGGACAACAAATGCAGAGAGCAATTAGGCAAAATTGTGGTTCTGAGTAAGTTCACCGGGGAGTTTGGGCTAAATTTGATTTTTCTTCAAATTCTAGTTGATCGGAACGTGCTCTAAGTGGCTTTTAACAGTTCTCTTGTAAGTTCCCACTTTGAGATGCAACGGCTGTTGGATTTGAATTCATCTGCTCCTTGCACTTATGATGATTAGAAAGCTAGAAAAGCGGTCTTGAGGTCTAATGATACTGAAGTTGTGAGTTACCTGCTAACGGGTATAGTCCCTGCGTAACGCGATGGACGGTGGCTGTGGACCTTCGTGGACAGTATGATGAGCAATGCGAAAGGCAGACTGGGATCCTCTCCATACAGAACATTATTAAATTTTGGACCAGTATAAAAAAAGAGTCCTCAGAAATGTTGCATTGTGCCCTGGTGTTTGAGTAGGGGTCGTGCAAGCATCGGTCCGGCAAAACCCCGTGAGTTGGCTTCCACTCGTTTGTTGTTTCACGACATGTTTAATCGGCTGTCTGTAATAACGCGGGCATTTTTGGTTGGCAGTTCAAAGAACATCCTGACTGAGTCTCCACAGGCCAGTCTGAGAAACAGTCGGCTTAAACTATCTTCAGAAACCCTGCTTTCTTGCTCAATTAAAGGAATCGTGTTCTGCTTTCAGTGTATCTACTTGATACTTCAAAAGATATTTTTCACTGAAAAAGCAAATTAATTTGCCTTGAATTTGCCGGCGTGTGAAAATGCGTATTTGAGTGGATGTATAACCTAGCACTGCTTAACCCAGCCAAGATAATAGTTCCGGTTCTGCATAGAAATTCATTTTGCAGAATTATGGTGACACTTTCCTCTTGGATTATCTGCTTTTATACGCTCACTGTCACACTTAGAACCATTTGATATCATCTCTCTGACTCCGAAACTGTTTATTATCTTTTCCTTAGTAAAACTAATTCATATCTTTGAGATGTTCTGATCTTTTCCTCTGCTCATTGACACTGAATTGTCTCATTTTGCAAGTAGAAGTTTCAAGGGCGCTGGAAATTGAAGTTGATTAGGTGCGGGTCACTTGAGGAGACCAGCATTCTGTGTGCAACCTGGCCGCTTCCACCTCTTAGTAAAGGAAACTTTAAAGTAGATTAAATAAGACCTTTCAACAGATAAGTCCACTGTGTTTTGCTTCAGTTAGGAGTGGTTTAACTCAAGTTCTTTTTCTTTTCAAGAATATTTACTGTTCAGAAAGATGTATTTGGTGTGCTTTGCCCCTCCTATTCCCATGGTTTCAGTTTAAATATGAATCACAGAATCTTAGTGGTTGGAAGGGACCTTTGAGATCATCGAGTCCAACCTCATTAAAAAAACAAACAAACAAACAAACAAAAAACCCCACAACACACAAAAACAAACAAGCAAACAAAACAAAAAAACCAACAACAACAAAAAAAAACCCACACAAAAAAAAGAGATGAATGTGAAGTAGAACATGAGGGGAAATGAATAGCAAGATTCTGTTACTCTCCCCAGTAGTAAGCCTTGTAAACCCACCTTTTCTTCATTTTCCTAGTCCTATTTTTCTGTGAAAGATCTTAAATATGATCTCAAGAATGTATTTCTTAATATAATAAGCATTTAACATTAATGCAGCAACAGTGTAGCAAGAAGGAGAGAAAAAATTGGAAGTCTTGAGTCTTAGAGCTGTCATAAAATTATATTAGTATCTCTCTGTGCTTTAGCGTCTGTTCTCCACAAAGTACTGTTTTATCCAGAAAAGCAGAAGTTGCTTCAGGATTCCCATGTAGCACAAACTTCATGCGCCACTCAGAAATTCTCTAGACACTTAATGACCAATTTGCTTGATTATCTTCAGGTATCACCAGCTTGTTTTGCATTATGAGATTGCTGCTTGAAGCGTTTCTGTCAAAGTTCTCCTTCTTTGTTTTAGCTTTTCTGTTCAGTTATTTATGTATAAGTGTCACCCATTCCCAGTCACTGATAGGGCTTAGGAATGGTCACCGATATAAATAATTTCAGGTGCTTTTTTTTATTTGCTAGAAAAGGTAAATTCCTTGTCAATATCCCCGTGGTTTGGCCCTGTTATTGCTATCAGCGTAATGCCTTTTCTTCTCTTGGAAAGAAATACATTAGATGGATTAGCAAAGCACTAAAAATATCTTTGCTTAACCACCAAATTATATAACCCTCCGATTCCTGTTGGCTGCTGCTCTCACGCTGGGTGCCTTTCACAAATCTGCATTTTCCAGCACATCAACTGAAACCAGGTTTGGGTTTGCATCACATCTTCTTTCAAAAAAGAATTTCAAATATATCTTTTTATATATATATATATATATATATACACACACATATCTTTTTTCATTCAAAAGGTTAAAAGTAGGATTTACTGAAAGCTTCTGATAACTGTTATCACTTCAAAATTTGAAAATGCTGCTGCTTTTATATGATATATTCCTTCCTTTTTTTGGTCACCCGTGTCTGATGTTTTCTTTGGGTTCGTGGTTTGTTTTGGCAGGGGGGTATCTTGTAATGAATAGTCATTTAGATCAGATCCACTGCTGAGGGCCGTGGTACTCTGAAACAAGATGAGTCATTTTTCTAGAAAGCTCTTTACTTCTGCAAGAGGAGATTTGGTCACGATGACCAGCTGTAGAGCTTTCCTTTTCTGCACTTTCTGTATCATTTGAAATAAAGGATTTTCTAGAGTTAATCTATTCCAGAGATCTCTGTAAGGGCAAGGGCAGGAGCAAAATTGTTTCTCTTCCCTTAGATTAATTAAATCTTTGTCATTTCAAGATTTTTCTCTAAATTTGTCTTCAAGATCTGAAGTGATTTATCTCTCTCACTATTCCAGTGCTTGACCACGTACATAGTACCAGTAGTAAACTGATGCTGTAACTCAAAGAATTCTCTTTGCGTTGGTGAATGAAGGGGGAAGAAAAAAGAGGCTCGCTTTAAACGCGCGGATAGTTGACTGAAATGCTCATCCGAAATGCTTGTGATGAGGTAACTTTGGAATCTCTTGGCTTTTTTTTTTTTTTTTTATTTCTTTGCGGCAAAAAGCTGATGTTTTGCAATGGAACTGTTGTTGCCTGTGGAGGAGTCGCCTGCGATGGGGCTGCAAGGTTTTGTCCTTTGTGAATGTGACAAGACGAGTCCGCCTGTATCCTAAGGTCAACCGAGTGTCACCTTGGTCCGCAGTTACATCCTTTCCTGCTGTTTGTTTTTCTATTGTGTAGCTGTAAGGAGTGCCGAATGCCTGAAAACCCGAATGCCTGAAAAAAGGAAATGATGCCATCAGAGCAATCCCTTTGCATGCAAAGGGAAAAGACTCTCCATATAATCAGCTGGTTAAAGGGCATGAGAACATCCTGAGAGGTAATTGGGCACCCTTTGTTGAAATACTCCGATATATCCCATTAACTTCTTCGGAGTTGTTCAGAAACAATGCCAGCAGACAGAGGCAAAATCCTAGGCCTTTTTCCCTTTATTCAGTGCCAAAAAAATGTGGTTATCGTAGTGTACAGCAGCATCTTAAAGCTGGTATCGTTTCCGTGCTGCTTCTGGAGGAGTACGTACACAAAGGGTTCAAAATTTTCTCGGCAAGGTTTTTTTTTGTGCTTTCACCCAGGACGTTCTTTACAAATAAGTGGGAGAAGCCCGTGCCTTTTTCAGAACCTTCTGGGAGTTCGTCTGAGACTCGTCTCAGAGCTGCGCGTCTCCTAGAGTAGAATCATAGAATCACAGAATCATGGAATGGTTTGGGTTGGAAGGGACCTCAAAGATCATCCAGTTCCAACCCCCTGCCCTGGGCAGGGACACCTCCCACCAGACCAGGTTGCTCCAAGCCCCATCCAGCCTGGCCTTGAACCCCTCCAGGGATGGGGCAGCCACAGCTTCTCTGGGCAACCTGGGCCAGGGTCTCACCACCCTCACAGCAAAGAATTTCTTCCTGAGATCTCATCTAAATCCCCCCCTTTTCAGTTTAAAACCGTTCCGCCTCGTCCTATGGCTCCCCTCCCTGATCCAGAGTCCCTCCCCATCTCTCCTGGAGCCCCTTTAGGGACTGGAAGGGGCTCTAAGGTCATCTTGTCATGTTAGCAAAATACATGCACTAATAGCAACAGGAGCAATGAGAAGATGATTTCCTGTGGGCTTTTATTTTTTTAGAACTCTGTTGTTTTCTTTAAATTCAAGAATATAGTCTTCAAAAACACTGCGCTGGATTTGAAGGTTTTTTTCTCTTTCTCTTTTCCTTGCGCCTTACCAGGAAAGAAATTGCAGATTTCTAGTCTTCAAGTCTCTAGTTGTTGTTTTGTTTTTTTTTTCTCAAAAGGAAATAACTAGTCTCTGCCCCTGGATGTTGGGGTGTATGAGCCACTACAGAGAATACTATCAAGGTGTTACAGCTGTCTTT
Source organism: Numenius arquata (assembly GCF_964106895.1). Lineage (NCBI taxonomy): Eukaryota > Metazoa > Chordata > Aves > Charadriiformes > Scolopacidae > Numenius > Numenius arquata. The sequence continues at coordinate 2,569,708 of NC_133579.1, forward strand.
TCTGCCTTTCTGCTGCTGAAATATCGTTTCATAAATAATATTCATAACTACTATTATGCCAAAGGAAATAGTCACTGATTTTTATAATCTAAAAAAAAAAAAAAAAAAAACAAAACACAAAACTTGGCTAAGAGGATTACGTTGAAGCTAGTGAATAAAGCAGTGAGTTCAAGCACGAGCATTTTAAAGTGGAAGACCCATGTTCTTTAAGAGCAAGAACAAGGAAAGACTGGAATGATTCAGATTCTGGTGTTTGTAAGTGAAAGCAGGATCCTTGTCATGCATAGGGATTATTAATATTATCGCTGTGAGAAAATTCTTTTCTTATTAAATTGATCTAAAAATTGCTGTCAAAATGGAGAGAATTTTGTGGAATTTTAATATGAAAAGACTCAAATGCTTCCGTATTGTAATTTGAAATAACCTGCCCTGTCATGACCCTGAAGGACACCTTACAGTGCACTTTATTAATCCTAGGGGTCAATTAGGCAACAAAAGATAACGACAGCAATGAACGGTGTTTGTTCTGCTGGATTTTTATTGTCCCTTTCGTTCCGAAGGAATGAGCTCTGATCAGCAGCTCATCACGGCTGTCCCTGGGCTAACTCTGCGGTGCGGAGGAGCTGGGAAGGAGCACACAGCTTGCTGTCAGCGCATAAAAAAAAAAAAACCACTGGTCAAGAGTTTTTTTAAAAATTCACCTTCCTGTTAAAATACTTCCTGTGATGTTGGTCTCTTTAGGAGCAGACAAAACATTACTTTCTAGAGTTTTGATCAAAGAACAGATAAATGGCCATTTACCCTGTAGCTTCAGAGAATGAAAGCTTGAGCAGAACCTGGCAGGTTTTTAATTTATTCTTCACATAATCCAACGGCGAAATACTAAATGTTGGCCACGCTGACATCAACAGCAAAGCTCCCGCTGTCTCCAGTGACAGCAGGACACCACTGGTGGGACAGTGTTCCTGCTGAATTGGGTGTTTTGTGGGGGTCACGGGTTGTTGAAAGGCCAAAGCTGATATACTAGAAGTTCCCAGCTGGACCATAAGGGATGACCAAGTACAGAGACAGCCCAGGTGCCACTGAAAGAAACCTTTAGGTTCTCAGTGCGCTGTCTTAGGTGGCCACTCTTCGTAATTCCCAGGAAAACTAAAATTCTGGGTTTATGTTATGACTTGCAAAGGAACTTATAGCACTTTTTAGTCCTTTCCCTTTGCAAACAATGAAGCTTCTGTCATGAATCCGTATGTCGCATTCCGTCTGCTGTTACTCGTGTGCAATGCTATGCCGTTCTACACACTGTCCCAGAAAACTCTTGAGCTCTGAGTACAGTAACCTCAGCATGAGGAAGGGTGACAGACAGAACCCATTCTAGAGAGGCGGGTCAGCTCGGTTGTTCAGGATATCCGTATTTCTGGAAATCAGGCCGAGGGTTTGCTTAGCTGAGGATACAGTTTTGTGTTTTATTGCTCTACTTGAGAGAATCCAGTTTCTGGATTTATGTGCCCTGGTGGCCAAGAAGGCCAATGGCGTCCTGGGGGGCATCAGGAAGAGCGTGGCCAGCAGGTGGAGGGAGGTCATCCTCCCCCTCTGCTCTGCCCTGGGGAGGCCACATCTGGAGCACTGGGTCCAGTTCTGGGCTCCCCGGTTCCAGAAGGACAGGGAACTGCTGGAGAGGATACAGCAAATGGCTACAAAGGTGATTAGAGGCCTGGAGCATCTCTCTGATGAGGAAAGGCTGAGGGACTTGGGTCTTTTTAGTCTGGAGAAGAGAAGACTGAGGGGGGATCTGATCAACGCCTATAAATACTTAAAGGGTGGGTGTCAGGAGGATGGGGCCAGTCTTTTTTCAGTGGTGCCCAGGGACAGGACAAGAGGAAATGGGCACAAACTTGAACGTAAGAAGTTCCATCTAAACATGAGGAGGAAGTTCTTTGCTGTGAGGGTGGCAGAGCCCTGGCAGAGGCTGCCCAGAGAGGTGGTGGAGTCTCCTTCTCTGGAGACATTCCAAACCTGCCTGGACATGTTCCTCTGGGACCTGCTGTGGGTGACCCTGCTCTGGCAGGGGGTTGGACTGGATGATCTCCAGAGGGCCCTTCCAGCCCTGACCGTTCTGTGATTCTGTTGTGTATGTTCTTCAGTCAGGCGTATGCGCAGACTCTCCACGTGTACAAAGGAAAGTGCTGCCTTATCAGACCGGTCTGCTCTCAGGATAAAATCTGACAAATGCTGGTGTACATCTGCAGTGTTGAAGGCCATGTAGCCTCCACTTAAAAAAAAAAAATAGGATATGACCCGAGTGTTTTAGTCAACATGATTTATGGCATAGTGCAATACAGAGTGTGTTTTAATAGAATATATTATCGAAGTTCCAAAGCAAGCTAAATATTTGACGTTCAGTGGATCTCCTGTATTCAAGGGGTGACCTTTTGGCAGTAGCTGTGAAATAATATACACCAGAATCTTGTTAATTCATGCTAATGACTTACGAGACCCATCACGGCTTACTCGATTTTACAGCTTAGCAAGCAAGTGAAACATGATGACAAAACCTCAGAGATGCGCGCTTTAACAGCGTGTGCTCTGCTAATTTATCTCGATGGTTGTAAATATATTTGCAATACACAAGTTAGTGCACACTAGTGTCATTCATGGAAGCAGCCATGATTTCCTGAAACGACGTCGGTAAAGCATCCTACTGTTAAATGTCTTCAAAGAATCAGGACGAATCCACTAGTCATGAGAGCGTGAGACCAGTGAAGGGATTCTGAAGGTAACAGATGCTTTTTAGCATTAGTAAAAATGTTTTTTTTCTCACAGGTGTCATATCATAGAATAAATGTAGCTGAAGGTACTTGGGAAGAGTTATCCTGACTGGCGTAGTAGTGGTATTAACAAGTGCATGAAAAGTTTTATTTTCGGGTTGAATTACTTCTAGAGAGCGAAACTGCTAACTTATGCTCATTCTTAAAAATAGTCATTCCCAAGCTACAGGCTCGTTGAACGTCTTCTCATGTGTTCCAGTAGATTCCTTAGTCTTCAGAAGAGAGTCAATATCTCCATTATGAAAAAGTCTGCAATTTTTTTGCGCCCGGGTTTTTTCAGTCTACACCGCGTTCCCACGTTAAGTGCTGTTACGAATGCGGTTTCGTTACAGGCAGAGTGTTTTTAAATCAGGCTTTTTCAGCGCGCCTTACGACACCGAGCCATTTAATATTTGTTAGGCTTTTAGTAAAAGGAGGAGCTGAAGCCTCTCGGGGTCGGAAACACCGCAGGGGCTCGGTACCGTGCCTTGGTGTGTCAGCAGAGAAGGCTGGCTAAATAAGGCCATGCGGGAGCGGAGCTTATCAGCCTTGGCCAGGAATATAGCCCACCGCCGGCTGATAGAGTGGCCCCGTCTCTTCCCTGCTATCGCCTCTGCGGGGCACGCAGACGTACGGTTATTGTCTGCCCGCTTGCTGATTGCGCTCAGAACTCGCCCCTCCACCTTTCCCCTTCGCTTAGGCCAGAAGCTGAAACCCTTAGAAAGCCAGAGGTACTTATACGTGTATTTATGTTAAAATCCGTGTGGAGTCGCCAGCTTTCAGCCTTTAGGGAAAAAGCGCGTTGTCCCTTCTGTTTCTTCTCCCACCAAACAGTCCAGAGGGAGTGAGTGCTGTTTGCTCACGTAAATAGAAAAAATAGGAGACTTCCTGCATATGGGTGCCCTTCTGGTGCTGCTGCGCACCAAAAAAATACTTGTTAAAAGTATCCATGACATTATGAAAGCAAATCCTGACTGATTTTTGCCTTTCCTCGCTCTGATACCGCTTAAACGAGAGGCCAAGCTCCCAGCGACCTCCCTGGGAATAGTATTACACTTTGCGTGTTTGTAGGTGCTTTTTAAAAAAAAAAAAAATATCCAGGGTAAAACACCTTTAACGTTGTTTCGGTATCAGTTTTCCTGTTAAACTGAGTTTGCTTGTCGGATCTCGCCCCTGTGTTGTACAAGGGTTTGGGATTTGAGGGTGGTGGAACACTGGAACAGGTTGCCCAGGGAGGTGGTTGAGGCCCCTTCCCTTGAGATATTCAAGGTGAAGCTCGACGAGGCCCTGGGCAACCTGGTCTAGTTGGGGGTGTCCCTGCTGACTGCGGGGAGGTCGGACTAGATGACCTTTGGAGGTCCCTTCCGGCCTGGACCAATCTATGAATCTATGAATCTATGAATTTGAAGATTTTATGAATAAAGTTACTAGGCCAATAAATGATCTTGGAGATCTGATGGTACCAGGCCTGCTGCAGTATGTCCCAAAACAGTCAAACTGGTGGCCCACAAATATTTTCTTGATACTGGGAATTAATGTAAACAGCTGTGCATGTGTGGCAGTTTTTAAGGGATTTCTGAAAAATACCAGACATTAAATTCTTACTGTTTTCAAAGTACCTTTTCATCATAGAATCATAGAATCATCCAGGTTGGAAGAGACCCTTGGGATCATCGAGTCCAACCATCTACCCTACACTACAAAGTTCTCCCCTACACCATATCCCCCAACACCACATCTAAACGGCTCTTAAACACATCCAGGGATGGTGACTCAACCCCCTCCCTGGGCAGCCTATTCCAATGCCCGACCGCTCGTTCTGTGAAAAATTCTTTCCTAATGTTCAGTCTAAACCTACCCTGCTGGAGCTTGAAGCCATTCCCTCTCGTTCTGTCATTAATTACCTGTGAGAAGAGACCAGCACCAACCTCTCTACAGTGTCCTTTCAAGTAGTTGTAGAGAGTGATGAGGTCTCCCCTCAGCCTCCTCTTCCTCATACTAAACAGTCCCAGCTCCTTCAACCGCTCTTCATATGATTTGTTTTCCAAAAAAACATCATACCCAATGCAGTGCTTAGAAAAACCAACCAACCAACCAACCAAAAACCCAACAAAGCCTGCAATTTTAGTTAGGAGCTCCATCTTCTTCGATTCGGTAGTCTGGTGTAAATGTCCTAATGTGAATCCACAACTCGGTAGCGCTGTTGTAGGCGATATATTTAACAGAGATGTCTTTCTGCCCCCTGAACCCATCTCTGAGAGCAACAGTGAAGAATAAGCAGTGGCTTGGGCTGTTTGCCATTACAGCCCGTGGGAGGGATTCCCAGTGGACACACGGTGTAATGGACTGGTTTCCATGTGTGTAATGGGGCGTTGCATCTAACACCTCTCCAGAATCAGAGCAAATAGGGACACTTCCAGGCTGCCTTTTTGACATTCGAATTTCTGTAGCCATATTAATTATCCAGACTTAAAATTTCACATTTTCTGTTTATTTTAAAGATACTAAACATAATAATATACAATATAATATAAAGGTAAGAAACGTAATGTTTCATTATGTTTTCACACTGCGCAGATTTATGGTCTCTGTGATGAAGGCTGTCTCACTTTAAAAAAAAAAAAATGGCAACAAAACAACCTTGAAGCAGTTCAGAGCTCTGCAAAACAGGCCTTGTAGCACCTGAATCATAGAATGGGTTGGGTTGGAAGGGACCTTAAAGATCATCCAGTTCCAACCCCCTGCCCTGGGCAGGGACACCTCCCACCAGACCAGGTTGCTCAAAGCCCCGTCCAGCCTGGCCTTGAACCCCTCCAGGGATGGGGCAGCCACAGCTTCTCTGGGCAACCTGTTCCAGTGTCTCACCACCCTCACAGCAAAGAATTTCTTCCTCATATCTAGTCTAAATCTCCCCTCTTTCCATTTAAAACTGTTCCCCCTCATCCTATGGCTCCCCTCCCTGATCCAGAGTCCCTCCCCGTATCTCCTGGAGCCCCTTTAGGGACTGGAAGGGGCTCTAAGGTCTCCCCGGAGCCTTCTCTTCTCCAGGCTGAACCCCCCCAACTCTCTCAGCCTGTCCTCACAGCAGAGGGGAGTGAGGACATACCTGTTTGGCAAGCTATGTACCTCATTATATATTATCATGGAAACTAAAGCTTAATCGGTAGTACTTGAACTTTAAAGAATAACCCATTCAGCAGCCGTCTTTTGAATTGCTAAATGAGACAACGTGATTGGCTTTGGTAGAAGTTTGTTTAATCATGTCTACACTGAAGTTTAAGAAAAGCATTATCTTGCATTGGAGGCCGTACCTGGTTACAAATTTTTATCCTTTGTCAACTCCCAGTGCATTTAGGGGCAGATGTATTTGGCGAACATCACAGAATCACATGGGGTTGGAAGGGACCTCTGGAGATCATCCAGTCCAACCCCCCTGCCGAAGCAGGTCCACCCAGAGCAGGTCCCACAGGAACGTGTCCAGGTGGGTTTGGAATGTCTCCAGAGAAGGAGACTCCACCACCTCTCTGGGCAGCCTCTTCCAGGGCTCTGCCACCCTCACAGCAAAGAAGTTCCTCCTCATGTTTAGATGGAACTTCTTACGTTCAAGTTTGTGCCCACTTCTTCTTGTCCTGTCCCACATCAGGAACTGATAAAGAGAGAGCATAATTTTCCTGTGGTTTAGAGAGTTATTCGCTCTAGTTTTGTATTCAACAGTAATTAAAAAATAAATGCTTCTGAGAAGGAAGTTTAGTCATCTGAGATGATCTACCTGACCCCACCCACACTATCATAGTTTCTTTTTAATAATCACTTCAGAGTTAAATATAAATATTTTGACTAAAAAAACAAACAAGCGTATTTGAAAATATCTAAGGATGAATTAATCTTCCAAAAAACCCCCAACTTTCAGTCCCTGTGCTGGGAAGATTAGAATGTTACTGGCAGACTATGATGCCCATAATTAGAAGAAAAAATGGCAGTTATTAATCACGGGAAGACATTTTTCTGCGGAGATGAAAAACCGAACTTCGCTGTAATGGGGCTGTATTTTCAGAATCTCATTAAAGTTTTTTCCACACTTTTATGCAGTTCATGCTTCTAATGGCTTCTCAATTCAGACTTTTCTTAGGTGATTGTAACATTACGGTTCATTAGCTATGATTTATCTTTTGGATCATATTATACGTTAATGAAGTCCTGCATGTGTGGTAGTTCATCTGTTCTGAATTTTCTTCATGGGGTTCCAGTGTTTACTGCTCATCCTGCAGCTCCAGAAGCAGAGGGTCTGTGATGTGCAGGTGTGACTGCATCTTCTTAAAATGAACCAATTTGAAAGCTTTCAATCTGCAATCTATTAAAAAAAATAGTTTTTTACTTCCAAAACTGTAGTTCATATCCCTTTATCTTTTTTCATAGAACAAACAAAAAAGTGTGATGGGGGGAATAAAAAAATCTCTTTTAATACATTTTCCCAACTGCACAGGCAAATTATTTTCCTGGGTGAAACTTCGAAGCTTTTGGTGAATGCTGGTTTTGGGTTGTAAAACACAAATTCTGCTTTGGGGCACCAGAGCATTTCTTGAAGGTGCCCGAGTTTGTCTTTGTGTGACTGAGACCTGGAAGTGGAATATTCTACTGCGTATATATTGCAGAGAGTGCCTTGCTGGAAATGAGAGGGGACAGGCCTGAGTGGATAGAGGCCAAGGACTGGGGGTTTTTGTGCAAATCTATATTTTTCTGAAGAGGACGTTGCTCCAGGTATACATTGGCTTGTCCCCATTTTCTCATATAAGATGGCTTAATTTGAAGTATTTTCTCTGTTTCTGATACTGCTGAATTTACCAGAAGTAATCCCATTGCTTTTGTGATAAAAAGCATAAACTTCTATAAATAATTGGCTTCACAGAATCACAGAATGATACGGGGTTGGAAGGGACCTCTGGAGATCATCTAGTCCAACTCCCTGCCAAAACAAGTCCACCCAGAGCAGGTTGCACAGGAACGTCTCCAGGCAGGTTCCTTGGAGTAGTTTATGTTGTGGGGTGAACCTCCAGGGATTTTCCATAAGGGAAGATGAAGAAACCTGGGTAGTTCTTTTAAATGGGTACAGTAGAGGTTTTCTCTGTGAAGAACTTGCTCCTCCAAAGAGAAGGAGCAATGATTTTCTCTCCTTTGCTATGAAAGGTACGTGAGGTTTGCAGGGGTTGTCTATAGTGCGCTAATACGGGGGGATACTTTTTCTCTCCTATGCTCAAGTTACAATATACTAAGCAAATATTTATTAACAGACCTTTCGGAGGCAGCGCAGTGTCAGCAACTGCACTTGACACATCCTGGGTAACGAGGAAGCGGAGCTGCTTCCTGCCCCTCTCGCAAATACCACCTTAATTACCTCAGTGTATTAGACGCATGGTTCATTCCCCCTTCGCTTCCACCCCCACCCAATAAACGCAATTAAAGATAGGGATTTTTCCATATTGGGAATGGGCTGCCCAGGGCAGTGGAGGAGTCCCCATCCCTGGAGGTATTTAAAAGCCGGGCAGACATAGTGCTTAGAGCCATGGTTTAGTGATGGTTTCTGTCAGTGTTGGGTTGATGGTTGGACTCGATGATCTGAAAGGTCCCTTCCAACCCAGGCGATTTTGGGATTCTGTTTCTGAGGGTGACATTTCCTTTACGGAGCCTTATTTCCTCACCAGCCCCTCGTTGTCCCTTCCAGCCATGGTGGGCAGTGGGTGGCTTTTCTGCCGGTTCTCTCCATCGCAGAGGTTTTAAGTGACCAAGGGAACTGGGGAGACGCTTACTCTAAATTTGTTCGCTTCGCAAGATTGGTTGCATTGTGGTTCTGCGTTTCTGTCACTATTCCTGCTGGCTTTATTTGTGGCCCCTGGTGAGACGGGACCCGAGATGTGCACCTGTTCCTCTAATCTTTCTCCTCTTTTGCATCTTGTCCTTTCATGAAAATGCAGGGTGAGAAGGGGTGAGGGAAAGGAGACCTGCCAGAGGAATTTCTCTGTCGGGGTTGTATTTCACTTTCAAGTTTTTACCTTTGTCGCTGTAAGATCATGTGCCGAAGTCTTGGCCGTGAGAAAGCTTGAAGATGTTAAGAATATACCCGGGGCGGGGGGGGGTGACCATTGGGGCTGCCTGCAGCTGGCTCCTGGGTGTCCTTGAAGAAGAGGGCTCGGGAGTAGGCTGGATGGATTGTCCCGCTGACAGCAGCCCACTCCTGGACTCCCGAGGGTTCCCAAGCACAGCCGAGAGCGGGTAGGGACTGACTGGATGGAAATAACACAGATGGGAAACATTGGACTGGACAAGAGTGTGTGTCGTGCACCCACCACTGTGCATCCAGCAGAGCCCTGGAGAGAGGGGCCACCGCTGCCCCAGCCCCTTGGGGACAGGGTCCCTGACGCCATTGCCCTGTCACTCAGCAGCAGGAGGAGAGTGGGAAAGGCATTTTTCTGATTTTCCATTCCCCGTCTTCCTGAGTATGGAGGGATGGGCAGCATCTAGGGAGGCTATTCTGCCCCTCTGCTCCGCTCTGGTGAGATCCCACCTGGAGCACTGTGTCCAGCTCTGGAGTCCTCAAGACAGGAAGGACACGGACCTGTTGGAACGGGGCCAGGGGAGGCCATGAAGATGCTCCGAGGGCTGGAGCCCCTCTGCTGTGAGGACAGGCTGAGAGAGTTGGGGGTGTTCAGCCTGGAGAAGAGAAGGCTCCAGGGAGACCTTAGAGCCCCTTCCAGTCCCTAAAGGGGCTCCAGGAGAGATGGGGAGGGACTCTTGATCAGGGAGGGGAGCCATAGGATGAGGGGTAATGGTTTTAAACTGAAAGAGGGGAGATTGAGATGAGATCTTAGGAAGAAATTCTTTGCTGTGAGGGTGGTGAGACACTGGCCCAGGTTGCCCAGAGAAGCTGTGGCTGCCCCATCCCTGGAGGGGTTCAAGGCCAGGCTGGATGGGGCTTTGAGCAACCTGGTCTGGTGGGAGGTGTGGGACTGGGTGATATTTGAAGTCCCTTCCAAGCTGAACCATTCTATGATCTTGTTGCCAGGCAGGAAGGAGACTGCATAGGTAGATGATCTTCAGCCCTGTTTGGAGCTGTGTCCCTCCCACATCTCTGCCTGACAAGAAAAATGAGCTTCAAGCATAGCTCATGTGTCTGTGTTTATTCTGGAAGATCATAGAATCATGGAACGGTTTGGGTTGGAAGGGAGCTTAAAAATCATCCAGTTCCCACCCCCTGCCCTGGGCAGGGACACCTCCCACCAGACCAGGTTGCTCCAAGCCCCATCCAGCCTGGCCTTGAACCCCTCCAGGGATGGGGCAGCCACAGCTTCTCTGGGCAGTTCTCTCAGCCGCTGTGCTGCAGCCGTATCTCTGTCTATAGTGTTCTGGATATCTGAGCGGGGTGACAGATAATGACTTATTCGCAGGCAGTTTTGGTGTGACAGCCGGAGCACCGTTGATCCCTTTCCCCCTGGGGCGCTTTCATGAGGCCACTCTACTGACACTCATGAAGTGTTTTACGGTGTCTCTTTTCTGTAGTGGTTTGGTGTTTTTTTTTTTGTAGTGCTTTGTTTAGCTTTTGGAAGTGATTAAACCCTTTGTACATGTAAATCCTCTTTATGTTTCTGTCATCATACTGCTTTTTCTGAAGGCACTTTGATCAGCCAGACTCGTCTGGCACCTCCTTCTTGCAGGGAGATTGCTTTAAAAGCTCCTTCACCATTTTTGCTCTACTTGGGTGCATCATTCCCGACTCTTTTGAGCCGTCTCCAGATCAATTAACCAGCTCTGCACAGATTTGCATCTTCTTGTCACTGAATTTCGAGTTGTACTCCCTGCGTATCATAGGTAATGGTAAAAGATTATTTTTTTTTGCTGGTTTGGGATCGTTTTTAGGTGTAACTATCATGGATGACCTTCTGGCAAAAGTTCTGCCGTTCTGCAGATTTCCGCTGGAATCTCTCTTACGCTGGTGATTTACCTGAAGCCCTTCATTCTCTTGCAGCACCGTGTTTCAAGCGTGGTGTTGGGAATGGGAATTTCACTGCTCTTAGTTTAGTCACACGTCCCAGCTACAGCGTGTGGGGCGGTAAGAATGTGCAGGGGGCAAAAGACGGCTTAAGTGATCTCACAGTTAGTGCCCTGCGGTCTGTAGATCCTGCGTATTTCTGTTCCAGCGCGAGTTGGTTTTATTTTTACATGGGTTTTTTGTTCATTTGGGTTTTTCCCCAAATTATGTTCGTGAAGATAAACTCAAATCACATTCCCCTCTTTCTTCCTTTCTTTTTGGACCGGCTGTTTTTATAACCCTGGCAGCAGCGTGGCCCGGCTTCAACCAAAAAGGTGGGATCTCATCTCCCCAAAGGAACTCTTAAGCCTTCCTGTGGGTGGGTAGGGGGTACGGACTCAAACTGGGAGCAGGCACCCACAGTCCGGGTCTCCCACCCCCCAGTTCAGTGTCCTAATTACCCGCAGAGACACAAAGGACGTGCCGTACTGCAAATGCTGCCTTTGGCGGTGTTTTCTGAATACTGTCAGCCACTCATCTGTATTTAAATGCAGGAATTCAGAGCTTAAATTCCTGAAAACAATTTCTGAGCTGAGACTCCTTCTCACAGAGTGGCTTACCTCCCGATGAGAGAATGTGTTTTGAATATGTCTCCTGAGCGTTTCCTATAGGCAAGCTCAAGCTTCCCGGTGTTTGACGTGCTGCCCAGCACCCAGTCCGTACATCGGACTCTCTGCCAGGCACTGTGAGAGGATTTAAGCCTTATTTCTAAGCGTTAGGGGTTTTTACTCCACATCTCTAAAGAGAGCCTCGCTGCCCTTCGTAAGGCTTTGCTGCTGGGTAGTGTAAAATGTGAGCCCTTTAAATGTCCCTCTTTCACAAAGGCTCTTCGAGGATAAAGCGCACCTTCTGAGAGGTGGGATGGAAATACCCGGGTAAAATAGGGAGCGGGTGGGCGAGATTAGCGCCAGCCCCAGCGGCTGGGTACCCAGAGCAGTTGATGGAGACTCCAGTGTCGTCCAGTTCACTCCAGTGGCTGCCGAACAGCGAGCTCCTCCCTGGGCTCCTTCCACCTTGATGTATCTGAACGGTCTGGACAATCCTGAAGGCGGTTGCAGTAGAGTTTCAGGTGATGGGAGTTACAGATGTTGAGGTGTTCCTGGCGTGCACCACAGGGGCGGCACGGGGAGCAGGCACAGGAAAAACAGTTTAAAGTGTATTTTAATGATACACCCTCTTTCTGTCACACGGGACAAATAACATAAAGAAGATTGGGAAAGCACACTGAAATCATATTTTTAAATTAGGCAGAGCAGTAATAGATAATGTTGTATTGGTACATAACTAATCTTTGATTTCTTTTAATCAAAATATTGATAGTATCATTTAGGTTTTCTTTTAATACATGAATGAGGTTGCTGAACACAAGCATTTTATATTTTTAATTCATTACCACTTCACTGGGATATTTTATTCCTCAATGAGACAAGCTTTTCCAGGATAACTTACGCTACTACGGAGGATTTTTAATTAAAATCATCGTTATTTTCTTTTACTGGTATACTGGCTTTCTTGTCATTGCCAATAGGACTAAGATATGATGCTGAATGGATGCTGTAGTACTAATACAATTTTTTTCACTGTGTATCTTGCTGAAAGACCAAAATACGCAGCTGAACTTGAGGATTTTGAACTAATACTGTTTACATGTGCAAGTAGGAAAGGATGATGCACCCTTCCCCCTTCATTGTTAAGTGGTAAATTGTTGCTATGGTGATCGTTCTTTCCATCTCATCAGCTATAACCTGGTTTTCCACATCAACTGAATAGCTGCGAGCAAAGCGTGATCTTTATTAATATATTTTTTTAATATCAGTTAATATTGTTTTGCTACATAGCTATTGTCGTGGGACTGAGTGTCAACATCGAGATGCAGTGAATGTAAACAAGATAATTCTAATTTTATAGTACATAAATCTGTGCACTCATTAAGACAATCTCCATGTAACTACCAAGAACTTCAACTGGATTTCTTAAAGGAAGCTTATTTCTGGTGTGTACAACTGATTGATTTATTTTTTTTTCGTAGTAAATCTCTGGAAAAACTTGATAAATCTCTGAATAAGGTCTCAGTTAAGCAATTTATTGTTTGCGAGCTAAGGTGACAAAACACAAGATAGCTATAGTAAAATTTCACAGGACGGCTCTATTTTCTTATAGCGTAAATGGGTCTGCATGGTCCAAACGCAGAGATGCCCATGCGGTGGTGAAGTAAGTAAAGCAGATTAATATGGTCTGGATGTGGTCCTGTACATATGACACACAACAGGCTGAGAGAGTTGGGGTTGTTCAGCCTGGAGAAGAGAAGGCTCTGGGGAGACCTCAGAGCCCCTTCCAGTCCCTAAAGGGGCTCCAGGAGAGATGGGGAGGGACTCTTGATCAGGGAGGGGAGCCGTAGGACGAGGGGTGATGGTTTTAAACTGAAAGAGGGGAGATTTAGATTAGATCTTAGGAAGAAATTCTTTGCTGTGAGGGTGGTGAGACCCTGGCCCAGGTTGCCCAGAGAAGCTGTGGCTGCCCCATCCCTGGAGGGGTTCAAGGCCAGGCTGGATGGGGCTTGGAGCAACCTGGTCTGGTGGGAGGTGTCCCTGCCCAGGGCAGGGGGTTGGAACTGGATGATCTTTAAGGTCCCTTCCAACCAGAACCATTCTATGTTTCTATATATACACCAGATCTGTGTCAGGACAAAGAGCAGAACGAGCGTGTGGGCCATCAGAATAGTGCCCTGCAGCAAGAGAGATCCTCACTCAGCACCACCAGGAGGTTTTTTAGGAAGTAGGCCAGATGTTGCAGAAGCCTTGGAGCCATAGGTGGGACACTGTGGTGTAGCACGACAAATGTGAATTTGTAAATAACTTCTTTGAACTTAAATGTATGCTTTTACAAGGCAGTATTTGTCTAAACTCACTTATGTATTGTTCGTTACAATCAGTGTTTCTTTTTCATGTAAGATTTGAAGCATTTATAAATGTGTCCATATCAAGTTGTGTCCTGAATTGCTGGACAGCATATGACCAGCTCCTTGTCTTTCTGATTTTACTCATATTCCAGTATATTTACATTATTTTTAATATATTTTTCTTGTGGGTGACTTTTTCCCCTGCATTTCGTCTGCATCACTCATGGCCCTTTTAAATTCTATGTCATGATCAATAAAGGAGCAAGAGCATATCTGTCTCAGATGAAGTTTTCTATTGATTTACTTCTGTATGGCCCAGAAGAGGACCTGCACGAGAGAGGTGTTCTCAAAGGCTGTACTCTATCATTTCATGTAAAAACACTGTAGTTACCATATCAGAAAATGTAAATAAGAATCTTGCTTGCTTTGTTAATGGCCTTTTTGGGTTCCGTGTATGAAACAGGATTTTTCATGTCTCCAAATGTTGTGCAGACTTCCCGTTAGATGTTCCTGACCTATATTTGCAGCGAGGGATGTTTTGCTAAATAATGTCAAAGATCATCTCCCAGTAGAGCAGTCTCTTAAGGGGTATGGTGAGAGTTAGAGCACAGACATAAGGGCACTACCTGTGGAGGCAAACTGGGAATTGGGTTGATATTTCAAGTAAGAAGGATGATGTTCCACAATTTAAGTCTAGGGGAAAGTATCTTGGATGACTGAATTGCTTGGATCTTTTGGAGGTCCTGCGTGACTACCAAAGGATTAATTCTTCTGGCCAGCACAAAGTTCACTAAGCAGCCTGACAGAAACTACTCCAGGCGAGTGAGAAATGCCGCATTTCCTTCCAAAAGCAGAGGGTAAGAAGTTACTGAGGAAACATATTGTAAAGTTGCCTGAGCCAAAACGGCCACTACAGCGTTCTTGGAGCATCTCTTTGCTTTGGCTACTTTACCAGGTGTAGTATTTTAGGTTTTTTGTTTCATGAGCTCTCTCTGTGCTGTATTTCCCATCACCAAATCTACGATGGTACAAACCGAGCACCTGCAGAAGAACAGACCAGACCATGGAGTCCTCGCAAGCATTTCACAGTCACAGAATCACAGAATGCTATGGGGTTGGAAGGGACCTCTGGAGATCATCCAGTCCAACCCCCTGCCAGAGCAGGGTCACCCACAGCATGTCCCACAGGAACGTGTCCAGGCGGGTTTGAATGTCTCCAGAGAAGGAGACTCCACCACCTCCCTGGGCAGCCTTGGCCACCCTCACAGGAAAGAAGTTCCTCCTCATGTTTAGATGGAACTTCCTCTGTTCCAGCTTGTTCCCGTTGCCTCTTGTCTTGTCCCTGGGCACCACTGAAAAAAGACTGGCCCCATCCTCCTGACACCCACCCTTTCAGTATTTACAGGCGTTGATCAGATCCCCCCTCAGTCTTCTCTTCTCCAGACTAAAAAGCCCCAAGTCCCTCAGCCTTTCCTCGTCAGAGAGATGCTCGAGTCCCCTCATCATCTTTGTAGCCCTCTGCTGTCCCCTCTCCAGCAGTTCCCTGTCCTTCTTGAACTGGGGAGCCCAGAACTGGACCCGGGACACCAGATGCAACGAACAGACCACAGAAAGACTTTTTTTTTTTTTTTTTTTTTTTTTCTGGGGGAGGGATACAAACAATTCCAGCATTTGGAGCAAAAACTGTTTGTGAAAGAGAAGCAGCTGCTCCGTGTTTTGTTGTGGTGTTTTCCTGAGTCCGGCATTTCCTACAAAACGGAAAATAATTCCTTGCTGAACAGGAGCAGAGGCACCCAGGGCTCAGGAGCCCCCAGTGCCAAAAAAAGAGGTGAATAGTCTTTATACCAAGCTCTTTACTTACCCAACCGTCTCACTTCTTTCCTGGAACCTGTAGTTTCAAGTACTTTTTTACCAGTGAAACCAGTACCCAGGATCGACGGCAAACAAGAGACAGGGACTGATCCCAGCGGAGGAATTATGGAGAAGGTGGTTCCTTTCAGCTCTGCTCTTCCCCAGATTTAAACAGACATCAAACCATAGCCTTGCTTTGCCTGCATTTTTTGTCCCCTTAAAGGGATCTGGTGTGTTCCTTTGTCGTGTGAGTGTAATCGGGAATTCGATGACCTGGAAAAAATGTGTTCAGGCAAAATGCCAGCCAGAGGAGAGAATCCTCCGAACAGTAGGGCCGTGCACGTGGGATCTAGTGTTTCTGTATTATTTCCCTTTATAGTAATGGGGAGGATATGGGGGATGTGGATAATGCTTCACTTTCATTGTTTCTGAAAGCATGTACACGTTTATATAGTACAACAACAATGGTTCGGTAAAAGACAAAGTCAAAACAAAACCACATTTGCCACATAAAAGGCCAAAGATGACTGTTCTTCATTCCACTTGAATGTGTGAAAGTGCGCACAGGGTGCCCTCTTCAATCTTGCTAAATTCCGCTTGGTTTCTGCAGCCAGTATTCTGTTCATTTTCCAGCCATTTATAAATAGCTGATTCTAAATTCTGTACGTGGCCGTAAATAGACTTGGTGGCTACTACATGTAAAAAACAGTAATGCTAACCTATTTCTTAGCGGCGTTGGAACAGATTAGAAAATACAGCTACAATGATAAACAAGTTCCATATTTGAATTTATTATTTGCGCCAAAAAAAGTACAAATTTAAAAAAAAAAAAAATACAGTTTTGATCATCTTAAGTGCTGGCAAGGAGACAGTGTTCTCTCGTTGCCATTCATATAATGAAAGACAGACAAAGAAGCTGTCGGTGCCTGCCAGAGACTGTTGCTATAGATCGAAACGTATAGCGTCAAAACCAGTTTAAGCTAGAAATGATAAATGGTGCTTAAAAAAACAAAAAAAAAAACCAGAACAAACCCCCCCAAAACCTCTTTTCCTCTGGATTCCTCTGGACCTGGACAGGAATTGCAATTCTGTCTTCTGCCCGAAGCATCAAGGATGCAGCGTTTGTCTGAGGGAATGACGTTCCATCCCTGAATCCAGGGACTATCCTTCATGCTTTTCTTGCCTTCATCATTCACAAGGTAAAAGACAAAAAATTGCCCACATCCAAGATCGTTTGGATACGAAGGAATTTTCTTAGCCGTATTGTTTATTTTTTAGATTTCAGATTTTAGATTTCAGATTATTTTTTAGATTTTCAGCCTGGAGAAGAGAAGGCTCCGGGGAGACCTTATAACAGCCTATCAATACCTGAAGGGAGCCTACAGAAGAGCTGAAGAGGGACTCTTTGTCAGGAAGAGTGGTGACAGGACAAGGGGCAATGGTTTTAAATTGGAAGAGAAGAGATTTAGATTAGATATAAGGAAGAAATTCTTTACAGTGAGGGTGGTGAGACACTGGAACAGGTTGCCCAGGGAAGTTGTGGCTGCCCCATCCCTGGAGGGGTTCAAGGCCAGGCTGGATGGGGCTTGGAGCAACCTGGTCTAGTGAGAGGTGTCCCTGCCCATGGCAGGGGGGTTGGAACTAGATGATCTTTAAGGTCCTTTCCAACTCTAGCCATTCTATGATTCTATGATTTATTGCTAAAATTTATCTGAAGATACTTTTTTTTTTTGTATTTGTAATTTTTCTTTTCTTCACCTCGACTCAGTTTCTCCACAGAATTACTTTCATCAATACTTCCATCAGTTCAAAGTATCAAATACTTTCATTTCTTCTCTCTTTCCCTTCTGGAGCAGGTAGCTGCTTTCGGAGTTTCGTTGCTGCTCAGCCTATTTTATTTCCTTGCTAACCTGTTTGGTTTCTGGCCTTTTAACATTTCTGC
This sequence comes from Numenius arquata, assembly GCF_964106895.1. Lineage (NCBI taxonomy): Eukaryota > Metazoa > Chordata > Aves > Charadriiformes > Scolopacidae > Numenius > Numenius arquata. Next base: position 2,587,284 of record NC_133579.1, read on the forward strand.
TCTCTGCCATAAACCTGCGGCTGTTAAGAGGTGATGCCCTTGTTGGGGAACTTGCTTAAACAACACGTGCTTTGTTCCTCTGAAGCACTCGGGGAAAAAAATGTCATCTGAAGGATAAACGGGGAGAAAAACTGTCAGACCTTTCATAAATATTTTCATCTGGGATTAGTGACGCTGCTTCCGTGTCACACAGCCTTTCATCCCGGGAAATTACGAAACATGATTTGCTCCATCCAAAAAAGCATTATAATAAGAGAAAGAAAAATAAGTGTTTTAATTAAAAAAAAATAATCTGATTTGTAGTAAGTAAATCAACAGACAACACCCATGTAAAGATTTTTCTCCTTAGCTAAATTACATTTTAGCTGTGTAAAATATTCTGTACATAAAATATTCTGGATTAACTATTCAAAATTCTCTCCTGCACTTGTAGGATAACAGTGCCTTTTCCTACTGTGGTTTGAAAAGTGGATTTAATTTTGCTAAATCGGGAAAGGTACTCGGTGCAGAAGGCAGTTGGCTTCATGGATTTACTCCAAACTAACTGGTATATTTTACATGTAAAACAGATCTTATTTTGGAATCTTTTCACGTAAAAATGATTCCAGAAAAATTCTGGAATCATTTTCATGTGTAGGAAAAGAGACCACTGAGGAGGATAGATGGAAAGCGTTAGTACTGTAGTTACCACAAAGAGCATTGGACTGTAGAAGGGTTTAGAGGCACTATGTTGATTTACTTGACAGGACATTAAGAGAAAGTAGGTATAACCCACAAAGAATTCTTCTGAGAAATCCTGGTTGTGATGTTGCCAGTACTAAGAGACAAGTAGTGAAGTTTGCATTGGTTGTTAGACATTATGCCATATTAATTGACCCAAATAACAGTTTCTTTAGTTTACTTCAAGGACAGATGGATACCAAACATCTCTTTAAAAAATAAAATAAAATTAAGGCTATTTAGGTTTCTGCGTTCCAAACTTCACATTGTCAAAGTTTTTAGAGCTTGTGTGAGGTGTAATTCATATGCTTCAATGCAGAGATGTTGGAGGAGGAAAAGTAATTTGCTGGAGGTGGACTCTTCTTTGCTGAATTATCCCGTCTCCAGCAGGGCTGGATTCAGCTCTGACATACACTGGCAGAAATATCATTCCCGCAGGAGCAACACTCAGTTGCATCCCAGCGGGACGTCACGCTCCCGTCTTACCAGATGGCATGTCATCCTCAGGTGTGTGTCCCTCCAGGTGTGTGGACACTTCAGCCAGGTTAGACTTGGAGGCTGGTTTGTTTTTAACAGCAGCAGAACTTTCTGGACCTCCACCTACCTCAGCCTTTTCACGCTTCCAGCCGGGATAGTGTAGTGTAAGGTGTAGAAGGGTGGCATAGAAGGGGCTTCCTTATTTCCCTCTCGCTGTCAGTGGGAGAATACAGTGGGTATTGAAAATACTTCTGAGCTCAAACATTTCCAAAAACTTCTAGAATATCCAGAATTCTCTCTCTTTTCTGATCTGGTGTTCTCTCGTTCAGACGCGAGAAGAAACGCGAAAAAAAAGACCCAGGTCCCTCAGCCTTTCATACACCTGCCTTATCTGCTGGAATGCACAATATGTGAGATCCATGACTGAAACTCAGTCTTCTGCAGCAGCTCATGGCCTCATCAAACCTTGAAGTAAGCTTCAGCATTTCTATTGGAAGCAATTAGTATCCATTAATTGCACCGCTGAGCGGGCTAATGCCCGACTGCCATAGCAAAATGTCACAGAATAATAGAGAGTTAGCAACATACTGATGCTCTTAGAGCCCACTGAAATAAAAATTGCAGAATGACGGCACCACTGGATCCCAACATGGAATTCAGTAGCCATAGTTACTCCAGTATGGGTCTCAGTGTTGATCCCAGTTATAGGTAATGAGATACAGCCACTTAATCTGGTCTGTCACTGGTTTTGAGATAGCTGCTCGCCCAAATAGCGAGTGTAGTACCAAGTGCACTTTGTATCTATAGGACATTCCTGGAAGAGGTTTGCTGCTCTGGTCTCTGCCCTCCTCACGGACCAGAGTGCCGTTCCCCCATGCTCGGTGGTCTACCCAACACTGGCCTACTTGGGCATCTTCTCAGAGTGTCTTCTGAGTGGTGCTCAGGATGAGAGCTGGCGATTCAACTGTCCTCCAGTCAACTGCTGTCACATGTTCTTCAGGCACTGTCTTCTAGATACTGCTGTGCACTGATGAGAGACAAGATGGAGCACAAGTCTTGTGAGGAGCGGCTGAAGGAGCTGGGGGTGTTCAGCCTGGAGAAAAGGAGGCTGAGGGGAGACCTTCTCGCTCTCTCCAACTCCCTGAAAGGAGGGTGTAGCCAGGGGGGGTCAGTCTCTTCTCCCAAGGAACAGGCGATGGGACAAGAGGAAACGGCCTCAAGTTGCACCAGGGGAGGTTCAGATTGGATATTAGGAAAAATTTTTACACGGAAAAGGTTATTGCACATCGGGATGGGCTGCCCAGGGAAGCGGTGGAGTCCCCATCCCTGGAGGTATTTACAAGCCGGGCATAGTGCTTAGAGACATGGTTTAGTGATGGTTTTTTGTCAGTGTTGGGTTGATGGTTGGACTCGATGATCTGAAAGGTCCCTTTCAACCCAGGCAATTCTATGATTCCATGATTCTATTTTGTCAGGCAAAGGCACACCTAAGGACAAAGACTCCAAATGACTTGACCTTACTGTGAGGAAACTCTACCTCAGCTTTGCCACAGCTCTTTGGCTGACTGCCGGGCCTTGCTGGCAAGGAATCATTTTTTGATATAGGGTGGGGTGACACCTTGTTCTCGTGACAACAAAGAGCTCAATTTTAGTGAAAGACAAGGGGCCACTGTTAGTGGAGTAGTTTTGCAGGAACATTGGATATCCTGACCATTTATGGCCTGGAGCGTGTAGCATCAGGTGTTCTGGACGAAGTGGGACCTTTTTAGAGCTCCCGGTTCTCTAGCAGGTAGATTTGGTGCTAGGAACTCACCAAAAGAATGGGGACCTCTTATCCTGGGCAGTCGGGGACTGACCCATCTGCTCTCTAACACAGATGCTGAAAGAATGGTCCCAGCATCGTGGACAAGGCTGAGGGATTTGGGTCTTTTTAAGTCTGAAGAAGAGAAGACTGAGGGGGGATCTGATCAACGCCTAGGGGTTGTCAGGAGGATGGGACCAGTCTTTTTTCAGTGGTGCCCAGTGACAGGACAAGAGGAAATGGGCACAAATGGGAACAGAGGAAGTTCCACCTAAACATGAGGAGGAACTTCTTCACTTTGAGGGTGGCAGAGCCCTGGCAGAGGCTGCCCAGAGAGGTGGGGGAGTCTCCTTCTCTGGAGACCTTCAAACCCGCCTGGACACGTTCCTGTGGGACCTGCTCTGGGTGACCCTGTTCTGGCAGGGGGTTGGACTGGATGATCTCCAGAGGTCCCTTCCAACCACATATCATTCTGTGATTCTGTGACAAATGCCCCTTAGATGCTGCAGTGGGTGTTTGACAGTATCCTTGCTTCTGAGACAGCCCGATAGACTTAGCAAGAACATCTAAAAGCTTTTTTTTTTTTTTTTATTTCTAGCTTTTCCATGGAATTCCACCTTGATTGTCAGGTAGAAATTTAGTTTCCGTGTTGACCCCTCAAAAAGCGGTCGGTTTGTATCCTGTTTTCTCAGCAACAGTTTGAATACACAAAATCGTACTTTGCTACCAGACAGTTCAGCCATTCAAGAAAAACAGTAAATTGTGAGACTTCACCGCTGGGCTCAGGTGCATAAGAGCCAGAAAAAGAAACTGCCAGAAGCACATTTCAATTTACGTTGAAGGAGCTCCACAGAATTCCTTGGAAATGAACCCATTACAGTGCTACAGCCAGCCTTGTTTTCAGCGCTGTACTTCACAGCAAAAGTTCTCTTTATCTCAGCAGGCCTTTCACTGCACATCTGTCTCGCAGAGAGTGAAAATGTTATTTATTTAATGGGATTCCAGGGTAAGTCTCTACTTGTTATCAAGTGACTTCTCCTTCCAAATGAGAAATCATATTCCATAAACATCCACTTGCTGCCGGAGCACGCTCGAGCCGGAGCAGCAAGAGTGCTGTATGGAACAGTCCCTCGCGTTTTATTAAATATTGTCAGCTGAGCATAACATGAGATCAAATTCCATGTCATCTTCCATGACATACGCTTCGTCAGTAGATACAGCTGAAATTCTAACCTTTGTTGGTTTTGTTATTATTTTGCTAATTATGTAAAAGGGGATAATCTTTTAATTACCTTGCACTGATCATCTTGAATTATCAAATTCTTCAAGGAAGCATGTGTTTACTTTCCCTGCTCTTCCAGTGACTCTTCAAGAATGTCCTCCATTCCTCCTTTAAGCCCCCGGCAATGAAGGCTTCAGCAGAAGCACTGAGGCAAGACCGAGCCCTTCCCTGGTGCTGACCTTCATGTTTCCCCAGGGGATTCATATAATAAGGTCCATATTCTGGTGAAGGTGGATCTCTATGAACCCTAATAAGGATTGTGGTGCACAAACTGACAAGATAAATCTTTGTTGGGGTTGTTCAGCCTGGAGAAGAGAAGGCTCCAGGGAGACCTTAGAGCCCCTTCCAGTCCCTAAAGGGGCTCCAGGAGAGATGGGGAGGGACTCTTGATCAGGGAGGGGAGTCATAGGATGAGGGGGAAGGGTTTTGAACTGAAAGAGGGGAGATTTAGGTGAGATCTCAGGAAGAAATTCTTTGCTGTGAGGGTGGTGAGACCCTGGCCCAGGTTGCCCAGAGAAGCTGTGGCTGCCCCATCCCTGGAGGGGTTCAAGGCCAGGCTGGATGGGGCTTTGAGCAACCTGGTCTGGTGGGAGGTGTCCCTGCCCAGGGCAGGGGGTTGGAACTGGATGATCTTTAAGGTCCCTTCCAACCCAAACCATTCTATGATTCTAAGATAACTCATCCAGCCCCCAGGCTTGTTCCAGGACACTGCCTTTCCCAGGATTTATCAGCCCTTCCCCTGCCATTGACATGGTGAGGCTTCTCTAACGTCCTCAAGAAGAATAGCGGGCAAAAAATATTTTCCTGTCACTTGCTGGTGTTCAGACCCGAGCAGTTGCCACTAGCCACCGGCAACAGTGATTGCTGTAGTGACAGCCGTTACTCCCATGGTGTTATTTACTGAAGGCATGAAGAGTGTGGAACGTTGTTGGGTGTGTATGTAGTAACGCCCAGCGCTTCTGGAGAGCACTTCCACGTGTGCAGCACCATCGTTCAGGGCAGGCAGGGCAGATCCAGTGCTTCTGAGTTAGGCTGACAGTTGGACTAGATGATCTTAAATGTCCCTTCCAAGCTAGACAATCTTATGATTCTATGATTCTGGTGAGCTGTGGTGGTCCTGCTTTGCCAAAGGTGATCCAATGCTCGTAAGAGATCTGCAACTGGAAGGTCACTCATTTAAGATACTTTACTGGGAGAGTAATTTTTGAGGCTTGGGAGTTGCCTATCAGGACACCAGGTCCCAAGACTGGGCTTTAGTAGAAACAGCTCTTTTTTGGGAGGGAGGCACATTATTGCCTGGTAGGAGATTGTTGTCGTACCAGCTACTCCGGTGTCACAATCGTGAGGGTCAGTAAAACCCATCAACCTTTAGATAGGTCTGGAAAGTCTGGTAAATCTGTGTTTGTGTGAAGAGAAGCCAACAAGATACTAGGATTTGATTATTTTGAGACTTAACTTCTCCCTTCGTGGCAGTCAGTAGCATTTACACTAAAATTCTGCTTTTAGTGACTCAGAAAATGCTTGATTTCTGGAAGAGACTGGGGGGAAGGATGTCAGAGCTCCGGACACGGACTGTGGTAGGGAAGAGAAAGGAGCAAACAGACCTTGACCAGCTCTGCTCAGAGGGTCTCAGAACAGCAGACCTCGTGAAGTCCACAGCAAGTTGTTGCTCTCACAAGTGGTTCCTGCTAAACATGTGAGATTAGAGCCAGGAATCCCCGACCTTCCCGGGCAGATCTGCATGACTTCAGCCGAACAAAGGACCACTCTGAGCAGGAATAAATAGGCTTCTGTGAACTGTCTTTCAGCCACAAAAGCCTTTGGGGAGTCGAGGCAAGATGATCAGCCCGATGGGCACCAGCCGAGAGCCACCCTCCCGGTTTCTCAGATTTTCTGGTAGCCGACAGGACACGCTGGTTGTTTATTCACAGTGTGTGCCGTTGGCAGCAGTGTAGGTAGCTACAGACGGTAAATAAATATATATATATATGTTTTGAGAGGGGGTATGTATATGAGAGAAGATTGTGGGTTCTCACAGCAGGTTTTGCATTTCCTTCACGCTGGAGACGACAAAACCTGTGAAATAGCTGTCACCTGCTCCCTGTCTGAAATGAAAGGACGATATTCTCAATCTGCGGCGCTCTTGGGTTAAGAGGAATTACGTGTTTGCAGAGGGAAGGGTCATCAGAGTCTTCCCTTGGCTTGTTTATGCTGTTCGGCCACTTGATGTTTAATGTATAATGCGAGCAGCTTGACTGATCTCCACCAGCCTGGAGGAAAGTCCCATCACCCACGGCCACCCCTGCACCTGAGCACTTGTCTTTTGGGCAGAGCTTTTGCCCATTTAGCTGTTCAGATATAACATATCAGTGTTTTCTGCTATTCGAGTATTCCCGTGAGGTTTTTTTACCGGTTACCTTTAAACACGTCAGAGCATTCGTAACAACTGAAAATGGAAGAATTAATCCCAGAATGGTTTTCTGGATGTTTTTCTATCAGTACTGTTTTTCTAGACATCTGGCACCTGATGGGGGAGCAGAAATGAACCATGCGAAGAGAGATAAGCCCAATTCTGCTGCGGCTGTCAGACTGCTGAGGACACAAAGATTAAATTTAAACACATGCAGTTAATGCCTTTAAAAGGATGAAAATACTGCAGTTTTGTTTCCCCACTAGATTTTAATGCCCAAAGATATTAAAAGGACTGTTAAAAAACCCTATTACTGCCACAGGTTATTTGAACTCATCAACATCTTTGTTATTTAACAAACTTATTACAAGCTTAATTTACCCACATTCATTTTTTAGTTATAAATGCGTAAATTGCACTAATATATCTCATAAAGAGCTACTTTGTTTGCCATTACGTTCTAGATAGTTTTTCAAGCCTCCCCAAAACTATTTTAAATTAAAACTTGATTCCATGGTTAATGTATCCTTTCTGTTCTCATTGGTTATGAAGATTTTAATTCTTTATTATTATTATTATTGTTGCTGTTGTTGTTATTGTTATATGGCAGAAATAAATGTGTGTGCACTACAGCTTTTGGAAGAGGGAAAGGCATATAAGCGCCAAGCCACTAAGCCTGTAGTTGTGACTTTTTTCTTAGTATATACTATTTTCCTCCATCAAGCACAGTAATGAAGTCTTTGGATTCAGATACTAGAACTATAATCTAATAAGTTACAGGCTGCCAAAGTCACTTAGGCAAAGCCTGAAGCATACTCCGAGAAGTATTTGTGATTGGGGAGATTATCTTACTTTTTTTGAAGCCAGCAAAAGCCACAGTATTTTAAATATTTTTTCACATTTTTCCTGTAAAATCCTGCGATATAATTTCCATGAAACCAGTGCGTTGCAAGTTTTCTATTTTATGATGTAAAGAGACATCAGATGTGGTTTTATATTATATATTTTGATCTACAAGTACTTTGATATTCTTTGCTGAAGTATCTGTGGACTTTGCCCTAAAATTTAAGAAAATCTTATCCTTAAAAAACCACATCAGCTCTGTGTACAGGAGAGATTAAGAAATACAGACGTTGTCATAGATGACATTTGACATAGTTTTCCTGAATAATTTTGATGATTAATAGAGCTTCCAAAAGTTTTCCAAGTGGAATTATTACATGGGGTTCTTTTTCCTTGACGCTCATATTTTATGATGAGGGGAAGAGAAACATATTTATCTCCTTTTTTTTCTTCACTCAAGAGCAGCTGAAGCGCAAATGTGCATGTTATCTTTTTTATGCTCCCTGCTAGATTCAGGAGCTCCCTTCAGTCAACCAATATAATTGGCTTCAGAGATCGGAAACAGCAAATTATTTGCAGGTACTCCTTTACCCCTTTCCAAAAAAAACCTCCTGTCTGCAGGAATTAACATGATGGGGACAGGGAACTAGAAGAAAATACTGCTCACTAAGGAGACTTGGTAATAAAATAGGGTAGGATATAGTATAGTCTACAAAGTAGAATAGGATATAGGATATCCTATAAAGTAAGATAGGCAAATGCACATCAAGATTTATACTTTTTGCTCGATGTACTTAGCACTTAGTGACGTGAAAAGATACTGGAAATTAACCACCCTGGGCGAAAATGGGGAAAAAACCCCTCTGAGCAGAGTATACAGAAGTGTATTTTGCCTACAGTGTAAATTTGCCCACCAGAAAAACTTGCTTTATACTTGAAATGATGCTGCTTATCTCGCTGAAATTGAAGACTCTGCCGTCTTCAGGATTTCTGGGCCAGTGATAGGGTCAAGTACAATTGAGACGAAAGTGAAACTTCATTAATTCAAGCTCCCAATGGATAAAATTGAATACATCACGCGAAGAGCCAGCTCCGTGATTCAGGGCAGATCATCTGGCGGGCACAGGTGAGTGGGACGCCCGAGGTTAGGGGGAGTACCGTGTAAATGCAGCCTCTCTGGGGATGCTTAACAGCAATTTAAAAGCACTTTTATTTTTAAATTCTGACATCTGCATGTGCATCTTTTTCCAAACAGGTGAGCAAGAGCGAGGGCCAGATAGACTAGGGAAACTGAACCATTTATCTCAATTGTTAAAAGTAAATTTTCAGAAATACCTTCTTTTTTGGGATGCTATCCTTCATTCCCCGGAAATCTTTCTGAACTATTGAGTACACACGTGACAGAAACATGCACCTCGGCACCCCTGAGTCACTGAGTGGTTCTGGTTTTATTGATGTGGACCACAGAGGTCTAGAGGAGAAGGCCAATGGGACCTAAATCTTGGCATAAAAAGGCTGAGATTTCTCACAACAGGAAGGACATTGAGGGGCTGGAGCGTGTCCAGAGAAGGGCAACGGAGCTGGTGAGGGGTCTGGAGCACAAGTCTTGTGAGGAGCGGCTGAGGGAGCTGGGGGTGTTCAGCCTGGAGAAAAGGAGGCTGAGGGGAGACCTTCTCGCTCTCTCCAACTCCCTGAAAGGAGGGTGTAGCCAGGGGGGGTCGGTCTCTTCTCCCAAGGAACAGGCAATGGGACAAGAGGAAATGGCCTCAAGTTGCGCCAGGGGAGGTTCAGATTGGATATTAGGAGAAATGTTTCCATGGGAAGGGTTATTGCACATTGGAATGGGCTGCCCAGGGCAGTGGTGGAGTCCCCATCCCTGGAGGTATTCAAAAGCCGGGCAGACATAGTGCTTAGAGACATGGTTTAGTGATGGTTTTTGTCAGTGTTGGGTTGATGGTTGGACTCGATGATCTGAAAGGTCCCTTCCAACCCAGGCAATTCTATGGTTCTATGGTTCTAAGGCGGCTGATTCCTCAACAGAGGGATTGGTGTTTGCCATCAGACTACTCATACGTTTGTGGGCACAGCAGAGAATGTTCATGCTGACCGCTGCAGGAGTCCGACATCCACACAGGTCAGAGGACCAAACTGTAAATAGTTCAAATTTCTTACTTTTAATGGAGTAAGAGGGTGCCTCCAACGAGATGACCAGATCACTCATGTCAGATGTCTGAAATACCTCATGTAAACAGTCCCGAAATCATCTAATCTCACTTCCCGTAAACAAAAGACTGTGTCATTTTTTTCTCAGAAAATGGATTAAAGAGTACTTTTAGTAAACTGCCTAATACCGTTTTAAAGACTTGGCAAAATCCCTCTTTTTTTCTGTAAAATATACCCAAAGCATTTTGAGGTTGACTGTGCCCAAATTCAGCTTCTAATCATTGGACAACCAGGTATGTCTTTACCCGAAACGCCTGTCCTCCCCTTTTTCTACTGTCAGATATCCATGTGCGCACCAGAGTAAGTGGCTTCCCGGTGATTCTTCAATAAGGACTAGATAAGAGGCTCGAGAAGTTTAAGTTTAAAAGCTTATTTTTTTCAGAACCTCAGTTATTCTGTGGTCCTGCCATTTCTTTTTCCTTCTCGAGATGAGCCGGGTGTCGTTCCGTTAGTGGGTTTGTGGGTTCTGGATTATGTTGTACAGGAAGAACAAATTCCTGTTTATACTCGATCTTCATCTCTACGTGTACAAAGAGCACGTTAACCTTCCTTTGGCCACAGCATGTGGGTCCAGCAGGATCTCATAATCCTTTTATGCAGCTTTCCATGACAGTCTCCTACTGGCTAGATGTTTTCTTTCCCATTTTTCGGTTTCAGTACCGTTAAATGCAATGGGGTTTGGAGTTGTTATCACTGAACTTTAGGTTACAGTAAACTGTCCTTTTGAGGGTCTTTGGAACCCCCAAGTTGTGTACTCTTCCATCTCCACCGTAGTATGTTTTAACTTGTATTGAGACATTGTGAAAGTAAAATATTAAACAACTCGGTGACATGGTTTAGCGATGGTTTTTTATCAGAGTTAGGCTGATGGTTGGACTATGTAATCTTAAAGGTCCCTTCCAACCCAGACAATTCTAGATTCTATGAACTCTGGAGCAAAACTCAATTCCTACAGTAAAATTCACATATCAACCCTTTTCTTTCACGTCTTCCGCATGAATCTTCGGGATGTGCCAGAGAGTTAGCTTTTCATCCATTTTGATGCGCCTTATTAAGTCCGTGTAATTTATGCTGTTGTTTAATTGTGTTGCCATAGGGTACAAAATCAGAAACCTTGAAAACAATCCAAATATGTTAAATCAAGGCGCCCTAGGTAAGGTAGAGGCCTCGTAATCTTCACGTGTGCACGAAGCGTTTGGCAAAATCATAGAATCATAGAATGGTTATAGTTGGAAGGGACCTTGAAGATCATCCAGTTCCAACCCCCTGCCCTGGGCAGGGACACCTCCCACCAGACCAGGTTGCTCCAAGCCCCATCCAGCCTGGCCTTGAACCCCTCCAGGGATGGGGCAGCCACAGCTTCTCTGGGCAACCTGGGCCAGTGTCTCACCACCCTCACAGGGAAGAATTTCCTCCTAATATCTCATCTAAATCTCCCCTCTTTCAATTTAAAACTATTACCCCTTGTCCTGTCACTACATCTCCTGACAAAGAGTCCCTCTCCGGCTCTCCTGTAGGCTCCTTTCAGATATTGGAAGGCTGCTATGAGGTCTCCCCGGAGCCTTCTCTTCTCCAGGCTGAACAACCCCAGCTCTCTCAGCCTGTCTTCATAGGGGAGGTGCTCCATCCTTCTGATCATCTTCGTGGCCCTCCGCTGGACCCGTTCCAACAGGTCCATGTCCTTCCTGTGTGGAGGACTCCAGAGCTGGACACAGTATTCCAGGTGGGGTCTGGTAGAATCACCTCCCGCGACCTGCTGGCCACGCTTCTCTTGATGCAGCCCAGGATGTTGTTGGCTTTCTGGGCTGCCAGTGCACGTTGCCGGCTCATGTTGAGCTTCTCACCCACCAACACCCCCAAGTCCTTCTCCTCAGGGCTGCTTTCCAGCCATTCTCCGCCCAACCTGTATTTGTGCCTGGGATTGCCACGTCCCAGGTGCAGGACCCTGCACTTGGCTTGGTTGAACTTCATGCAGTTTGCACGAGCCCACCTCTCAAGCCTGTCCAGGTCCCTCTGGATGGCATCCCTTCCCTCCAGCGTGTCGACCAAGCCACCGAGCTTGGTGTCGTCAGCAAACTTGCTGAGGGTGCACTCTATCCCACTGTCCATGTCTCCAACAAAGATGTTGAACAGCACTGGTCCCAATAATCACCGTTTAAAGCATGATGTCTGGCACTACATACTGGTAGCTTGTACTTCTTTAGGGATGTAGACCCTGTTTATTTATGGGGTTATTTATGCCCAGGACTGACACCTGGCCAACCAGGCATCACCCCCCGATTATTTTTCTCAAGTACTGAAATCAGGTTGGCCGTTCTCCTAGTGGTAAGGAATTTCCTCGGTTTTTCAGGAGTTGTTAACAAAAGGTTAATCTGTTTTTTTCTGTTCTTCTAATGAGGTAGGACTGGAAAAAAAAAAAAAAAAAGAAAAAAAAAAAAAACAAAAACCTGAGAAATGGATTTAGGCTGGGAAGGAGGAATTTTCAGAAACAAAATCCGTTAGGTAAGGTGATAGGGATCAATGTGCCAGCAGCGTGTAGATCGTAGATCTGCTGATGCTTCACTGCAGGAAACTTCACTGGTAGCACCAAGATAGTCCCGTTCCTGAGGGAAGGCAGTTCGTGAGGAAGGAGAGGCTGGTTGAAACCCAAAATCTAGCAAAGCACAAAGGAGATTGACTCCCATTTTTTACTGTTTTTCAGCAACCTGCCCTCACTTCCCAGGTATATATTGGCCGTGCCCATGGCAGGGGGGTTGAAACTTGATGATGTTTAAGGTCCCTTCTGACCCGAACCAGTCTATGATTCTATATTACAGCAATGAGTTGCTGAGAGCGATGAAGCCAAGAGCTCTTGGGTAGCTCTGCATCGTTGTGCACGTGTGTATTTTTGATCCTGCCACAGCAGAATATTGTTTTCCACCCAGTATTATCACCGCGAGAGGCTGAGGATGACGACGAGCACAGAATCACAGAATGTTTTTGGTTGGATGGGACCTTTGAGATCATCGAGTCCAACCAACAAAAAAAACACCAAAAAAAAAAAAAAAAAAATCCCAGAACACCAAACACCAAAACCAAACCAAACACCCAAACACCCACCACCCCACCCCCAAACAGACACAACCCAACAGTCTCGGGCACTAGAGCATGCCCTGAAGTGCCACATCTACACGTTCCTTAAATACCTCCAGGGATGGTGACTCCACCACCTCCCTGGGCAGGCTGTTCCAGTGCCTGACCACTCTCTCAGTAAAGTAATTCTTCCTGATATCTCATCTAAACCTCCCCTGCCACAACTTTAGACCATTTCCCCTGGTCCTGTCATTATTCCCTTGGGAGAAGAGGCCAACACCCACCTCTCTACACCCTCCTTTCAGGTAGTTGTAGAGGGCAATGAGGTCCAATGAGCACACTTGATAAATGCCAGCCTCTCACTTGCAGTATTAAAAAATGCATAGATGCTCGATAATTACCTAGCATTCATTGCTGATGCATAATATCAGAGGAATATGGAAATGAAATGGGGACAAGGAGCAAATTAAACTACCAAAGAATCATTCCTTAAAGTTTTCCTCTTCCTCACTGTCTCCTCTTTTCCTGGAAACGCTATTGATCTCTGGGGCAGTTTTATCAGAGCTGGGTTTTGCAGAATTGAACCTCCAACAGATAGAAAGAAACGTAAAAATGTTAGAAAGTTTCATACCTGGAAAAAAACCCAACAGAATATTCTTTCCTTTCTAGGAAAAAATCACTGAATTTTAGAATTTAGGAAAGTGGGATTGTTTTTTAGAGAATTCCAGTGTCAAAAAGGATGATATAGGCAGTAGCCCACAGTATGTAATGTTACTCTGACAAACCTGATTAATAATTATTTAATTAAATATAGTAATATATTTTTAATATATAAATATATATTATTAATCATTGATTAAATATATCTCTGAGAACTTCATGTCGTTTTAGCCTTTACTGATTTTTTCGATAATACGGAAATCTGTTAGTAAGTAATATTGTTAAGATTATTAATTTAGGATAATTTGATAGGAACATAATTGAGTTTCATATGTTTGGCAAATAGATAACTGAGAAAATTATTTGTATCGTTTTAAGAAACAGAGAGCAAGCTCCTGGAAAGCTTTATGCTGGAATCACTGTGTTTAATAAAAGCTGAAAAATGAAATGAAGTAAACATATGTCGCTTACATTTTTAGTTGGCTCTGAATGAGGCAGCATTACGAGTGCATCGAAGGATACCGTGGAAATACAAAATAATCTGGAGGGTAATGGACGGTTCTAAATGGGGCTTAAATTTAAATAAACATTACATAATGCGTTCCAGACACGTGGCGTTAGATATGAGCATCGGTGCTGCAGAATGGTAGATAATTTTGTTTAAGCTCTTCAGCCCTTGATACTCCTCGTCCGAGGAGTTATGTTTTCAGACATAAGGAGGTAGGAATCCGGTTGTGGTATTGCTGGAAGGAGAGGCTGCTGGTGAGAAGCCCCTGATGCTGTGCGTGTCATCTCTTGAGTGTAGCTCAAGTGATATATATGTTTATCAACCCAACCATACGCAGAAAAGAGAGGTATCAGTAGTGGTATCAATTGTCTCAAAGTCTAGAAAGCTTGGGCTTCTTTCAAAATCCCACCCCGATAAAGGTCCAGATGAAATGTCTAACGCTGGCACTGTGGGCTCGTTAGTTCAGTGGTAGGTTGTTCCTCGCAATATGAATTGGTTTTGTTTTCAGTACATTAATTCTATGTTGGTTTGAAAGCTTTCAAGGACACGTTTGAGGCTTCGCGTGGAATATGAAAGGCAGGGTGAGACTTGCAGGTGGGTACACAGGTGAAAACACGGTTCAAAAGTTAGCATTATGTGTTGCAGTTGCTGAGAACGAATTCTTACACAGGACTGTCTGTTCACCCAAAAGAAAAATCATTAAAGGCTCTTCGCTGTGGGTTAGAAGCTGAATGCAGCATTGGGGAGCAGGTCACTCGGTATTTTCCCGTCCAACTTTGCCGTCCCTGGATTGCTGCCAGCTTCCCTGCGTACTCCCTAATTTGTTGCTGAAACTTCAGATCGACACATCCCGGAGCACGCAAAGCCTACTCCAGTCTTTTCCTTGGCTGTGGGAGACGAAAGGAGATGGTTTTTTGAGTTTTCTCTTCCAAAAGTTCTCATAAAGATCTCTCACCGTGGCAAAAGATGTAAAAAAAGATGGGGGAAAAAAAAACCCACAACAATACTCAAGTAGATGGTGGGCATTCAAATGTGGGTCATTTTGACTTGGTATGTCATAGGCTTAAATTCCCATGAATAATTACTGATAATAAACGAAAAAGCAAGATTTTACCGTGACAAAATTACTCTAGGAACAAAAAGGTGAAAAAAGGCTTTCCCAAATTGTGTAAAGCATAAATGGAGCAAATGGGTTGTGTTTCAGTGGGGGTCCCCTGCTCTGAGAGCTCTCCCTTATAAACAGCGTCTCGCAAAACTCACGTATTTCTCCTTAGTCCCTGATAATAACCCTCTGGCAGCGCGGGGGTCAGTGCGAGGCAGAATAAAGCAGGTACAAACCAAAGGTAGTGCCAGGCAGCAGTAGCTCTAAGCAGGTAATTTGGAAATCACACAGATAAATCGAGTGTGGAAGTCAGAGTAAGACCAGGCTGGATGGGGCTTTGAGCAACTCGGTCTGGTGGGAGGTGTCCCTGCCCAGGGCAGGGGGGCTGGAACTTGATGATCTTTAAGGTCCCTTCCAACCCAAACCATCCTATGATTCTATTAAAAAAAAAAAAAAAAAAAGAAAGAAAAAGGAAATTAAATAGCAACAGGAAAATTATTTGAGTCCGACGCTTCTAAGTGTGCAGGAAGTAAAAGAAATGTCTGAATTTGCAGCTGCAAATTGAGGTAATAAAGTACACCCTGAGGAAGTCGGCCAGTAAACCCGAGCATCCAAATGCCAAGGTGATAAATAGCCAATAATGTAAATAAGGAAGAGTCTGTGTTCCCCGGCGAGGCACAGGGCTTCTCTTCTGCCCGGCAGCACCGGCTCTGCCGGTTTCTCCTGCTCTGGTGACATTTGCCATATGCTGTGGGTGACACTGGCTGAAGAGGCCATCAGGGGAGCCATGGGTTTGGCTGGTCCAAGCCCTGCTCCGGAGCATCGACACCGTTCTGGTCCCCTACCCTCCGGTGCCTGTTTAGTGTCCTCTCGTTGTACCCTTAGCGAGGGTACAGGCACCACGGCTCTGCTGGAGGGTGTCACCGGGACATGCCTTGGCAGCGTCTGCATCGGAACAGTCGCTGGGACTCCTGGCTGGGGGTACAAATGGGGCAGAACTGCAGGAAGCGCGAGTTTAAACAGATAAAAAAGGTGTGAGATAAGGCAGCGCTCATACAGCCTGGAGAAGAGAAGGCTCCGGGGAGACCTCAGAGCCCCTTCCAGTCCCTAAAGGGGCTCCAGGAGAGATGGGGAGGGACTCTTGATCAGGGAGGGGAGCCATAGGACAAGGGGTTTTAAACTGAAAGAGGAGAGATTAAATTAGATCTCAGGAAGAAATTCTTTGCTATGAGGGTGGTGAGACACTGGAACAGGTTGCCCAGAGAAGCTGTGGCTGCCCCATCCCTGGAGGGGTTCAAGGCCAGGCTGGATGGGGCTTTGAGCAACCTGGTCTGGTGGGAGGTGTCCCTGCCCATGGCAGGGGGTTGGAACTGGATGATCTTTAAGGTCCCTTCCAACCCAAACCCTTCTATGATTCTATGATTTGCTTCTTGGATATAATAATACAGGAAATTCACAGGCGTCAGTAAATAACTCTGCCATCCTGACAGCATGTGTTCCCGATGCTGGTCATTTAGTACTTTGGCTTTTAAAATGCCTGTTGTAGCGGTGGTAATAATATTAGACTATTTTTATATGGGAATATAAAAATACTGTCTGGTTGTTCTGTCATCACAAGAGGATGATCAGTGTCTCGTTTATCTATGTGCAGACTACATTATTGTCTCACAAAACAATGTCCCAGCGCTAGGATTGCTTCATTAAGTTTATGCTACATCGACATAATTATGCAGGAGCTAAGAATAGCTCATCTAATTGAAAATAATGATTATAGAGAAAGAGCGGGTTGGATGATGTTACTAAGCAAGCACATACCATACAGCCATTCATGGACTGCACGGAGCACATATGGGATTATACGGTGTGTTTTGATTAACAGTTTCTGTCCCCCATCCTGAGAGCAAGCGGAAGGTGTTACTGCTTTATTTGCTCATTATCTTTTTTTTCTCAGGGACCCAGAGGGACCAGTGAGAAGGCAGCACGAGCTGATACTTCTCCAGTGAATGATGACAAGCTAAGCTTTGAAATAACATTCAACGTTTATCCCCGCGCACATTTTAGGGAGGATGTAACTCTAAATAAAATTTCTCCAGGCACCACAGATGAAACCGTCTCTGTGGGTTTTTCCTGTCTGTGTTTGTACTGGTACCCTATGGGATTAAACATCTCTTTAGAAATGCAAAGTCTGCCACACTGTTAATCTCTCGGTGCTCGTTCTGGTTAATGCTAACGTTTAATTCTTGCTTCCTCTAAAACACATAGAGCTCTCCTTTATTCCCTGAAAATAAATCTGAATTTTTGCAGCAAAGTTGTTGAAAAGTTTTCGTTTTATTTGATTGCTGTTGATTAGTGTCACCAGGCACGTGGGACAAAAGTTCCTGCTGCTGTTGTCCTCTTCACTAATTTTTTTCTTACTCAAGTGTCAGTTTTCTCCTAGAATGCTACGAGAAAATTCCTGAGATCATGAAATTTCATGTATCTGCTTTAGAAATGTTATTAATATCTCTCCAGGCTCAAAAAGCTCTGCCCGTTTGCCATGTTTAGCTTCCCCTCTGTTCCGATGAGGCGTTTCATAGCTCTAGGCTAGGAGCTGATGCTGGAGAGGCACAGAGGGATCACTGCCATCAGGAATTTTTAAACAGATGACTGTTTAAAAACTGAAATCGGGGCCTGGGGGGGAGATGGGACACGCGGTGATGCAATCCTGCAGGAACACAAGGATCACTTTACACAGTCTGGAATCGCAGGCACTTGCACAAGCTGTTCTTGAGGCTTTTTAAGAAATAGCCAAAGGAAAAAAGTGGAAGCAGAGAGCAAATTGCTTTACGAAAGCATTCCGAACTGTTGTCCAAACTTCAGAAAAGTGACATTGTTTTGGATTTGAAATTCAGTGAGTTACAAGAATTTAAAACTGTGAAGTCCTCACTTAGACAAATGCCTGTTGAGGCATCCAACGCGTTTTGTATCCCGCTGCTTTCCAACGTGGTCTGATTGTGGAATCCGCCACAACACTGATCAACGCCTATAAATACTGAAAGGGTGGGTGTCAGGAGGATGGGGCCAGTCTTTTTTCAGTGGTGCCCAGGGACAGGACAAGAGGGAACGGGCACAAACTGGAACGTGGGAAGTTCCACCTAAACATGAGGAGGAACTTCTTCACTTTGAGGGTGGCAGAGCCCTGGAAGAGGCTGCCCAGAGAGGTGGTGGAGTCTCCTTCTCTGGAGACATTCAAACCCGCCTGGACACGTTCCTGTGGGACCTGCTGTGGGTGACCCTGCTCTGGCAGGGGGTTGGACTGGATGATCTCCAGAGGTCCCTTCCAACCCCGTATCATTCTGTGATTCTGTGGGACTGAAGAGCCGAGATTCAGAAATACTTTGATTTGCAGTTACAAGAGCGCACTGTACAGGGGGATGGGTGGAAGTCGAGGACAGAATTTTTTCACTCTCACGTTATTGATGCGACTCGTAAAAGGCTCCTCTTTCATTATAAACTGTTTTCTGCCCTGTACAGAACTGCACACGCGAGAGCTAAAGCTGACGCTGCGGATCAGGCTGCTCAGGCGGCTC
This sequence comes from Numenius arquata, assembly GCF_964106895.1. Classification (NCBI taxonomy): domain Eukaryota; kingdom Metazoa; phylum Chordata; class Aves; order Charadriiformes; family Scolopacidae; genus Numenius; species Numenius arquata. Next base: position 2,605,951 of record NC_133579.1, read on the forward strand.
GCCAGGAATGTGATATCGCCAGAGCGGTTGCCAGAGAACTTTCACCAAATTTCTACCAACCAGGTAATGAGACACTGGGGGGGGGGGGGGGTGGTGGTTTGGGTTTTTTTGTTTGGTTTTTTTTTTTTTTGCGGTGAAAGGATTCTGTGTTAAAAAGTTGATTTCGTTTGGAATGTTGTCATTTATACAGAAACAACAGCCACGTGTAGGTAACGAAGGATGTACGTTGCTCAAGGAGATTTTGGGTTCATTTTTGAATCATTTGGTGACTATTGCTTTGTGTAAAAACGGGCGAGTGTTGAAAAGTCAGTATCAAGCACACAAGTTTGCCTCAAATTAATAGCTTCTTCAGGACGGTGTCAAAGACGGAGTTCAGAGAGCTTAAATCAACAGAAATTTGGGTTATTTCGATAGTGTGTTTATTAGGGGAAAGATCCTTAGCTTTTTTACTGACCCAGGGAACTCTTGACAGTCCTGGTTAGCTGAGCCCTGAGTTCTGGAGAGCGCTGTGGTGCTCTGTAGAACATTAATCCCTTACTCAAGATATCATAGAATTAAGTCTGTATCACTGGTATCAACGTTGCAACCCATTTTCGCCTCTCACGTGGTTTGGAAAGTTGCTCCGAAAGGAAGCAAAAAGTGCTTTTTGCTTTGTTTTTCTGATGTCTCTCTACGAGGTTAATATTTTTGTGTACTGCTCTGTAGCTTAAGATCAAACAGATAAAATGGAACTCCACTTGCCAATTTAATGTATTTTCATAAGCCTGTCCTTTCTCTCACCTGTCACATGAGTTGAGTCATGTCTTGTTATTACTTTTCAAGGACTTGCCTGCGCTCGTATGCTCATAGAGATTATAGCGCCGAGATTCAATTCCACTTACCTTCATCTTCTGCACATCCTTGTTTCAGCCACAGACCCTTTTCTCCTTGTACGTAGTCAGAGCGTGGATGCAGGCTAGTATCATGGCCCGCAAAATCACACAACAACATTCTTCAACAGTTTTCTGACAATATTTCCTTCAATTTTTAGTATAAATGACCACTACCTATAACCTCTTACTAAATCCTTACTGTCAGCTTAAAGAATGCCTTTTCTTCTTTGTTGCTAAGTATTTAGTAGTGAGAGCAACGTGTGTGTGTTGGGGTTGGAAGGGCTGGGGCGCTCCTTTTTATTCGTTTAGTGCCTAAGTCAAAGGCTGGTCACCTCCTGCAGGTTGGAATCTTCGTTCCCTTTGTTTCCCTTTCTTTGTACTCATCCTGATTTAAATTCACCTTTCTTGACCGTGGCTGTCCGGAACTGTAGGTAAAGCTCAACAGAACTATTCCCTGCAGTAAGATTTTACTGGCTTTGAAATGGTATCGATATCTGCCTCTCCCTGTTGGAAATGATCTCAGTGCAACCTCCGTTGTGGACTTTCATTAGTGGCCCACACTTACTCCTGTGGTACCCAAGCCTTTTTCTTTTTTTCATTATTTCATTCTTCCATCTACTGATGAACTCCTGATTCATAGCAGCAATTAATCTTATCAGTCATCCGTTAAGCAGCCGTACCGTTGAGCTTGGCCATGCAAAGCACCAGTAACAGGGACCCGGTCAAAGGACAGCTTGAGAGAGAATAGAAGTAAGAGGGAATTAAAGCATTTGCAATGGAAGTATTTCAAGGCTGCCAAACCCGTGAGATAAAGAAATGGCTAGAGCTCTCGAGAGAAAATGGAAATATCTCACGGTGTGAGACTGGACACCAAGAGACCCCCCCAGATCAGGGATTTGCTGGGCGTCTGTTTTTACTTCCTGCCACAGGGTATAGAGTCATAGGATCATGGAGTTGTCTAGGTTGGAAGGGACCTTAAGGTGGAGTAGCACTGATGACAAACTGGCGGAGATTTGGGGAGAGGAAATGCGGGATTCTTACTTTCCTTTCATCTAAAACTTGTGTTCCGATGACAGAAGGGAGGAGTTTGTGTCCCTTCCCCAAATCCAGCTGTATGTGGGTACAGTCGCGTAACAAAGCATTTCTCAAAGTCGACTTACTCTGTTCTCTGGGTGGAAATACCTATCAGTTAGCCGGTGACCTCTCAAAAGATAAATACCTCTTTTGGAGTCTAAATTTTAAATTCCTTCATTATTTTCAAGATGGCCAAATACAGCATATTTGTACCCATTTGAAAAAAAAAAAAAAATTGCTCTTCCCATTGCTTAAGTAACTTTAAGATGCCAAGGTGTTAACTAGATTTCAGTTATCCCAGATAAGCTGCAGAAAAACACCAGATTAATAAATCATCGTGATCCTTTCAGACACTCTCAGGTCACAGGTACTCTCCATCCTCAGCGTTCGTGGTGCCTTTGGCAGATACGTTCTGTCGGGTACCGGTGACCTCTGAGCCTCACCTCAGCGAGTCCACGTTATTTAAATATTTCCCAAGTACAAGGCAATTTCAGCGTTAGCTTTTGTCCTTTATGGTAATAAAATAGATAGATATTTTTATATATTTACACAGCAGTAAATACCTGCTTTCCAAATAGCGTTTTTGGTACGTTTGAATGAAGACAGGGTAACCGGCACTGCTTCCTAATGGCAACTTCTCTGTTTTCTTCTGTTGCTTGAGTTTTTTAGTTTTACAAAACCTTTATAAGTTAGTGCTGCTAAGAGGTAATGATAAGTATTGTATCTCAGTCTCCGAAACTATAGTTAAGAGAAAGCTTTCCGTTGTGCTAAATTGTCTTGAAAACAGGTTGTTGTGGGAAAGTGCAATTCTTCTCTCATTGCTTGAGCTGCTCGGTACCATGGCGAGCGTGCTGCCAGCGAGAAATAAATGTGTGCGGTCTATCAACGAGTCTCTTAAAAAAGAGAGAGGGAGAAAAAAGTGAAGTACAAATACCTCTCTGTAAATAAGCTACGCATTTTTTCCTCTCTTCATGAGCGATCTCTGCATTACCTAAGTCCATTTAAATATTTGAAAATCTCTCCTCTTAAATTTCAGATTCTTGAAAAGCAACCTTCTGAGCCACGTATCCTGGTATTAAGTACAATTTGTAATTACAGTGAATATTCGTCACTCATTGTACCGTGACGGTTCTTCCTTCCCAACTATTTTGTCCCGTGTTTAAATTTTATGTTCGTCAAAGCATTCAGCCGAAGCTGCCAAGAGCTTCTCGCTTTGTGACGTGGTTTAAAAGGAGATTGAAAGGAGCACAAAGCAGTAGGAAGCGAAGCGGCGCTCGGCGGGTGGGAATAATGATGTCAGTCTGAATCACGACTGTTGAGGTACCGTCGAAATCTTCCGATTTAGCTTTCCCGGTAATCGATTACCTTGATATTTGCATATAAGGAAAGCAAGCGTGATTGGAAAGGTCCGTGTCGTAGCGTGAGGACTTCAGAGCTGTTTTCTCTAGGCTTGTTCTCAGGCAAGACCCGGCGTCTGCTTTTGCCGTAGCAGAGATTTGGCTTGTGGTCAACAGCTGTGAGGATGGCATGTCTTTGCGGGGCTCTCTCCACAAGGCTGTACGTTTTCGTAGGTTTAACAAACGCCGCAGTCTCTGTAGAGGCCAGGCTTTACGGGCCCTTTTATCGCTAAATAAATCAAATTTTGAGAAATCCCAGCTCTGACCTGTTTTTTTCCTCCAGGCACCACTAGACTTGTAGATGTGTCAAAAGAGAGCACACCAGGACAGGAAACAAATGAAACCTGAGTCATAGCCTCGTTCAAGGGAGTCATCCAGGGACAGTTGGAGATTGCCTGTGCTTAGAGAAAAACAATAAATGCTGGTTTGTGTCTCGTGAAAACCTAGAGAAGGGCGAGTGAGTAACGGGAGTGCTTATCGACGGTGGAACAGAAACGAAAGGCTTTTGACACCCTGTACAAAGGGGGAATATTCTTTGACTTACCCATTCGTTCTAAATTCCACAGGACAGCATCTCTAGGATTGTAAACACACCATCAGGAGGTGAACTAAAGTACGAACTTGCAGAGACCGGACAGCTAAGCCCTGATTGTCTGCACGTGTATATATCCTGCAGCAAAGGGATACTGCCCTTCCATTCAGTTTGAATGAATAACATTTGATTAAACGAAAGAGGGGTAGAACTACTTTGCTGCAGGGTAAGAGCAGTCCGGGCGCATCACCATGGAGCAATTAAGGTCTGGAAATTCAGATGTGAATTGTTTTACAGTGAGGTGATTCTACCCCCCCACTCTGCACTCGTGAGACCCCACCTGGAGCACTGTGTCCAGCTCTGGAGTCCTCAACACAGGAAGGACATGGACCTGTTGGAGTGGGTCCAGAGGAAGCCACGAAGATGATCAGAGGGCTGGAGCCCCTCTGCTATGAAGACAGGCTGAGGGAGCTGGGGTTGTTCAGCCTGGAGAAGAGAAGGCTCCGGGGAGACCTCATAGCAGGCTTCCAATATCTGAAGGGAGCCTCCAGGAGAGCCGGAGAGGGACTCTTTGTCAGGAGATGTAGTGACAGGACAAGGGGTAATGGTTTTAAATTGAAAGAGGGGAGATTTAGATTGGATATCAGAAAGAAGTTCTTTCCTGTGAGGGTGGTGAGACACTGGCCCAGGTTGCCCAGAGAAGCTGTGGCTGCCCCATCCCTGGAGGGGTTCAAGGCCAGGCTGGATGGGGCTTTGAGCAACCTGGTCTGGTGGGAGGTGTCCCTGCCCAGGGCAGGGGGGTTGGAACTCGATGATCTTTAAGGTCCCTTCCAACCCAAACCATTCTATGATTCTATGATTCTATGATTATTTGTCAGGCCAGCCAGCTGCCGGGCGAGCGTACGAGGCTCACCAGAACAATTCCCATCGCCTCTGACCTCCTCAATGAGGCACGAGAGAAACCAAAGAGCAGTTCATCAATTAACGCTCTCTAAAGAGACGGATAGAATTTCTTTAGGTGAAATACATGAGCAGAGAACAAAGATTTTCCAGTGAAAAGAATAAGACTTTGTCGGGTTTTACCAGTATTTTTTCCTGTGATGTTTGGTTACCGTTATAGCCTCACTGTTAACGTGCTGAACATGGCTAGTTTCAGAAATAAGCATTTTAAGCTTCTGATAAGGCAATTTCTAATGCCTTAAAGAGCAACTGTGTTTTACACTCTCTTTCGACCAGTGGTGGATGTCTGTAGCCTCGAAAGAAAACACATCCTTCCTGTCTTCCTCCTCCTGCCACCTCCACCTCCTCCCATTCACAACATGCAAACTCCATATGGACAGGAAGGAGAGATTGCTGCCTGATGCTAATTAACTGGAATTTACTGGGCTAAATGCATGTGGACCAGGCCAGATATTTTTATTTAAAAAGCCAATTACAATGAGCATTTTTGCCTGATTAGAGTTACCAGCCATGCCATCAGTGTGTGCCTTAAAGCGTGCGGAAGCTCGCTGGTTATTCTTAGTCATACAAGAGCCTGTTCATTTTCTGGAATTATTCGACATACGGCTTCATCATCTTTGCACAACTGTTGCCAGGATTCTTGCTATGGCATCTTTTCTCTAAAATTTATTGCTTCCATCCCCTTTCTACACTGCTCTGGAGAAGCCTATAGAAGTATCCTATAAGTATCCTGCTGTCCCGCTGCCTCATCCCACTCCCCAGCATTCCTGAACGCATCTGGGACAGGAGAGTGGGCCTGGGAGAAGGAAAAAGGAATGAGAGGTTGCAAAGGAGTAGCCTTAATTCTTCAGGATGCTTTCTCAATCTCTCCAGGATACTTTTGGGTCACGTAATCAAATTATTTGCTTAGAAAAAAAATGTGCGTAATTAGTTTGGGGTAAATTAACTTTTAAAACTAATCAGAGAAAGTTTAAAACTAAACTAAACAGAGAACCAGTTTAGAGAGGTAAAGCTGTTACAGTCACAGAAACTTTCACACAAGGTTCCACTAGGTAGTTAATTTGCATCTAGGTACAACCTGTGGTTGGCTAGGAAAGGCTATGGGATCTGGCTACGAAGCTAGCCAGGTAGTCAGGCAACTAGCCCAGACTAACTTCAGCGCTGTCTCGGCTGTGTTGTCATCGTAGATCATAGAATTGCCTGGGTTGGAAGGGACCTTTCAGATCATCGAGCCCAACCATCAACCCAACACTGACAGAAACCATCACTAAACCATGTCTCTAAGCACTATGTCTGCCCGGCTTTTGAATACCTCCAGGGATGGGGACTCCACCACTGCCCTGGGCAGCCCATTCCAATGTGCAATAACCCTTTCCGTGTAAAAATTGTTGCTAATATCCAATCTGAACCTCCCGTGGTGCAACTTGAGGCCGTTTCCTCTTGTCCCATCGCCTGTTCCTTGGGAGAAGAGACCGACCCCCCCTGGCTACACCCTCCTTTCAGGGAGTTGGAGAGAGCGAGAAGGTCTCCCCTCAGCCTCCTTTTCTCCAGGCTGAACACCCCCAGCTCCCTCAGCCGCTCCTCACAAGACTTGTGCTCCAGACCCCTCACCAGCTCCGTTGCCCTTCTCTGGACACACTCCAGAACCTCATGAAGCAGCTTCTTGAACTCTAGCCTGGGGGTACCTATCTGAGCTGCCACCAGGGGAGTGTTAATTACAGGTATAATCTGAGAGAAGGAGGTCGGTGCTCCCTTAGAGGTCTAATTGCCTCTTTTCTCCTCTTTAAAATTCATCATTTGCTCACAAGAGGAACCATTCCTTCCAGGAGACAGAACCTGCCCGCTGTTGGCCTGCTCCAGCAAATTTCTATATTGGTCTGTCACAGTGTCCACCAGCCAAGGACAAGGTGAAGTAGGGTCTGTCACGTGGGAGTATTATCACAGTGTCAACATTTCCATTATAAATCCTATTTATAACAGCATCATAAATATTTGTTCCATGTTGAAATTCAGCTAACGAGGTCTGCGCTGTGAGAGCTTCCCTGACAGGGCTAATTTTCACTAGAGTATGGGGTTTTATTTTGAAAGGATTTTGTTATACTCTGAAAAAGGATGGGTTTCTCATGTTATTTTTTTAACATGTGACATGGGTTACATTAGCACATCTCCACAGCTGTGCTCCTTTAGGGTGCCTTGTACTGCTTGACCACGAGCAGTTAACACTTGCTGTGGGCTTTTTTGCTGGTGTTTTTATAGGAAATGGGGAACAACAGATGTATTTCAGAGGGAAGGGTAGGACATTAGAGGAAAATAATTTCTCAGCTACATTCTACATCCGTCAAGGCCAGAGAAATAGAGAGTTAATTTCCACAGCATTTTATTCAAAGAAAGTCTGAAAGACTTAAGACTTATGTGGAAGGAGAGAGAGTGTAGAGACATCTGAAAAAGATCGTTATTCAGATTATAGACCTGAGTAGTGTAGAGTTATCTAGTATTGTTCAGTGTGATGTAGATCACGCTGAGAATTTGGAGGAAATGAAGGTTGTCTGCCTATAAGTCTTGTAACAGTTATTCACTCACATCATAATCTGAACAGGAGTCAAATCTGGAACTAAAACCCAGCACGGAATTAGTAGCAGAACTTTTTTGTGTGCTGAGATTAAATATGATGATTGTAAAAATTCTGCAAAGACAACCAAATGCCGGGAAGAAGAACCTGCTGCTTCCTCCTTCACACTTGTAGGAGGCCCGAGAGGCAAAGTATCTGATACAGCTTTGGCAGTTTATTACTGCTGGGAACTAGGACGCTCACGGTAAAAGTTTTGATGTGGAATAGAAAGGCAAACCCATGACTGCTCTGCAAGAGGAGAGAATATACTAAGAGAACAATGAAGAATAAACATTAAGAGCCGTAAGTATTCTGGTTTTGATGTAAAGCGTGACTGCCAAACTGGTTTCAGTTTTCATCATGAACTTCATCAAGCACAGTGTATTTTCCTGTTGAGCTAAAAGACAAGACATGACAGTTACTGATCCATAATGTTTTCAAAAGGAGAATCAAATCTGTTTAGTTTCCCTGTCTGATTCTGGTTGGAATGCTGAAGGTTGTTAATGAGAAGAAAAAAAAATAAACAAGTAGGGTGGAGAATGGACTGAGAGCAGCCCTGAGGAGAAGGACTTAGGGATGGTGGTGGATGAGAAGCTCAACATGAGCCGGCAACGTGCGCTGGCAGCCCAGAAAGCCAACTCCATCCTGGGCTGCATCCCCAGCAGCGTGGCCAGCAGGGCGAGGGGGGGATTCTGCCCCTCTGCTGCGCTCTGGGGAGACCCCACCTGGAGCACTGTGTCCAGCTCTGGAGTCCTCAGCACAGGAAGGACATGGACCTGTTGGAGCAGGTCCAGCAGAGGCCACGAAGATGCTTCGAGGGCTGGAGCCCCTCTGCTGTGAGGACAGGCTGAGAGAGTTGGGGGGGTTCAGCCTGGAGAAGAGAAGGCTCCGGGGAGACCTTAGAGCCCCTTCCAGTCCCTCAAGGGGCTCCAGGAGAGATGGGGAGGGACTCTTGATCAGGGAGGGGAGCCATAGGACGAGGGGGAAGGGTTTTAAACTGAAAGAGGGGAGATTGAGATGAGATCTTAGGAAGAAATTCTTTGCTGTGAGGGCGGTGAGACACTGGAACAGGTTGCTCAGATTTAATGGATTTATCCCACCTGATAGACAGCCCTATGAACACTGAGGAGCTCTAACCCCTTGCTGGGACAGCAGCTTAGGGACACAGAAATTGCTCATGACCAGCAATCTTCATAACTCCCTGAAAGGAGGGTGTAGCCAGGGGGGGTCGGTCTCTTCTCCCAAGGAACAGGCAATGGGACAAGAGGAAATGGCCTCAAGTTGCACCAGGGGAGGTTCAGATTGGATATTAGGAACAATTTTTACCCTGAAAGGGTTATTGCACATTGGAATGGGCTGCCCAGGGCAGTGGTGGAGTCCCCATCCCTGGAGGTATTTAAAAGCCGGGCAGACATAGTGCTTAGAGACATGGTTTAGTGATGGTTTCTGTCAGTGTTGGGTTGATGGTTGGACTCGATGATCTGAAGGATCACTTCCAACCTAGACAATTCTATGGTTCTATGATTCTAGGGCCTGCTTTACTTACCCTGACTTGTTCTTAATGAATACTGAAGGAATTTTGGAAAATATTTGACAAGATTACATGGTGTTACATATGGCTCCTGTATATAGGACAGGCTTCATTCTTCCAGGTTAGACCATATACACACATTGTGTTTAATGTGAATGCTCCCGGCTAAATAACACATGCACTATAATCTACTCCAGTGCTTCCGAGCCTGCAGGCTGCTTAGCATCAGATACATGAGAAGGTAAGTTTTTAGCTTTTTCACAGAAAATCTAGAGCCTGCTTTACTTCTGCAAAGCTGCACTGGGGCATGAGGGAGACCGAAGCCTACCGTTCAGCATAAGTTTTACTGCTATTATTAAGAATGGGACATGGGAATATTTTTCTGAAAATTAGGAAAAAATCCACTGGAAAATTTAGCAAATGTGAACTGCAGCAGTAGTGTTCTTTTAGCTCCTTTATATCGCTCATAAAGGATGGGCAGAAGTGAAAGGCTGTAATTCTGTTCCCATCACAACTGCATATTCTCTGAAAAGATGAACTGTATATATATATACACATACAAAGAGACTGTTAATGTAGCATAAAAGCTGCCTTTGCCCAGTGGAATCCACATTTCTCCCTTCTTTACATTTCTCCCAACATGTCTGCCAACATCTTTCTGATGTGACCATGCCCAAATCTATACGCAATATTTTAGATTCAGCGTCACTGGGATCATGCAGAGAAGGGACCATTACCCTTCTCCATAGAATCATGGAATGGTTTGGGTTGGAAGGGACCTTAAAGATCATACAGTTCCAACCCCCTGCCCTGGGCAGGGACACCTCCCACCAGACCAGGTTGCTCCAAGCCCCATCCAGCCTGGCCTTGAACCCCTCCAGGGGTGGGGCAGCCACAGCTTCTCTGGGCAACCTGTTCCAGTGTCTCACCACCCTCACAGCAAAGAATTTCTTCCTGAGATCTCATCTAAACCTCCCCTCTTTCAGTTTAAAACCCTTCCCCCTTGTCCTATGGCTCCCCTCCCTGATCCAGAGTCCCTCCCCATCTCTCCTGGAGCCCCTTTAGGGACTGGAAGGGGCTCTAAGGTCTCCCTGGAGCCTCCTCTTCTCCAGGCTGAACATCCCCAACGTGTGATGTAGCTTTTAAAGTTAGTCCTAGGTGGAAGATTTGTGTATTCTGACTTCTTACATCACTGAACGATGATGTGGCTTTTCAGGTTGTGGCAATAGTAGAGTATCACATTATGTGTTACCTTTGTGTTATATTTTTAGGTCGTGTTGGTAGTACATGGTTTGAAGGACAGCGGGCAGCCAGATCAAATCGCAACAGTACCATTTCACTGAATTTTCACTGAATTTTTAGAGTTGGAAGGGACCATAAAGATCATCTAGTCCAACTCCCCTGCTGAAGCAAGTCTTCTTTCTCTTTTGTGACATGCTTTATTTTTAAACTTAAGGACATGTGTGTGTTTTTTTTTTCCTGTAAAGCATTCTCAAGCACAGTTAAGGAGAACCATTATTCCAGCTGGCATAACCAGCTTTAGCTGCAACCAGAACAGGGCAACGGAGCCTACATATGTCACTTGGAATTAAAGAATTACGAAATGACATTTCTATGCATCACTACGAATAGGTCATTTCTTTCTAGGGAAATCCCACCTCCAACTTGGCAATGGAGTCAGGTGCCCTCTTATTCTCTGGGGGTCAGAAATCTTAAATATCTGTCTGGACATAGACCCACCCATGAAGGAGCTGCACCGTTACCTGTCCTGTTGCTGGGTTCTTGTATCCATCAGACGGATCCTGCAGACATCTGGGATGATGTGCCCTTGACTGCCACCAATGTGCCCTGGTGGCCAAGAAGGCCAATGGCGTCCTGGAGTGCATCAAGAAGAGCGTGACCAGCAGGTGGAGGGAGGTCATCCTCCCCCTCTGCTCTGCCCTGGGGAGGCCACATCTGGAGTCCTGTGTCCAGTTCTGGGCTTCCCAGTTCAAGAAGGACAGGGAACTGCTGGAGAGGGGACAGCAGAGGGCTACAAAGGTGATGAGGGGACTAGAACATCTCTCTAATGAGGAAAGGCCGAGGGACTTGGGTCTTTTTCGTCTGAAGAAGAGAAGACTGAGGGGGGATCTGATCAACGCCTATAAATACTGAAAGGGTGGGTGTCAGGAGGATGGGGCCAGTCTTTTTTCAGTGGTGCCCAGTGACAGGACAAGAGGGAACGGGCACAAACTTGTACATAAGAAGTTTCATCTGAACATGAGGAGGAACTTCTTTGCTGTGAGGGTGGCAGAGCCCTGGCAGAGGCTGCCCAGAGAGGTGGTGGAGTCTCCTTCTCTGGAGACATTCAAACCCACCTGGACATGTTCCTGTGGGACCTGCTGTGGGTGACCCTGCTCTGGCAGGGGGTTGGACTGGATGATCTCCAGAGGTCCCTTCCATATCATTCTGTGATTCTGTGATGACTTCTTAAACCACCATATCGAAGTCAGGCACAAACGATTGCTCAGAGCCCTACACCCCTTTAAGCCCCTTACCTTATATCCATCAATTTATCAATGGCTGTGATCCTTACCCCTTAATTTCCAGCCCCATTCAGTCCCAGTTGAGTCTGCTGAGATTTGGCACACTTGGCATGTGATATTGCACAGCCCTCCATTCATTTAGGCTGAATTCAAGCCAGCAGCCTAGCAGTTAAAAGCTTTTTTTTGGTTGTTTTTCCTCTTACCAGTATAAGCTTCAGAAAAATAAGAATAAAACAGAGGAAGTACTAGTGACATTAATTATAGTTCTTCCCCCCCCTACACATCTCCACAATGAAGCAATAATAAAAACCCCTGTCTTTCTAAAATTTACTGAATATAGTTATTTGCAGTTTCGTAATGACTCATCAAATCACCTCTTTTAGCGGACTGATAAATGATTATTTTTATTTCCTTCACATACAGTTACCATCCTGAGTGCTGAGGAATTATTATAAAATAGATGTCCCATCCTGAAAAATCGTAACATTTGGGATGCTAGTAGGAAAAAACTTTCTATATTAATTGATCCTCTAATGGGTCACCAGGCCTTTCAAGTTTTACTAATGCTCATCAGAGTAGCAAATAAATCTTATTATGAGAGCATAGGTATTGTTACCAACAGTGATATTTTAGAAAACCATTGGTCACATCAGAAGGTAACAAACCAGGTGGTTTTCACCGGCTTATTTCTCAAACCATAGATAGCAACCTGTAGTACCAACACCAAACTATGTATTTTCCTTTTTTATTACAGTGCATTTAAACACAAAAGACTTCAGCTTTTGCTTCAAAAATATCATACCTTGGATTTGTACTAGGATATAATTCTATGATTCTATAATGTGCAGTAAGAAACTTACTCATCATTTACTCTTTCCTTCCCCCCATCCTTGAATCCTGATTGAGTCGCCAGTTCTCAGCTTCTCCGGGAAGGTGACGTTTATGAAGATATGTGACAAACTTAAGGCCAAAGTGCTGTGTTGGCTTTGGATTACTCGGAAGACTTGCACTTCATTCTTAGTTTTGACAAAGGCTTCCCGTGCAACTTCAGGCTATCACTTTACCAAAGATTTAGCAAAGCTTTGAGGGTGACAAGGCTTTATTGACAGCTGACCCGTGACTTCAGAGAGATTATTCGGATGAAGCGCGTGCTTTGGGTCATGATTTCCCTTTAGTTTAGCTCCCCCACCTGTAAAATGGGCCGGTGATATAACCTTTTTGCTATCTTTTGTCTTGTACTTCTAGATTGTGAACTTTTCAGAGCAGGAATTCTGTCTTTTTTTATAGAAATGTTCAGGAGTTTAGTGAAAAGGGACCTCTGAGCTTGGCAGACTGCGGTGGCCTCCTTCAGTATTTAAATTCGGTATTCTAGTATATTTTGATTATGTAAATTCCTAACCACTCTGTTACTTTCTAGTATTAGAAAATTCCAGAAGTGTTCTTGTATTACTTGAAAATGCATTGTCCTGCCACAAAACATCACAACTTTTTAGTTGGTTGATGTGTTACCACAGAAGCCCTTTTTGCCAGTTTAAAGAAGTATTAACTTAATTTTGAGAATATAGAAATCATAAAATGAGGCAAAAGCTCATTAAACTGCGGGAATGGGATTTATGGCAGTTTCATCGGTTACGCATATCGGCTACGGAATTCAGAATTGCTCCTTGAGGGATCTCCAGCCCTGCTGTAAGGAGTCTGGTGCCTTCAGCCCTTCCTGAGCTCATCCTCATTCAGTCCCACCCTTTCCCCATATCCTCATCTTTTCTGTTTTGCGAAGAGGCCAAAAATCTGTGAAACTGGCTGCATTGTATGGGCAGGAGTATGACCTGAAGCATCGTATATATAAATATATATCTACGCCTTTTTCCTCACTATCCTGGGTACGGTCTGCAGTCCCTCTCAAGCTTCAGTTTTCACCTCGAGCTGATAAGGCACAAGGTCTCTTCTCGGCCTTCTTGGGAAACACTGGCTGCATTTACAGTGTCCTGCAAGATGACATTTTCAAGACACTGCTTGTGCCACAACCCTGAAGCCGCCCCGTGCTGCCAACGTGTCTACCTCACCAGGCCATGGGGGAAAGCACGCGACTGTCACCTCTCTAAAAATGCTGTGGCAGAACCAGGGCACCCTTCTCTTCTCATTTACAGGGCTGGCCATGCTGTCGCATCACTTGCTGGAGCCCTTCCAGGAGGAAGGACACATTACACAAGAACTGCACCAGAAATTCTAGATTTAGAACACCTATGAGCGTGTTTACGACCAAACCCAAGCTCTCCTCACCCCACAGCCATCGATGAAATGTTGTCCAAGCGGAACAGCAGACAGTACGAGACTCTGTGGGCACGCATCGCACACATCCACACAGTCCTTCAGCTTCCAGAGGCTGTTCCCCAGAAATGCTGGTGAACTCACACTTTCATGGTGCCGTCCAGCTGCTTGGTGAGCCAAAACTGCCCCATGGGTGACCTTCAGCCAGCAAAGGTGCCTCAGTTTTCAACCAATGGTAGCAGGGCCAGTACACCACCGTCAGAAAACACATGGGTTCCTCCACAAAGAAGGCTTATCTTTAGCTGGTTAGAAACATTTCTTGGTGCTGCTTTCCAGACCAGATTCTCCTCTGTGGAGACCTTATAGCTCCTTCCAGTCCCTAAAGAGGGCCCACAGGAGAGATGGGGAGGGACTTTTTATAAGGTAGCAGAGCCATAGGATGAGGGGGAATGGTTTTGAACTGAAAGAGGGGAGATTGAGATGAGATCTCAGGAAGAAATTCTTTGCTGTGGGGGTGGTGAGACCCTGGAACAGGTTGCCCAGAGAAGCTGTGGCTGCCCCATCCCTGGAGGGGTTCAAGGCCAGGCTGGATGGGGCTTTGAGCAACCTGGTCTGGTGGGAGGTGTCCCTGCCCAGGGCAGGGGGTTGGAACTGGGTGATCTTTAAGGTCTCACAGGACTCACCACCCTCACAGCAAATAATTTCTTCCCCTCATTGAGATTTCATCTCAATCTCCCCTCTTTCAGTTTAAAACTGTTCCCCCTCGTCCTATGGCTCCCCTCCCTGACCAAGAGTCCCTCCCCATCTCTCCTGGAGCCCCTTTAGGGACTGGAAGGGGCTCTAAGGTCTCCCCGGAGCCTTCTCTTCTCCAGGCTGAACACCCCCAACTCTCTCAGCCTGTCCTCACAGCAGAGGGGCTCCAGCCCTCGGAGCATCATGTCCATAGTGTTAGTTAATGAAGGGAACAAAGTAAATCCTGACAAATATTCTTAGTCCTCAGAAGGGAGCGGGAATGGCGTTCTTGCTGCTCGGAGTCAGGGGTTCAGACAGGTGCACGATGTGATTGTACGGAATACAGTGAACAGACGTAAAAAAAGTCCTTGGACAGTCTCCAAAGCTAACTTCAGCACAGAGCCAAGAACTTGAGTGCTGGAAAGACCTGCCTGGCAAGATTGGAGGCAAGGGATGTATCTCTAATAGCCATATGTGATGGAGGGGGGGCTGGAGGGGGGGCTGCTGTGTTATGTTAAGGCAATTGCCGAATTCTGATCAGACACCCTCAGATGCTGCTTGGATGCAGATCTCTACAGCTTTCTCCGGTGGGGCTCAGTCTCACTTACCATCAAATACTGCCAAATACTGAGTGAAAATACGGCATTGGTAGCCTCTTGACTCCTAACTTCTTTGGGAAGCTCCAGTTAAAGATGGTATTTTTGTCCCAGTTCAAGTTTTTTGGTCTTCACTCGAAAAACTCTCCTAGTCTTTTGTGGAGACCTTGTGGCAGCTAAGATCTGGCTCCATTCTTGTTTCAGAAATTCCAACACAGTTGGGAGGTCTCAGGAGGAGAGAGTGTCCCTCTGGCCAGTCTTGGGAGGCTTTTAGTTGGTCGTAGGAAACAGTGGAGAGGGGTGGGCACTTCTGAGGCCCATATGAAAGTGCCTTCAGTCCATCAAGTGCCATCAGATCTTAGTAAAAGTCATATTTTTACATACATTGGCCAGTGGAGAGCTGTAACAGCATGGGAATTTTCTGGAAAGACGAGGAACAGATCAGGTGCCATTTGAGCAGCATTTTAAGCTGAAGAGATGGTTTTGCAACTGGGATGCTTGCACCGCAGCAGTCATAAGGAGCGAGCTACTGTGAATGTGGATGTGTCCGTAATAAATAATCGTTGCAATTTCATGGCTCCATGGCTTGAGCTTAAAGGTTAGGCAGAGCTCTTTTAGCCCTAATTATATCCCATGTGAAAAGAGAAGAAAACCAAAGTGTAGGCACGTTAAAACCCCTCAGCATTACCTTATGCATCTCAGCAAAGACGGAAGGAAATCCCCTACCTGACGGAGGATTTTTGTGAATGGTGATCGTGACTGTGAGTTTATATGTGGCAGCTTTTAATGTGCGTTGTGCTGCCTTTCCCTTTTACCAGGAAGGTTGTAAAAAGCCGTAAGAACCAAGCCTCTAGTCCTCTCCCTCTGTGCAGGCTTAATTCCTCCCACCTTCCTCCTCAAATGTCCTTTGAGAACAATTCCTGGCTTGTCTACGTCCAGCCTTCTCTCCCAGCAGCTCCACGTTTCCACCCCTGGTTTTCAGATGTGCCAAAAACGTTGCCATTTTCCTGCTCAGAAGACATTGAGCGCCGAGTAATTCTTTGTGTCGGCAATCTCCTTACTTACCAGATGACTCAGTGACTTCCAAAAACTTCATGCTGCTCTTCCTTCCTCTCATCTCAGCGCTGGGTAGCGATGCATATGCTTCTGGCATCTGTAAAAACACTGTATCTGCCTAACACAGCCAGAGCCTCCCTGAAACTCCAAAGCAGAGGAATGTGTGCGGACGTTCTTCTCTGGGCACAGAATTTCTCTGTGACATCAACCACGGATAAGCCTCACTTAGAGAAGATAAAAAAAAAAAAAAAAAAAAAAAGAATCAAAGGGAGAAGTGGAGAATTGGTTGCAATGTATTTGGCAGGAGCTGTCGTTGAACATACGAAAAAGATTATCCCGGTTCCTTGTTCGCAGAGCTCCCCGGCTTCTGACTTCTTGTGGGACCTGATCCTGGGGTCTGGGATGTGGCCTCTAGGAAGAAAAATAGAAAACAATGCCCACAGTGCAGATTTACGGCAATTCCGTTTCTTCAACAGTGTTTGCTCAAGTCTTAGCGTTGAACTGTTAAATCAGACAAGCAAGCCCTGGAGGAAGGCGTCTCAGCCAGCTTGCCTGGATGTAAATAGCTGCACAGAAGTGCACCTGGATCAGTGAGTCCTGGTGCTGCATGTGCTGATGGGTGTTTAGCCAGGATTTGGGGGGAGGATATTCTTCATACTGGCTGCTCTGTAAGTATTTCCCTACTGAATGTGAGAGAATTTGTTTTCCTGGCTTCTCAGCAGAATCATGTTACCTACTAGAATGGTTAACCTGGGTCTTCACAGAATCATAGAAGGGTTTGGGTTGGAAAGGACCTTAAAGACCATCCAGTTCCAAACCCCTGCCCTGGGCAGGGACACCTCCCACCAGACCAGGTTGCTCAAAGCCCCATCCAGCCTGGCCTTGAACCCCTCCAGGGATGGGGCAGCCACAGCTTCTCTGGGCAACCTGTTCCAGTGTCTCACCACCCTCACAGCAAAGAATTTCTTCCTAAAATCTAGTCTAAATCTCATCTGGTAAGTGATCGGATTTGGAAGACAAAGCCCGTATGTGAGAGCTCAAGGCACATATATATCAATTTAAGACACGCTAACATGCACGGAAAGGGAAAAACAGTGATTCAAGCCCGATTTCCTGTAGGTTGTAAGGGCAGAAGAGATGTTTCATTCTGCTGGTTAATTACTTCCATGTCAAACAGATACTATGATCACGAGGGCAGAAGTTAAATAGATTAGGATAATTACACAAAACGTACCTCAAAGCATGGGTCTCGGAAAAGTGTGGTAGATATGTGGTGTTAAGTCAGTCTTCAGAGACAGTTTATGTCCTGCGACCCTTTGCAAAGCTGAAGAGGTAAAGTGACGGAGCCAAATTAGTAACTAATCCCAACAATTACGAAAAAGTACAGTAGCTTCAACTCCTGAGCGATTTAGAGTAAATCACTACAGATAGCAGTGAATTTTTGATGACACCCACCCCTGCCAGCATTTTAGCCAGGCAGTCCCTCCCAATGCAACGGTTTTACCGTCAAGTCTCATTTTAATTTTAGTCCTAATATTTATATTACACTATTTTTCAGGCCCTGATTATATCAAGCAAAAATTTCAAGAAGGAACGGAGGTGAAAGAAAAATCTGAAGAAAAAGTTCAGGAGCAGCCGCCTACCCCAAAAGAGTCACCTCACTTCTATCGGAAAGGCACTACACCCCCCCGAAGCCCAGAAGCAAGTCCAAGGCATAGTCCTCCTCTTTCTTCTGAGCCTTCTCCTTCGAAACAACTGAAAAGGCCAAGCTCCGCTTCTGGGGCAAGACTCAGTCAAGAAAAAAAGCTTTTGGCCACTGGGAATATAACGCCCACTGTTAACAAGCCTTTATATTCAAAAGCACCGGGGAAGGAGGAGGTAGCTGTGAAACACCAGTCCAAGTTTTCCGCCCATCACAATCCCATCAGCGCGGAGAACGGGGAGCTGCACGATCACTACCACGGCTACTACGTGAAAGTGAACCCATCAGTGCTTCCGCAGGAGCTCAGGGAAGAAGATGAATACGTCAACCCCTCACCGTCAACCCTCGCGCGGATCCCGCCCTCCCAGAAGCCAAGTCCCGCCAGATCTGGGGGGAAGCCAGATGCCAAAGAAAACAAACCCGACACAAAAATTAAGAAACCAGAATTTGCTGCACCAAAGAACCCGTCTAATAACGAGTCACATTCAGCGGTGGAAAAAGAGGTGGAAAACAGCTCGGTGAGTACTGCAGGAAAGCCCTTCCACTTTTTCTGCCCTTTTGCCCTCCCGGTGCTGAGCTTTGCAACCTAAAGATGGGCAAAGCCCACATCTCTCAGGTCTTCCTCTGGGTACAGCCTGGTACCTACTGCTCCAGGGTGGAGCGAGGAATAAACATGCCCATCCTTTACGTTAGCCTTTTTGGAAACCGGGAGGGGATGGCCGATAGCCAGCTACCTTCAGAATTTTGAAACGTGAATCCCTATTCCATCCATAAACACACAAGCGTGTTAGTGTCTGTATCAGTGTGTGCATGGAGAGATATATATATATATGTGTGTGCATTTTGTGTGCACATATTTGCAGATATATGTGTATATATATCTTCCTTCCCCCCAAAAAAACCAACATTCATTGTATTTCAGTGGGTAACTGGGCAGTACTGGGAGTTACACTCATTCTCTTCCCTAAAGGTCCTAGTTTTGGCCACTGTTGGAGACAGGATACTGGCCTGTGGTATGACCCAGCCCATACCATCTCCCACTTTCCTTTTCTTCTCTGTGTTGATTGTAGCCTCTGAAAACAGGCAGTTTTTCATCAAAATGCAAACTGTTTTTAAATGCATATTTCTAACCATGCTTGCATTTTACAGCATCGTGAAAAAAATTTACTTTCTTTTTCATCAGGAAACGGAGAAGGAAATTTAAAGCTATACATTCAGATCACTGTGAATCTGAATCTCATTATTATTTAGAAATAGAAGTATAAATAGTTATGCAGCAAAGGAGAGGTGACTAATAGCATTTCTATTCCATGTTAGAAGAAGAATCCAGGCTATCGAATTCAGAACCTCTGATGACAACAAAATTCTGGGCCAAGAGAAACTCAGGGAAATGTTAGTTGTACATCCTAAATTTAACATTTAGTGAATGAGGAGATCTAGATCATTGTGATAATGTTTCTTTTTTAATAAGCATTGTTTCTCTGAATAATTTTTGGTGCTCCAGTAGAAAAAGTGTCATTATTTAGGTGGGATAAACAGAGTGCCCCATTTAATGCAATCCAGATAGCCTAGCACTGATCTCTGAATAATTAACACCAGACCTTCATTAATAAAGAATTCAAACATAAAGAGGTGTGAGAATTTCCAACCAACTTGCATTGTAAAAGATCTTGTCAGACAAGCTTGACATCCTCAGGTGTGACACATGAATCATGTCCTCGATCAAGGAGGTCACTTGATTTGCTTTTACACAGTTATTTATTCTGACAAGGAAGCCAGAGTAGTGCAAAGGCTAAATGTCACATTAAAATCTTTTTTTCTTTTTTAAACTGACTGATGGTTCTCAACAAGTAATTGAAAAACAGCAGTTATTCTGGTGGGGTTATTCTTGGATTAATTCTGCTGCTCTATTTTACTAAAGTTCCTGTTAATGACAGGGAAGAGGACATGACATAAAAGTGTTACCCATAAAGTTTACAGAAGACACAGAGACCAGGAAACTGATAAATAATGCAGACAATTAATGTATCACCAATAGAAACTGATGCAAGTATAATTATCCATATGCAGCGCAGCAAAATGTAAGATCATATATATTGAAAGACAGTCAATGGAGCCTGGCCGTGCAGGATCAGAACTGGAAAAGACTGGTGGATCGGGAGCAAGAGAGGCAGCTGAGCATGAGCTCCCTGTGCAGAGACGTTAATATTAATCCTTAGATTTATCAACAGGAAAGATTACGCAAGAGTACATGGGAGTCTGTTTTATCTGGTTTTGGCACTGGTGCAACCACTTCTGGAATAAAATACAGTGTCCATAAATCAGGGATTTAGTAGGAACAAAAACCTTAAGGGAAAGTGCCCCGAAGAGCTGCAAGAATGATTAAAACATATTTTATAATAAAAGATTCAAGGCAAAAGCAGTCTGGCACGTTAAATACCTTTCTGTAAGTACACGTTATAAAATAGTTTCCCAAGCTAACAGGCAAATGTATAAGAAGATCCAGCAGCTAGACAGATATAGATAAAAGTCTTGTTTTAAGTTGCTTTTAATGAGATTAATTGAATGTTACAACACTTTTCAGATGCTGACTTTTCGGTGCCATCACTGAATAGTTTGATAATGAGCATTTTGTGGAGATGATACCCTCTAGTTCAGCAGGAAGCTGATATTCTGTTTCGTGCGGATCAAAGTAGATGTTCACAGTGGTTTTGTAATCTGCAAATCTGTATTACAGCTGATATTAGCCCTTTAACCTTTCAAATCTCACAGATAGGACTCCTATGTAGGGTAGAACAAAGCCGTCAGCCTTGTACATGTTGAGTGAGGAGGCACAGGATTTTAGCCTGAATTGGAGTTTTTTGTTCAGCTCTGGTGAGAATAAGTGGCCAGAAATAATCCTGGTTTTTCCTGCGTTCCATCCAAACCAATCTATGGTTTGGAGCTGAGGGAGTCTTCACCTGAAGAACCCAAGTAGGGCACCTAAAGAGCAGTTTATTGACCTTCTAGAATAATCAGGATAAGAACTGTGAACTAGAGCCTGTTATCAGGAGAGGTGGAAGGGTGAGGAGATATTGTACGTGAGCTACTGTTTGTTTACTGTTATTACAGGTCACCTGGGGACTGTCCCTCTGCCTCATTTGGAACACGCTAATTGCATTATTCTTATTATCAGCATTTCATTAAGGAAGGCAGGTAGAGTTTAGGAACTCATTTTAAATATAGCAGCATTTTAAGATACATGTAGATGTATGCCTTTTTCCAAACATGTCTTCCACATGTGTCTATAAATTTGCCCTTATAAAATAAATTTCCTACACGCTTATTCCTTTACAATGCTGAAATGAGTAAAAATCCTAAAAACAAGTTAAAGCAGAAAGGAGTAGCCTGCTGCCCCAGCAGCCTGAGGGAGAGACGTCGTACAGAATGACTCTTAACACTCCCTGGAGACGTCTCTTTTTAATTTTCAGAATTTCAGAAATTTAATTTTCATTTAATTTCAAGTTTTGAAATTCTTTCAGTTTTTCAGTTCCGGAAAGCAGCAGCCTGCTCCGCAGCGCTCCTGGACTGAGCTGAGCAGCTGGAGTTATACAGAGACCAACCTAAGCGTGCTTCTCTGTCGCAAACACTTCTGAATGTTGAGAGACTTCAGAATTCTAGGGCTGCATTGGGGAAATTATTTTTCTTTAATCAGTAATTGCAATTGCTTTAGAGTCATCCCCACAAATGATTTTGTTGTGGTTTGAAAGTAAGCCTGCCTCAGATCCTCCGTAAAAGTTTAAAAATATACTTGTAAAGAAATATAAAGAGAGAAGAAACTCTCGCTCTTACGAAAAGAGAATGAGAAAAGATGGGTTTGGGGTACAAAATGAATATAACATTTATCGAGCACTTTCATGAGTTTATTGGAAAGTGCTGCATAAAATTGTGCCATGCTTTTTCCAGGTTTTTAGTGAGAAAGCCTTAAGAACATAGATACAGGACATACGATTTTCAGTTCTTCCTTTCATTTATTTCATCAAAGCCATTTCTCACATCCGAATGCCACAGAAACTTTAATACGGGTTAAGAACTTTAAACTAAACTCCATTTACAGAGAAGTCTGCCATAGCTGTTTTATTAATAAAATTCGTGGTTCATATTTTCTGTGAATCTGTTACATCCTTAAGGATGTCCCCGAATATCATCTATGCAGTAAGTCATGTACAGGAACAGTATTGATTCTCTGGGTATCCCTACTTTTGGTGTTACACTTGAAAAATACCAGCACACTGCACATAAAGTACGTCAGTATGTTTCCCTGGATAAACTGAAGTTTAGAATCATTTCAGAACTCGTAAGAAGGAGCCATAGGACTCTGTTACGGTTTTATCGATGTGAAAACGTTCATAAAACACCGTGACAAAGTCACTGCTCATCAGCTGCTCCAAAACAGCTGCCTTTTTTCAAGAGTTTACTCTACTGAGGGTTAAATCATGATTTTTTTCACTGAGCGTTAAGGACCTTTAAATTATCTCGGATTTACCACCGTGTGAAGTGTGCACGGAGACACTTGACCACAAACCGGCACTAACTGTTTCTGTTTCTAATTGCTCGTTAGCAGCCTCTAGCCCCAGTATCGTCTTGCATGTCCCACCTTGAACGGCAGCTAATTTGGGATTGCCTTGGACTTCGGTAAAAAGTCGAATTGTAAAAAATACCATTGTAGTCTTAATTCATGAATACACGTTTGATTTGCCCGACGTGTTGCCATAGATCAGGTGCAAGCCCAGGCACAAATCTTCTGCTATATCATCATTTTTTGGGTTTCTCGGTAACGATTTTTGATTTTTGATTTTTCTTGGTAAGGCCACACAGAGTACATAGTGATCTAGTTTATACCTGTATCTAAAATCCTTACATTTTGCTGACTGTTACCCCGTTTGCTTCTGCTCTCATCTCTGTTCTCTTCCCATCCCATTAGTAAGGGATATAACTACCGTGATGTTAGAAAAAAAATAGATCAGTATTTGCCTGATCCTAAAAAAACCTCTGAGCAAGAACTTTATGCTAAATTTAATGGACATTCCTAATGCAATGGGATTACAAGACTAGTCATAATACTTCCTGGCACTACATTTTAGG
The DNA here is from genome assembly GCF_964106895.1 of Numenius arquata. NCBI lineage: Eukaryota > Metazoa > Chordata > Aves > Charadriiformes > Scolopacidae > Numenius > Numenius arquata. The sequence goes on from NC_133579.1 coordinate 2,628,928, forward strand.
AAAATAGCTTTCTTCCCTCCCCAAATGAAAACTAATCGTATGGTTATATTTTTAACTACAGAAATGTCTGGCTTACTGGAAGCTGAAAGGGCAGTTTTTAAGCAGGACCAGAGTTTTTCTGCTACAGCTTCTTCAGTGCACCTGCTCTGGTCACTCTTGGACTGTTCAGACTAATTTTGGCTTTTGCTATTTTAAGCCCTCGCAGGACACTAACGTCTTATTTATGGTATTTGTCTTAAAGCATTAAATGCTCGTTTCGTAGGTGTCTGCAAAGCAGGTAGTAGTTTATTGCAGAACAACCATGTGCTCCACAAATAGCGTTTGATCATTTTTTCATATAGCAGGAAATTACGCTTTGGGCTGAAAGTTGTAGTTATCAGAAGAGGAAACAAAACGTACGCGGCAGGCCCGAGGAGATGGGATTTACTTCATTGTGTAAAGCATGGGCTCATTATCATGAACAGATAACGTTTTTCTTTGATCTTCATATAAAATCAGCAGCCCGGTTCTTAAGGTGTCACTTTCTTCTTCCTTTGTAGATGGGATCTCTCGATTCACACCTAGTCCCCAGGGTTTTTAGCCTGATTTATCTGATGTTATTGTGGTGAGATGGGTCTATCTCACCTGACTGACAGGCGCATCAATACAGCATCCCCTCCCCTCCACCACGCTAAATTCTGTACGACGGGGCACTAATGACACCGAGATGCTGTTTGAGCTGCCGTCCCAACCTGCCATTCCACCAAAAGCTGTCTGGCACCTGTCAGGATGCTGGTTCAGGATAGATTTCAGGTTACGAATGAGTTCCTGCCTCCTCTAAAGTCCCCAAAGGTCCAAATTTTTTTTCAATAGTAGTAAATCAGAGTGTTTTCCGTGGCTGTTATTTTCAAATATGCAAAGCGTTAGACGGACAACTCCCAGGGAATTTTAATGGCATTGGGCAATGGTCCTTCATGGTTCCTTGCAGTTCCTGGTGCAGTATAACGTTAAAATCTTTGCGTGGGATCCCATATGGAAAGGAAATATTGACCTGATTTTGGTCCACAAGAAGTCCCTATTGGAATCATAGAATGGTTTGGGTTGGAAGGGACCTTTAAAGGTCCTCTAGTCCATCCCCCCTGCCATGGGCAGGGACATCTTTCACTAGACCAGGTTGCTCAGAGCCCCATCCAACCTGTTGGATCCCCCATCCAACCCCTCAAGCGCCATTTCAACACTTCCAGGGATGGGGCATCCACAGCTTCTCTGGGCAACCTGGGCCAGGGTCTCACCACCAGAGAGAAAGATGCTGAGGCCAGATCTTAGTGGAAATTAATTGTGTAATCCCACTTCTTTTGAGAGATATCATTGTGGTTTAGGCCGAATCAGCCAATGACCAGCAACAGATGCTCTCCCCCACCTCTTGCTCCAAGGAGAGGTGGAGGAGGAATAAAGAGATTTAGGGTTTAACATTAACATATAGATACTGGTTTTCTTTGTCATGAGATCCTGGGATATATTTTTTTGCAAAAGAAGAAGTTGTTAAATGGAAAGTTTATTCTAAGGGTGTTGACACTGACCTTCCAAGACAGCAAACTGAGACATTCTCAAAGTAGCTGCTGTTTCAAGTAAAACATGTTTTATTGCTCAGTCTTCCAATATGGCTTTTGTGCATAAATCTCACAGTTGCCAAAGGCATTTGGTGGGAATCCTGGTGGGAACTTGGATTTCCTTCACAGTAGAAAAGCACAGAAGTACCCAAATCAGCACAATTTTGACTGTGCCAGAAAGAGAAAGAGGAAAATAACCTTGAGGTCCACACTACTCCAGCGAGGCTGCTTGCAGTGCTGTGGTCAGACACATAACCATGCCTGGAGTCGTGCTTTCCTTTTGTGCCTCTTCTCTGTCACCAAGTGTCTCATATTCTTTGGCACATAGTGACTCACTCCCAGTAAGAAGGAAGGAGCGTGGTTCCACTTCTGTTCTGTGACCCGATGGTTAAAACATACCCCTCGTAAGTGGGGAACTTGGTGTTCAAAATCCCTTTGACTGAGGTGACTTTAAATGTAGCCTTCGATTTCCTAGTGAATATTTTAGACATTCTGCCATTAAGCACAATGTGGATGTTGCTGCCAATACTGTTACCCTGACATTTAATAGGACTGGGACAGTGATCATCCCCCTGTACTGGGCACTGGTGAGGCCCCACCTCCAGTGCTGTGTCCAGTTTGGGGCCCCTCACCACAAAAAAACCATTGAGGGGCTGGAGCGTGTCCAGAGAAGGGCAACGGAGCTGGTGAGGGGTCTGGAGAGCAAGGAGAAGGGTCTGGAGAAATTCTGAGGAACAGCTGAGGGAGCTGGGGGTGTTCAGCCTGGAGAAAAGGAGGCTGAGGGGAGACCTTCTCGCTCTCTGCAACTCCCTGAAAGGAGGGTGTAGCCAGGGGGGGTCGGTCTCTTCTCCCAAGGAACAGGCGATGGGACAAGAGGAAACGGCCTCAAGTTGCACCAGGGGAGGTTCAGATTGGATATTAGGAACAAGTTTTACAGGGAAAGGGTTATTGCCCATTGGAACGGGCTGCCCAGGGCAGTGGTGGAGTCCCCATCCCTGGAGGTATTTAAAAGCCAGGCAGACATAGTGCTTAGAGACATGGTTTAGTGATGGTTTCTGTCAGTGTTGGGTTGATGGTTGGAGTCGATGGTCTGAAAGGTCCCTTCCAACCCAGGCAATTCTGGGATTCTACCCCTATGGCAACGTTTAACTGGCATCCTGATAGTCTCAGTCACCGTTTGAACTGGAACAGTTGGTTCCTCAGCGTGAGCAGATGACTCTGAATAGATGCAAAGGGAACTTCACGGCCTTTATGGACAGAGGCACTGATTGAGTTTAGACTCCCCAGGGATTTAAGCAGTACTCGACATGTTTTGTGACTTATTCAAGAACTTATCAGTCCACATCTGTTCATCTTAACAGCTATGTAAAGGTGTGTTCTGCTGTAGAAAGTGTTTAATGAGACCGTTTCAGGATGAGAACGTGTGATATAATGACGACACAAGTACTATTCGACAGCTTCCCAGTTACACTCCTGCGGCAAATTAATAATAGCAAGTTCTTACACTTCAGCATCCCAGGAATTATATAGCTAATGTTAGCGTTGTCATGAAGCATAATGGACTTCTGCAAGGCATGCTTCACGTGGAAGTGAAAAAAAATGGTGTCATTTGTAATGAAATATATACCTTCTTATGCAAGCGATCCTCGTGCAGCTCAGGAGGTAGTTTTCTGCAGAGATGTTTTTTTTGTGGCCTTTTTTGTGATTTAGGGAAGTACTGTCCGAGTGAAGAGTTTTTCTCTTTCTACTTACAGTAAATGTGCAACCTTAATCTATAAGCAAATGCAAATCTCTGTGAAAATACGTTGTAGTAACCAAATACGTCAAGAGGAGAACAGAGGAACTGAGAATTTCCTTCTGTTCAGGAGATTATTTCAAGTTGCTCCTCAGAAAGCATCCACCTTGAAAAGATTTTTTTCCAAAACTGCTAAAAAGAATTAAAAACCTTGTTCTCTGGCTTCACGGAAAGACTAAAATTACATGATAATCAAGTTTTCCAACCAAGTTTAGCTCTAGCGAGGAAGGCAAGGAGTGTTTTGACTTTTCATTTCTTCACTAAATAAGTCTATAAAATAAGGGTTTATGACCATTAAATGTCAGAGTAAATCAAAGCACGTTTGTAATTCTGCAGGTAATGGAACCCTTGCTAGGTATGTTAGTGCAGTGGTAAGTAACTTTTTTTTTCCCCCCTTTGGTTATCAAAAAAAGGGAATTCTTTTCATGCAGCACGTTATCATGCAAAAGCCTTTTTTCTGTATCGAAATGGGCTGGAATCGGGGAAGGAACCTGCCGTAAGGATGAGGAGCGGTGCTCCGGCTTGTCTGAAGTCGTTCCAGTTCTTTGTTTCACTTTATTTTAAAGCGAGGGTTGTGTCGGCGGGTTTGCTTTCATTTGCTTATGCCGTCATATTCGTCAGGTGGTTTAATCTCAGGGCGATTAAGAACGGGGTAATAATATACTCTCACCTGTATTTATCCAGCTCGTTTTCACACAGGTGATATTTAGCTCACCCGAACACGACGGGTAACGGCTGCGTTTCAAGAGCAGGGTCTGTATCTTTAATATTTGGGTAATCTTTCAGAGCAAGGTCAAAAATTACAGAGAATTAGAGAAGAAATTAGAAACGTAGGTAGAAATTACAAAGTCGGGTCGTGTTCATTGCTGTGCGCTGTGGCGAAGGGTGCATTAATTCTGATATCTTTATTTTATTTTCAGGGCCCTAACTCAGTCATGATCGCCCTGGTAATGCTGTTGAATATTGGTTTAGCCATTCTTTTTGTCCATTTTCTAACTTGATTGGAATTAGGAAAGGTAAGAAAGGTCTTGTTTTCCTATAAAAACATCACCCTACCCACCCCACCTCAAACGATATAATTTCTTTGCATACTTTTAACGTTCCCTGCTTTGATTTTAGCTATGCCTGAATGTGATTCAACATAGTTATTTAATAATGTAACTGTTTTGACCCTTCAGTGAAGTCATGACAACTAGTGGTGTTAGCCCACAGTTCTCTGCACTTGTGTCATCAGCCTTTTAATTGGCACCTCTCAGACTCAGACACAGGGAAGGAGGCTTGGAATTAGGATGGGACGCGAGAAAATGAGAGATTGAGAGAGAGAGAGATGGTGATGATGATGATGATGATGATGGTGATGAAACTTGGAAAATTCAGCCAGGGGCCCGGCTCAGTTTCTCTGCCGAACGGCTCCTGGCTTCGGGGTCCTCTGAAAGCCGAAGCGAGCTGGAAAACAACCCAAATAATCTGCTGAAGCAGCCCCGCCGGCGGAGCGCGTTGGCTTCTCCCGTCTGTTCCAGCAGAGTGTGACTAAACTGGAAATGTTCGGAGCTGCACTTTGGGGTTGATGGAAGCCAACAGCTGCCTTACTATTTTCCCGTCTGATGTTTTTAGTGGGGGAGATGGGCAAGCGACTGCCAGAGGAATGTGGTCAGAGGATTCTGTTGCTGTGGAAGCGATTCCAGCGTTCGCTCCTATCTCGTTAGAAGAAATAGTTAGCAGCACCGGTCACCAGTCTTATTCCATTACCTGCTGCTTTTAACGTCTCCTGCAGCGTTGCGGGGGAGGTTGAATTTCATTTGCCTGTGCATGATTCTGTTCGTTTCGTTGTTGATGAGATTTGAGGTGTAGCCGTGACACAGCCTCCGCTCCGGCCCGGAGCGAGCTACCGGTTCTGCCCAGCAGCAGAAGCAGAAATCGCAATCTCTTTTCCTAATCCAAAGATAAAATCCTCAAATTCGTTCTCCTAAACCCAAAGAGCCGTTTCGCTTTCAGGTTTAGTACGTAATAAACCGGGACTGCAAAATTTTACGATGTTGGTACCTTCCTGAAAGTGCTCAAACGCAAAACTTCTCGTAATAAAAGAATAAGAATCCGAAGTTGGTCTCATCAGCACATTCTGAACGGGAGCTGGAATATCAGAATCGGCCAAGAACGATGAGATACAGGGTTTGCATGTTGACTTTTTTTTTCTTCTTCTTCTTCTTCTTCTTTTTTTTTTTTTTTTTGGAATTCTGGTGCTGTGGTAATTGGTGATTTGAATTATTGTGTTTCAACACGGAGGTATTTTGCCAGCGGTTAAAATAAAGTCTTGTCTGAGTGCACGTTAACGCCAGTGGCCGTGAAGCTAGCTAGTGCTCAGAATAAACGAGCAGAATTTTCAAATACTAGATTTGTGTTGAATACATTCAGGTAGAGCGTTTAGAAATGTTAAGTGATTGTTTATCGATTTGATGCCTTCGGTGTCTTTTAAAGTCCGTTTATAATTTTTACCTCAGCGTTTAAAAAGCCTCCAAGTTTGTTTTTTTTCATTTGCAAAGTTTGTCTTAAGTATTTTCCCAGCCCTTTGTTCAAACGATGTGATCACGTTTCTTTTTATGTGCCATTATACTGTAATTACTGTACCCTCTATTAATCAAAAGCATGCTTTTTTACTGAAAAATATGTGGTGTGATCATTTGGCAAGTAAATATTTTCATTTAAAGCTACAAAAAAAAAAAAAAAAAGCAAAGGGCTCGTATTAGGGTTTATTTTCTCTCTAGCAGAAAAAAAATCTTTCATACGCTCTAGTTTTTTGAAGCTGTTTGTAAACTTTCTAAGTGTTTGCATGGTTTCTTGGGCGACGTTCTTACGAAGCACATGAGTTATCTGTTTTGCCGCAGCGGATTAAAGGCGTTGAGGTGTGGACTGAGCGTGGTGCGGCGCCGCGGCTCCCAGCAGGGCACTAACACCCGGGTGTTTTTTCCAGAAGTATGTTGAGAATCCTGTGTTTTGACCAGTGTGGATAAAGAAGAAAGCAGAAAAGAGAGCAAATGAAAATAAAGCTTGTCTATTTATTTTTTAAAAAGAAAGTTAACCAAAAAAAAAAAAAAAAAAAAAGTTTCAATCGTGTTTGAAATTTAGGAAAGTCATTTTTAAATAAGAACAAAGTTTTCAAAGTTACTGTGTAATGGACGAAGTGAAATCCAACAGTGAAATCGCCCCCGTCTCCTCACGCGGAGAGGTAATTTTGTAACTGACGTATTTAATTCCTAGTAAATGTTTATTTAAAATACTTTATGCTCTGGAAATAATGGGTAACAAAGCTTATGAAAATGTTTATAAATTTAAGTAAGCATGTTAGTACCATTTATAAATATGTATGATTTATAAGCTTTTTTAAAAACAAAGCTCAAACAAATTGTTGGTATTTTTCTAAAATGTGCACAGCTGTATTTTACATGAAAGGCTATTTATAATTGGTTGTTATACTGTACACTACATTTTGGACAGCACAAGGAAGCCTGCCAATGTACTTAATAATGTCATTTTGTCTATTTAAAGTTTCTTGCTGTCAAAGAATGAACTCTTTATCTATGAGTTTCTCTATTTATAATTCTTGACCCAAAATGTACAATGTACAGTTTTCACAACTGTATTTGCTCTAATAAAAAATAAGTTGGTTATTAATAGAGTTTCGGACTAGTTTTTCCTGTTTATGAATTACTTTGTTGACTCTCGGGGAAGCAATTTTTCTAATGAATTCAGTGAAGGAGGAGCGAAGCAGGAGAACGGGCCAAGTCCTGGCCCCTTTGAAATCGTTGTGAGTTGCTGGTTTCAACAAAACGATTCTGGGAAACAAATTAAAGTTTTTTAAAAAAGAAAAAGGCAAGTTCCCTTATGTGTCTTCTTTTACCTTCTGATACAGGATTTTTTTAATCTTTATAAATTTAGTGTCTTAAATTATACTCCTGCTGCAGGGATGGGTTAATCAATCTTGTTTTAATCAGTGAGTGACTGGTCCATTAACGGCTGTGCCTTTAAGTGAATCCACAACTTTTTCAGACTTCCCTCCTTTTCAAGGTCTTCATAAGTTCAAAATTCACATGAAGTTCGTGAGACGATGTTCTACACGGAGAAAACTCACCCTCACGACTGTCCTAAAGCCCCCGCGATTGCTGAACAAGTAAAGCAGCCCAGAATTCTATTTTCTGTGATTCCAGTTCAGATTATCAGCCTACTGTACTGAAATCCTCGTGTTTAGTTAAAAAGGAGAGCAAGTGTTCGCAGTATTTAATGAAAACATATTTTTAGGAAGTAATCGTTACTGTCTTATTCTTTTAAATAATTCTACCAGCATGAAGCTTAATTTTAAGAATTTGTATTTTCTGTGCAATAACCCACTCCCTGAAGAAAATGTTTAGCTCTTTAAGTAGAGAAAAAAATACGTTCTCAAGAAAAAAAAAGAATTGCCTATAATGCCAGAAAACTTTGAAGTCAAGTTCCCCGAGACAGCTCTTCTGTGACATTTTGTGATCCACGTTGTGTAACGTGTTCAATAATGAAGGTAAATTTGACATGAAATTTTCTGAAGTTCTAGGACTGTGATAATATACTCGGGCATTTATAAATCTCAGCAGCAACAAGCGAAGGACTTGCCCGGAAATAGAAGGAAATGAAGGTTTCATGATCGGCTGAGAAATACGGCAACTTTCCCTGCCCATCAGTGTCCGCAGCTCCCCAAATTCAACATGTACGTAGAAATACAACATTTTTTTTCTATGGTGTCTGAAAGCAGATGGACATTTCTCCTCCGAGACGTTTTTTACCTGTGGTTTTATATCGGTTGTAACCTTACAAATGTGGGAATGCATCTGCTAAGCCTAAGGGGAAAAAAAAAAACCAAACACATAGACACACAACGCGACTTAACGCTCCGGGATTTTCTCTAGCCAGGAAAATTTTACCCCACTTCAGGGCAAGGAATTTTTTTTCCCAGGCAAAGCAGTTTCTCCTGGCAGAGCTGTGTGTTTGCCCACGGATGCCAGCGGGCAGGGAGCTCTCAATTTGAGGGCTGGTTTCTTGGACAACTCCATTTCTCTGATGACCCAATACACGTGTGTTGTGCACAGAAAGACGGGAAATGAACGATGTTGAGGTGCCAAAGGCTGAAGGAAAAAAATCATTGCTTTTTAGTGTGTCTGGTCCTTTCTTTACGTAATATCTGTATATAGTCCTTACTTTTCCTTCCCATCAGAAAGGGAATGCAGAGGATGCGGAATCTTCTCCATTTGCATTCCAAAGGAAGGGATTCAGTTTGAAAGCAGAAATTTCATGACATACGACTACAACCTGCCTTTCAGATCCAGACGTACATTAAAAAAAATTCATTAACACAACTGAGTGCTGACTTTAAGAGGAGTAAACGCCTCTTTACAAGCCTTTGATTAAAAGTCTTGAAGCAGTTGTTTACTTAACTTTTAATGACAGATTACGTATCTATTAAAAGCTCCGTTAAGAGACGGTTACACAATATTAAAAGATTCTGACAATAACGTGGGTGCAACGATAAGAGCCTGGAGAAATTCAGTACGTATTGAGCGGCAGTAGCGTTCTGAGTTAGTTGTTATTAATAAAACATGGTTGTGAATTATATCTAAATGGTTTTACTCATAGCTCATTTGATCCCTTTAGTCAGGGGGGGAGGTCCACGTGCCGTTCTCCTATGGAAATGCAATTCGGTAAACAAAGCAAATGAGGAGAAGGGAGGTTAAATAAGCCTTTCAAATGAAGTAGTCTGCTCGTTCTCTCATTTAATATTCACAGAAACAGGAAAAAATAGAAAATATGTTAAGTGAGCAAGAAGCTGTGTATGGTGACGTGAAGTATCACAGAATCTTCAGGGTTGGAAGGGACCTTTGAGATCATCGAGTCCAACCACAAAAAAAAACAAACCAAAACAAAACAAAAACACCCTCCCTGAGCCATCTACAAGTAGCCGAGCCATCTACAGCATCCACCTCTGTTTTTTTTTTTCCTACTGGATGCAGAAGCTGCGAAGTGAAGAGACATTCCACCTCCTGCCGTTGCAGGACGTAAAGATACTTCCCATACGCAGCTTTAAGAAAAACCGTCTGTAACGTCAATGGCTTTTAGATTAGGAGAAAAAAGCCAAAACTTCGTCTATCTAAACACTTTGTGTTGTGACCGTCACTGTAGCAGCTGAACGAATCTCTCACCCCCATAAAACCAAGAGCAAAAATGAAGCTGGTAACAGAATTTGTTAAAAATCTCTCATGTTTCTTCCTTTTCTTTTGTAGAAAGAGAAAAAAAAAAAAAAAAACAGGGAACAGAGACAGCTTTTTTTTTAATCTGATAAATTTCATCATGTCAATATGTGTTATTTCAGATAATATTTTTGAAAATCATTTGGGTCTGGTTATCCAGGAGATTTTAAGTGCGAGCTGGCAGTGTATCGAGTGCCATTTCTCCCAGAGGAAGGGTTTGAATTTTTTTTTCAGTCATGGAAAAGAATGGGATTTTCTTTCTCACCCTTGAAATGGTTTTGGTTGAATTTTTTTCTGTGCTTCTACTAATTATTTTTTTAATTGTCTTTTATCCTCCACTGCCCACCCACCCTGCAACTCTGGCAAATTCAGCTTACTCTCCTTTTCCCCACTTACTGCAGTAACTTGTGCTCTTTCTATTGGGCACGCTTCTTCAAGCAGCGAGGTTAGCTCGCTATGGCTACGGAAACCATCCCTCTTGCAGTTCATCCTACACTAAATTGCATCTAATTTCCATTTGGTCCCGTTCTCTGCATACTGTCGGTGCTGGTTTATGCGACTGTGCTCTAATTTCAAATCTATACCCACCACTTCCAATACCAGGACAGCGATTTAAACACAATAGGTGGGAATTGATGAGAAAAGAAAAGAAAATGTCTGAGAACTACATACACAGAGATTTCTAATGGCTTTTTGTAATTCACCCTGGAGAAGAGAAGGCTCCGGGGAGACCTTAGAGCCCCTTCCAGTCCCTAAAGGGGCTCCAGGAGAGATGGGGAGGGACTCTTGATCAGGGAGGGGAGCCACAGGATGAGGGGGAATGGTTTTAAACTGAAAGAGGGGAGACTGAGATGAGATCTCAGGAAGAAATTCTTTGCTGTGAGGGTGGTGAGACCCTGGCCCAGGTTGCCCAGAGAAGCTGTGGCCGCCCCATCCCTGGAGGGGTTCAAGGCCAGGCTGGATGGGGCTTTGAGCAACCTGGTCTGGTGGGAGGTGTCCCTGCCCAGGGCAGGGGGTTGGAACTGGATGATCTTTAAGGTCCCTTCCCACCCAAACCATTCTGTGATTCTATGAATTCATGGAAACCAACATAACGCTGTCATCATTGAGGAAAAAATCCTGTATCAGCCGGGTTATGAGCTCTGGTACAAATGTCCCCAGTGAGGTTGTGAAAAGGACTGGGCGAATTCTCAACTGGGAAGACCAAGGAGTCCTGTTGAGGGCTGTGATATACTGGGACGGTGCGGTGTGATTTCTGGACTTGATACACAAACCTGTGGATTGTTAGAGGGAATAAAATACACCCGGAGTTGGAAATGTGGGTTTGCTCACTTGCCTGAGCTTTCGTATGGCTTCCTCCAGGTCTTATACCGATTAATCAGCTCTATGGAAATTTAGGCACCTCCATTTAGACAAGGACTAGGTTTTACTTTCATAAGTGGCTTCAGTGTTAACTAAGGAAAGAGCAATAAATGACAGAGAGGTGAATTACAGGCTTTAACCTATAGATTTTGAACTCTGCGCTTTTTTATGCTGATTTATCCAAACAGGAAGAAAATACAGAATATAGTCAAAGAGCAGAATTCCGAGTGTTATCTTCCACAGTGATGATGTGTGTGCTAAACCCTGACAGTACCTGAGTTCCTGTGAGATCAATACGTGAATTTGAGAGAGGAGACGGGGTCTTTCTCGTGTTTCCAGGTTGTGGTTCGCTGAAGAGCCCCTCGGCGGAGACACGGTGTTGGACCACAAAAGACGGATCTTGACTGAGGTTTTTGAGAATGGCTGCCTATACTTACAAGTTCTTAGTCTACACGTAATAACCAAAATTTCAACTTTTTCCAGCTCCTGAACACTTCCTGGTTACTATTCAAAGACATTTGAATTTTAATTTGAATTTGGTCTAGAGAACAAGCCATATGAGGAGAGGCTGAGGGAACTGGGTATGTGTACTGGAGAAGACGAGGCTGAGGGGGGACCTCATTGCCCTCTACAGCTACCTGAAAGGAGGGTGTAGAGAGGTGGGTGTTGGCCTCTTCTCCCAAGGGAATAATGACAGGAGCAGAGGAAATGGTCTAAAGTTGCAGCAGGGGAGGTTTAGATTGGATATTAGGAAGAATTACTTTACTGAGAGGGTGGTCAGGCACTGGAACAGCCTGCCCAGGGAGGTGGTGGAGTCGCCATCCCTGGAGGTATTTAAGGAACGTGTAGACGTGGCACTTCAGGGCATGCTCTAGTGCCCGAGACTGTTGGTTTGTGTCTGTTTGTGGGTGGTTTTCTAGGGGGGGGAGTTGTTGGGGTTTTGTTGTTGTTGTTTGGGTTTTTTTGTGGTTGGACTCAATGATCTCAAAGGTCCCTTCCAACCATGAGGATTCTCTGATTATGTGATTTGTGGGGAGGGGAAGGGGGGAAGCGGGAGGAAATGGGGTATCGGGCTGAAAACTGCAGCCTATAACAACGTCGAATCTGACCTGCAAATATGCCAAAGGTTGAAAGTATTTGGGTCTAGATTTTGGATCAGCCATTGGAGCTCCGAAGTGTGGGATTTCAGTCAGAATCCAAATGCGGGTCTGATTCCAAGGGCACAAGCTGAGATGCCTCAACTGGGAATGCTTTTAAGGAAGCCGGTGGGGGCGGGGGGAAATTTCGTTAAAATCAGGCTGCAAAAACTCTGGGTTAATTAAACCATTACATTCTGTACTTCTGGAACAGTGTCATTAGCTGTATTTAACATTGCAATTTTACTATATTCAGGACATGTTCCAGAGAAAACCTCTGAAAGTATCATAATTTCAGATAATGGTGCTTAATTACTTACCCACTTTTAGCTGCAAAGTGCTTTTATCATGTAATACCCACCCAGCCTTCAAAAACATTGTAAACTGCCTCCCATTCTAATTATGACAGTTCTAGATTTTGTTTAGGCCGCTGATGAGAAAGTCAGGAAAGGATGGGATCGGCTGCCATGGAAACGGTGCAGGCAGAGGAGCACCGGCAGCGTTCCGCAGGGGCTAAAAAAGACATTGTGGAAAGAGGAGGTAATTGAGAGACATCTCCATCGCCGGGGATGGCTTCCGAGCATTCCTGCCATACCAAGGCAGCGCATTCCTGGCATAGATTGCAACGGGCCTCCACACGCAGCCCTGATCCACGGCATCCTCAGGATTGGGAAGGGATGTTTAGGAACAAGGAGGTACAGGCACGTTGAAAGCAAGTATGGGGGACCCACGTGTGTTAGAGAAAGGGAGTGTTTATGGAGAGAAAAAAATGAAGAAAAGGGGCAATAGTGGACACAGAAGGAACTGAAGATTGTTAGACAGCAACGTGAAGAGAATCATAGAATGGTTTGGGTTGGAAGGGACCTTAAAGACCATCCAGTTCCAACACCCTGCCATGGGCAGGGACACCTCCCACCAGACCAGGTTGCTCCAAGCCCCATCCAGCCTGGCCTTGAACCCCTCCAGGGATGGGGCAGCCACAGCTTCTCTGGGCAACCTGGGCCAGGGTCTCACCACCCTCACAGCAAAGAATTTCTTCATAAGATGTGATCTAAATCTCCCCTCTTTCAGTTTAAAACTGTTCCCCCTCGTCCTATGGCTCCCCTCCCTGATCAAGAGACCCTCCCCATCTCTCCTGGAGCCCCTTTAGGGACTGGAAGGGGCTCTAAGGTCTCCCCGGAGCCTTCTCTTCTCCAGGCTGAACACCCCCAACTCTCTCAGCCTGTCTTCATAGGGGAGGTGCTCCAGCCCTCTGATCATCTTCGTGGCCTCCTCTGGACCTGTTCCAACAGGTCCATGTCCTTCCTGTGCTGAAAGAAGTTAGAGGATTGAGAAGTCACCGTCCTCAGCACACAAACAGCTGCTCTAGGAATCTGCTTTCCGTGCCCACGGGGATTAAGACAAAAACAGATGGACTTAAATTGCATGGGAATTGAGATCCAAGTTAGGCATGAAGAAGAATTTTCTAATTGTAAGAATAATGTCTTTGAATTAGATTATTATGGAAATAGTAGGATTTAATGTTTTTGCTCTGGACAAGATCACAGACTGAAAGATTGTGGAGTGTCTGTTACGGCCCATTTTCTGTGGTTCTAAGCTAATTATTTACCTGGTGTAGTGGGAGGTGTCCCTGCCCAGGGCAGGGGGTTGGAACTGGATGATCTTTAAGGTCCCTTCCAACCCAAACCATTCTATGATTCTATGATTCTATGATGACTGTGGAATCTGGGCACTGGGCAGAGGTGTGAGGGGAAGGAGCTGGGGGGCTGGGCAACAAACCCTTCTTTACAGGAACACATAAATTACATGGGTGGAAGAGAAACTTAAGGGAGGGTGAACTGCAAAAATAAAGCAGGAGGACGTTAGGACAAGATAGATGGTAGAAAGAAGAAAACATGAACAATGGAGAGTCAAGAAGAACATGAGGATTTTGACTGAAGGCGCACATGAGCAGAGGGGATAATTGGCCAAAACCCACAAATACTGAATGGAAGAGGGTGTGTAGTGCAGGAAGGGGTTCAAGCAAGGAGTGGGCTGGGAAGCTTCAAGCAGTTCTGCAGGACCACCAGGCTGAAGCACAGCAAAGGTGGCTTAGGAACCCAAAGAAGACCCAAGAAACAACACCAAGGAAGCGTCAGGTCTTCAACGACAGCACAGGTGTCCATCTCATCTTCGTTTTCTCAGCTGAAGATATTCCATGGACTTCCATACACGTTTCGAATTGTGGGAATAATTGAAGTTATCAGGAGGCCTCCTTTTATTAAACGTTCAGGAAAACACGTGTCCAAAACCTGCAGAAATCAACAGCTTGCTGCTACGGCAGGCTGGCTCGAGTTCCACTGAAAGAAGTCCATAATGCAGACACGGCAGCAGTATATTTTATTGACCCTTTGCTTAAACCTGCTCTAAGAAAAATACTTCATACCGTGGGATTTTCCTGCCGTTAATAAAGATGTGATAAAACAAGAGAAGAATCAAACAACCATACAATCGTGCGAGCTCCCCTTTTGAAGGAACGTTGATGCAAATCCACAGGCTCACTCCTCTGCGAGCATCTCCTCAGACTATGAGAGGTTGTTGGTATTTGCAGTGATTCGCTGCCGTACCCGGTGCTGCATGTGCTCTATGGACTGTGCTGGGGTGAGTCACGCAAGGAATTACGCAACATTTGGAAATACATTCAGTCATCTGCTCGCTGGAGAAGTATTGCTAACAGATTCTTCGCTCCCTTTTATCTCCACAGTCCTTATCATCCTCGTTAAGTGTTATTTTCATGCCACTTCCTCAGGGGGAGATGACTCAGCCGGAGAGTAAACTGTAATGCTCCGATGGCACCAATGGCCATATGTGCTGGTAATCGGGTACGGCTGTCCTCTCATCCTTGACAAAGCCATCTCCTACATGGGGTTTTAATTGCATCCAGAGCACTGCTCCATGCTCCGTACTGGTTCAAACGTTAACGCGAACAGAGTGAAAGGCTACAGAACAAGACCACTCAAAGGGCACAGTCATAAATACAGCCCTCCTTCCAAAAAAATGTCGGTTCTCCGAAGCACCACAGAATCACAGAACAATATGGGTTTGGAAGGGACCTCTGGAGATCATCCAGTCCAACCCCCTGCCAGAGCAGGGTCACCCAGAGCAGGTCCCACAGGAACGTGTCCAGGCGTGTTTGAATGTCTCCAGAGAAGGAGACTCCACCACCTCTCTGGGCAGCCTCTTCCAGGGCTCTGCCACCCTCACAGGAAAGAAGTTCCTCCTTATGTTCAGACAGAACTTCCTGTGTTCCAGCTTGTGCCTGTTGTTCCTAGTCCTGTCACTGGGCACCACTGAGAAGAGCCTGACCCCATTCTCTTGCAACCCACCCTTTAGATATCGCTCAGCAATGATGAGGTCCCCTCTCAGTCTTCTCTTCTCCAGGTCTCTCAGCCTTTCCTCATCAGAGAGATGCTCCAGTCCCTTGATCATCTTCGTAGCCCTCTGCTGTCCCCTCTCCAGCAGTCCCCTGTCCTTCTTGAACTGGGGAGCCCAGAACTGGACACAGGACTCCAGATGGGGTCTACCCAGGGCAGAGCAGAGGGAGAAGATGACCTCCACCCACCTGCTCGTCTTTTTAATGCACCCCATCAGCATTCCCTCACTGACCGTGCACCTCTTGGCCTGGCTTCTGCCTGACCACGCTGAGAGCAAGGATGCACTTTTCCCTAAAGGTGAACAAATGCAGGATCAAGGACAACTTTTAACCAAGGACCCCTTCCAGTAAACCAGGCTCCACTTAATCTCTGATTTACCTGAGTGCTAATTAGTTTATGCCAGGGCCCCAAATAGGCTAGGTGAACACCTGCATACTTTTGTGGCTTCATGCAAGCCCCGTTTCTTCACGGAAGAAGGGGGTGTTGGGTTTGGGTTTGGTTTTTATACACACACACGCTGCTTGTTCAGTGGCCTTTCTTCTCAGACGGAAAGAAGCTGCCGTTTCACTATTTCCTGCCAGAAGCTGTGGCCATTTCTCTCAATCAAGCAGCCCGAAGGCACCAAAGACATTTCAGAGGCTCAGCGTGGACGTGTGAGCTTCATCCTCTGCCCAGGAGACTGAGCATTTCCATACCCCACTGCTGCCAGACAGGTGAAAACACCGGCTGCACAGGGCATGTCCCAGGCGGGAAGTCTGTCATTAATGTTCCTGGCTGCTTTTACAAACTTTTTTTTATTTTCTTTTCATTTTAAGCACCAAAGTGTTTTTAATAGTTGTTTAAATTGCAAATCTGTAGCGATTGACACAAGAAAATGGAAGGGTGGTTTCAGCTGCCGGAGACAGGGACTGCTAGGAGTTCGGGTTATGTGAGAGGCTGTCTTGTGAATAAAAAAAAAAAAAAAAAAAAGAAGAAGGAAAAACATTTTCAGTTCACCTTATGACTACTAGCTAATCGTCTGACATTTCAAAGCCCTGTGTTCACCCATCTCACGTTCTTCACACTAGAACGGGAGATGCTGAAAACACTGAAGAAAACGTATTTTCAGGCATAGGGAGGAACATGATTTGAATTTATTTTGGATGGAAATGGCAAGAACTTTTAGGTTACATTTATGAGTCAGAGGACCTCAAAGACCATTTGTACACAGTCGAATTATGTCCACTGAAGCCCAGTGGCTCGACAGGCCATATACAATCACCCTGCTGAGGCCACCCTCCGAGTGGTGACAAGGCTTCTTTCCCTTCGCTATTCCGACCATGTTAGAGCTGCCAGCCCACTGTAGATAGGAGCTTTAGGGTGGTTTTTTTGTGATGTGACCCACAGCTGGAAAGCAGGATATGCTGGAGCAGTACCCTGGGCTCCGCTGTTGGTGGGCAGGGGCCTCCTGATGCCCACGCTCGCCCCACCAGCGCTGGGTCTGGAGCAGCAGCATGTCCTGGAGAGGGCGGTGATGGATAACGGCATGTACGGCAGATGGAGCCAGGACTGAGAGCAGCCCTGAGAAGGACTTGGGGCTGTTGGTGGATGAGAAGCTCAACATGAGCCGGCAACGTGCCCGGCATCCCAGAAAGCCAACCCCATCCTGGGCTGCATCCCCAGCAGCATGGCCAGCAGGGCGAGGGGGGGGATTCTGCCCCTCTGCTGTGCTCTGGGGAGACCCCACCTGGAGCACTGTGTCCAGCTCTGGAGTCCTCAGCACAGGAAGGACATGGACCTGTTGGAACGGGTCCAGAGGAGGCCACGAAGATGCTCCGAGGGCTGGAGCCCCTCTGCTGTGAGGACAGGCTGAGAGAGTTGGGGTTGTTCAGCCTGGAGAAGAGAAGGCTCCAGGGAGACCTTAGAGCCCCTTCCAGTCCCTGAAGGGGGCTCCAGGAGAGATGGGGAGGGACTCTTGATCAGGGAGGGGAGCCATAGGACGAGGGGGAACGGTTTTAAAGTGAAACAGGGGAGATGTAGATGAGATCTGAGGAAGAAATTCTTTGCTGTGAGGGTGGTGAGACCCTGGCCCAGGTTGCGCAGAGAAGCTGTGGCTGCCCCATCCCTGGAGGGGTTCAAGGCCAGGCTGGATGGGGCTTGGAGCAACCTGGTCTGGTGGGAGGTGTTGAAACTAGATAATCTTTAAGGTCCCTTCCAACCCAAACCATTCTATGATTCTATGATCCCCACACGTGCCCAACTCCCGCAGCTGCGCTGGCCCCGAGAGCGAGGTGCTTACAGAGCATACCATTAATATTTTGCTAATTACAGCAGAAACCCGTTGAATGTGGCGTCTAGGCATCAGTTTTCAGTGTTCCAAATATGTGCCTGTCAGAGCCCCGCTGAAATACCGCGACATACCTGGTGGCGGAGCAAAATAGGCAGGAAGGATAACAGGAAAAAGCTGCCGCTCGCGAGACAAAAAGAGAAACGAGAGGCGCTTCCGTCCGTACAGTCTGCGCACGTGACGGGGGGGGGACAACGCTGCCCGATGGCGCCTGTCGAGTGTCCCTGCCTTGGGAGGGAATGTCCCCAGGAGCTGGCTGGCCACTGACATTTGGAAAATGACGGAATTGTGCTTGCCAGGTGCTTGGGAAACAACATTTGGCAGGAAACGGCCGGCACGACGCCAGCGTGGGGGCTGTGCTCTTATTTCCTATTCCTCGTGGACCACCGCCGTGTATCGGGGGACTGAACACAAGCCTGCTTCAGAGCACATCAAATATTCCCGGGGGGGAAAGGCGGGGGGGGGGGGGGAGTTACAGATGTATTGGCAGTATGTTAATTTTTATTAATTGTTAATTATAAGTAATTGGGTGTTATCCCAAGTAATAACCGCAGTGGAGACCTGAAATGCGCCTGGAGCACGTGCTGTGGGGACGCTGGGGAAAGCTGAGAAAAGCTAAGGTAAGAAACCCTGAGAAGGGGCATTCTGTTGTCCATGGTGGCTGTACGATCGCATCCTCCCGCGCTCCTCTGCCTGCCCAGAGCCTAACGAAACGCATTAGTCACTTTTCGTAACAGGAATCCTTGAACCCGTGTGATACAGCTCTGTTGTTTCCAGAATTCATGAAGCAGAGGAATTTAATTTTGCAGACCTGAGCTGGCACTGTCGTTTAGAGACCTGCTTTAACTAGGAATGGGATAAACCCCTCTCGCCTTCCCCCCCCCACCCCCCGCCCTTAATTGTTCCCTTTTGTTTTTTAAAATGCCAGTCTGATATTTCTAACCTTAATACTTACCATGGCAGAAATCACTGAACTCAGGCGTAAGATCAGATCTCGTACCGCAGTCTGGCACACATTGCTCCAGAATGACAAAGCCTGAAATCCTTAGCGATCCACGTCTTTTAAAGAAGACACTGGGTCTTCCCTGAAGAAAAGACTTTGTTCCTGGAAGCCACGGGTGCTGCCTCTCCCACATCCACATCGGAGAGCCCGTTTTTACCTACCTTTGTTGCGTTACTCAAGTCACATGAGATAGAATGGTTAATATTCTTATTCCGTGAAATTGGTGATTAGGCACCAATACAGGCTAGGTGTGGACCTGCTGGAGTCAAGTTCTGAAGAGAAAGATCTGGGGGTCCTGGTAGACAGCAAAATGACAATGAGCAAGCAATGTGCTCTTGTGGCCAGGAAGGCCAATGGAATCCTGGGCTGCATAGGGAAGAGTGTGGCCAGTAGGTCGAGGGAAGTCATTCTCCCCCTCTACTCTGCACTGGTGAGGCCACAACTGGAATACTGCGTCCAGTTCTGGGCTCCCCAATTCAAGAGGGATAGGGAACTACTGGAAAGAGTCCAGCAAAGGGCAATGAGGATGATTCAAGGATTGGAGCATCTCCCTTATGAAGAAAGGCTGAGAGAGCTGGGACTCTTTAGCCTGGAGAAGAGAAGGCTGAGGGGAGACCTTGTCAACGCTTATAAGTATCTAAAGGGTGGGTTGAAGGAGGAGGGAGCCAGACTCTTTTCAGTGGTTGCCAGTGAGAGGATGAGGGGCAACGGGCACAAGCTGGAACATAGGAGGTTCCACTCAAATATGAGAAAAAACTTCTTTCCGGTGAGGGTGCCAGAGCCCTGGAACAGGCTGCCCAGGGAGGTTGTGGAGTCCCCTTCCTTGGAGATTTTCAAGACCCGCCTGGATGCAGCCCTGAGTAACATGCTCTGACATGCTCTGGGCAATCCTGCTTCAGCAGGGGAGTTGGACTAGGTGATCTTTATGGTCCCTTCCAACTCTAAAAAATTCAGTGAAATTCAGTGAAATTCAGTGAAACCAATACTGTTTATAAATTGTAGAAACCACATCTCTTACCCTGTAGCTGGAGAGGAGCTCTAACAAGCTGATTTGCTTTCTACAAGGAAAAATTACTCGATTTTGAAAGAATGTTGACTGGTGGCTTTGAATGAATGACACAAGTAGATAAGCCAGACCAGAAACGCGAGCTACCTGTTCCCACCTGACGTGTTAAGATCTACCCGTCTCACCTGAGTTCCCTGAGCTTTTCCACATTCTTCACAGATTCCCGCAATTCTGCCTGTTGGTCTTTAAAATAAAGATGACATTTTAATTAATAAAATAAACATTTTATTACTGAATATGCAAGAGGTTCCAGTCCACACTGGTTTTTCCTTTAAACTATCGAGAAACTTCACGTAGGACATGGGTGCAAACATGCGCTGGGCTGGCCCAGCTCCAAGGAGAAGCAGCAGAAGGGGTCAGTAGTGAACGTTCAGCCCGGGAGACTTCAAAGGGCTACGTTTTCATCCCGCTCATGGGTGGTTTGAAAGTTACAAATGGTAGAGTTAACCTTAGCCTTTCCTTCGTCTCCCTCTGGCTCACCAATAAATCTCTGATATTTACTGAAAAGTGCGGCTTGTTTAAGGACACCGAGATGCTGGACGTTGTTTCTCCTTGACTTCACAGAGACTATTCTTGTCAGGATCGCATGACTTCAAAATGAACACCCATCCACTTGAAAAGTTCACGTAGACTAAAACATTAGGTGACTTGTGTTCTCCCACTGACAAACGTACAGGTTTCACCAGAAAGAATAGGAAATTTAAGCTTTTATACCATGCAAACAAAAATTAGAGCAGGATGGGGGCGTAAATAATCACTTGGAAACTAATAAAAAGATGATGGTTTATTATATTAATTCAATTGCATTAAGGTTGTAATTAACATCTTCATAATCATAGTGTTACTGCAATGAGTGAATAAACAAACATTCATCCAAATGCAGGAACGCTCTCCTTTGGGGAGGGAGGGACACACACAGGGCATTTTCAGCTTGTTTGCCTAAAGATTAGATCTCAGTCAAGATTAAACAATGACACTAAATGAAGTCTCTCAGTTTCTGGTATTTCACTGCCTCTGGAAAATAAACCCTCAATAAATCTGCTCTTAAACATTCAACAGAATTCAGGTAGGGCTTTGCAGAATCCGCGACTCTGGGCACACGTCAGGGCCAACGTTGGGATATTCATCCTTGAAGCAGAAGCTGAGGCCTTGCTGCTAAAAAATTTGGGGTAGCATTGGCAAAGGGGCCTATATTTCACTGAAAGGAAAGGGACATGAGTTTTTCCGTGTCTGTGTCATTTAAAAATCTGTGATACTGAGGAGATTCCCATTCTTAGGTAGGCACTTGTGCAGATTTTACACCTTTTCATGGTAACAGGATCTGTACTGAGGCCTGTGCAGTCAAACGTGAAACTTCAAAGCACTACCCTGATTTTCTAACACTTCGTCGGCTGCTGCTCCTGCCTGGGATCCTTCATCATCTTGCTTTTCAACAAAGTCCCTGTGGAAACGGTCCTACCCAGCAGGAGTCCATGTACCGCTCCCAGTCAAAGCTGAGCCCCTCGCAACACAGCATTTAAAGAAAGAGCAATACAACAAAAATGGCCGTATTCACCATTTAAACCTTCAATGAAATAGCTACAAAAGCAAGCAGGAAATGTTATCGCAGGGACTTGATATCAAACAAAACCCTGAAGCATGGAAGTAGAAGTATCTTCCTAATTCTTGTAAGCAATTATGTATGTTCAACAGCAGGAGAGTGCTGATGCCTCTTTTGTGCTGAGTAACCTTGTGAATATTCTAATTACAGAATCACAGAATGGTAGGGGTTGGAAGGGACCTCTGGAGATCATCCAGTCCAACCCCCTGCCAGAGCAGGGTCACCCACAGCAGGTCCCACAGGAACATGTCCAGGCGGGTTTGGAATGTCTCCAGAGGAGACTCCACCACCTCTCTGGGCAGCCTCTTCCAGGCTCACAGGAAAGAAGTTCCTCCTCATGTTGAGATGGAACTTCCTGTGTTCCAGTTTGTGCTCATTCCCTCTTGTCCTGTCCCTGGGCACCACTGAAAAAAGACCGGCCCCATCCTCCTGACACCCACCCTTTCAGTATTTATAGGCGTTGATCAGATCCCCTCTCAGTCTTCTCTTCTCCAGACTAAAAAGACCCAAGTCCCTCAGCCTTTCCTCATCAGAGAGATGTTCTAGGCCCCTCATCATCTTTGTAGCCCTAATCACAGCCTGGCTGTAGTGGGCGTTTGTGAGACCTCAAGCCCCATGTGTCCCCTACCTATTTTCCTGCCTGCTAGATAGCTCAGGCTAATGCTGCTGGTGAGAGTCACTCCTCTCTCCCGTAGCCCGCGATGTGGTGAGCACTCTGGGCATTTGCCCGTCCAGATCTAATGACTGGCTTCACGCCCCTGCCCTAAGGAGTAGAGTTGCCTAAATTCTCAGATAATTTTTTATGTGCCAGAGATTTCACTGGCTCACGATCAGGATACAAAGTCAATAGATCTCAGTCCTCAAATCACTGTCTTGCAATGGTCACGTCCCCTTCACCTGCACAACCACTGCCAATGGACAAAAATTCTCAAGAGTAGCAACTAATTGAAGACACGAGGATAACAAACCCAAATATCAAACCAGAATATACCCACCGTTGTGCCTATCAGGCGTAAGTGTATCAGTGGATCTGGGTCTAATTTATAAACTATTGTACAAATTCAGATATTCTCTAACTTCTCATTTTGTTCAAAACTGTATCTTAGGCATCAGGTGTGTCTGCTTGCTCTTATATCAAGTGAAAGAGTAAACTACAAGAGTAATTAACTTTCTTTAGTCTTTTAAATAGCTGTGCACATTTCTGTCTTACTCTTTGGCTTGTTGTCATTGCTTAAGTTCAATATCTATATGATGCTCCATACCCTCAAGTCTCTCCATCCGTCTTCAGCTCCCTTGCTCCTACAGTATCCTCTTTTACTTATGTCCCGGTTTGAAGTAAAACCGAACCAATTTTCCGTTCTGTAACTTTACATCCTAGCTAGGCCTCCTCTAACTCTCTGAAATTAACGGCGTATTGTGGAGAAAACTGCTCGTTCTCAGAATGATAAGCCCAATGTTTGTGCTCCGTGCCAAGGGATGGTGTGCAGGGAGGCCCTTGCTTATACTTATTGCTGTAATAACCAAGGGCAGCCAATTTCGTTATTTGCCCCCTTAGAGGGTCGGAAACGGAAAAAACGTAGAGGGGTCACATCGGTGGGGAGGAGTGGACAGGACAGGTGACCCAAACCTGACCAACTGGGGTATTCCATCCCATCTGCCCCACGCTCAGTATAAAGGCTGAGGGATCAAAGGGTCAGTCCCCTTCCTGCGATGGCCGATGTCCAGGGAGGACTCTGTCTGTTCATCTGCCTTTGATCCCGATCCGTGTGTTCCTGACTCCAGAGCTGGAATCCAGTTCCCATTTGTCACTGAGTCCAGTCTGGGACTTCCCCAGTGCCTGCCGGTGACGTGACTGTCATCCTGGGAGCTTGATACGGTTTTGTATATATTGTATCTATTTCATTATTTTCTTCTTTATTTTTATTTTAATATTAATTCTTCATTAAAGTAGTTTAGTTCATTCTAAACTTCTGAATCTCTTTATCTCTTTCTCCTCCTCTCTCCTCTCTTTTTGGGGGGGGAGAAGGGGGGGGGGAAGGGCAATCTGTCGGTCCGGTTTTGGTAAATTCGGCCGAAACCGCGACAACTTAGTATTGTCACTGCTGACCAGGTTGTATTACACACTGGTATGTTCAAGCCTGTTCTTTGTCTCTTTCCCCTTGTGGTACAGCGTTCTCCTTTGTGACCTGTGTTCCACCACCCAGGGATCTGACTTATTTTAATGTCACCCTCCACACCAGCTTCCATTCCTCAGCAGAAACATGCCCTTCACACATGCTGCTCACTACCCTTCTTGCTTAGCTCCCTGTGCCCCTGAAGCCTCCTCCAGTCACATCACACTGAGTAAATGGCATCTTCTGACTCCTGGCTTTCCCCTTTTTAGCTGTGAATTGACAGCATTCTGGGTCAATTAAACTATTCTGAGCTGCAGGACCATATTGCTCCATCTTCAAACCCCTGAGGGACCAGTGTCCAGTTACACGGCCTGATCTTGGTCTTTGGCTGGTCTTCTAAGAGCAGGGATCACAGGGAACGTTCATCAAAAGTCTGTGAAAAAAAATACTGATCACTTATCTGTACATCTGTATATATGCAGCACTAACATATATCATAGAATCACAAAATCATAGAATGGTTCTGTGTTCTGTCCCCTGGGCAAGGACATCTCCCACCAGACAAGGTTGCTCAAAGCCCCATCCAGCCTGGCCTTGAACCCCTCCAGGGATGGGGCAGCCACAGCTTCTCTGGGCATAATTGCGAACCATGAGAAAATAAGATGCAACAGGCTTAGCAAAATGCTCATTTTTTTTGTGAGGAAAAGGATGACAAGTTGAGATTTGGCCAAGGTGGATCCCCTTCTTGTTCTGGTTACAGACCTTCAGCCAGGTCCATGCCCTCTCAGGAGCTGGTTTGTGAAAGTCAAGCATTGGGCCTGCTTAATCATCACCTTCTGCCAGAAACAAAAATAGGTTTAATGGTGGCAGCTGGAATGTGAGGCAGCACGTAGTGTCATTACACATTAGGATGAGGTGAAAGAGCAACATTCTTGTGAAATGCAGGAAATGGTGCTCATCCTGCATGGCCAGCAGGTGGATGGATGTCATCTTCCCCCTGTGCTCTGCCCTGGGGAGGTCCCATCTGGAGTCCTGGGTCCAGTTCTGAAGGACAGGGAACTGCTGGAGAGGGGACAGCAGAGGGCTACAAAGATGATCAAGGGACTGGAGCACCTCTCTGATGAGGAAAGACTGAAAGACCTGGGGCTGTTCAGCCTGGAGAAGACTGAGAGGGGACCTCATTATTGCTAAGCAATATCTAAAGGGCGGGTGTCAAGAGGATGGGGTCAGGCTCTTCTCAGTGGTGCCCAGTGACAGGACATGGGGCTATGGGCACAAGCTGGAACACAGGAAGTTCTGTCTGAACATGTGGAAAAACTTTCCTGTGAGGGTGGCAGAGCCCTGGAAGAGGCTGCCCAGAGAAGTGGTGGAGTCTCCTTCTCTGGAGACATTCAAAACCCGCCTGGACACATTCCTGTGCTCTGGGTGACCCTGCCCTGGCAGGGGGTTGGACTAGATGATCTCTGAAGATCGCTTTCAACCCCCACCATTCTGTGATTCTATGAAATTTTGGACACACAATCCTGTGTTTTGGAAATGTGAGCCAAACAGGTCAGGAGGCACATCAGCACAGGCTGATCAGACCTATGCAGGGCCTGCAGTAATTTGCGGTCAAGGCACAATACTTCTACAACACCCCAAAGCACTGGGGTTTGCACAGCATCTCCCCACACTTTGGAGCTCTCTCTGCTTGCAGCTTTGATACTTGGCACTTCAAATCACTTTGCCCGTCCCACCACCTCACCTGCAGCTGAGCGAAGAGGCTGCACCTTCCAGCACCCAGAGCACATTAGCGGAACAAGACCATCTGTGCAATGAGACCAGTCAAAGGGGTTCGTAACCTCCACAGGAAGGAGGCATGATGGGCAGCTTTGGGTGGCAACTTCACATGCCAGCCAAGATCAGCAGGTATGAGAGCAACCAAAATTGCACAACACCCCTGCCCAAAAGGTCATAGAACTATAGAACGGTTTGGGTTGGAAGGGACCTTGAAGATCATCCAGTTCCAACCCCCTCCCATGGGCAGGGACACCTCCCACCAGAGCAGGTTGCTCCAAGCCCCATCCAACCTGGCCTTGACAGGTCCCACACTCCCCCAGCTGTTCATCTCTGCCCCTGTCCTACAAGGGGTGTCCATATCATCCATGGCAGTGGCGTGGAGACTCCAGCCTCAGCTGCAGTGCTTCAGCCTTCAAATGGAGACATCACGCTGAGACACCCTCCAGCTGAAGTGATTAAAAACAAACTTCAGACACTTTGGCCAGACATAGGATACTCTGACCAATGCCCCCACCGGCGTCAGGGCAGGGTGCTGGGCAGGTCCTCTCCGTGGTCACTTTGGGAGGTTGTTACTCTCTTCTCATGCTCATGTTTCCGAGACCTACAAATTCATTTCACGTAGCCAGCACGCATCTATTTTCCATAGTATTTTGAAACTGCCTGGCATCAAAATTCTTACTATTTATAGTTTTACGTGCAACTTAATATTTATTTCAACCTCCAATAGGGATGCTTATTTTAAATGTCAGCGGATTATTTACTATGGCAAATTAATTAGTTACGTAAATGATTCTCTTTTTAGGGAGGAGATACTGTTAATACTTGTTGGATTACTTGAGCATTACGATCCTTTGAAGTTCTTCAACATTTTTGGATATTTAGTTCAGGACCGTGCAACTTTAAAGCAACCAGTGCAAATAATATCCCAGAGCTCAGGCGTAAAGAGAATTATTTTGTTTAAGTCCGGTATTAACAGTACTTTGGCTCAAATGAACAGGTCACTTGTGCTAAATTACAATGAAATTCCAGTTAAAGCATGTAAGATGGGAACATTTCGTGAATTTATTTTGATGAATGTTATTAGGGTGACTATCTGCTGTATTAATGATAGGACAACTAAAATAAAGTATCACCAGCTGTTACTAACCAGCTGAACAACAGTATTTTTTTTTTCCCTGGTGCGCTAAAATAAATTTTAAAAAGAAAAGGATGAATACTGACACATAGAAATTCACTTTTTTTGTTTGTACTTCAACTCCCTTTGATGTTTTTTGAGTGTAGCCACTCACGTTTTATTTGCACAAGATCAATTCATATCACAAATGGTGACACAGAAAATGCAGAACTGGTGACACAAAAGGGAGCAGTTCTTTGGGAAATACGACAGGCCACATGCTCACAGCGAGCACAACAAATTAAAAAAAAAAAAAATAATTGAAAAGCAGCAGCAACACCCAGCTGCTTGCTAAGCTGCCAAAGTGCACGCACAACATGGATTTTCAGGTGCAGAGCGCTGGGGGCTTTATATATGACAAGAGGAAGACCATGCCAACAAATTTATTATTACTGGAGGCCCTGTACAGCAGCCAGACGTGCGGAGCGACAGCAGAGGCAAGTTCTCTGGGATGGTGGGATTGGATGGGACTGAGTTACTTAATACTTTTATTTTGTACAGCATATACTCGACTTGTAGAGCTTACCGGTAAATAGTATTTACTTCTTCATTACCGTTGTGTGGAGTCTATTTGAAGATGCAACTTCTTTTTTTTTTTTTTCCAGTGTAATTTTACTTTATGCCTTTTCAATTGAGAAACAAAGGATTCGTGTTGCTGTTAAGCGGACTCTGCCAGTCCACCCCACTTTTAGAAATCCCTTGAGAGCGAGAAGGATGGGAAGCCATCAGGAAATGGCTCCAAAACCTGCTCTGCTGCAAAGCGAGGCCGAGTGAGAGAAAAGACATCTGAAGGGGCTCTCCCCAGTGGGGATGGTCGGGGCAGGTCCGATGATCGGCCCAGCAGAGCCCGCAGGCAGGAAACGGGGGAAACAGATGGAGCCGTGAGACAGCGAGAGCGGGGAGCGTGAAGCTGGCAGGCTGAGCAAACGGGCACCCGTTGTCTCCAAACCCCAAGGAGCTCTTCTACCAGAAAGATTACAGATTACAATTAGCATCTGAGCTCTTGGGTGTCCTGAAATCTCTGCACTCAGGGGTCCCATCGAGGGCTCTGGAAGCATAGCTTAGAAATAATGGAGTTGGTAGGAGATTTTTGCCCTGAGGCAGGCTGAGAGAGTTGGGGGTGTTCAGCCTGGAGAAGAGAAGGCTCCAGGGAGACCTTAGAGCCCCTTCCAGTCCCTAAAGGGGCTCCAGGAGAGATGGGGAGGGACTCTTGATCAGGGAGGGGAGCCATAGGACGAGGGGGAATGGTTTTAAAGTGAAACAGGGGAGATTTAGATGAGATATTGGGAAGAAATTCTTTGCTGTGAGGGTGGTGAGACCCTGGAACAGGTTGCCCAGAGAAGCTGTGGCTGCCCCATCCCTGGAGACATTCAAGGTTAGGCTTGATGAGGCTCTGAGCAACGTGGTCTAGTTAAAGATGTCCCTGCTCACTGCAGGGGGGTTGGACTAGATGACCTTTAAAGGTCCCTTCCAACCCAACAATTTCTATGATTCTATGATTCTAGAAGATTTATCTGCCTGGAAAAACATACTTAGCATAACCAAAACACCATGCAAAAGCTCCCAGCTGGGAGCAGATGCATGTCCCTCTCAGCTCCCCTGCCCTGCACAGCTTCCTTGGTGCTCCCCTGTCCAGGGTTTTGGACAACGAGCACCCTGCTCAGAAACAGACTCTGGTCCCATTTGAGGACCTATTTTAATTCAATTCAGTTCTTTTGCAGGCGTGGTGGGGACATGAGAAGTATCTTCCACCAAGGCCCTACAGGATGAGGGCTTGTCCATACCAGAGTTGTATGTTCTGACCATTGTTTCTGCTTGTTCAGGGTCGTCATTGCTCGGAGTTACAGTAACGGCAACACAGCTATGGTAGGAAGGAAAAAAAAGTAATTGGCACCATCTGATTACATTTTGGTTCACACATACTCAGCAAAATACTTATCTAGTACTGGGAATAATTAGTGAACTTAAATCACTATACGATTATCATTACTTTATTGGTGCTGCTTGGTAACTTCAAGCCATCCTGAGGGTCTGGCACAGCATAGCACTGTTCAGGAGAATAAACCAACCACAGGCAGCTCCGTTAAGCCAATTTTTCATCTCGAGACTATTAAGGACCTCAGAGAAGTTGCATCCCCATCACTGAGAGGAGAAATTGGATCATCAGCTGATCTGGTTGATTTGATTGGACACGGTCTCTTCTTTTCATAGCAAGTCTCCATCCAGCTGCCAAAAGAGAATCCTAAGAGATCTGAAAAGGCCTACTTGCAAATTAACAATAGAGGCTTTAAAGCCCAAAAAGATACTGTAAGTACTTGGAATAAGTTTATCATGCAAAAAAAAAAGGGCCAAGTATATCATTCTAAGACCAAACTATATATTCTACATTCTGGATTTTTAAATATACCTGAACAGGTTTGAATGGTCCTGCCAATGACTCCAGAAGTGTTTAAAGTACAGGCTATTTTCTGGTGTCTCTGTGTTATGTGTTTCCAATAGATCAGCGTAATTTAAAATGAGCTGTGCATAAACCATGTCATATATGTATTCAGCAGGCAAGAAGCACATAACTCAGCTCACACTGCTGGCAGAAGGTAGAATGGAGATCAGCACATTTTAAAAATAGTATTTAGCAAGATATGCCATGAAAGCAAGAATTGTAAAGAATCACTCTGTAACAGCTATATAAATTTTCATTCCCTTCAAGATTTACCAAATCTTTCCTGTTGACGGCATTGACACAAATCTACATCTGAAGGCCAGAGGAATGTAAAAACCCTAATAATTTTGACAGCGACCATTTCATCAAGCATATATTTACATTTAAGTTAATATCTATTTGATCTCCTCCTAAAGAAAAGTCAGCTAATCAATCTGAACACAATTTAGGAGGTTATTCAGTGTTGGCTCAAAACAATACAATCTCTCTATACGTTAATTATTTAAGAGGTTATATGTATTTGCTGGCAGTAAATAAAAGTACCGCTATAGGAATAAAATAGCAGATTTTAATTCTAGCTGCAGAAATTACCAAGTTTAGGTAAATTCTTCCTGATCATATGGTACATCCGTGGCAGATGCTATTGTCGCAAAGAGTTATGAGTTTTGTAGTTTGAACTCTTCTGCAAATCAGTCTGGGATGGAAGGTGATCAGACCTCCAGCCAGCACAGGTGCCTTTGCCCTCACTTACACACACGGGGCTCGCTGCCAGGAACCCAGGACGGGCTCAGCTGGAAGCTGCTGTCTCTTATCTCAACAAGGTGATGTCATCGGGATGCCTCGCGGAAAACCAGTTTGCAAAGGACCTCAAGGGGTAAGATGAAGAGATCCGTGCCCCTTTCTGCTACACTGCCCCAGCAGCGCCTGTGCTGCCTTCTGTGCTGGTCCCAAACCTCTCCAGGGACACAAACTCCCCTGCCTCATCAGGAAGCCTGCTCAGAAAGTCCTAGCTGGGGAAAAAAAGAAAAAAAAAAAAAATGCTGGTAGTGCCTAAATGCATGAATGTTCACACATTTCAGATGAGATTTCTTCAAATTCACCAGAGCGAACACTCAAGCAAAGTTTCAGAGAATTCATGACCAGTCCAAGATGAACAATGGTTTAGATACGTTCTCGTAAGATGGGCTGTGCTAAAGACAACATAAAAAAGGCCTGTTTTAGGACAATGCTTTCCAGCAGGTTACATGGTACAGTGAACAGAAGGTTCTCGTCAAAAAGTCACACGTATTACTTCTTCTGTACTTTGTGGCAGAGCCCCTGATAAAGAAATCTGGCAAAATATTGATCCAGATTTACTCTGGACTTGTGCTTTGAGAAATTTACTTTTCCCTAAGGGCTTCAACTTCTTAACATTTTTTCTTTCCATATTCCTTGAGTCATTCTGTATAATGCACAAAGTGAGCTACTTAATATAATATTTCAGAGCTTCGTGTCTTATTTTAAATGAAAATACTGCGTAGGAAGAAAGGGGAACAGAAGCTGAAGATGCAAAGTCTCAATCACTCCTGGCTGAAGTCTGAAGGTTGTCATCAATATAGATCTCATGACGCTGCTCCCAAAATGGAGGGTAAACACTTTAGCCAAAATTTTTCTGTATGTAACATTAGTGATATTCTTACAGCAATTTCTACTTAATATGATATTCGGTACTTTCCGACAGAGACGCTTACGTAGGATGCTGTGAGCTTTCAATCTGCTGATGGGTTCCTTCTGGAAGTGGGTGTATTGAAGTGATAGGCAGAAGGGATAGACAAATAAAGGCAGAAATCTGAATAAATCTGTCTCGTAGCTGGGCGGTGCTGCGTGCCCAGCGTGAAGAAGTCTTTTTGTGCACCCAAATCACACTTCCCACGAAGCGCGGTGCTTTGTTACCCTCTTTACAGCTGACCTGGAAAAAAATGTGTGGTCCTTGTTCAGCGGCGCACGTAGTTGATCTCCAAACCAAGAGGCATCAAAATCCCCGTATTGCCAGACCGGGGCTTTCACCTTCAGAATAGCACCAGAGAAATGAAGTCAGCATCAGAGTTGCTAACTGGCACCAGCAAACTGGCCTCCTTGGTAGACTTCTGCTGAGTATTTACAACGAACCTTCTTCTAGGGCTGCCTTTGGTAGTACAGTTTGTTTAGTAAGATACGGCGTATCCTCAAAATAAAGCAGTTCCTCAAAACTGCACATTTTTAGTCTTCTTCACAAATAAAAAATAGAAAATTACCTCCATTTATGCCTAGAATAGAAACTTCTACCAAAATCGTATCTACTAGGCACACATCCTAAAGAAAACACAGATCCACCTTGGGATTGTGAGCGTCGACACAACAACTAAAGCACCCATTTTACCCCAGCCCTTTCTGTAGTCACTTTGAAAGTTGCATCACTGAGCCAAATTAACAATCTCAGTGTGACAGTGTATAAGCCAGCTCCCGCTCTATAGCACTGTGATTGGATTTACAGGTCAGTTCAACGCACTGGGACGTGATCGTTGGCCAATATGTGGGGTCTGGTGGAATCGTATAATGGGATTTTCATACCTTTCATGAAATAACCCAAAGATAATGCCCACCAGGCAAATAAAGGGTGAATGTTTTTTGGCAAAGTAAATCAATGTCAGATCGATTTCTAGGTGCACAGTGCTGGCTTTCTACAAAAGTCTTTAGATTACTGGCTTTCTGGAAACTAACAGGACCAATCAAAGAGAAATGGGAGGTCTTTCTCAAGCCAATTCCAAAAGGCACAGTCTCCCAGTGATAGCACAACATATTCATCTTTGAACCCCAAAAACTAGAGCAGAGCTGGACCAGCTTTAGTTTAGGCTCAGTGAAAAGTAGGAGAATTTTGGGGGGAAAACCAGTTCCTTCACTCTCCAGGTCAAGTTGTGGCCAAGTAAGGTGTCAGTGGTCCTTCCAAAGACATGAAGAAGAGAGAGTACTCTCCATCAGGCAACTCCAAAACACCTTTCTTAGGATGGGGTAAAACACTCTCTGGATGCGTCTCTCCCCTAAATTTGTGCTTAAACACAGTTAATCTCTCTGGAGGTGTCTATCCACAGCAAAATGTAAACCATGGGTTTCTACTGACCGCATAGGTTGAAAAAAAATCCCAACATTTAGGATACAAATCCTCCTCCTTGATTGTTATTGCAGGTGCAATTTTCTGTAGTGAAATATGAACTTCAGGAGCTTGTAGAGGAATGGGTAGGCAGCGTGCTGGGATCATGGCCACTGGTGGCTGTGTCTTTGGGAGCTTGGTACCCTGAACCTTGCCTGGAGATGGCTGGAGAAGTGCAACCATCAAATCCCACATCAGGTACAGCCCTGAGAGCAAGGCTTTGGACTCCAGCCTTCTTTTCACCCTACCTGTACATCAACCATCCAGCAGGCTGCCCGCATCTTCCTCTTGCAAGCCTTGGGATAGTTCATATTCGCAGCTATTTCATTCGTGTCTGCTCAGACCGGACACTGGTCAGTGAGACTCCAATTCCTGAAGCTGCGCAATTGCGCTTAAAAAAAAAAAAAAAACAAAAAAGTTGTTTATCTCTTGTGGTTGCAAAGAAAAGACAGAAAACGGCATTTTCAAGCTCAAAATCCAGGAAGTAAAAAAAAAAAAAAAAAAAAACAAAAACAAAACCAGGATTTTAGTGTATTTCAAAATGTCATTATTTTAATGTTTTGATTCACGCATTTTGAATGTCTGCGGATGGCAATTCTATAATGTAAATACAGACTTTTAGCTCACAGGCCGTACATCTGAAAGGAAAGCAATTTAATCAGCGAAAAAGAACACTTAATATGCTTTTTTAAACATGTGGAAATAGTGTCAACGTTCATATTTTGCTGTCAGAGCAGTGCAGCTCTGACATAAACAACAAGGAGTACACCCTGAATTCAGCTTTCACTTCTTAATGCGTTTTGTTCATGTCTCATAACTTCTCACCAATAATTAAAATGCCAAATGCTGTATTTATTTCTTAATCCCACTGGCTTATTGTTTTTAAGGCTGAAGTAGAACTCCCACAGATGTCAGTAAGAGCAGCAAAAACCAAAATAGTTTCACAACTAGGCTGAAGTGTTTAAAATAACCCTTTTTTCCCACTTTCTTTTTTAAAAAAAAAAAGACTGCAATTATGATTCATTTCAAATATCAAAGCTCCCTACCTCTTTATTCCAAAAAGAGGCTTTTTTTTTTTATATATTACGATTTCCTGAAACATTGAAATAAATTTGTATTTAGTCTGGAGATTTCAGAATCAATATGTTAATAAAATCAGATTTCTAATAACTTCTCAAAGGACAAGGACAATAGGGATTTACTTTGGTCTTATTTCAGAGCTCCTGAGCTTCAGAATGCACAAATGTATTTGCACCCCCAGCGTTACAAAACGGAGTTCTGCAACTTAATGGCAATAATGATGAAAAGGAGTCTGTCTCTCAGTAGTGCTTCCAAGTTTCCTGATAATCCTGGTGTCTTTGGCAGCACCACCGAGCCCTGAGCTGACACTTTGCAAGTTTGACACATGGATATGGATGAACTTCCTCCTCCCCATGTGCATGTTTTGCCCTTTGGAGCACTGAATTTCTCCCGCCTTTTTGTTTACTCCTTACTTCCTGTAATATCTTGCACTTCACAATATTTTTTTTTTTTAATTATTCAGGATAATTCTGTATCTTTTGCAACCATTATCATGGTTATTCTCTACATTTTCTCATAAATTTAAGAACACATTGAGGTTCCTGATGACGTCCCACCAGTTAGCTCCCTTAACTGTATAAACTGCTTGTCTCCATAGTCTCTGCATCCCAAATTTAATTTTAATTTTTTTTTCTTAACCAAAGAGAGGATGAGAAGTTACTTGCTAGTAAACTGATAAAGAGGTGGTGCCACCTTTGATCTGTCTGCCTAATTCCCAGATCTGTGATAACTGGTGAAGTTTTGAAATGGAGAAGAATACACACCAGGAAGCAGATGGGAGGGGGGGTGAGGAGGGCTGTTGCTGTGATTTCCAAGACTTTTCCTGTTCACAAAAAAAAAAAAACCCAAAACTTTTCTGTGCTGTCTCATTTATATTCACAAACTTGGAAATGCTTCTGTTTAGATGTTATCACCAGAATACAGAGCACACGGAGAGACAAGAGACATCTTTCCCTGTATTTATGGCAAGATTTAAAGAGAAAAATGTTGGAATTTCCTTTACCATCAGGGGCGTAGCACTAACAAGCCCATGAATTCACTGAACATAATTGTTTTTTCAACTTGCTGTCCCACCAACAACTGGGAGTTCAAGGCTGCTGCCAGCTGAAAAGGTTATTCTCATTAGATTTCACTCCGTGGAGTCTGACCCAATGCTGGGGAATTTCAGAGGGATATAAATCTAGGTATAATCTAAAATAGTTTGGGTGGGAAGGGACCTTAAAGATCATCCAGTTCCAACCCCCTGCCCTGGGCAGGGACACCTCCCACCAGACCAGGTTGCTCAAAGCCCCATCCAGCCTGGCCTTGAACCCCTCCAGGGATGGGGCAGCCACAGCTTCTCTGGGCAACCTGGGCCAGGGTCTCACCACCCTCACAGCAAAGAATTTCTTCCTCAGATCTCATCTAGATCTCCCCTCTTTCACTTTAAAACCATTCCCCCTCATCCTGTGGCTCCCCTCCCTGATCAAGAGTCCCTCCCCATCTCTCCTGGAGCCCCTTTAGGGACTGGAAGGGGCTCTAAGGTCTCCCCGGAGCCTTCTCTTCTCCAGGCTGAACACCCCCAACTCTCTCAGCCTGTCCTCACAGCAGAGGGGCTCCAGCCCTCTGACCATCTTCATGGCTTCCTCTGGACCCTCTCCAACTGGTCCATGTCCTTCCTGTGCTGAGGACTCCAGAGCTGGACACAGTGCTCCAGGTGGGGTCTCACCAGAGCGGAGCAGAGGGGCAGAATCCCCCCCTCGCCCTGCTGGCCACGCTGCTGGGGATGCAGCCCAGGATGGGGTTGGCTTTCTGGGCTGCCCGCACATGTTGCCGGCTCATGTTGAGCTTCTCATCCGCCAAGACCTATTTGGGGGCCTAGGGGCTAGGCATAAAGGGCCAGGATTTCTATTCACCCTTAGAAATAGCTCGTAGTAGCAATGAGTAGACAGAGAGTAGGTAAATTTAGGTAGATAAGGAGAAACCTGTGGCTTGGAAGAAAAGTTCTAATTTTGTTTAAGGTTCAGCTCTGGGGTTACACTGCTTGAACTGTCGGAAGAAGCAGCAGGGATAAGTAAACTCACGGGAGGGACAGAGCTTTGCAGTAACTTGGAGAAGCTCAGAGGGTCGGTGGCTGAGCTGAGAGCAGGCATCACGCTTCCTGTCTTCCCCTCGGTACCTTCCCAATCTTTCATTTCCTGGGTTTTTCTGCAAAGTCTGGGATTCTTGTTTATGTAGGAACCCAGGAGGCATCACTCTTGTAAGAATCCACGGCTGGGCTTCAGCTGCTCCCTTTCAGCTCTGCTGGGGACTTCACTGGTCTGCTCACCAGCAACCTGCCCATCAGCCACAGGGAAAACCAAGCAACGAAGAAAAATAACTATGAAGAGAAAGGAGGGGGATGGAGGGGAGGACTAGGATTTTTTTTCTGTCCGGTGTGAGACAGCTATTCTTTTGAATCTGTTCTTTATAACCTATGAAAAATATAAAGTAAGATGCAAACCATTTCTACAGCTACATTATGAGAAAGTGCAATTAATTTATGCTGTGTCTATTGGAATTGGAGTCTAGTCCTTCTCTTGAGCTGTGAAAGCAAGAAAACCCAACCACTAATTACTAAGTGCTGTTTCTGTTGCAAGAAATACCATGTATTTTTTAAAAAAATAATTGATGGTTTCATCATTCGTGTAACTTAAGACTTCATCCAGTCGATGAACCCATTGTTCAATTAAGTTGTCTCTTGACTTCCCAAGCTTGTCAGTTGAGCAAAAACATGCTTGGCTTCTTCCCCGTTCACAAAGGGGGCTTACACTTATTTTTGTTTCAGTATCAGTACATTTCTAATGCCCGGAGATACGTGTTGTAGGAAGAAGGCGATGCTTCGCAGTTCACTTACTCCAGTGGAATTTGATGCCATCTCATGAATCAGAGAACTGGAAATCATTGATGAACTGAGTGTATTAAATTAGCATTCTAACAAGCACATTCCTCTGTGAAAAAATAAGCCAGTGCTCTCTCCTTAGGCTTAAACTGTAGGAGAAAATGTCTCCCTGAGAATTTAACACTATAAATTTGAGAAAAAAAAACCCTAAATTTAAGCACAGAGTTGCACTCAGTATTTAGAAGAACGGATGAAACGGCCTTTCAGTCACTCCTGAACATTACCCCTTTTTTCCAAAGCAAACACTGTAATTTAGCAGTTATTAGACAATGTGGCTCGTGCACGACTGCATCCAACCGTAAGCCTGACCTGTGTGACACACAGGACACAGTGGGGCAGGAAAGCGAAGACTGGCCAGTGAGGGCCCAGAGCTGTTTTTTTGGGAACCCTCCAACCTCAGCAGGACCAATGTCCAGCACACATGTCCACCAGGCCATCGACTTGACCTGCTCACAAGAGCCAGGTGACCAGTGGGGAGCCCTGTGACACCAGTCTCCAAAGTGTGATGCCCCTTGTTCATGTGGGCTGAGAGCAGGACAAGCGGGTGGACGGGGGACACCTCAGGGGTCAGGAGCCCTCTCTTTTTCACACACATAATTCTCTCACGGCAGAGGTGAGAATAAACCAATCATTTTTATTTATGGTTGGATATTTCCATAAAAAGAGCTAAATGCTGAGGACAGGAAGAGCTGAGCATGTGTATGTGCTGACTAACACCAGCTGAGGACTTGGCTCGGAGCATCTTGTCTAACATTTTCTATCAGCCAGGAAAGAAGGAGCTTTTTATATTCATCACTTCATGGCATGAGGAGTGACCTGTATCAGGAACATTGTGGCCAGCAGCACTAGGGCAGTGACCATCCCCCTGCACCGGGCACTGGTGAGGCCCCACTTCGAGTGCTGTGTCCAGTTTGGGGCTCCTCACCAGAAAAAAAGCCATTGAGGTTCTGGAGCGTGTCCAGAGAAGGGTAACAGAGCTGGTGAGGGGTCTGGAGCACAAGTCTTGTGAGGAGCGGCTGAGGGAGCTGGGGGTGTTCAGCCTGGAGAAAAGGAGGCTGAAGGGAGACCTTCTCGCTCTCTCCAACTCCCTGAAAGGAGCGTGTAGCCAGGGGGGGGTCGGTCTCTTCTCCCAAGGAACAGGCGATGGGACAAGAGGAAACGGCCTCAAGTTGCACCAGGGAGAGGTTCAGATTGGATATCAGGAAAAACTTCTTCACCAAAAGGGTTATTAAGGATTGGAATGGGCTGCCCAGGGGGGTGGTGGATTCACCATCCCTGGAGGTATTTAAAAGCCGGGCAGCCATAGTGCTTAGAGACATGGTTTAGTGATGGTTTTGTCAGTGTTGGTTGATGGTTGGACTCAATGATCTGAGTCCAGATCATTGGACTCAATGATCTCCCAACCCAGGCAATTCTATAATTATTGAGACCAGTGCTGGTGTGCTGCTCAGCGCCGGTGACACCAATAAGAGGAGGTGAAGAGCATTCCTCAAACAGCTCAGAGAAAGTCCTGCTCATGCTACTGCAAGGGTGACAGAGATTCTTGAAGATTTTGTGGAGTTTCTTCTCTGTCCTGTGTGGAAGGAGCAGTAGGCAGTCTGCAGGAGGGACCATGAACTGGTGCTAAAATACAATCTCTGTCACATCTGAAGGCAACAACATTGACATTTTGCAAACAAGTGAAATTTGGAGGGAGGAATTAAACAATTTCACAAGGGTACAACAGAATCCAGTGCCTTATATAACGCAAACAAAAGCACTGCCCAGCTTCTGTCCTCCCCCTGCACACATGGACCATACTCCATGCAAATTAGGAATAAAGGGAGAACAAAGAATTCATTCAAATTCAGGTTTTGTATATCAGAGTGACTCTATTCTAAGTTTTTCCCAAATACCAAAAGAAGCCCATATGGCACAAAAACAACCTAAAAATGGTTCAGAGAAATAAGAATCTTGTTCACTGCAGCAAAATAATGGTAACAGTTCAGAAACTAACAGATGTCTGTGGCTCAGTATTTTAAAATTTGTTATTCTGTCACGGTGACATTTACAGTATGGTAACAATAATTCTACAATGCGATCAACTTGAATTATTTTTATTTTTAGCTTTTGTAATGTATATAGTCTTACCAAAACACTTTTGATAAATAACTGGTAAGTACTTCTTTACCAAAATACCGAATTACGTATCTTTAAAAAAAATATACCCCAGTGCATGTGACTCAAAAATAAGCAACAAAACTTTTCTGAAAGAAAATATAGGAAAACAGTGATTCATGACAGAGATGATGGGTCTGCCGGGGTGGTTACTCTCACGGTAGCATTGCCAGATCTTCTCTTTATCTGAAACTCTAAATTTTACGTTTTCTTTCTTTTCCTTTTTTTTTTTTTTTTTTTTGCATAAGATGCTAACTTTTCCACTGACAATTTCAGATACACGTTTCTGAAAAGCTTCTCACTATAGTCATTTAACAAAGAAAGATTTTAAAGACATATATAAAATAGCTATTGCTACTGCTATGTCTTCAACACTGAACTAATCAGTTACATACCTTTCTCTAGCCCAAATCCTTTCATCTACAATCTTTTTTCTGGTCATTTATACAGTCTTGCTTTCAAACAATGTAGTCACTAATTTAGTAAATTATCTTAAATCAAAGCCAAGCATTACCTAGCCCTGCCCAGTAATTGCAATAGATTATTTTTCTAAGATCTCTAAAGAAGCAGTCTTTTTACACATGCAAATCATGCTAACTTAGGTTATTCCATCTGTACACTTATCTCCTAGACTAGTTATCCTCTAACCACATATTATTATTCCCCTAGTCCATGATTTCAGGCTTTTTCAAGTCATCAACTCAGCTTCTCTCGCAGCGATGAAGGCCCGTGGGTCTTGGGGTTGCTCGCATCAAACAAAACAACGGAGACTTCTGAACAGCAAAGGTAGTCAAGAAGACAGAAAAGGATGAAAATCATCAATATTCACTGAACTCACTTTTTGTTATATCCATACATATCTATCTCCAAAAGCAGTGAGTACCTCCCTCTTCCACTGATCTTACCAATATGTGTGAGAAAAGTTTTTGAAAAACTAGACAATATTTTGAAGGAATTGAGGGTGTGAAAAGATGCTGGTTTGATTTACTGGAGAGTTAATTTACTATTTGCATATAATTTTTTCCAAGCAGCTACCATTTTGGCTGCAGATTTAATTTATATTGCCTTCTTGGTTGCATTTAAATAAATGCATTTGGATGATTAAATTTGAACCCCAGGTGTTTGCCTACATGAACAGAAATCATAGAATCATAGAATGGTTAGAGTTGGAAGGGACCTTAAAGATCATCCAGTTCCAACCCCCCTGCCATGGTCAGGGGCACCTCCCACCAGACCAGGTTGCTCAAAGCCCTATCCAGCCTGGCCTTGAACCCCTCCAGGGATGGGGCAGCCACAGCTTCTCTGGGCAACCTGTTCCAGTGTCTCACCACCCTCACAGCAAAGAATTTCTTCCTAATATCTAATCTAAATCTCCCCTCTTTCAATTTAAAACCATTACTCCTTGTCCTGTAACATTCCTGACAAAGAGTCCCTCTCCGGCTCTCCTGGAGGCTCCCTTCGGATATTGGAAGGCTGCTATGAGGTCTCCCCTCAGCCTCCTTTTCTC
Organism: Numenius arquata; assembly: GCF_964106895.1. Taxonomy (NCBI): domain Eukaryota; kingdom Metazoa; phylum Chordata; class Aves; order Charadriiformes; family Scolopacidae; genus Numenius; species Numenius arquata. Next base: position 2,668,821 of record NC_133579.1, read on the forward strand.
CAGGCTGAACAACCCCAGCTCCCTCAGCCTGTCTTCATAGGGGAGGTGCTCCATCCCTCTGATCATCCTTGTGGCCCTCCGCTGGACCCGCTCCAACAGGTCCATGTCCTTCCTGTGTGGAGGACTCCAGAGCTGGACACAGTGCTCCAGGTGGGGTCTCACGAGCGCAGAGTAGAGGGGTAGAATCACCTCCCGCGACCTGCTGGCCACACTTCTCTTGATGCAGCCCAGGATGGGGTTGGCTTTCTGGGCTGCCAGTGCACGTTGCCGGCTCATGTTGAGCTTCTCATCCACCAACACCCCCAAGTCCTTCTCCTCAGGGCTGCTCTCCAGCCATTCTCTGCCCAACCTGTATTTGTGCCTGGGATTGCCACATCCCAGGTGCAGGACACTGCACTTGGCCTGGTTGAACTTCATGTGGTTTGCACGAGCCCATTGTCCCTGCCCACGGCAGGGGGGTTGGAACTTTAAGGTCCCTTCCAACTCTAACCATTCTATGATTATATGATTCTATCTCTCAAGCCTGTCCAGGTCCCTCTGGATGGCATCCCTTCCCTCTAGCGTGTCAACCGCACCACCAAGCTTGGTGTCATCGGCAAGCTTGCTGAGGGTACAAATAACAGTGGCAAGCCCAAAGCAGCAGCAAGACAAGTCCTTTTGCAGAGCCGCAATGGGAGGATGGTCCCATCTCCCCCACTTCTCCAATTCCCCTTTTCCCAGGCTGGTACTAGTTGTCCCCAAGCCCCGGGCAGTGCCAGCAACCCCAGCGGTTGCCAGGACATCGTGTTTTCCGTCTTCCCATGGGGTCTGACCTGGAGATAATCCCCTGTACCCACTTACCTTTCCTCATCCAGCTGCTTCGCTGGACAATGGGAAAAGCATTTGAACCCCACAATTGCCCTTAAAGGACTTGCAGTCCATCATGCTGAGGTTTTAATTGGAGATGAGTTTCCTATTATGGCTCCATCAAGGTTTTCTCTCTGTAAGGGCATCTTTTTTACTGATTTGTTGTAGAAACACGGCAGAGATGTTTCAGTACCCTCCAGTTTCCCCGCATGCTCAAAACCCACACTGTGACCCAGGTTTTTATTAACCGTTATTATTCATAATTATTCCTGCAACACCTCGTTGAAAGGAGCCTCAAGACATTCTTTGCAGCTTCCTCCCCTTCCTCCTCAACCTCACACGTCTGCCTTTTTTCCCTAAATTGTGCTGTCCTGCTAACAAAGGGTCGGCATCGCGTTGCCATCAAGGCATCTCACGGCAGAAGGGCGCCTGAGGTCACCCCATCCCTTGAGGAGCTCCCCCAGTTTCCTGGTGGCAGGAATGGCGTCACCCACAGTGATGCATTGTTATTATTATTATTGTTGTTGTTGTTATTGTTATTATTGTCATTATATTATTAATTGTTATTCTGGTGGTAACTATGACTAATATGTATTATTAAATAATATTTTCTTTTACTAATATTTTGGCATGGTGGGTGGACTAGATGATCTCCAGAGGTCCCTTCCAACCCCATATCATTCTGTGGTTCTGTGTAATGATAATTATTAGTAATATCATCTTACCATTATCGTTTGCAGTTTAAACTGTGAACCCGGCCAGGGCTCTGAGCGTGTAAAACCAGGCTAGATGATCACTCGTGCCCAAGCCACCTCCTCCTTCCACCACCCCCTCGCGACCACCGGTTACGTGGTTCCTCCTGGTGCCAGGGCAAGGAGCTCTCTCCTTAGGACTGGCGTAATCGCATCTGACATTTGACAAGCAGAGAAGGAGGAGCGGGCAGGGGAGAAAGCAAAGGAAAATTTCCCTCTTATCTTCCCAGCTGGGAATCTCCGGACGGGATTTGAAACAAAGCAGGGCAAAAGGCCCCAAAACTGTGGGCAGCATCTGATGAAAAGGTTCTTAATTCAGAAGGAGGTAATATATTTGATAAGGGTTTATTTGTCATATTGTCTGTTATTTTTTGAGAAACAATTTAAAGAGAGGGAAAAAAAAATGCCTTAGAAGGGATATTAAGGAAAAGCTAGGAAAATGAGGGAGGTGGTGACAAATAAATAGCCATTTTAAAAAATAAGACACATGCACCAAAGGGGAAATTTCCCTTATTTTAGCTCCTCCTCACAAGCAGTGTCGCCGAAAGCCCCTTATACATCCTAGTACAACAGCCCTTATGTCTGCGTATTTATTATTTAGCTGCCTTAAATTCAAGAAGAAAAGAGGGAAGAAAAGCAGAGATTCCTTTCAGCCCTGATCCACGCCTTTGACATAGGGAGGGACGCTATTGCAGAATTTTCTTTTCCACGCTCATTAACGCCGGCGCACATTGGCTTTTCCAGCGAGGGAATATTAACGTCTCCTCCCGACCCAAGCGGCTTTTCCACGGGCTCCCTTGAAACAACAGGAGGCGAAGGGCCCCTGGGCGCTGCCGTCCCCTCACGAGGACCATCACTTTGCATTAATCATAGCCAACCTCCTCCCACCACCCCGCATCCGCAGGGTTCCTCTGCCCGGGAACAGTTGCTGGGCTGAGGCTGCTCCACTCTTATCTCCCAACAAAAGGAATTAGAGGTGACTGACAGGCAGGACCACACTTGATAGGGTTTTTTTGGGGGTTGTTTTTGTGGTTTTGGTTTCTGGGGTTTTTTTGGTAAAAGAGACTTTGTCTGTCCTCTGGAACTGCAGCCATCAAGCTTTAGCCTGCAAATCCCAGACACATGGAAGGCCGGTCTCTAAATCTGAAAGGCAAGCATAAAAACTTGATTATGAGGAGTGGAGTTTTTTTTTTTTATTAGTTTCATGACTTGGGAATCTATTTCTTAGGGGACTATAGGGAGTACAGCTTAAAACTTCAGGCCTAATACTTTAAAATTGACGTTTTAAAAAATTGTGGGTCTTCTTTCTTTTTTTTTTTTTTTGGCCTAAAAAGAGAGGGGGAGACAGCAGTGAGGACAAGATCCACATATATTTTCTTAGAGGTGTTTTTTCCAAAAGTAAATTTTGCAGCTTCTGTGTTTAAAAGCGTGCAGCTGGACCATTCTGAGAGCTTCCCGGAGCACAGAGCTTCTAAAGCTGGCTCCAGAACCTTTCCCTACCTTTCTCAGGCCCGTGATTCTGATTTAATTTTAATTTCAAAGCCTGTTATTTCCAAGAGCGCAACCTTTTCACTGGGGTGGATGTGGTCACCCTGAGAAGGCTGGTCATGCTTTAGCAGGAGTTAGTTAACACCCGTTACTGTAAATTCTAACCTACACCCGACACTAACATTTGCTCTTAATCATATTGAAATTTAAGGTAAGGAAAATTACGTTCCATTATAATTCAGGATTTATAATAGCACTAATCCTAATCAGTAAAATTAAAACATATTACTAACAGTGGTTTCAGAATACATAGAGTGACAACAAAGACAAAATGTGAGGTTTGTTTCTGGTGGGAGTTTTTTTTTGGTTTTTAAGTGAGTAATGAGATCTAGGAGAATGATGTCTCCTCTTCCAAGCCAGTAGCGCTGTTTTAGTCTATTCTGTAAGAGCATCACCTTATCAGCACCAAAGCATATATATTTGTGCATGTGTGTCGCAGGAAATACTTTAAAATCCATATATAGAGTATTCCGAGACTAATTCAAAGCACTTAGATTTTGACAGGTTGACACCCCGCCATGGATTTGGAGGAAGTGTGGACAGTTAAGTTAATGACAGCCAGAAAAACACAAACAACAGCAGCAGAGAGACCACAAACAGCACTGGGCGAGGAGGAGGGAAAAAAGGAGGGGTAACACCTCCCTCCCCCTTAAAGATTAAGGTCCCTTCCAACCCAAACCATCCTGTGATTCTATGATTCTATGAATTTAAACCTACCCACAACAGCCTCACTTCTGACAGTTGCCTTTGGCTGACCTCTTGGAGGAAGACCAGCCGTGGACCACAGGCTGAGGATGCATGTCCCTGGCCGAGGGTAAGTCTCCAGACACAGAGAGGGATAGGATGAGCACTGAGACATCCATTAATTAGTAGAAAAACCACATTAATTCACACACAAAGGTGCTAAATCACTCATCGCTACAATGCAAATTCTTAGGCATATTTCCTGAATTGGTTTTAGCGGAAGAAGAAGAGAATTCCTATAGCATTAACAGTTCTAGACAACTGTGGCTTTACCCAGTAATCATATATATTCCCCAAACTCCTTGTCCAAACAGAGGGATTGCCAGGACAAGAATGTGCCTCTTGGCCATCTCCCTCCAGGCCATGGGCCCTCACACAATTAATGAACCATTACCATCCATCTGACTCATTGCACAGCAGGATCACATGAGCTGAGATCAGTATGATCTATTTTGCCCTATTTCTTACGTCTGTCACATTACGTTATGTTTGCTGTACTGCCTTTATTTACATTTTAATGCTGATAGATTAAACGAAGCAGGGCTACTACTACACTGACACCTCCTGTGAAAATACAGCATGTTTTTGTTCGGGTGGATGGTTAAGCTGCTGGCTTAAATGTCACCCAAACCCTCAGTTTTTCACTCACTGGGTAGGGAGAGTAGGAATATAATGTAGGGAAAATCACTGATAGGCTCTGACCATGGCGTGTGAAGCTGCCCATCACTGACTCCCAGCTCCCTCCTCCTCCTCCGCTTGTCTGCCCGTTCCCTCATCATCTGGGCAGGGTAGAAACTCCCCTCCTGTCTGGGGTACAGCTCCCAGCACAGCCCCATCCTCCTCCAGAGCTGCAGCTCCTGGTCGATACCAGAAGTACAGTCCTATTTACTGTGTATAAAAACAAATTATTTTGAACATCTGTAAGCAAATCAGCTGCCTGTGAAGGGGGAGCCGGAAAGCCTTGACACGCTTCGCCCATCGCTCCTCTCTTGAGCCAGGGAGCCCTGGCACTCTTGGGACACTCGGCGATACCCAGCCGAGCTTCTGAAACTCCTCACCCAAATCTCCACGTGCTTTGGGGAGTCATAATATTGTAATACTGAGGGTGTGAAAACCTGTGAGCTTGCACTCTGAAAGCTCATCTTACCGATACTTTATACCCTCACGGGGATGAATTTGCAGCCCTCCTCATGAATGCTTTCTTCCACCATCTCCGGCTGCAGAGTCATTACCAGCAGCTCCGTTCCAAAGAAAACTGGGACAAATGGCCAAGAACTGGCTGCTTTTTTTCCATGCCTTACTCAAGTCTATGAATGTGGAAGTCTCAGACCTCACTAAATCACATTGCTCAGGTCTTCTGCATGGGACTTCCTCTATCTGTACTCAGTGCTGCAAATGATCTGCTGGTGGTCTTATAAGTAAATATAAAAACAATTGCCTGCCTTCCCTGTAAAGTCATTTTGCTAGACAAGGTCCAGGTCTTTCAGGCAGGTGATTATCATGTCCATTTTTAGTTCATGGAAAAGGATGCCTTAAGACGAGAGGTACCTAAATACCTTATTTACCAAGAGTGGCAAATTTTCGCTCAGCTGAGCAGGACAAAATGGCGCAACAAAGAGGAATTTAGAGGAGAGTCTCTTGAGGGCTTTTATCAATGTCCCCTTCAGTGGGGGTGCCTGACCCCCTGCAACAGAGCCCACGCACCAGGCAAAGCTGACGAAGCCACTCTGAAGTCACCGCAAAGCCCAAGGAGCCATCAGGGCACAGGAGACCCTCTATCCCGGCTCCTTCCCGCATCCTCGGAAAGGATCCTCCCTGGAGGGGTTCAAGGCCAGGCTGGATGGGGCTTTGAGCAACCTGGTCTGGTGGGAGGTGTCCCTGCCCAGGGCAGGGGGTTGGAACTGGATGGTCTTTAAGGTCCCTTCCAACCCGAACCATTCTATGATTCTATGAACTGGATTTAGAAAAAAAAAAATACATGCAAAATACTGAAAGATTGCAAAGTCAGTTTCCCACCAGTTCTGCCTTCAGCTGGCCAGATTAAACTTACCATGAAGAGAAGGAGACCCAAGCAATCCGGGTCTCTTACACGTTGACCACTGCTGTGTAGCTCCTCGCATAAATCCTGTGTGACATGCTCTGGCAGGGGGTTGGACTAGATGGTCTCCAGAGGTCCCTTCCAACCCCGTATCATTCTGTGATTCTTTCCGTGACTCCCCATGAGCCAGGCGAGTCCATGGCCGTGTGCGTGTGGAAGGTGTGGACAGGCAGAGACGCCGGTGCTGGGGCAAGGGATGGCCTGCTCAGCTGGAGAGGGCACCTCGGTAAGGCCATCATCTGCCTTAGAAAGGAAAATGAGTGGATAGCAGCACAGAGAATATTATTAAGCAGCAAAAAACGTGTTTAAGCCCGCTGACTGTTTTGTCGGGCCTGGACAGTGCATTTTGGGATCCCGTTGGAGCTCCCGCATGACAAGCCCTGTCCTTGAGATACCCTATCCCCGGATCGATAACCGCTGGCACCAGCTCGCCCTGCCTTCTCCAAAGCTGCTGCGCGGGAATCCATGCCCGACGCAGCAGCACCTACTGCTGCCTTCATTACTTTTCCTCTGCCACATAAACCTGTGCTGCTTTAATTACCTTGATCTGTGACCTGATATTAAGGGATGCACAGCAGGGGTTCACCACATCCCCTGAGCTCGGCAGCGCCGGGGGAGCAGGACTTTCAGCCTCTCCAGGTATCGAGCCTTTCGCAGCTCAGACCAAATTAAGAGAAAATGGAAGAGTGAGGATTTTGCTTTCCAGGCAAGTTTTTAAAAGCTCTCCTTTCTCTATCACGCATCAAAGTCTCTTTATCCTTTTTTTCATTTCCCATCAAAGATAAGCATCCTGTCTCCCTCGAGTCACTTTTTGTTATTTTTAGTCACTGTTTGCCCACTTCTAGCTTATACTATTTATATTCCTCAAGCAAATAACATGCCAAGGCGTTCCTAATTCCCTTGTCACTGAATTTGAGCCCTTGCTCTTCTATACACTTTGGAGATATTTTCCAAAAAGAATCTAGTGTTAATTACCTTGATTTTATGATGCAAATATAATTGATAAATATAATTTTTAAACATTTTTTTTCCCAGGATCACAAAGGTAATTTATGAGGTTATTTTTAGCCTTTGTTAAGTTAAACCTTTATCTCTTTGGCTTTTTCCCTCCATCTTCAGATTATTACAGATTTTATCCCTATTGAAATAACTTTTTCACTTTCAGATTTTTTCCAGTGCATAAAGTCTATATTCCTATATTTATAATTTTGTATTTATAAAAATATATTTATGTTCATATTTATGTGTTCATTTTATATTCAGATAATCATTTTCATATATGCTTAAAATCTTTGTTAACTTGAGATCAAAAAGGAGCTTTCTATGCTTTGTCCAGATCATGGAACCTAATAACAATCTCTTCCTAAATTGTCATATTATTCCACATTCTCCCAGAAATTTTGAGGTCTCTCAAAAATTTTGTTACCTGATTATAATTTTTTTATTATTTTTTAAAGGATTCTCAACAGTTATTGGAATTTTAGAAATTATGAGACTAACTCTGAAATAGTGAAAAGCATTGATAATTTAACTGATAACTTAAACTACTCCCAGTATGTATCATCAAATTTAACACCTGTTAATTAAAAATGTTCTTTTTAAAGTTCGAAGATATAGTGGTAACATTTTTTCTTGTTCCTGCCAATACACTGCTTTTTTATACAGCTAGAGTTCACCTATTGCTGGCAAAATATCAATATTGCTGCTGTTTTTTCTGTTGAATTTACTGCAGTTCACCCACTGCAAGACGAATTTCATACACCCAGACGGTACTGTTTTAAGTTATCTGCAGGCCAGTTACTTTGTGCACTTACAGTCTCAGAGTCTTAGGTCAAATTCTGCTTTACCACTGGATTTATTCCTCTGGTTGTGCGTAAGAAAACCTAGAAATTTATCACCAGCCTTAACAGCTTCTCAGGTTTAATAATCCTATTAATAAAGGATTAAAGATCTAAAGATTAAAGACACTAGGTGTGTTTAAAAAAATAAAATAAAATAAAAAATAATTTCAAAGAATTTCCAAAAAATCTGATTTATTTGTCTAGGATTAGAGGCAATCGCTGACTCCATACGGTATCAAAAGTTCTGAGACTTTTCAATACTCGCTAAAAATACACCATGCGAATGCTCCTTTGTATGATGCCGGTGCTAGGACAGATGGAAATTGCAGCCCCTGTGCTAGCCCTCCCCTAAAAAATGGTTCATGTTTCACTCCTGAAGCTCCCTTGGGTTTCACGCCAAAGGGTAAGGTGTTGTACACAGATGAGGAAAAGAGTTCTGGCCCAAAAGAGCCGTATCAGGAGAATATCCCCTCACCTGGCGGAGGGTGGGCACAGAGGCTCCTGTGCTCGGTTGGCATTTTGGGGGTCTGCTGGGGAGGTGGGGGCTGAAGCCTGAGCATCTTATGTGAGCATAACCCCAGAACGTGCTGCCCACCCATGCAAGACCCCGTGGATGAGGCACAGAGGGACGATCTGTGACTGCAGAACTGATTATTTTTGCCTAAAAGCCCGGGCACAGAAGCTCCCTGGGCTCTGCTCACCTGGGTGCCAGGGGGTTCCTCAAGCCAACCGAGCGCCCTCATATTTCCTTCACTTCCCCGGGGGCAATCCCTGACCGAGCTCCCATGCCTTGGGTTGTGTTATATGAAACTTGGATTCTAGGGATTGGTGTTTCAAAGTCTATCTCTGCATCTTTCTGCATAAAATAAGCTCCTGGTGAAGGTATCTAGATACGATGGGTGTCTGCAGCTAAAGGCGTTTCTCCCTTTGCTGTTCACTGAGCATAAGACTAGAAGGGATCTCTTCAGCCCCAGGGTGTCACAGGCAACCACGTGTCCTGGTTTCAGCTGGGAAAGAGTTAATTTTCTTTCTAGTGGTTGCCATGAAAGGAATGTCAATAACACCTATTGTTTTCTGTTGTTGCTAAGTGATGTTTACACTATTCAAGGACGTTTTTCAGCTTCCCACAGAAGCACAGACAGAAGGAGGGAATGGCCAGTGAAATATTCCATAGCATGGGTGCCATGATCAGTACATAAATGGGGGTTAGATGGGGGGGCAGGAATCCGCAATCACTGCTGGGACGGTGCCAATTCACTGGGCAGTGAGAGTGACCCGTCTCCTTATTATTATTGTTATTATTACTGTTATTTTTCCTTTTCTGTTATTGTTTCTATTAAACTGCCTTTATCTCAACCCACAAGGTTGTTTTTTTCTCCCTTCCCTCTCCTTTTTATTTTTGCCTCTTCCCCCTTCTTGGGAGAGGGAGATAGAGTTTTGGCACACAGGGGTTTTTTTAATCTATTATTATTATTTTTAAAAAATTAAGGAAGCTATCTTTAAATGTTTGAACAATTCCAAAATAACCGAACACAAAATGAGAGCATAACCTCGTACCAGCAGCTGACGCAAAGGAATGCACTACATCCAGGCCCTGAGTTAATAAACATAAAAAAATATTGAAGTCTGGTACCGTGAGAACCGTTTGGGGGTAGGAAGACAGACCTGTCATTAAGGAACTTTACTGAACTGTGTCACTTTGTGACAAAGGTGTTTGTCACTCATGAGTTAAGGATGACAAAAAAATTGCTAGAAAAATTTCATTCTATAAAATGCTGCATCATTGGCAGGTAGGGAAGCTCAGTCACTTTCATGACAAATTTTCGTGGCTGTGGAGTTTCCCAGTTCGTTGCTTTATAACTGCAAATGTGGAGATACCGAAGGAGTGAAAAAGTCCAATATACTGTAAAGGTTTCATAAAGGAGTTGTTGGAGATCAATAATGCTTCACTACCGGGTACTGTTTGCTGTTGGGGATGATCACATAGAGAAACGTTGGTCAGCCTGATGCCAATGCAGTGTTTTTCCTTCAGTACTCAGCACAAGTGAGGTGAGTGTCATTGCCCACCGTGTCCCAGGGAAGAAGAACATCTGGATAACCTGCAAACTGAGGGAGTGCTGATGGTCCTGCTCCCTCAAACGCCTTGGAGGCACGGGGCAAGACAGCCTCTGGTCTGGGTGCCTGGGAGACACCAACTCATGTCCAACTGCCCAACAGCCTGAATACAAGAGACATGGAGATACTGAACACGTACATACAAATACCTGAATTTAGTTGTGGCACCTAACTTTAACAATGCAAATTTAACAGTCTGGCAAAGAGAGACCAAGGGGACAGGAACAGACAAAATAATTCCGTCCCTCATAGAATCCGTTTTCATAGAATCCGTTTTCATAGAATTCCGTTTTCATAGAATCATAGAATGGTTTGGGTTGGAAGGGACCTTAAATACCATCAAGTTCCAATCCCCTGCCCTGGGCAGGGACACCTCCCACCAGACCAGGTTGCTCCAAGCCCCATCCAGCCTGGCCTTGAACCCCTCCAGGGATGGGGCAGCCACAGCTTCTCTGGGCAACCTGGGCCAGGGTCTCATCACCCTCACAGCAAAGAATTTCTTCCCGACACCTAGTAGTCTAAATCTACCCTCCAAGAAGAGGCAGGTAAGTGACCGAGGGAGGCGAACTGTGGCCAGGTTGAGAGTAAATACGGGGTCAATCAGTGGTCCCCCGGGAGGAGAAAGGGGAAGGAAGGAACGCAGCAGAGCAGTGTTGCTGCTTCAGGCCCAGGGGCGGACGGACCGTGTCTGCCTTTCATAATAAAACCCTGTGCAGAAAGGGGAAGGTTTAAATGAGACAAAGTATAATTATAAGCTTCCCTTTGACTGTGATTCAGGTAGGTTTAAGCCGCTCCCAGCAACATCAAAAATCCTCAGGGAAAGAAGATTTTTCAGGTGCAAAACCTTACTGTGCCTGTTACAATACCATGGCTAGAAAATCATAGAATCACAGAATTGCCTGGGTTGGAAGGGACCTTTCAGATCATCGACTCCAACCATCAACCCAACACTGACAAAAACCATCACTAAACCATGTCTCTAAGCACTATGGCTGCCCGGCTCTTAAATACCTCCAGGGATGGGGACTCCACCACTGCCCTGGGCAGCCCATTCCAAGGCTTAATAACCCTTTCCGTGTAAAAATTGTTCCTAATATCCAATCTAAATCTAAACCTCTAAATCATGACAGAACCAAACAGTGAGTTGGTCTGACTGGACGGATGATGAACTTCCACCAGAGAGGTGGAACAGAGGAGCAGTGATGTCACCTGGGAGATGAGCTCAGAGGTGGCCAAAACGGCTGTAAAATGTGGCTCTCCCTGTAACAGTGAGAGTCTCTCCCACTTCCAACAACGTGAATCAGCGTGTGCAGCCCAGATGGTGCGATGTGAAGGGCTGCAGTGCCTGAGAACAAACAAGAAAGGGAAGGAGAGATATTTATGAGAAAGGAGGAAACCACAGCCTTGCAGATCCGCGGCTTGTCCTCAATCCCAGGGCCGTCCAATTCACTGGGTAACGAGAACAGCCTTTTCCACTTCCTGGGAAGGTGCAGTTATTTTGGATTCTTAACAGAACAAAATAAAACCAAACCACAGAGCCACAAAATATTGCAAACAGAAATGTCTCTTCTGAACCGGGGCCTTACTGCTTATTTACATTCTTGGTAACTGAATAATTCATCAGCCAAAACAAAAACCATAGATGGGTTCAAAGCAAAGAAAACTCTTTCTTCCGTTCCCAGTGTAGGATCTGATGATGTAATAGCTCATCTGCATGCGCTATTACTGCTAACAGCAAAATAAATGAGCGGGTATGATGTACAAGAGACAAGCTGCAGCAGCAGGAGTCTTACTAAGAGCAAGAATGTTCTTCTTGAACGAATGATGCCAAGGAGGAAAAAAAAAGAAGAAAAAAAATAACCAACAAAAACAAACAGAAAAAAAATCAGAAAAGGAATTATGTTATTGAAGGCTGTCCCGGCTTGAAGTAAAATTGAACCAATTTTCCGTTCTGTAACTTTACATCCTAGCCAGGCCTCCTCTAACTCTCTGAAATTAACGGCATATTGTGGAGAAAACTGCTCGTTCTCAGAGTGATAAGCCCAATGTTTGTGCTCCAGGCCAAGGGATGGTGTGCAGGGAGGCCCTTGCTTATACTTATTACCATAACAACCAAGGGCAGCCAATTTCGTTATTTGCCCCCTTAGAGGGTCGGAAACGGAAAAAACGTAGAGGGGTCACATCGGTGGGGAGGAGTGGACAGGAGAGGTGACCCAAACCTGACCAACTGGGGTATTCCATCCCATCTGCCCCATGCTCAGTATAAAAGCTGAGGAATCAAAGGGTCAGCCCCCTTCCTGCGATGGCCGATGTCCAGAGAGGACTCTGTCTGTCCATCTGCCTTTGATCCCGATCCGTGTGTTCCTGACTCCAGAGCTGGAATTCAGTTCCCATCTATCACTGAGCCCAGTCTGGGACTTCCCCAGTGCCTGCCGGTGACGTGACTGTCATCCTGGGAGCTTGACACGGTTTTGCATATATTGTATCTATTTCATTATTGTCTTCTTTTTAATTTTAATATTAATTCTTCATTAAAGTAGTTTAGTTCATTCTAAACTTCTAAATCTCCTTATCTCTTTCTCTCCTCTCTTTTGGAGGGGGGACGGGGGGGAAGGGCCATCTGTCAGTCTGGTTTTGGTTAATTCGGCCGAAACCACACCAAAGGCTTTTTGGTCCTGCCCATTTTTTCGAGCCTGTCTCCAGTGAAATGCAATTCTTTTTGAAGTTTCGTAACACAAAATACTGCAAAGTGTGCCTGCTTTGAACTCTGTCTGCACGGCCTGGCCCTGGCCTCTAACATAACATATAACATAACATAGCATAACATAACATAACATAGCATAGCATAACAACATAACATAACATAACATAGCATAACATAACTTATAACATAACATAGCATAGCATAGCATAACATAACATATAACATAGCATAGCATAGCATAACATAACATAACATAACATAGCATAGCATAGCATAACATAACATAACATAGCATAACATAACATAACATAGCATAACAACATATAACATAACATAACATAGCATAGCATAGCATAACATAACGTATAACATAGCATAACATAGCATAGCATAACATATAGCATAACATAGCATAGCATAGCATAACATAGCATAGCATAGCATAACATAACATAACATATAACATAGCATTACATAACATATAACATAGCATAGCATAACATAACATAACAACATATAACATAACATAGCATAGCATAGCATAACATATAACATAGCATAACATAGCATAGCATAACATATAGCATAACATAGCATAGCATAACATAACATAACATATAACATAACATAACATTACATAACATATAACATAACATAGCATAGCATAACATAACATAACATATAACATAACATATAACATATAACATAACATAGCATAACATAACATAACATATAACATAACATAGCATAGCATAGCATAACATAACATAACATAGCATAGCATAACATAACATAACATAGCATAGCATAACATAACATAACATAGCATAACATAATATAACATAGCATAGCATAGCATAGCATAACATAACATAACATAACATAACATAACAAACATAGCATAGCATAGCATAGCATAGCATAACATAATATAACATAGCATAACTCCCTCACAGCGTGCTGTGGTGAACCAGAGCCTCAGCCACGCACCGTTTAATGCGTTTGAACACCACACTCTACTTGGGTTATCACGGAGCAGGTTTTACTGCAGAGCCCTACAGTCACTGGAAGTTCTTAGGAAAGAATAAAATAATAACACAAACCGGCCGGCCTATTTCTGGGTCAGCACATTCCTGGCTCCACCTTTCACCTGAACATCCTGTGCCCCTTCGAGAAGTTCCTTAATTAACCCTTACTTTATCTTACAGCTATCAAATGTAAATTAATAGTCGTGCAGGGTCATCTTTCCAAGGTTACGCTGCACGGCATCCACCTGCTCCTGCCTGTCAGAATTAAATCTGGAGGGTGCTGAGTTGCTCCATAACCTACGTCATTTGAAGATACAGCTTTTCACCTATACAGCAAAGTGCAATCTTAATTTGGGCTTTAGGGTGTGAGCACCCGAAGTCCCAGGAAAGAAAAAAACCCTTTTTACAAACCAGTTTTTTCCCCCTAGGGTGGAAAAAAAAAAAAAAAAGATATGAATATCCATTTTGAGATTTTATAGCCATGTTAACACTCTTTTTTATGCATGGTGGGTTTACTTTAAAACCAGCTCTCATTAATAAGGAGTAGAAGTCCCTTAACTGACCTCAGGCATGTGCAGCCTCCCAGATGGGGAGGAAGGGCACTTTAGGCTAAATAAGCGAGTGACGTGTAGCGTATAAAGCGAGGAGAATTCTTCTCCCATTCTCAGGCAGCAGAGAGGGAGGGACCCACACACAGCGCCGCAGCTCTGAGAAAGAGCTTTTATTCCCCCTGGGTCACCGCGAACGGCAAACGCGGCCATTCCCTCCTAAAGCGATGTCAAATACATATTAGGCGGCTGATTCCCTTGGAATAGATACGCCTTGTTTGCCTGGAAAAACTCTGAGGGCTTAAATTTGCTGAAAAATAGTTAAAATTTGAGGCAGCTGCATGTTTTTATTAGTGACTTCTCAGCTTGGAACTGTGGAACCGATTGAGTGTTATTACACGGTGGCAGAGAGAGTAAACTGTATTTACAGTCTCCTCTCCAGTAATCATGTATTAACAACTGAGGCAAATAAATATTTTAGAGCTAATAATTTTCATAAATGTGATATTTCCCAGTACAAATTTTTACCCTTTGGTCCTGGAAAAAAAGTGTAATAATTGAAATGAAATTGCTATATATCTTCTCTTTTACTCTATTCAAGTTTTCAATCTTCTTTTTTTCACTTTAAAATATCAAAGGGAAAAAAGGGAAAGGAAAGGAAAGGAAAGGAAAGGAAAGGAAAGGAAAGGAAAGGAAAGGAAAGGAAAGGAAAGGAAAGGAAAGGAAAGGAAAGGAAAGGAAAGGAAAGGAAAGGAAAGGAAAGGAAAGGAAAGGAAAGGAAAGGAAAGGAAAGGAAAGGAAAGGAAAGGAAAGGAAAGGAAAGGAAAGGAAAGGAAAGGAAAGGAAAGGAAAGGAAAGGGAAAAAGGCATGAATAAGCCTTAAAAGAAATGCTGTAATTTTAAAGAGCTTATAATTGGACTTGTTATTTTGCTTTTCAATTCCAGATCAAATTCTCTGGGGAAAAAATGAACAACACACAACACCTTGTAAATATTGTCTTGCAGTAATTCCATAAGACATATCTCCCTAGATAGAAGAGTTTTATAAGCTGAAACACTCACAAAGAGTTCTTAAAATACTTCAAGAATCATCCAGTAAATCTGTGCCAATGGACTACATAAATTAATCTTCCCCAAAGCCTTTGATCTAGTAATTAATGATGCCATCTATCTTGTACAGGTTCATTTTAATATCTAAATTATTCAGAACGATAATTATTCATTCAAAACTGTTAAATTACCTTTGTACCTGTAAGCTCATGTAAGTTCATAATAATATCCAAAATTAAAAGTATTTCCATTACTTCTCCCGGGTGGCATTCTTCATGAAGATAACATTGCTTAAACTTTTTCTATCAAAATAAAAGTGTAAGAAAAATATATTGAGGAGACTACTTGTAAGAAGTACCTCAATTCATGCCAGGCAAACCTCAAAACACTCCAAAACAGAGCCATTTCTGCTCCACAATAACTTCCCTTTTCCTTCCAACTCACAAACACAGCGTGCACTGACTCTGTCAGTCACATCGATAACCCTGTGTCTGACCCCAGGAAAACTGGTCAGTATTGGAACAGGTATTTGTTTCTGCTGTTCCCTGGTTGGAAGTGAAGGCAATGCCCATTTGTTGGTAGATTAGTATATTTGAGAGCCAGAAATGGGGAATTCAGTGAATCCACTGAGTCAAAAAACATCTCAGTGTATGGCCTTTCTAGTTTTCCATCATTTTCTCAAATCTGCTTATTCAGCTGATTTCAGCTACTGTTATATTATTTATATAATTAATTGTTAGTAAATACTTTGTAAATTAAACAAAATTATTAAAAAGGCTGGTATGTACAAACACTGTCACACTCAGGTGTGTACGCAAAAATAAAGGATAATACGTGATTATGCTTTGGGTTACACCAGCACCATGTGTAACAGGATCTGGAGAAGATAAACATCCTTAATTGAGGTACAACAAGAGTTATTTTAAGAAAGGCAGGATGTCTGGAGGGGTCTGGCCTTGGCCATTATGAAGAGATCCTTTCTGCTTGTTTTTTTAGTGAAGAGGAGGCAAGTTCGGTAGATTATAAAATTATATCCTGTTGAAACCTCGAAGATGGATAAAAATTCATGCTCCAGCTTCCAGCAAGGTACTACTGGTAACAGTTCTGTGAGGCTGGTGTGCCGTGTGTCTCCACCACTGCCCTTTACTGCGCAGAATCACATCCAGTATGTTCTGTGTGATGGACCTTACACCGCTGACAGCTGACACAAGTTCCCAGCTGGTTTAAGTGGGTGTAGCTCCATCATCTCAATGGAATCATAGAATGGTTTGGGTTGGAAGGGACCTTAAAGATCATCCAGTTCCAACCCCCTGCCCTGGGCAGGGACACCTCCCACCAGACCAAGTTGCTCAAAGCCCCATCCAGCCTGGCCTTGAACCCCTCCAGGGATGGGGCGGCCACAGCTTCTCTGGGCAACCTGTTCCAGTGCTTCACCACCCTCACAGGAAAGAATTTCTTCCTAATATCTAATCTAAACCTCCCCTCTTTCAGTTTAAAACCATTCCCCCTCATCCTATGGCTCCACTCCCTGATCCAGAGTCCCTCCCCATCTCTCCTGGAGCCCCTTTAGGGACTGGAAGGGGCTCTAAGGTCTCCCCGGAGCCTTCTCTTCTCCAGGCTGAACCCCCCCAACTCTCTCAGCCTGTCTTCTTAAGAGAGGTGCTCCAGCTCTCGGAGCATCTCCGGGGCCCTTATTCATAGAATCATAGAATCATAGAATGGTTTGAGTTGGAAGGGACCTTAAAGATCATCCAGTTCCAACCCCCTGCCCTGGGCAGGGACACCTCCCACCAGACCAGGTTGCTCAAAGCCCCATCCAGCCTGGCCTTGAACCCCTCCAGGGATGGGGCAGCCACAGCTTCTCTGGGCAACCTGGGCCAGGGTCTCACCACCCTCACAGCAAAGAATTTCTTCCTAATATCTAATCTAAATCTCCCCTCTTCCAGTTTAAAACCATTACCCCTTGTCCTGTCACTACATTTCCTGACAAAGGGTCCGTCTCCGGCTCTCCTGGAGGCTCCCTTCAGATATCGGAAGGCTGCTATGAGGTCTCCCCGGAGCCTTCTCTTCTCCAGGCTGAACAAAAAGAAAGATGGAGAATGCAAGGTGCTGTAAACTGCCTGCATTAGCAGTGTCTTAGATTAATGATAAGGTAACCCCTTTAAAAGCTAAGCTAGTTTTCATCTGTCATGTCATTTGCTTCCTTTTTATGTTTTACTCAACTTGAATGGTGACAGCTTCACTTGTACTTCACTCAGTTCTGTTGTCAGGGAGCAAACCTACCTCGCAGTTCTTGTGTTGTAAATACTTAAAGGGAACATTTTGAAATAAACTATTTAAACAGAATTTGAAAGAAAATTTTGAAAATCCCCTATCTGGAGGATTTTACATGCTAAATATCTAAACTTTGATTCAAAATTGACATGATGCAACTTCTATAATGCATGGATGCCATTCTGCCTTTGCACAAAATACAAGCATGTGACTAAATTAACTCTTATTTTTTGTTCATTTTCCACCCTACATACAGCTGTCAATTATAAATAAAAATTGTGAAAGGTTATTTGTCTGGGGAACAGGTGGATTTGATTTTCTTCTCAAAACTGGAAGACTTAATGCACAGAGAGCAGCACAAGCTGTTAACCCCCACATTTTCTGCTCTGCTGCTGCTCCGCGCTGAACACAGCAGGCAGAAAAATAAGTCCTGTTGTTTTCCAAAGTTCAGTTTAGTCAGAAGTTGACTTCAGTGATAAATCTGATTTTTCTGCCACTCCCAAGCATTAACAACCCCGGAACCATCTTTGAAGAGAGCAAGCAGTCCCACCAAATCACAAGTCATCTTGTTCAGGATCCAAAGCATAACATGGAGATGGAATATCTTGAATATCTTGAACTAATTACTTCTTGAAATAGCTCAGGATTCAGAAATTTAGCTTTAATAATCCAGAATTTCTGCTCTTAAAGAGAAAAAAAAGAAATAGTTATTATTTAACAATGGTAGAATAGCACAGAAAAGACCTAAGAAGCCCTACTGCCTCCCCAGCAGCAATAGTGTCTACCCTGGAATTTGGAAATAAAATGCTTGTGCAGCAAATATTTACTGCAGGATGTGACTGGGCATCAAGACAGAGAGGAAAGAAGGCTGACACAACTCCACTCCTTGTCCACTGCAACAGCAGAGCTGGGAGACTGTTTTGGGGAGATTGGGAAAAGGTGCAAATATTCTGGCCTCCAAAAAACCCACTCAAACTATTTCTTCTAGTGCAATAGAAGAACCATATGAGAGTTTTTGCCTCAGCTAAATATCTCAAGTTATTTCCCTTGAATAGAGGTAAAAGAAGTAAAGAGAAGGAAATAGTCAGGTCTCCTGTAGTCTTTGGGGAACTGATTCAGGATGTCTCAACAAGTGATGTTACCAAAATCCTGACTCCCAGGGAAGGCACTCAGAGTAACTGCCTTTCAGTGAGCTCTTCATACAGTCCCCGTGCTGAGATTATGGAAATGGCAATACAAGAGCCCGCTACGCTGTTGTTGTGCTCCCTAGGAATTAACCATGGTATTAATTACGTAGAACAGAAATAGGTCCAAAGAGTATAAATCAGATTCAAAATCTAAGTCTCTCACTGTTTGGAGAATCTCAGAAACACAGAATGATACGGGGTTGGAAGGGACCTCTGGAGATCATCCAGTCCAACCCCCTGCCACAGCAGGGTCACCCAGAGCAGGTCCCACAGGAACGTGTCCAGGTGGGTTTGAATGTCTCCAGAGAAGGAGACTCCACCACCTCTCTGGGCAGCCTCTTCCAGGGCTCTGCCACCCTCACAGCAAAGAACTTCCTCCTCATGTTTAGGTGGAACTTCCCATGTTCCAGTTTGTGCCTGTTCCCTCTTGTCCTGTCCCTGGGCACCACTGAAAAAAGACTGGCCCCATCCTCCTGACACCCTCCCTTTCAGTATTTATAGGCGTTGATCAGATGCCCCCTCAGTCTTCTCTTCTCCAGACTAAAAAGACCCAAGTCCCTCAGCCTTTCCTCGTAAGAGAGATGCTCCAGGTCCCTCATCATCTTTGTAGCCCTCTGCTGTCCCGTCTCCAGCAGTTCCCTGTCCTTCTTGAACTGGGGAGCCCAGAACTGGACCCAGTGCTCCACATGGGGCCTCCCCAGGGCAGAGCAGAGGGGGAGGATGACCTCCCTTGACCTCCTGGCCACCCTCTTCCTGATGCACCCCAGGATGCCATTGGCCTTCTTGGCCACAAGGACACATTGTTGGCTCATGGTCATCCTATTGTCCACCAGGACTCCCAGGTCTTTCTCCTTAGAGATGCTCTCCAGCAGGTCAGCCCCAGCCTGTCCTGGTGCGGGGGGTTATCCCTCCCCAGGTGCAGCACCCTACACTTGCCTTTATTGAAGTACATCAGGTTCCTCTCTGCCCAGCTCTCCAGCCTGTCCAGGTCTCAGTGTATGGCAGCACAGCCCATTTAACTTCATTTAAATTTCAGTTGCAAAACTGTCAATAAACTGGTTGCAGTAATAAAATGGACTTCGTCCTTGCAGCAAAACCAAGAAGTTTTTTCCAAGGTTGGCTGTGATCTACCCTGAAAAGATATTTTCACCATCAATCTCAGAACAGACATTTGATTCCTATGAAAGGCCGGGGAAGTATAATCAGCGTAGCTTTGCTGGGCGTATGTGCAGGATGCCACATATCAGATGTTTACACTGTTAATCTGCAGTGTGAAGCTGGGAAGAGGAGGAGGAGGAAGAGAGAGGAGCAGTGAGACAGTATTGTCAGCTCTTGTCTCTGCAATCCCTTCCCTCCCATGTCCCCTCAGAGCTTTAGGTCATGTCTACATCCAGAAGTCACATCAGCTTTACTGAAAACGATATTCTTAAGCCAACAACTTGCACGTGTGCAAGCATGTTTCAAATTCATTATTCACGCAACCCAGAGTGATGCATGAGTCTTAAGACCCACAAAACACTCTTCCCATTTTAATTAGCATCAGATTACAGTGCTATTTAAACAACAAAAATATTGCAAGACCCCCACCTTGCTACCTGGAGCACTGTGTCCAGTTCTGGGCTCCCCAGTTCAAGAAGGACAGGGAACTGCTGGAGAGGGGACAACAAAGGGCTACAGAGATGATGAGGGGACTAGAACACCTCTCTGATGAGGAAAGGCTGAGGGACTTGGGGCTTTTTAGTCTGGAGAAGAGAAGACTGAGGGGGGATCTGATCAACGCCTATAAATACTGAAAGGGAGGGTGTCAGGAGGATGGGGCCAGTCTTTTTCAGTGGTGCCCAGGGACAGGACAAGAGGAAACGGGCACAAACTGGAACATGGGAAGTTCCACCTAAACATGAGGAGGAAGTTCTTTGCTGTGAGGGTGGCAGAGCCCTGGAAGAGGCTGCCCAGAGAGGTGGTGGAGTCTCCTTCTCTGGAGACATTCAAACCCACCTGGACACGTTCTTGTGGGACATGCTGTGGGTGACCCTGCTCTGGCAGGGGGTTGGACTGGATGATCTCCAGAGGTCCCTTCCAACCCCATATCATTCTGTGACTCTGAGATTCTGTAATCTCTGAGCCACAGGGCAGGTAAGCTTAGCTCTGGTTGAGCTCTTTGCTCTGGTCGGGCAGTGCAAATCCAAAGGCAAAAAAAAAAATCATAGGTAGGAGGGTCTGGGGAAGTTGGATGAACTTAGCCAGAGGACCTGGTACAGCAGACGTTTATTTATTTATAGCACAGTAGTAGTGCACATGCATTCCCTGAAGTACAAATCCAGCTCGCATGAAGCAGGCATGTTTGGAAGGAAGGCAGAACAAGAAAGCCAGACATGTTACAGTTGGGGTTTAGCTGCTGTTCAGCTATTTTTCCTTTTACATAACATATTTCCTAGCTTCACATTTATTTTTTCTTAATAACTAGCTTCCTACTTATGAGAGATTGCAGAAGGAAGGTGTCTGTGGAAACAAAGTGACTAAAAGTTGGTGCAGAAGAACACAACCATGTTCCTTAGCTGGTGAAAATTACTGTATGGCATGAACCGGCAGGGAGATACTAGCAGGGAAGCTGCTTTCCTTAATTAAGCATGCAGCAAAGTGGATAAAATTTAGACTGGGGTGGTGTGTCCTCTGACGGGCCATCCCTGGGCTGGGACCAGCCGGCGTGTTGACAGTGGCAGGAGGCTGCAGCCCTGGCTGCACGTGGGGCTGCTTTTCTGTGTCTCTTCTTCACAGGCCTGTTGTCCACACGTTCATACATTTCATAGAATCACAGGATGGTTTGGGTTGGAAGGGACCTTAAAGATCATCCAGTTCCAACCCCCTGCCCTGGGCAGGGACACCTCCCACCAGACCAGGTTGCTCAAAGCCCCATCCAGCCTGGCCTTGAACCCCTCCAGGGATGGGGCAGCCACAGCTTCTCTGGGCAACCTGGGCCAGTGCTTCACCACCCTCACAGCAAAGAATTTCTTCTTTGTGACTAATCTAAATCTCCCCTTTTTCAGTTTAAAACTGTTCCCCTTCGTCCTATGGCTCCCCTCCCTGATCAAGAGTCCCTCCCCATCTCTCCTGGAGCCCCTTTAGGGACTGGAAGGGGCTCTAAGATCTCCCTGGAGCCTTCTCTTCTCCAGGCTGAACACCCCCAACTCTCTCAGCCTGTCCTCACAGCAGAGGGGCTCCAGCCCTCAGAGCATCTTCATGGCCCCTTCTGTACTTGACAGCCCTGACCCTGTTAGAGACCCCACCACGAGAAACGGTGTGAACACCTTGCAGAAGCGCAGGCAGACTGCGGGTGGGCGCCAGCCAAGGAGAGAGGACCCTCCCCAGGGTACAAATCCCCAGTGATTAGCCGAGTCATTTGGCCTCACAGGGAACTGGCTGCCGCTCCTACAGACAAAAGTTCATGTCCTAACTTGCCACCTGCCTTTTGTCCTTCATCTGGGCTATGTAGGCACCCGGGGGTGGGGGGGACACAGCGTTACTCTGCACCCCCAGCTCTCCCGCACCGTCCCGCAGACAGAGCTCTCGGAAAGACATGCACGATCTTGCCAAAAGCCTTTAAGCAGAGAGCGGCGTAGGTCAGCCCTGGAGACTCATACAGATGGGCAGGTGCCTGGAGAGGGGGCGGCGTTGGCTGCAATCGATGGTGACGAGGGCAGCAGGCGTTTCCCTGCCACCGGGTCCTGCCAAAGTCCACGGGCAAATATCCTAAAATCCATGCAACATCTCCTCCCCTCCCCTCCTAGGAGGCAGAGAGCGGCCTCACAGGACACCACCCAACTAAATAATCAGAATCAGAATCAGAATCAGAATCGTAGTGGTTGGAAGGGACCTCAGAGATCATCGAGTCCAACCAACAGTAAAAAAAAAAAAAAAAAAAAAAAAACACCACAAACAAAACCACCACCCACCACCTGAACACACAACAACAACAACCAAACCAAAAACCATCACCCACCCACACAGCACCCCACCGCAAACCAGTAATCTTGGACACTAGAGCATGCCCTGAAGAACCATGTCTACACGTTTCTTAAATACCTCCAGGGATGGTGACTCCACCACCTCCCTGGGCAGCCCATTCCAATGCCTGATAACCCTTTCAGTAAAGAAATGTTTCCTAATATCCAACCTGAACTTCCCCTGGTGCAACTTGAAGCCATTACCCCTTGTCCTATCATCTGTGACTTGGGAGAAGAGACCGACCCAAATTTGCTGGTTAGTTCTTGGGCACCCTTCGGATGCGGAAATAATGAATGTAAGAAATCAATGGGTGAATTATCGATCCTGTCAAAACTCTTTACAGCTAATTATAGCCCTGAATGCTAACTGAGTGGCTGTTGGCTACCCGCCGCTCACAATAAGGTCACCAGCGTGTTTACCAAAAAATCCCAAACAACTCTAAATCTTGCACCGTGGTAGTGTTTCATCTCATTTATTCCAAAGGCAATGCCCAGCACTTGAATTGTTTTGGGGCCAGGCAGTGTTTTAAATACAAACTCAGTTGTCCCTGTCATCTGAAGCTGGGCACATCTCTAGCAACACAAGCATCGGCAGTATTTGTGTGCACCTCCAGCTAAGCAGAAGCTTGCTGCAAGGCTTAGGGTGTGTTAGACACAGTACATGCCCCCACACTGAAAATAAAAAAAGCTTAGAAATTATTTCAGCCTCTCCTTTACTTTTCCAGTGTCATTTCTGTTACATTCATGAAGGTTTTCAGGGAAATAATTGAACGACATGGGTTTGCTGCAGCAAGGAAAGTAACAGCACAAACTCTGTTTCACCCAGAACTGCATCTGTCTGGATCCCATTATAATTTTTTATTAAAACAACTTGACTTTTTAAAGGTGATGGGTTGCTACAAATCAAAGTTAAAACTCCACTGCTCATCTCCCTTGTATCAATAAGCGTGAGGTGTTTTTAAATTTGTTAGTCTCTTTCCTGAGGTCTCCTGGGCAGGAACAGTTTTCTCTTTCACATCTTTAGAGGAACCATTTGTTCTCGTTTCCGATCCAAATGATGCTGACACCTCCCAGAATCTTCTGGAAAATGCTCTTCCCTTTCCCACACTCACTAGAGCACCTGATAGTGGATACTTCATGCATGGGAAAGAGGAGTTCAACCTCCAAATCCAACTGGAGTAGCCCAGGACATGAGCCCAGGTGTGAGACATGATCGAGCCTGCTCTGTCTCTCACCGTATCACAAAGCAAAACAAGCTCCACACAAATTTGTTTGGAACCAGTATGGCCCTACCAGTCCTTTTTCGTTTCCGTGAACTGTCGTTTTCTAACAAGTATTCATCCAAAAAAATCTCAACCAGCTGCACTGTCGTCCCAATTTATCAACACCCAACAGGCTGAGACCTCCCAGCAGAGCTCCCCTCCTGGTACGTAGGACCCCTGTAGTTCAGGAAGCTGCTGCGTTGCTGGGTTCCACCAAGGGGTATCGTGCTGTCTGCAGCCTGCAGGTGGTATCAGAGAAAAGTTTGAGAAAAGATGATGGTGCTTTGATGGAAAGGAGGAATTTGAGTGGAAAGCTTAGAATTTCTCACAGTGTGAAAGAGAAAACTTGAGAAGGCAAGATTTGGGTGCCTCGTGGCCATCCAGGCAACCTGAGCTAAGCTTTTTGAAACGATGTATACTTTCATGGGGGGAATTAATTTCTCTTAACTTTACATTGGGCATCTAAAGAAGTCTCTACCATCAGGGGAAAGAAGTAGGCACTCAGAATCACAGAATCTTCATGGTTGGAAGGGATCTTTGAGATCATCGAGTCCAACCACAAAAAAAACACCAAACAAAACAAACCCCTACAAACAGACACAAACCAACAACCTCAGGCACTATAGCATAGCCTGAAGTGCCATGTCTACACGTTCCTTAAATACCTCCAGGGATGGTGACTCCACCACCTCCCTGGGCAGGCTGTTCCAGTGCCTGACCACTCTCTCAGTAAAGCAATTCTTCCTGATATCTAATCTAAACCTCCCCTGCCCCAACTTCAGACCATTTCCTCCATTGACTATTATAGGGTGGGTTGACAGATCTCTCAGATGGAGACACTGCAGATGTCTGCAGTTTGACAAGAGGAATCTCATTCTGCTTGTGGCTGAATCACACACCACGCGCCCATGAATGAGTCTTTGAAATACAGGACAATCCAGGAAGCTCTATTTCAGAGATACTTCATGGATAAGTATGATTTTTGCTTCCTACATTATCTCTCCACTGAATTGGTCAGCAGTCTGAAAAAGGACAAAAAAGTACTTCTTCTGAAGAATCAGACCCTTGATAGGAAAAGGGAACATTCTGGCAGGACACTGAGTGCCTAGTATTCATGAACTACTTTTTTTTTTCCTTTTTATTTAAATAGAGATTTCCTTGTAACTTGCTCAGATGGCATACTCAGTGCCTCAGGCAAGCCTGTGCAGCTGGCTCTGCAGCTTGCAAAGGACTTGGCCACATTACAAGTGTCATATTTTCTCACAGATAAATTGTTCTTGAATAACGTTGCCTAAGTAATAGGGTTTCCATCAGTATCAGCTTTGCATACCTCCTTCCCCTTTTTCACCCCTCTTTTATCGCACAGACGCATTAACTGTGACCACGGCAAAGAAGTTCTATTTACGCTTTGGTTCCCCTGAGTCCCTCTTGCCGTCCCCAAGGGAATGGATGGCATACGGGATCGTGTTCCATATTCCACCCTCCTGCCTTTTTTTAGCACCTGCTTTTAAAAACCCAGGGCCACAGTGAGAGGGACAGGGTTTAGCGAGTTGTTATACAGTAGGCTGGTGACTGAAGGGACCTGTCCTCACCCGGCACGGCCACTTCCAGGGTCCGTTCTTGCAAGTCCCAGGAATTGTGAGGACTCGCTGGAGGTGGTGGGGTGGGTTTTGTGCCTGCGCGAGCGAGAGAGCTGTGGGTTTGCAAATCCCTGGTTAGGAATTGACTTCGACGTACCTACAGAAATACATCTGTTTCTGCTCAGCTAAATAATCTCTCTTACTTCGCATCATTAAATATTTAATCCACATTCTCTCCTTCGCAGTGCTGAGATGGGACAGTGTGACACTAATATATAGCCATTTTTATCCTGAAGGAATTCTACCCTGCTAATTAACATCTCTTCCCCTGTCCAAACGATTCCCCCGATGACACAAATTACACATGGCGTGAATGGCAGGGCATCAGACCCTGCAAACTCCTGAGGAACGAGGGAAGAGCACAGGGCGGACAGGCGAGGGTTGTTGTCACACTTACAGACAGTGCACCCAGCGCCCTGTCCCTAAACCCGGCTGAATAAAAGATTTCAGACTTGTGTTAGGAAAACAAAGACTTAAAAATCGATCACACCCTTGGCTGCGGGTCGGCGGCCCCTCTCTGTTCTCTGTAGCTGTTCCTCACCCCGCTTGCCCCCCGGGTCCGAGCAGTGCCAGCAAAAGTTGCAGCCACTATTAAAATGGTAATTCAGCCGCCTTCCTCGCCAACTCCTGAAGCTGAACACTGAAAAACCCTGAGGAATCCAGGCACTGCGTTTGATCGCTTTTGTTTTAAGATAAATTTTGAATAAACGGCAGTTGTTCTTATGCTGGATGGGAGCAGAAGGTTTTGTTGTCCTACCCACGCTTCCAATAGAAATGAACCCAAGCTTTACCAGGAGAACCGACAGGGAAAACAACACGAGCAGAGGCTAATATTTACAATATCTGCAGCACCGTGTCACCCAGCCGAAGACAGCAAGATGACACAGTGGATAAAATGCCAACAGCTTCCACAGATATTTCGGTGTTACTGCTCCCGACATTGTCACCGCTGACGGGGGCCAAAGCGAGGGCAATAACCAGGGGGAAATTTTAGCCAATGCCCAGTAACGTGGCTGGAGCCCAAGTGGCCATCCAGAATGTAATTCCACTCCTCTGAAGACTCAGCAGGGTTCGTTGCAGCAGATAAACAAGTCGCTCTGTTACCCTGAGGCGTGACAAATACCGCAGCGAAGCTGCCTGGATGGAGAAGAGGGGATTGAGCGCAAGATCCAAGCCCACATTCCTACCTGGGAAAGCTGAAGGTAAAAAAAAAAAAAAAAAAAACAAAAAACCAAAACCAGCAATCTCAGCTTTCTACTAGGTGCTGTCTTTTCACAAGCAGAGCACGTATCCCATTTCTGACCCCAGGAGGGCACTGTCACCACTGGTGGCTTTCTCTCGCCTTGCCTAGGCAGAAAATGTTGAGGGTGCAAAGCAGGGCGATTTGGGTTCACTCCACTGCGGTGCCACGGACACCAGGCAAATCACTTAGGGTACGTCTATATTAAGAGGCTGAAGACACACAAACCTTCTCTGCTTTCTCTGGGGCCTCTCTAGGCCTGGATGAAGCAACAGAGAAGCAAACCAAATACAAGCTGTCCCGCAAGAGTCCAGCACCAGATATCCTTTTGACATGGCAGCTCTGCATGCTTCTGCATCCTCACTTTTGTCTTTTTCCAGCCCCAGTCTGTCATATCCTTGCAGCACCACCCACATTTGCCTATTTGGAAAAAAAAAAAACAACCAACCAAAAAAAAAAAACAAAAAAAAAAACCAACCCAACCAACCGAACCCTTTCAGGTGTTTAGGTAGGAAGCAATACACCTGGTCTAGTGGGAGGTGTCCCTGCCCAGGGCAGGGAGGTTGGAACTCAATGATCTTTGAGGTCCCTTCCAACCAAAACCATTCTATGATTCCATTAATATAAAATCCTCAGAGAAATATCTTGTATGGCATGACAACCAGTGAACTCTGCCTGAGCCCAAGACACATGCCTTCCATTAATGTTCTTGGAAAATCAATGAAACTTGTGCTCCTAAGCAACTTAAATATTTTTTTTTCCCACAAAGTTGAGAGACAGTACTGCCAAAAGGTACCAACGGCATCTCGGCACAGAAGAAATATCATTTGTCAGACAACAATATTATGAAATAAATATTTCACAGCTGAAACTATACTGACTTGACAGAAACTGAAGCCAGTTAACACCTCTCATTAGAATTTTACTCGAGAATAACACTTGGGCAAGATGTCCTTAGCCCAAAAGAACCATGATTAACATTTTCTGAACCATCATAAATTTTGCCATCTCCCTTCTCTGCCTAACATTCTTCCTGCCTCTTGAGAAAATGCAAAACCACGAGTGAAGATGTGAGCCCCTCTCTGACCACCAGCGTTCAAGGCATCTACCAGCTACACCAGGCTCCAAACCACAACACACATGGACTGCTTGCAGTCATACACTCAGTAGTCAATGCTTCTCTTGGACTGTGTATAATTCCACCTCTTGGGGAGAGAAAACAACACAGAGATTAGTGAAGGACCAGAGTCTGCCACAGAAATTCATCTTCATGCCCCTAGTTTGCTCCTAAGTTAAAATCCTACTTGATTTGGATTGAATAACAAGCCTTATGAGGAGCGGCTGAGGGAGCTGGGGGTGTTCAGCCTGGAGAAAAGGAGGCTGAGGGGAGACCTTCTCGCTCTCTCCAACTCCCTGAAAGGAGGGTGTAGCCAGGGGGGGTCGGTCTCTTCTCCCAAGGAGCAGGCGATGGGACAAGAGGAAACGGCCTCAAGTTGCACCAGGGGAGGTTCAGATTGGATATTGGGAACAATTTTTACAGGGAAAGGATTATTAAGCCTTGGAATGGGCTGCCCAGGGCAGTGGTGGAGTCCCTATCCCTGGAGGTATTTAAAAGCCGGGCAGACATAGTGCTTAGAGACATGGGTTAGTGATGGGTTTTGTCAGTGTTGGGTGGATGGTCAGACTTGATGATCTGAAAGGTCCCTTCCAACCCAGGCAATTCTATGAGTCTATTCTATGAACAAATACTGTACAGAAAGTTGCATGCTGCTCATAAAAAGCTCATGAACTGGAAAAGCAGCTAAATTCACAACAAATCTCAAGTGCTGTGAATTATTCATTTAGTTTAGTAGTTTAGTCACTCTGTGTGACAGTCATCACAAGCCTTTTATTGGGAGTCAAATGCTCTTCTCAAACAGTTACTTGATGAAAAATCAAGAGATTATACTCAGTTAAGATGTATTTGATATGTGTTCAGGGATTCCTGTCTGACTCAGTCCTGTGCAGACTCTGGTTGGCCAACTGGCCTCGGTGAGTGCTATGTCAAGGAGCTATTTAAGCTATAGTGCTTACATCATCACTGCTTGCACTTGATTAATTCTTGCTTTTTTTCCTACGTTTTTACTTAAAAGACCAGTCAAAAATCAAGATTTTGCGGCTTGTTTTGCTCAAGCTGAAGATGATGTCTGCTGTTTTGGTGGTGCAGTCTGCTTCTCCACCAAGACACTACAAAGCCCATTTTTGTGAACACAGCAGAGATCAAATGAGACAGTCTCCAAGGGGAGACCTTAGAGCCCCTTCCAGTCCCTAAAGGGGCTCCAGGAGAGATGGGGAGGGACTCTTGATCAGGGAGTGGAGCCATAGGACAAGGGGGAACAGTTTTAAACTGAAAGAGGGGAGATTTAGATGAGATCTCAGGAAGAAATTCTTTGCTGTGAGGGTGGTGAGACCCTGGAACAGGTTGCCCAGAGAAGCTGTGGCTGCCCCATCCCTGGAGGGGTTCAAGGCCAGGCTGGATGGGGCTTTGAGCAACCTGGTCTGGTGGGAGGTGTCCCTGCCCAGGGCAGGGGTGTGGGACTGGATGATCTTTAAGGTCTCTTCCAACCCAAACTATTCTATGATTCTATAAGGTCACTTAACACTCGGTGACAAATGCTTTCTCTCCTTACTGAGACCACCACGTCTACCCGTGTGTCCAGAAGTCTGCTTCTACCCAGGGCGTGTGACCCCCCCAGGAGCACCAGACATACGGCAGGTATGTAGGACATGAACAGTGAGTCCATGACGTGTGGGATGGACAGGACGTGCTGCTCCAAGGCTGCACGGTCTGTCAAGACACGTCTATGGTGCTGTAGACATGAGGTGAGTATCCAGGA
Organism: Numenius arquata; assembly: GCF_964106895.1. NCBI lineage: Eukaryota > Metazoa > Chordata > Aves > Charadriiformes > Scolopacidae > Numenius > Numenius arquata. The sequence continues at coordinate 2,698,575 of NC_133579.1, forward strand.
TTTCTCTGTATAAAGCAGCCCAGGCGGAGTGACTCTTGCCGGAGCTCCGGGTAGACCAAAGGAACTGAATCTGCTCCTCCTGAGCCCTGGGAAGGTGCCTCACACATTTCCCTGTCTTTTCTGAGGACAATGAATTGCACTTTCGCACTTCCCACTTGCTCACTGAGGATCGTTATGTAAACTATTTGTGACACTAGCGACAGGACAGAACAACGAAACCTGAAAGAACCGTCACCTATAACTGAGAAAAAGAACAGCCATGGCTCTGAATACCCTCAGGCCACCTCACCTGGCAGGGAAAGGATGTGCAGGGATGGCTTGCAGCAACAGGAACCTGATGTCAGAGCAGATCCTCCCCCCACTTTTTATGACTCCTCACTGGGACCACAAGGAGTACCTTCCCACATCTTTTTTTTAGAAAGCAGCTGAGGACGGTTGTATCCACAGATCACTTTTCCCTTCCCAGGCTCCTAATTGCAACTTCAAGACCTTCGTCAGCCACTTCCCATGGATCCACATGGTGGATCCATGCAACAGCAGAGCAAGGGTGTTGACAGATGAAACCTGGCAAGTGTCCCTGAGCTGTTCCAGGGTTTCTGACTTCAGCTGCTTGCTCTGTCAGAGATAACCATCCCACGGCAGAGTCAGCAAAAGAGACGAGCCCGGCCTCAGCCTCAGCAGCCAGTGCCAATGCAGCATTGTAGGGCACAAAGGGCTGTCAGGCCTGGAACGGACAGACCTTAAAGACCTCTCCACAGCAAGTTTTGTTGCTATTCCTTTGCCACATCTCTGCAGAATTGGGTTTACTTCTTTGTCTACTTGTTTGCTATTGAAATTGCCCTTTTTTTTCTGACTGGGCAATGGATTGTTGCTTCTTATATACGCTGTTTATTCATGCATAAAGAAATCAAATATAGTGACCAACCTTTCAGTATACACTTTCTGTTCTTGCTACCAGGTTCTCTGCCAAATAATTACTGAACTTTTAAAAAAACAGGCAATAAAATGTAAGAGGGAAATGCAGGTGAATTCCACATTCGCTTACCCTCAACAGTGATGTTATTATGAGCAATATACTGTCAGACATAAAAGAAGAGCTGGGCTCTGCGTGCCTTTGAATTAAACCTCTAGTCTTGTGTAACGAGGCTACTAATCCCTTTTGCAATTTAAGTTCCCGGAGTCTCCTCCCACACCCACTCTTTAACCCGTTGCTGGTGAAGTCCTGAAATAAATACAGGAGCAGCTGTGGAACATAGAATGGTTTGGATTGGAAGGGACCTTAAAGATCATCCAGTTCCAAGCCCCTGCCCTGGGCAGAGACACCTCCCACCAGACCAGGTTGCTCAAAGCCCCATCCAGCCTGGCCTTGAACCCCTCCAGGGATGGGACAGCCACAGCTTCTCTGGGCAACCTGGGCCAGTGTCTCACCACCAAAGTTCCAGTGTCTCACCAGCAAAGAATTTCTTCCTAAAATCTAATCTAAATCTCCTCACTTTCAGGTTAAAACCATTCCCCCTCGTCCTATGGCTCCCCTCCCTGATCAAGAGTCCCTCCCCATCTCTCCTGGAGCCCCTTTAGGGACTGGAAGGGGCTCTAAGGTCTCCCTGGAGCCTTCTCTTCTCCAGGCTGAACCCCCCCAACTCTCTCAGCCTGTCCTCACAGCAGAGGGGCTCCAGCCCTCTGAGCACCTTTGTGGCCCTCATGGTGGAACACGAATGCTTGTGCATCCTGATATATCAAGATGACCCGCTCTTGTTCTCTGACAGTGGCAATTGGCTTCACACGCAGGAGCCAAGAAGCTTAAAGAGCAAGATGTAATGTTTTGGTAATTGCCGGTTTTCTCAGCTGAGTCAAGCCAAAGGAAGCACTTGTCGCTGGCTTGGAGAAATCCCCAGCAATCAAAGCCGCTGACTGACAGCACTTGAGAGGCTGCGGTGGAGCCAGTTCTAGTCAATGACACCTACTAATGAGCAAACACTTGTTGTAAGAGAGCTGGGAAGCAGCTTTTCCAGAACGCTTTCAGTCAGTGTGCTTGCTTGTTAAACACCAAAGGACTGTAGAGCTTCTTTTTGGATGGGAAAGGAAGTTTTCCACTGAAATCCACTGAGAAGCTTCAGAATTAGCTTATTTGACTCAGGAAGTAGCCAGTGATGCAGCCTTTTTCTTTGAAAATCTCGCCCCTTCCATCTTCCTTTTCGTTCATATGAAGCAAGCAAAGTCAGGCGAGGCAGCCGGGACCTGTGTTGTGATTCGTAATTGTAGGACCGAGAATCTATTTTCATTGACTGGACAACAGACAGAAACAGTGACTCTGCAGCTGACTCCCAGGACAGCATGTAAGATATGCGCGGCATGTTGTAAGCTTTGTAGTCTCCTTCGGCAGAGGAAAATTCCCTAGATAAGGACAACGGGAGGAAAGGGAAGGAGGAACCGACTAAAAATTCTTACAGCAGGGGTCCTCGGAGAAAGCGAAGAGGTTTGGATTAGGATCTTCTCTTTTATGGGTAAGAATAATTCTCTTAAGCTAAAACAAGGGAAAGGGCAAACGTTTAAACATCTGAAAATGAGATAAAGTGCCTAAAGTAAACCCCCACCAGCACAAATGCAAATAACCTCTCTTCACCCTGGTCTTTCTGGATCAAGGCACGTCTCGAGACAGATCTTCTAACACCTACAGAAATAGTGACAGACCAAAGGGAGAAACTTTAACTCTTATCTGAAAGGTTTAGATGATCCAGCAAAGATTTTTCTCATCCTGAAAGACGAGAACAGAACTCTCTCTCTTTTTAAAAAATAAATAATATTGTTACTTAAGAAATGTCTAAATCCCAATGATCTGCAGGTATCTTACGCTATGCATGGTGTATCCATCTCGTGTCTAAACTGAACAAACTTTAGCAATCGGAGAGACACAGCAAATGAAGGAAAGAATTTGCCAGTTTTCACTTTCTCTGCCAGTTTTTTATCTCTGTTGCACATCAAAATGTCACCTTCTGTCTGAATCTCTAAAATTCACTGGACAACATACTTAGAAAATTAAACTTGATTTAAGGAGTACCTTAAGTTAAAAAGAAATAATCAAATGTGGGCTTGATGCCCTTTGCGCAGACTAGTGCAACTCATGAACGCTCTAATTCACCACTTGATTAATTCACAAATTCTGTAGCTCACAAACTCTCTAGCTCGCACACCTATGGGCAAAGCAGCTACAGGCTGATGGTGCGTGTGCTCACCCTTCCTCCTCCCTCGTGGTGTGAGCATCCCTGTGCCACACCAGGGAAGACTGGACCCTCAGGTCCAGCTGCTGATAGAGCCACACCAGAGGCTTTTTGGGTAAACTGGTGTATTTCTACCTTCCAGCTTGGGAGGCCGGTCTGTGTATTTCCATAGGGTAGTGGATTCTGAAGACACCAACAGATGGTTCCTCGCCAGGAGACGGGAGCTGCAGGGGACAAGGGGCTGCAGGTGACAATGGCTGCGGAGTGGCCTGTATCTCTTCTTCTTGTTGGGCCAAAACTAGACCTAAGTCATCAGCCACCCTAGCACCTTGGTATAGACCAAGCACCCGGCAAACCCAGTGCCACAGTGACTGGAGCTACCGCTACACCTCTTGCCTCACCAGGGGTGAGGGCAGGGGGAAGATCTGGGCACTCACTTCAGCCCAAATGAGGTAACAACTGGTGACACATGCTCTCAACATGGTGAGATAAGTGATTAACACAGACATAAAAACATATTAATAGCCAAACTAATAAAATACAGCACAATAATACAATGATCATAGGATGTAACGTAAGATGCGATATGCCATTTGCAGATGGTGTATATCTCATAAAAACATCATACCAGTGATGTCCAGCAGTTTGTTCTATTTCCGTCACAATTCTGGCAATCCGGCCAGTATCATGTTTGATCGCAATGGTCACCTGCTTTTCACAAATAATAACCTTTTCTTATTTGGTGATTAAAATTTGCAGTTCCCCAGTTTAAGAATACACTGTGTCCCACACTGGCCCTGAGGGACCAGCTGGATCCAAGCTGTAGGCCAGGATTCCATCAGAATCAATATGGGGTTATCTTTATGGTCTCTCTGAAGTTGTCCACAGGTCTCTAGTGACATTACAGTGCACCAGCGCTCTCATTAAGCAACGGTTTTATTCCGCTCGTTCCATAACAAAGTTCAGGGCAAACTTCACATACTCTCTAGATGGACGCTTTCTGTAGTGTGCATGTTGAACAGCAGCCTTTGCTTGCTCCCACCAGGAGTTCAGCAATCGCACATCCTGCCATCAGTTTCTTCCCCAGTTGGCATCACCATTTCTCCATTTGAGTTGCTATTTACAGAATCACAGAATCACAGAATCACCTAGGTTGGAAGGGACCTTTTAAGATCATCTAGTCCAACTGATTAAACAAAAAAAAAAAACAAAAAACCACACCACCAACCACCAAACCCAACAAAAAAAACCAAACAAAAAAACACACACAAAACACCACCCAACACTAATCCATATCCCTGAGCACCATGTCAACTCCTCTCTTGAATACCACCAGGGATGGTGCCTCAACCACTTTCCTGGGCAGCCCATTCCAATGTCTGTCCAATTTAAGCAACCCATTCCATCTTTCTACTATACCATTACTCTGAGGTTGATGAGTAAGTGGAAAGTCCACTTAACTCCGTGCTTGAGATACACTCCTGTACTATTTGATTTTTAAAATGTCACCCATTATCAGACTGTATCTCTTGTGGCACTGGCTATGTAGCAAGTCACTGTTTTAACCATGCCACATGATTAAACCCAGTCTGAATGTGGTGCGTGTAGGGTGAGCATCACCCAAACTGCTCACTATTTCAACCACAATCATAAAGAATTTCCACCCTTCAGAGATATGTGCCGTGGGTCCAATATAGTTTACTTGTCAAGTAACCCAAAGGACTTTTTCTTCCCTTAGGTTTGCTTGCTGTTGACTTTGGACAATATAATCCCTTATTTCATTACGAAATCTGCAGGCGATCACTAGCTGAACTGCTTCATGGCAAGTAAAGTCCTTACGAGTGGTCAATGATCCTACAGAGGTAGCTTAGTGTCTCCTGAGTGAGCTGCAAAGCTCCTGTAGCAGGTAACAGCCGGGCAGGGAAATCTGGACTTGAGTCCTTAAGGCTGTAGATTTCACTACCTTCTCCTTTTTTCCTTTAGATTTCATCGGTCGTCAAATATTCCACTCAAGTCAAAACACTTTCCTTCTCTCATCTATGTATAACCCTAAGCGAATCTTTTTTTTTTTTTTTTCTGTAAGTGATAGCAGAACATTATTGTGTGGAAACTCTTTCCTCAGGTTAGATTTAAATTCACATTCCACGGAGTAGCCAGAAAAAGGTGAAACACTTTATTAAGACACGAAATCAAGTCTCGTCACTGCTGGCTGTTAAATAGATGGGGCAATGTTCTGTAAATGAAGTGCTAATCTGGCAAATCTAATAAAGCACATTCTCTCTTCGTTATATTTTGCTAGAATCAATACCTTCATCATTAAACACTTAATTTTTTGTCACTTACGCTGGTGTACATTATTTTCTGAACCCAGTGAAAAGGCTGCTTTGTATTTTGTAGAGTGAGGATTTTCTATTTGCTGAACAGACTCCAAATCTGAAGCCACATGCAACCCACAAGCCTGTAATTCCTCATTTCTTGGCACACAAGTCAGAATAAATATTGCATTCCGTTTTAACACTGTCACCAGGCATCACTGAGAAGAGCCTGACCCCATACTCTTGACACCCACCCTTTAGATATTGCTCAGCACTGATGAGGTCCCCTCTCAGTCTTCTCTTCTCCAGGCTGAACAGCCCCACATCTCTCAGCCTTTCCTCATCAGAGAGGTGCTCCAGTCCCTTGATCATCTTCATAGCCTCTGCTGTACCCTCTCCAGCAGTTCCCTGTCCTTCTTGAACTGGGGAGCCCAGAACTGGACACAGGACTCCAAAAGGCACAGGGTGCCTTTACCAGCAAATCTGAAGGACCACTCTCAGTCACAACTGGCAGCAATGGCAGCAGAAAGTTATCATCCCAAGACTAAAGACATCACCTTTGAGCTTTACAGATATTCTTTTTCCAGATTCTTTGAATAAACATTTAGCTGCTCTTGGCACTTCAGTGAAAAACTATGGGAATGTTTCCTTCTCATTGCATGGAACGCACAGACCCTCTGCAGCTCTAATAGGAACATCCTTCAAGCTTCTCTACCAGCTCATTAGCAATTACATAGCCTATTAGCAAGTGTCATATTTCAAAGCTAGGAAAGGAAAAGTCCTACTGCTGTAGGACTGCTACTGGAACACTTTCTGCAGAAGCATAAGTTTAGGTTAATTTTTAATACTTTAAAATACCTGTCCAAACGGCATTGTGTCCAATGGCCTCGCTGGAATTCTTGCAAAGACTTTCTGGCTCTAAATAAAGTCAGTGGGTCTGTGTCAACCTTCACAGTGTGGAATTCATCCAATAGTTGTAAAACAACAGGCAAAGGTGTGCTTGCTTCAGTTTTGAACAGACCGTGACCAATAAGGCCAGGCACAGGAGCCAATTCTGAGAACCTCTAATGCGCACGTTCAGATGCACTGGCCTCACATTATCACTGGGTTTTTCAGCACCCTGAATGTTGTAATACTCTAAGCTTTGGCTGCTTAACACCTCTTAACACAAGGTACAGCTTGCAAGGAGGAATAACTTGTGCCAATTTTACCCAGGTCAGAGGTGTTTGGGGTTGTTTTTTGTGTGTCTGCCTTTTTTATAAAATTCAGGAAAAGTTCAGGTGTCCTTTAATCTTTACGGATGAGATCAACATCTGCACATAATGAGAATGTAAAGACTTAATGAGCGTCTTCTGTGCAGAAATGGCTTCTACGCTGAATAACCTCAGCACAGAGTGAAGGGAACACATGCAGCAAGGTGACCACATCAGGCTCTGTAGGCGCCTGAACCACAGCAGCTCCTGCTAAAAAGAAGCTCCAGCCCCTTTGCTATGTCCACTGCTAAAGATTTTATATATACTTATACGCAAAAGCACATGATTTCTTTAATCAGCTATTACCTTTATTTCTGTTTTTCAGTATGAATAAACATTTATAGCATCCAATGATGAAAAGAACGATCATTTTTGGCCATACATATCGTACGCAGAACAAATTTAGCTTAGCAGTTTTAAGTAAAAATTAAAGAAGACATTTAAATAGAATAGCTGGAGCTTGTTGTGAAAAGAAAAATTGAAAGAACGCGTAAGGGCATGTGGCTGGTATGGGGGTGGTAACCGAAGACAGCAGCAGAAGCAAGAACATATCTTTAAAATTAATACTAGACCTGTAAAAAAAGAATGGCAAAGCTGCATCTAAAAATAATATTCACAGACATGCCATTGCAGGATACATTCACAGTGGTGTTCCAGGCAACAACAACAACAACAACAAAGAAAAACCACAACACAAAAATGAAAGCAAACGTTCTTCCTGTTAAATTAAATTATTGATTAAAAATTAAAGAAGACATGTTTTCTGCTTTCACCAGAACAGTAGCTTTATGCCAAATGCCAACGCAGGAGTCGCTTTGCACTACGAATTACCTTTATTGCAGCAGCCACCGTACAACTTAATGGACTTGTTCACCTTTGCAAGATGGGCTTTGGACAGTTTTCTATTATCTCTGGCTTTCTCACAGCATAAGCACACTCGGCTGGTACAAAATGGTAATCACAGTTTTTCATCTGAATCGCTATTAGTTTCCTTAATATTCAAAGCAGCCCTGATAGAGAGAGAAACAATAGCTCCAAGGCAACAGAAGCTGTTCACTTCCCTTCTGCTGAATAATAATAATATTTCCCAGCTCTACTTTCAGGCCGATGCTGACTTACAGGCAGAGGGGCTCACAGTTGTTGCTAGATCCAGATGACTCTCCACTGGGTCACACCAACCCCCTGCAGCACTAAAGGCTTGAGGAAGAGTGGCTGGAGCTGCCCCATGGAAAAGGATCGGGGGGGTGTTGGTTAGCATCTAGCTGAACATGAGCCAGCAGTGTGCCCAGGTGGCCAAGAAGGCCAACAGCATCCTGGCCTATATCAGGAACAGTGTGGCCAGCAGGACTGGGGCAGTGACCATCCCCCTGTACTGGGCACTGGTGAGGCACCACTCCAAGTCCAGTTTTGGGCCCCTTACAACAAGAAAGACATTGAGGGGCTGGAGCGTGTCTGGGGAAGGGCAATGGAGCTGGTGAGGGGTCTGGAGCACAAGTCTTGTGAGGAGCGGCTGAGGGAGCTGGGGGTGTTCAGCCTGGAGAAAAGGAGGCTGAGGGGAGACCTTCTCGCTCTCTCCAACTCCCTGAAAGGAGGGTGTAGCCGGGGGGGTCGGTCTCTTCTCCCAAGGAACAGGCGATGGGACAAGAGGAAACAGCCTCAAGTTGCACCAGGGGAGGTTCAGATTGGATATTAGGAACAATTTTTACACGGAAAGGGTTCTTAAGCCTTGGAACGGGCTGCCCAGGGCAGTGGTGGAGTCCCCATCCCTGGAGGTATTTAAAAGCCGGGCAGACATAGTGCTTAGAGACATGGTTTAGTGATGGTTTCTGTCAGTGTTGGGTTGATGGTTGGACTCGATGATCTGAAAGGTCCCTTCCAACCCAGGCAATTCTGTGGTTCCATGATTCTATGATTCTATTTCCATGCCAACAGGTGAGACAGCCTCCTCTTCCTCCTTCAGTGCAAACAGGGAATTGGGGAGGAGAAGGTGTTCATGAGACCAGTCTGAGCTGGTGCCTGCAAACAGCTCAGGTGCACCTCCAGCGTGCCCATGGGGTATGCAGCACAGGAGGTCTCTGACCTCAGTGGTGGGACACACACTCACAGAATCACAGAACTGTAGGAGCTGGAAAGGACCACAGCAGGGTACTTAGCTTGTATGCTGATTGTGCAAAACCTACCTGTGGTTGCTCAAGCAGCTCCACAGGTGGATGCTGAGCCCTCTGGGAACCGGACTACCATGGCTGCAATGGTGAGTACTGGAGTCCTGTGTCCCGTTCTGGGCCTCCCAGTTCAAGAAGGACAAGGAACTACTGGAGAGAGCCCAGGGGAGGCTGTGAAGATGATCAAGGGACTGGAACACCTCTCTGAGGAGGAAAGGCTGAGAGACCTGGGGCTCAGCCTGGAGAAGAGAAGACTGAGAGGGGACCTCATCAATGACACTCCAAACCTGCCTGGACGTGTTCCTGTGGGACCTGCTGTGGGTGACCCTGCTCTGGCAGGGGGTTGGACTGGGTGATCTCCAGAGGTCCCTTCCAACCCCCCACCATTCTGTGATTCTGTGATCTAGCCTTCTTTCCATAGGAAGTGTGAAAAGGTGCTGATTCAGCCCACAGGCAGTTGCTGCAACAAAAGCTTCTTCAAAACTTCAGCCTGTGTGTGGAGCCCAGTGACCTGGAGTCACCTCAAAAACCCTTCCGTGTTGTGGGAGATTTTTATATAGCAGGAAATTTGCTATACGTGGGGAGATCTTAGTGACATGGTTTAGAGATGTGGCTTTTTGGTTTTGTCAGAATTAGGTTGATGGTTGGACTAGATGATCTTAAAGGTCCCTTCCAACCCAGACAATTCTATGATTCTATGATTCTATCTGCAGGAAACAGGAGACCTTCGAAGGGGGAGTTTCTGGGAAAAATTAAGGCAACAGAACTTGTCTTTAGGAGAGATTCTTGTTCAGGTGTTTGTGCTGTTGTTCATATTTTCCTGTGAGAAGGTGAATGGAGCATTTAGGTCTTTTGCATTTCATTTGATGACAGCAGATGATATCCCAGGAGGCCAAAACCATTTAATCTGTAACTAGCAATCACTAATACTCCTGATTATATAAGGGACTGATTTCCACGTGGTTTAAACAGGTATTTCTCCTTTCAGCTTCGATATTTTAACGCAGTCAATTTTCAGGAAAGACATTTTCAGTACAACTAAACTTTGATGGTAACAGTGACTGTGATGTGCCGTGCCGCTCAAATGTGTGCTTATCTTTTGTGTTGCTTCACTCGGAGGGCGATAAGCTTACAGGGTGCTCAGGGACCGAATAAAGGTTTCTGCTCATCAAAGCAAAGAATTCTGCAGATTTGGGGGAAAAGCCCGTACCGCACTGCTCGAGACGTGATATGCGCTCGGGTTATTAAAGACTGAGTCGTAAGGCTGTGGCAGAAAGGGGCACGTTAAAAACGAGTGACAACCCTTCCTGATTCAAGCACATAACTGTGCGTTCAGCCTTAATATTCTCCTGGCATTGCTTGGAATTTTTTGCATAAAATTTCTTGCAGCAGGGACTTTTGGTTGCTTGACAGATTCAGACTGACAGTCTACAGGTGAAAGGCTTTCTACCACATTCCTAGGCCTTTTGAGTCATTCAGGAGCCCAGTGATAAGTACACATTATGTGTAGGCACTTATCTTATCAAGGGCCAAGCCTCAAAAATCCTCCTGAAAAAATGGCTTCATTGACTTAAGCAAGTTCGTGTCACGCTTAAAGAGGGGTAGAATTTGGTTCCAAGTACAGAGATTCCTTTCATGTCTGATTGCTCATTTTTTATTCAGCGAGATAATAGCCTGTCAATCGTCAGCAAGGATAAGGTCTCCTAGCACTGCAATTCAGAGAGAAGTTGTTGATTTTACAAAGTGAGGAACTAATTTACAGCCAACCTCCTCCCGTTATTCCGGGCTTGTTACCCACTTTGGAAGAGTTATTAAGAATTTCGAGCCTGAATTTAAAGCTTATTCCATTTCTTTCTTGAACATTTTAGTATTTATCTTACCTGTTTAAATAGAATCATAGAATCACAGAATTGCCTGGGTTGGAAGGGACCTTTCAGATCATCGACTCCAACCATCAACCCAACACTGACAGAAACCATCACTAAACCATGTCTCTAAGCACTATGGCTGCCCGGCTTTTAAATACCTCCAGGGATGGGGACTCCACCACCGCCCTGGGCAGCCCATTCCAAGGCTTAAGAACCCTTTCCGTGTAAAAATTGTTCCTAATATCCAATCTGAACCTCCCCTGGTGCAACTTGAGGCCGTTTCCTCTTGTCCTATAGCCTGCTCCTTGGGAGAAGAGACCGACCCCCCCTGGCTACACCCTCCTTTCAGGGAGTTGTAGAGAGCGAGAAGGTCTCCCCTCAGCCTCCTTTGTTACTGTGCACACAAGACACTTACCATGGTGCAGATCACTTTTGTTTCTGTTCCTTCCAGTATTTTGAACCTCAGGATAAGATATCTTCACCTTCTTTTGATAGTTTTTATCTGGTCAAAATGCAAATAATACTTTGTTTTGTAATTAATGAGTCTGACCTCTTAATTATTTTTGAGTAAAAAAACAGATCAGGAGACAAGACAATCTCATTGCATCACTGCTAATCATTTACTTTCTCCAAGGTCCCCAAAGACTGCCTAATGACATTTTGGTTTTATCACAGTGAACTTAGGGAGATCAGATTAATTGATAAAATCAGGCTACTGCAGGCTCATTCCGTGGTGAAGGCTCATGACCCTGTGGAGAAGAAGCTGTTGGTTGTTGGCTGGCAGAAGCTACCCCAGTCCACTGAGGAGTGACACTGCTGCTCCTCAGGTCCACAAGTCTACAGTAGTTGTTGTGAATGACCTTTGGGAAACTGGAAAGCCATCCAGTCCCACCAAGAGACAGCAGACCCAAAGGTTTCATAGAATCATAGAATGGTTTGGGTTGGAAGGGACCTTAAAGCCCATCCAGTTCCAACCCCCTGCCCTGGGTAGGGACACCTCCCACCCGACCAGGTTGCTCCAACCCCCATCCAGCCTGGCCTTGAACCCCTCCAGGGATGGGGCAGCCACAGCTTCGCTGGGCACCTGATTTACAGTGAAAATTAGGGCAATGAGCCTAAAAATACATTGCTTTATTCTTAGATTAGTCTTTTAACCTCCAGATAGAGACCAAAATTGAGAAAACAGCCACTGAAAGGGTCAGTGTTTTGGTCTAGAGGTTGCATCAATGTTCTTGTGTCAGGATCTTTCTGATAACACAGCCACGTACTTTATTGTGGTAGAAAATAAGGCAGTTTAATTTGCCTATCATCTTATAGTTCACAGAACTGTCGTCTGTGTGTTGGCCCTTGGAAATGTGTGAGACCATTGCAAAATGGGCTGAATTTGATGTCAAACCCATGTTAACATCAATTTAAACATCCAAACAAAACATATGGTCAAGACCCATCACAGTTAGGCACCTGGCTCTATTTTCAGCTTGGTATTCCAGCAAAATCCTTGCACTTAGATTCTGCTATATACTTTAGTATATCATGCTATAGGCTTTTTGGGCCATTAATGCTTTGAAATATGAATTACAGTGGGAATTGCACTGGAAAATAAGAATTAACTCAGTGATTCTGTCATCCTCAGCAGAAAGCTCTCTTGAACCAGTCCACTCACAGTGTAGGATTTCTGGGTTGCTCTTTGGAGATGTCAAACAATCTCATGGCAGCATTAAGGGATTCTGGGTCACTCCCTTAGGGCTAGATGTTTATTAGGTGCGTGGGATCTGGCCATGATTCACAACTCAAAGAACCCTTAAAATATTATTTTACTAATTTCATAAATATTTATACAGTACGCAGCAGGGAAGCAACAGTCCTGATTACAAGCTACTTACAGAAGGCACCACTGCAATCCAAGTTTTAAAAAAACAGATCATTATAATTGTAATTACTGAATACCTTGAGCTTATGGTGAATTTTAGCTCCTCTCACAGAATTATGGTGCCTTAGTCATCTTTGTTGTATTGACAGAATGTTTGGAGAAAGTCTCCTCTTTCAAATAAACCTAATATTAGTGCCTGACTCACTGATATTGAAGTGTTTTGTCTATAAATATTTCAAACATCTTGCGTTTGATTGTATGTTTTATGTAACTGTTTACCCCACCTCTACTTTCTTCTTTATTTTCTTCCACATTTTCAAAACTAAAGTTATATTCACATAGTCACAGAATGATATGGGGTTGGAAGGGACCTCTGGAGATCATCTAGTCCAATCCCCTGCCCTGCCAGAGCAGGTCCACCCAGAGCAGGTTGCACAGGAATAGAGCAGGTTGCACAGGAAATATTCATCATTTTATTCCATATTTTATGCCCACAACGCTGTGATGTTTGGGTGAAGAAGTGGACTATCCCCAGGATTAGCTGTACCTATCCATGGAGCAGCAGTAAAGCAGGCAGCAGCCAGGTTTCCCCTCCCGTCATGGCATTGACAGTGACAGTGGACTTTGCTGCTCCTCCGGCGAGGCCAGAAGACATTCCCTCCTGTCTTCCCCCCCGTCCCACTCACAGACATCCAGACTCAGCAGCTTGAGCCAAGGAACTTTTGTATAAAACATTTGCAGTAGAAGCAATACCAGCCTGGAAGGAAATATCATTTCTTTATTTTATCACAGGCTTCTCTTCCACACTTAAATAAAATTGTTTACATTATGACTGTGCCAAAACTGGGGTATATGAAAATATATATTGCTGAGTACATCCAGCTCTGAGGTTCAGTAAGATTTGGAGACACTCAACATGTCTAGTAGGGCTTATCAGAAGTTGGCCACTCAGGCCCAGGTTGTCAAAAAAATATGCTTTACTTCTGGTCAGCCCTGAAGTGGTAAGGCAGTTGGACTAGGTGATCATTGTAGGTCCTTCCAACTCTTCTCTTCTCTTCTCTTCTCTTCTCTTCTCTTCTCTTCTCTTCTCTTCTCTTCTCTTCTCTTCTCTTCTCTTCTCTTCTCTTCTCTTCTCTTCTCTTCTCTTCTCTTCTCTTCTCTTCTCTTCTCTTCTCTTCTCTTCTCTTCCTCTCTTGTAAGTGTTGGTTACCCTAGCCATATACTCCTAAAGATGCACAAGGAGGAAGCATATTCATCTGTTTATTTGTTCTATTCATTACAGAATTTGCTTTTTATAAAACCAAAAGTACTGAAAGAAAATTGTAATTTATAAAGTTAAAATATATGGTGTGATCTGCTCCCCCCTGACATCTTGCTTCCTGTTGTATTGTTTGTAAAAATCTTAATATTGTCCTTTACATATCAATTCTAGAAGAAGACGTATAAAGCCTTTCAGAAGTGGGTTGTGCACCTGTACCCTATGGGGCAACTCGGATTGTCAAGTAGATACTACTGTGAGTACGACTATCACAGCTTGACTCCTGGCTTGCCAGCAGAATCACAACAATTTTGTGGCCAAACGGTCTTTCCTTGAATAGTCCCAACTTGTCAAAATGAAAAAGTAGAAAAACATTTCTTATTTGCTGAAGCATCTCAAATTTAAGTGAGCTGAAGCCCACTATTTTTAAGTTACTTGGTCAAATAACACCGTTCTGAAGGTATCAAAATTACTTATTTCACCCAACTACTCTGGTTTTTTTCCTTATTACTCATCTGAAAATATTTTTTCTTTATTTTAATATTTTTGATTGTCCTAGATAAACAATTACTTTAGAATGTTTTTTTTTAGGAACCCCTTTCCTCCATAATTAAAATATTAAAATCATCAAAGCTTTTACAGATTAGAGAAAGCATGTATCTAGCACCAGGCTCACTGGAAGGCAGCTTGGGGAACCAGGAAGGCATGTTGCTGTTGCTGCCATTCTGGTTTTCTGAGAGTCACACCTGAAACTTTCATTAATCACGTTCATGGTTCTATCTCTGTTACATCTATGCTGTTAAGGCATCTTTAAGGCTTGAAAGATGTAAGGAAAATTCCACTACATGCAGTGTCCACAGGCACAGGGCAGATTTCAGTCCATATTCAGATATGAAATAAAGTCAAGTGACTCTAAGACAGGGTCAAATTAATTTAAGGTCAAAGTGAACAACAGCTCGCCCCTGCATGCATTATGTTTTGTTTGATTATTTCCTCCTTTGTGTATTTCATAAGTGAAGGGCAGATTTTTCAACTCTATTGTTTTCAGAGGACTAATGATAAAATTTTGCTCTTCTGTATTTATCTTTATGTATTGTAGGGTTATTTTTTGTTGTGATTTTTTTTTTTAACTTGCATTACTGAAATTATTAAACTACACCACTATACTAAAAATACAAAAAATATGGGTAATACAGCAAAATGCCTAAATCGGATCTGGCTGAACAGAGCGTGTGTAAGAGTTAATCCAACTTCATCATCAGTATGGAGGTGCTCCTTCAGGAGAGGTGCCAAACCTCTTGGAAAACAAAAACCACAATGGATGTGCCCAGTTAGCACAGAAGCTACAATTTAAGAAAAAATTATCATCTACTCAGTAGTATCTGATGGTTTTGTGCAGGGCAGGGAAACGGGCAGACGGGGACCTTCACACTTGGAATGAGTGACCCTTCCCTCCTGCGAGCAAAGAGCTGGGTTTGCTATAAAAAGTTTTGCTTTTGCAGTCGTGTCAGCAAGAAATTATGTCAGTAAGAAATTCAAATTTAAAAACACAACACCTGTAGCTAAGGCACCTGTTTAGGCTAAAGGCCAAGAACAGAAAAAGGGGGGGGTTTGTCTGACAGAAGCTTTGGGAGACTGCTATAAATTATCTGGCCAAATACATTAATACGTATTAATTGTGTATACATATATGTACATATACCTATAATGTATATATATAAAATATATTTTTTTTTATAAATTAAATATATGCTTTATATATGAATATATATTTTACATATATATAAGGTCTCTCTTTGCCAGCAGTAAAATGCATCTTGAGGGACAGGGGCTATGGACATACCCACCTACAGCAGCCATGCAGTAAGACCCCCACGCCTGGGACCCACAAGACTCAGGGTATGTGCACAGGGACTATTCTAACACCAACAAGAAGAGTTTCCAAATTTCCTTTCTCTCCCCTGAGCTCTGCAGACATGAGCTGCCATCCCTTCCCTTCCCTCCCTCCCCATCTCTTCCCTTTGGAAATGTCACCATCCCCATCTGCCGTCACGGACTCCCTGTGCTGGCAGGAACCCAGGGGCAGAACCAAGCGGCTGAAGCCCCTCAGCAGAATGTGCTGCACTGACGCTTCAAAGGCAGCTACTGGCATTTTCCACCAATAAAAAAAAAAAAAAACCTGTGCAGAAGGGATTAATGCCTCTATGTTTCTCCTGTGATGCCTGTGACACAGATCAGGACGCGTTTCCTGCATCACCAAGTCATAGAATCACAAAATGGTTTGGGTTGAAAGGGACCTCAAAGATCATCCAGTCCCAACCCTGCCCTGGGCAGGGACACCTCCCACCAGACCAGGTTGCTCAAAGCCCCATCCAGCCTGGCCTTGAACCCCTCCAGGGATGGGGCAGCCACAGCTTCTCTGGGCAACTTGGGCCAGGGTCTCACCACCCTCACAGGAAAAAATTTCTTCCCAATATCTCATCTGAATCTCCCCTCTTTCAGTTTAAAAGCATTCCCCCTCGTCCTATGGCTCCCCTCCCTGATCCAGAGTCCCTCCCCATCTCTCCTGGAGCCCCTTTAGGGACTGGAAGGGGCTCTAAGGTCTCCCCGGAGCCTTCTCTTCTCCAGGCTGCACAACCCCAACTCTCTCAGCCTGTCCTCACAGCAGAGGGGTTCCAGCCCTCTGAGCATCTTCGTGGCCTCCTCTGGACCCTCTCCAACAGGTCCATGTCCTTCCTGTGCTGAGGACTCCAGAGCTGGACACAGTGCTCCAGGTGGGGTCTCCCCAGAGCGCAGCAGAGGGGCAGAATCCCCCCCTCGCCCTGCTGGCCACGCTGCTGGGGATGCAGCCCAGGATGAGGTTGGGTTTCTGGGCTGCCAGATCACATTGCTGGGTCATGTTGAGCTTCTCATCCACCAACAGCCCCAAGTCCTTCTCCTCAGGGCTGTTCTCAATGCAACTCCTCCTTGGTGCAGGCAACACATAGCTGATTTGTTCGGTACAGGTTTGCGTGCTTTTTACCAGCCAAACTGGTGACTGAGGGATCGCTTGTGCCTTCCAGTACATCCCTGGAAACAAGATGTGCTATCATAGTACCTCAGTTACGTGGAATTTTCTTTGTGTGTCTACCTCAAATGATGATGATACAATTTCAGCCAGAAAGTGTGTGTGTTATTGCGGTCAGCAGGACTTCTTTCGTTCGAAACTGCATGCTTCACTGCTTTTATCAAATGAAACCGTAATAACACAGCTCAAAAAGTGTGTGCTTTTATTGGAAAACACATTTTACAGGAACGGCTTCTTCTGATAATTACATATTTGGCGACAGAGGGTGAGGGGGTGAAGAAAAGCTATTTTCCCATCTGCAGCAAATCCTGACAGCCGCTGAAAAACAACAGTAATGAGGGAGAGAAAAAGAGGTATTTGTGAAGGCTTTAGATATTAGTTTCAGATAAATATGCCACATGCGAGGCCTGGCTTGATTTATTTGGGTTTGCTGGGGAGGGGGCTTTGCACAGGGCACTTGGAACTCATGGCAAAAAACAGGTATCTCGGGACGTGCAGGTCCCACCGAATATTTTAAGGAAGAAATACTCAGTGAGTGGTTTACATCACAGCATTCACACCATTCAAACTCTGGACAGAGCCAGGAAACGAAGAAGTGAAAAATGGATCAAAGTTTACGGATCCAATACATTGAAGAAAAAGGAAACATTCAGATCAGTCTTTACCGAGTCCAAGTAATTCCCCTCATCCGAAGCAGATTCCGCTTTGCTGTAGAGCCCTGAGTATGGACTCAGGAAAGTCTGGAAAGGAGAAAAGTTAAATGATAACTATTGTCAACTCCAGACAACAGCAGAAGAAAGGAAAGCCTTGTACTAGCTGTGTCCCGGGAAGAAGACGCGCGGAGCCAAGCTCAGACTTCAGCCTTGCCCTTCACCCCACGGTGTCACGTGATTTTCTGGGTAAGCTGTTCCCCGTTCTTTTGGTAAATGAGAAAATGATAAATGAGACAAAGATCAACCTGTTGGGCAACAACCGTCCTGCTCCTGAAGGAGACAGCTTGTGTAGTCATAGAATCATAGAATTGCCTGGGTTGGAAGGGACCTTTCAGATCATCGAGTCCAACCATCAACCCAACACTGACAAAAACCATCACTAAACCATGTCTCTAAGCACTATGGCTGCCCGACTTTTAAATACCTCCAGGGATGGGGACTCCACCACTGCCCTGGGCAGCCCGTTCCAAGGCTTAAGAACCCTTTCCGTGTAAAAATTGTTCCTAATATCCAATCTGAACCTCCCCTGGTGCAACTTGAGGCCATTTCCTCTTGTCCCATCGCCTGTTCCTTGGGAGAAGAGACCGACCCCCCCTGGCTACACCCTCCTTTCAGGGAGTTGTAGAGAGCGAGAAGGTCTCCCCTCAGCCTCCTTTTCTCCAGGCTGAACACCCCCAGCTCCCTCAGCCGCTCCTCACAAGACTTGTGCTCCAGACCCCTCACCAGCTCCGTTGCCCTTCTCTGGACTCTGAGCAAGAGCTAAGACCACACTGCGAGGTTGCGGTTACAGCTCTGGGAGGATAAATTTGGCCGTATCGGATCGGTGGGACTGGAAACTCCCTCAGATTTTATTCGCATCAGCCAGTACCACGTAACAAACTGTCACTCCTCTGGTTCGGCTCAGTGCAAACGGAGCAGAACATTAGGAAACCTCTAAAAGTAATCAGAAAAATACCGAGAGAATGAAAACCATTTCTCAACTCGATTGTACAAAAACAGTTTTATTCTTAAAATGAAAAAACAAACACAAAACCAACGGGGTTCCCAGATCCAATTGCTGCTACATTTTAAAGTGTGTAGTGCTGAATTTCTGATTTTTACGCTTCAAAACTTCTTGTATATTAGTACAGCGCAGTCTGAAGGAATCAGGAATCAGCTCTTTCATAACTCCGGGCGCAGCACCGAAACGCGGTCCTCAGCCTGACACCCGGCCGGGGTTATTCCCTGGATTATTCAGGACGCCCGATTCCCAGAGATTTTGTGCACCTTGGCTGAGCACCCGATGACAGCAGTGCTCTAAAAGGATAAGACGATCCATCCTGTAGCTTTCCGGACAGCACATGATGTATTCTATCTCGGGAAAATTCGTGTGCTTATAATTTGTCGGCTCGTATTGCAGCTGCTCGCAGAAGCGACCTCTACGCTCTGGAATTATTTGAAACTCTTTTCGCATTCAGTAAGGGTCTTGTTTTACTATCATGGTGAAATTCAAGCATATGACCATATTATTCTCAGCATCATCAGAGAATGCTCGTAAAATAATGTTGTAGTTGCCCTAAAAGCAAGAAAGAAAAAAAAAGAAAGGAAATCAGTGTCTAATTCTGCCCCCTCTTGTCCAAGTTGGTTTGGGTTATTTTGTTAAGGTATAAAAAGAACAATTCCCACAGGGACTGTTATCATGGGTATATTCAGATATATGCATATATAAAATATGTTGATCAACTTTCTTGTTATGGCAGGTGTAGTAAGGAACAGCAGTAGGCTGTGGTCCAGCGTGCCCTTGTCAGGGTCCTCTCTCCCACCAGTGACTCCTGTGCTCCTGAGGGCATCTGCTCCCCATTCCAGAGCCCTTCTTGTAAGTAATTTTTCTGACTCCACAAACAGGAATTAGTTGGGTTGATACCTTTTTTTTTCTCCTCACTGTGAGGTAGTAACCTTATTACCCTTCATAGCTGACATCTAGCAAGGATTCATATCTATTCAGCAGGTGGAGGGAGGTCATCCTCCCCCTCTGCTCTGCCCTGGGGAGGCCCCATCTGGAGTCATGGGTCCAGTTCTGGGCTCCCCAGTTCAAGAAGGACAGGGAACTGCTGGAGACAGTCCAGTGGAGGCTACAAAGATGATCCAGGGATGGAGCATCTCTCTGATGAGGAAAGACTGAGAGACCTGGGGCTGTTCAGCCTGGAGAAGAGATGAAGAGGGGACCTCATCAATGCTGAGCAATATCTAAAGGGCAGGTGTCAAGAGGATGGGGTCAGGCTCTTCTCAGTGGCGCCCAGTGACAGGACAAGAGGCAAGGGACACAAACTTGAACACAGGAAGTTCTGTCTCAGTATGAGGAGGAACTTCTTTGCTGTGAGGGTGGCAGAGCCCTGGAAGAGGCTGCCCAGAGAGGTGGTGGAGTCTCCTTCTCTGGAGATATTCAAACCCGCCTGGACACGTTCCTGTGCAACCTGCTCTGGATTATACAATAAAGGAGGAATAATAGAGGAATAATAACCTTATATTAAATAACCATTTAGCATTTCAGAGATGCTGCCATTCCAGAGTCATCACTTCAAGCAAGAGAACATTTTCTGACATTAACTTTTCTAAGGTTTCATTGAACATCTCTTTCCAGAAAATGTATACAAGTAAGTATTTTATTTTACTACTGTTATTCCTTTACATAAAATACTGAAAAGTACCTTTGGAAACGTTATTCTTGCACCTTTAATATCAAATTCTGTTGCAAGTGTTTCTGTAAAACAGAGATAATTATAATATAAACGGTTACTTAATCATAAAGCCATCAATCAAACTTCCTAAATAACTTCAAAGCAATATGCCATCTCCCCCAGCAGCACCACCAATGCAATTCACTCTTCCAAGGATAAGGCCCTCACCTCTTTCTTCTCCCCCAGGTCTGCCTGAACCACGCTAGAAAACAGAAATTTCTCTAAACCACATGTTAGAAAATAGAAATTAACCACCATGCTCCTGCATCATCTCCTGCAGACCCATCCTACTGTGATAACTCCAGTGATTCAACTTGTGATAGTAGTTTGGCTGAATGACAGCTGAAGAGAGCTGTTATTCATTTTTAAAGAAAGGAAAACACCGATGGCTCATTTTGATGTTCCTCCTGGTCTTTTTGGCTTTTAGTCTGACATCCAGTCTGAATTCTCTGGATCTGGGTCTGTGTCAGGTTAACGTTGGTTGGCCCCTACAACAGGATTGGCTCTTCTCTCATTAAAAAAGCATTATTCATGGGTGTAGACAACCTCTTTAAAAAGCCATCCAGACACTTATGTAAATGAACTGTGTTCTGGATATTAGCAGTGCCCCTCCCTCCTCTCAAGTTTTGTGTGCAGTCCAGTCAAATGCCATCTTTCCATGTCATTTTAGAGATGTTGACAATAAAAGTGTCATAATGAGATGCAGGATATTAGTAATCCTGATTTATAGAGATGTAAGCTGCATTACATTCAGCGAGACCTGGTGAAATTCAACAAGGGCAAGTGTAGGGTGCTGCACCTGGGGAGGAATAACCCCCTGCACCAGGACAGGTTGGGGGTGACCTGCTGGAGAGCAGCTCTGAGGAAAAAGACCTGGGAGTCCTGGTGGACAATAGGATGCCCATGAGCCAACAATGTGTCCTTGTGGCCAAGAAGGCCAATGGCATCCTGGGGTGCATCAGGAAGAGGGTGGCCAGCAGGTGGAGGGAGGTCATCCTCCCCCTCTGCTCTGCCCTGGGGAGGCCACATCTGGTGTCCTGGGTCCAGTTCTGGGCTCCCCAGTTCAAGAAGGACAGGGAACTGCTGGAGAGGGCACAGCAGAGGGCTACAAAGATGATGAGGGGACTAGAACATCTCTCTGATGAGGAAAGGCTGAGGGACTTGGGTCTTTTCAGTCTGGAGAAGAGAAGACTGAGGGGGGATCTGATCAACGCCTATAAATACTGAAAGGGTGGGTGTCAGGAGGATGGGGCCAGTCTTTTTTCAGTGGTGCCCAGGGACAGGACAAGAGGGAACGGGCACAAACTTGAACACAGGAAGTTCCATCTAAACATGAGGAGGAAGTTCTTTGCTGTGAGGGTGGCAGAGCCCTGGAAGAGGCTGCCCAGAGAGGTGGTGGAGTCTCCTTCTCTGGAGACATTCCAAACCCGCCTGGACACGTTCCTGTGGGACCAGCTCTAGGTGGACCTGCTTTGGCAGGGGATTGGACTGGATGATCTCCAGAGGTCCCTTCCAACCCCATATCATTCTGTGATTCTGTGATTCTGTGATTACATGGATGTTAAAGTGTAGAATTTGGAAATTCTCTATTTTAGTGGAGTTCTGGCACTGGAGAACTGCCTCTTCTGAACCTGTCTGCCGCCTTCCATGCACGGTGACTCAGTGTAGGTTGAGGAGGGAAAAAAATCTGTCTGCACGGGTTGATCAAGCAGTATTTTTCAGAAATCTGCTTAGTGGTGAAAATGGGCTGCCGGGATCTGGCCCTGTTGTGGAGGGAACCGCTGGGCGAGGGAAAGGCACCACGTATTTTCCACACCGACCTCCTTTCAGCGTCGCGCACTCTGCATATTTGTCATCGGCGCCGCTGCAGACGACTTCTTTCCAGTGGAGAGCTTTGGCGCCTTCGTACCAAACGTTGAAGACCACTTTCAAAAAGGTGATGTCACTTCCTAGGTAAGAAGGTGGGGAGGAAAAAACCATATATGCAGACATACTATTTCGATAAAAACTCGTTTTCTCTGAAAACTCATTTTCTCTATTTTTTAAAGACTTCCCCCAAAAACTAACAAAAATACGCATCTTGAAAACTGTTACTTCCAGAAAAATGAAAAGCTGGTTTTCAGCAAAAAATATGTCTTAAAAAATATTTGAGTGAACAAATTCAAAATCTGTTTTAATTTCTTCATCAAAGACAGCAGAGTTCACTCAGCTCCACAGCTAACCCAAACAAATACCCAGATGAGGACTCTATTTCTAAGCAGGTGTTGCAAACAACTCTCCCAAATGCTGGTAGCCACCATCAAGATATCTTTCTAGGGAAGCAAACTTAGTCCAGCCCCAGAGTTTTTACTCAGGAGGTGAAGTTTATGATGCAGCCATTTCACAAGTAACTCAGCTGGCCAGCTTAAAGCTGGGTTTAAAGATTAAAGTTGGGTTTGAACACAAAATCTAGTCCCATCTCCAGCTTCTGGAACATGCATGTTCTTAGTAGAAGTCCTGCCATACTTGGATAGACTAATGACATTCTCTCTCCTTAACAAAAGTGGGATCTTCTTCAGGCCAGAAGGGCTTGTGTGCAGCAAATCCTGTCTGCTTCTTCCAGACAAAGGCACGTGCACCTACACCATCTCATAGAATTGTCTACTCAAGCAGGACTCTTGGGGTAATGGTTTTAAACTGAAAGAGGGGAGATTTAGATTAGTCACAAAGAAGAAATTCCTTGCTGTGAGGGTGGTGAGAGCCTGGAACAGGTTGCCCAGAGAAGCTGTGGCTGCCCCATCCCTGGAGGGGTTCAAGGCCAGGCTGGATGGGGCTTTGAGCAACCCGGTCTGGTGGGAGGTGTCCCTGCCCAGGGCAGGGGGTTGGAACTGGATGATCTTTAATGTCCCTTCCAACCCAAACCATTCTGTGATTCTATGACTCACTTGGAATCCAAGTAAGAGCCGCCTTCCAGTTGGGTTTGTTCATGGTGCTGCAAGGCGTCAGATTGAATGTGAATGCCTGAGCTGTAGAATCTACAGGAAAAAAGTATTTCATATTGGTAGTGTCAATATCAGTAGTTTCTCCAGGAAAATAATGAAAATATACGTATGTACATGCTCACTATAAACACACACATTTTAAAATGTATTTACTATAAAATTGTCTAATATAAATACTCATAGTAAATATTAAAAATTTATTTTAAATTTTTTACTTCATTTTTAAATTATTTATATGCTTATAAATTTATTTAAATTATTATAAAATTATAATAAATTATTATAAATTATATAAATGTATTTAAATTATATGCTTATATTATCTAAATTATTTATATGTTTATATGGCAATATATCCTATTTCTTTAAGTAGCAGGAAAAGTTAATTATTTGGTTGATGATATTTTGCACACAAAACTCAAAGGCAGAAGTAGTTATACTTCTCTTTTGAAGTTACACAAACTTTTTATTAGCATTAAGCCAGCGTGGTCCTCTGCTGAAAATATCCCTACTTGTGCTAACCATAGAATCTATATAAACTTGCTGACAACAGATAAAAATGTGTTTTAATGTACCGGCATATTTTCCTGGATAATGTAAATGAGCCTTTGAGTAGTGTTGCTTTGTGAGCGACCTGACCACTGAGCATCGTACAACACACCATGTCAGATACAGTGTGATAATACATCGTACAACCTGGATCTCAGCAAATTTAGAGACCGTTAGCTGATATTTTAATTTTTAAAAAATTAATCCTTTGGAAGATTTTGTGGTCGGTATTTATTTTTAATTTTTTTTTTTAATTTTATTTATTTTAAATTTTTCTATTTTTTATTTTTATTTTTATTTTTGGAAAGAGGTCTGTTCAACCCAGCTTACTCTTATTTTTATTTTTATTTTTATATTTATTTTTATTTTTATTTTTATTTTTATTTTTATTTTTGGAAAGAGGTCTGTTCAACCCAGCTTGCTTTTTTTTTTTTTTTATTTTTTTTTTTTTTATTTTGGAAAGAGATCTGTTCAACTCAGCTTGCTTCTGCCCTCCCGAGTGTGCTGTTGCTGAAGAAGTGCCCCACTTGCCGGTGGTCTGGGGGCTAGCTGGGGCAGAGGGATGCTCCCAGTGTTAATCCGGGGGGAGCAAAAGGGACCCAGGGTGATTTACAGCGAGAGGTTCTGCCTTGTGTTTTGGGGATTAAACTGGTGGTAACCGGCAGGCAGCGTCTCATCTCGGATACGGCCACACACGGGAAATTGCGACATTAAAAAAGGGCAAACAAAACTCCCCGCGGTCTCCAGGGTTTGGTTTGCAAGCTGCAGTACCGCCGCTTGTAGCCTCGTTAAATTTTTAATACGCGAGTATTAATGTAAAGCAAAGTACCCAAAATAAACAGCCCCTCCTGTGCCTTATTCGTATGGCGATTTTACAGGTGATATACGCTAGTAACGCGCACCAGGATTCTTACTAAGATTTTTAGTAAGATTTTCAAAAGACGTTGTCCTTTCCTTGCAAAACATCTCCTCCGAACCCACCTTCTGGCCACCGAGCCTGCACGGGCACATCCCGCCTGTTCGACGTCAGGGAGGTGCCAAGTTCTCGTGGAACGGCCCAAAAAACTCAGTGACCTACACAGACCCAGTGGCCCACGGCAAGAAGGGACAGGCCACGGTGTCCCAGAGCCTGACTAATCCTCCAGCCTGGCAGATTATTGCATGCCCTCTTTTTTTCCCCCGTATATTTAAAGTTTTCGTTGCACTCTCCGAGTTAAACCAATGCGGATAATTTATACAACGCAGTACTTGCAAAACAAGTTTAAATCCCTTCTCTTCTAATATTCGCTGGATCAATCAATATTCGCCTGCTTTATTTAGGAGTGATCTTCTCTCTCAGCTACTGCAGCCAGCGTTGGGTGATATTTACGCCTTTACAGCGCAATTCTTATAACTGGCTAATTAATAACAGAAATACACTCCAGCTGAACTCTGAACTTCTTTTTCCTTTTCTGTATCCGTCAAAGAGACAAATTTGAAAGGAAGTTCACGTTTGCTCAGACTACAGTAATACCTGTGCAAAGTAGGAAAAGAATGAGCTATTTTTTACTTACCACAAAAAGTATACGACATTTCTAGATCCGGCGACGTACAAAGAAATTCACTGACTCCAGGGGTGAATAAAATGACAAAAAAAAGTCCAAACATGGTTACTCTTCTGGCTCAGTATTTGATGGAATAAACCTTTGTTTTGGGGAAAGAGGAACAAGAATTCAGCACAGTCATCCTCAGTCACGTGTCTTCAGGGAGTATTCGGTTATTCTGTCAAATTCTCTGCAATCTTAATTAACCCAACCGCAACGCTATCAGTTAACATCACGGTACATTTTGTGAAGAAAAATAAATTCCTGCCTTTGTTGTTACATTTCCCCCAGACAGCACAGCTCAAGCCGCGCGTGAAAAATGAAAGAGAAAACTGTGTGAAACGGGGAAGTGAGGAGAAGTCAAATTAAGATTACCAGAAACACGTCAAACAAAAACATTAGTCGACTCATCAGACGTAGCATTTCTTAAGGCATAATTTCAAACACTCACAGTTTCCTGTATGTAATAAAGAAGAGAAAAATCCACAGATTATGAAAAACAAGTCCACTCTTATTGATAAGCCAGGCTGGATGGGGCTTCGGGCAACCTGGTCTGGTGGGAGGTGTCCCTGCCCAGGGTTTGGAACTGGGTGATCTTTAAGGTCCCTTCCAACCCAAACCATTCTATGATTCTATGATTCTATGATACTGTAGTCAATAAGGCCACTCTTTTATTGATATGGTAGTCCATGGCTCACAAAGTTTCTGAATGAATCTCGTAGGAAGCTCACCACGCTTTAGGAGCACCCTGGAGAGGTAAAACAAGATGATGTATTTCCCAACAGGTGAGGATGGGAGCTGCAGGCAACCACCTGACATGTTATTGAGTAGAACCACTGATGTTCAGGTCTCAGATACCATCTTCAAAGCCATATCTCTCACAGTTATACTTCTTGGTGAAAATAATCTTAAAAATCCATAAAATTACAATTTTAAGTCCCACGTCCCCCACCCCGATCTCTCTTTGTGACGTTCTCCCGTGTTTCTCCTCATCATCTCTGCTGGAGAAGTGGTGCTGCAGGATTTGCCCCAGAGTCCAGAGCTGGTGGCCCAAGCCTGGGTCCCAATGGGCACCAAGCATGAGGCCCAGTAGACACCAAGCATGGGGCACAGTGGACACCAAGCATGGGTCCTAATGGACACCAACCATGGGCCCCAGTGGACACCAACCATGGGCCTCAGTGGACACCAAGCATGGGGCCCAGCGGACACCAAGCATGAGGCAGTTAATAGCAAAGGCTGTTGAATTTTGAGTGAGAAGTTTCCGTAAGAACACAAAATCTACCTGTCATCACTGGAGATAGGGTTGGAGCCCAATTTTAACCTGGGATGTTGAAAACAGTCCAGGTCGCAGATTTTTGGTACTCGAAATATTAAACCAAAAATTCCTAAAGAACTTTTGGTATTGGATACCCCCCCTTTATTTCTGTCTGTTAGTGCAATACACAAAGAATAGCATATTTTTTCTGTATCTATTATATCAGTTCAGGGACTAAACCAGGTCAGCTTTTACTGCACAAACCCAGCAGTATTGCTAGTTCCAACTACAGAAAAAGACCAAAAAGTCTAATGCCTCCTTCAGGAGAGCACAATCACCATCTAACTGACAGGAAACACAATTACATTTTTTTCTGAATATAATAAAATACGGGGGAAAAACTTTGGTTCTGTGCTAAGCTGGAAACTCGACAAAAATTACCTACAACAAACGTAACAATCAATTGTTCTGACTCCCCATCACAGTGTCTAAAAGCTTTTATTCTCACAGTTTCTGTGCACACCAGGGTAATGTTTTACATATTTTAAAGATAAATTAGCAAAAGGTTAAGAAATTTGTTTTCAGAAATTCAAACATATAACACAGGAGTTAATTTAGGAACAGCGACGCGCACAGAAACGTGACTGATTGTGCCCAGAAGAAGGGGAGCGAGTGAGAATTTTACTAAAACTTCCTAAAAGGACCAAGTAATGAGTTAATGCATGTCATAATTCACAAAATAAGACGAAAGTTTGAAAGCTTAATATGGTTAGAGAATTCTCTTCAGTATTTCCAAATATTTCTACAGACCACAAGAAGAGCCTCACCGGCCTGATGGAGTTGAAGTCTGACAGAAACTTCCAATATTTGGCTTTTAGGTGGGAATTCAAAATTCCACAACTTTCCTGACAGCTTTCCAGAGTCCATACATCGCACACGGGTTTTTGCTGTTGTTAAATAGGACGCTAAAAAACATACAAACCTCTTTGTAATCACAGCAATAAACCAGTGCTGTTTCAAAACGGCCACATTTTTGCTTAGTAAAATACGCAATGAAATTGAAATAAATTGGGAAGGCTGGAGTGGTTGGAAAAAGAAATGGAGTGATGAGACAGGCACTAAGGAGCGATGAAGCAGCCCCTAAAGAAGAGCTATTTTGTGCATGTACAGTCAAAAAAATAGGTTTCTTTCAACCACAAAGCCACAGGCACTGCCGTGGAGCGAGCCTAATCAGCGAGAAGCGTTGGGTGGCTGATGTACTCATGGGCAGACTGGAAAAGGCGCTGAGATGGACAAGATTTTATATAAAATCCCTTCTAACCTCAACGAAGACAAGCTCTCTGCTGCACTCGCTGACTTTCTAGCCCTGGTTGAAGAACAGGTGGGGTTTTTTTCAGACACTTGCTGCTGTAAATGATATAGATGAGGAATGAGTCCCCCCTGGTGGCTCAGACAGACAGACACATGGGGAAACCTCTGTATCCTCTCCTGTTCCTTATTTGCGCGTTCACTGCACAAGTCAAGACAATTCCAATGCTTTAAAAAACCAGTGTAATTATGCTTCATTTCAAAAAGGATCTGGCTGGCTAATGGGAAAATGGGAACAATCAGTTCTACTGGTATCGGGGCTAAGATACCACTTATGACCAATGATTATGAAGTCTACGACTTTGCTCAAATTGGACTTAAATCAAAATGACCTTAATAACTTTAAAATCTTTTCAGCAAGTTCAGTTTCAGATGCCTGTGGCTTTTGGTGCCCGTATTGATGCCATTCACAGAACTGACCTCTCCTGATGCTCACTGAAGGCCCAAATTATGGATGAGAGGAGTCCTCTCTGTCCCTTTCTGGTCAAGATGAAGAGCACTGGAGAGGAGGGATATAAAATTCAATATATTTTATTTTTACTAAATACCCTTTTCTTTACTATAATCTTTTTCTTACATACTCTGATCCAGAAAGAAGATGAAAAGGAAAGAGAAGTGGGAAGAGTTACACAAGTGTTACTTCACTAGAGTTTTGTGATGATTTACTTCATTTATTTTTAAACCCTGTGCAGCTACACTCAGTAGGGACCAACTCTCACATCCAATTAACAGTACAAAAAAATAAATCCAAGTCTAGAAAAGTTAGGACTTCATACCTATGGCTTTTCATTTTGTCTGCCTCCAAGATAGTGAGAGTAGAAGTTTAATTCCAAGCCTCCTCACTGATTTGTGGTTAAAATCTTTAAACTAATTTATGATATTTTTATTTTCTTTCTCCATACATCTAAAAAGTGCTTAACTTAACTTGTGATTTCTTTTCAAAATAATCACTTTGTGTTTGGATTGTTGGCTGCAGATGAGTACTTTGACCAGATAAGCACTTGTAAGTCACCGAAATCTCCCTCAGGAAAGATTTATAATATACATTATCATAATATCCCATCACAGAAAAATAAATAACAGTACAGCGGTACAGCAGGGGAACGTGCTCTGTTTCAAAGTGTTAGTCAGAGAGAATTAAAAATTATGTCCCAGTTCTTGGCATGTACTAAAACCTCAGGTTAATGTAAAACTCTTTTAAGATGTTAAGCACATTTATTCAATGAAGAAAGAGACAACAATAATTTAATTTTCCTTGCCAGGACCATTTGTGACAGTTTTTGCAGTAAACCTCTTCGCAGCTGGAAGCAGAAACATTTATTACTTCTGATCCTGGGTCTGGGGTCACTGCTGAAGACACCCCAATATAAGGGGGCTGTATATAAGGCGTGTATTGACAAAACAAAACCACACTTGGCAACCAGCATAAAAAAAACCATAGAAAATTGGAGCAATTAATGAGTAAATCTCTCTTCTCGAACCCTCTCGTCCTATCTTTAACCAAAGAAAGTCAAACCCAGGGATACTAGAAAGAGGCAGAGGATTCAGCTCCACCAGAAGGAGCCAATGAAGTACCCGAGGGTGCCCGGGGAGTCCCACCCCAGAGCAGTGAGGGCACCAGCACATACATTGCTGGCTCATGACTATGTGACATATGACTATGGCCAGCAATGTGCCCTTGTGGCCAAGAAGGCCAATGGCATCCTGGGGTACATCAGGAAGAGTGTGGCCAGCAGGTGGAGGGAGGTCATCCTCCCCCTCTGCTCTGCCCTGGGGAGGCCACATCTGGAGCACTGTGTTCAGTTCTGGGCTCCCCAGTTCAAGAAGGACTGGGAACTGCTGGAGAGGGGACAGCAGAGGCTACAAAGATGATGAGGGTCCTGGAGCATCTCTCTAATGAGGAAAGGCTGAGAGACCTGGGTCTTTTTAGTCTGGAGAAGACTGAGGGTGGACCTCATCAATGCTGAGCAATATCTAAAGGGCGGGCGCCAGAGGATGGGGCCAGTCTTTTTTCAGTGGTGCCCAGGGACAGGACAAGAGGTAATGGGCACAAACTGGAACATAAGAAGTTCCATCTAAACATGAGGAGGAACTTCTTCACTTTGAGGGTGGCAGAGCCCTGGAAGAGGCTGCCCAGAGAGGTGGGGGAGTCTCCTTCTCTGGAGACATTCAAACCCACCTGGACACGTTCCTGTGGGACCTGCTCTGGGTGACCCTGCTCTGGCAGGGGGTTGGACTGGATGATCTCCAGAGGTCCCTCCCAACCCCTGCCATTCTGTGATTCTGTGATACCCAGAGCATCTGAGAAAGAAAGCAAATAGTTGTGGAAAGAAAGAAAGAAGTGATGTACGTTATTCTTAATATATATTTTAAATGCTGCCTGTGCTTTGGCGTAGTGCTTTGATTGGAATATAACACATTAAACCACTGGAGGCTGTTAAAGGGAAGCAAACACACGCCGGGTGGTATCCTGTGGAAACAATTACGTGGGAAATAACTCTTTGTCTGCTGCCAGTAGGTTTATTCTATCCAAGCCAAGTTTAAGATTAAAGCTTATAGTTATACTCTGAAGTATACATTAAACCATTAAAGTCGTCAAGAAGAGGAGAAAGCAGAGGGTGAGGGGAGAAGAAAGGGGCTGTGTCCTACCTGAGGTTGACGGAAAGCCCCCCACAGCAACACTGTCCACCCTGCCATTCCAGAAATAGAGACAGCTGGACATGGTTTGCGATCATTTGCTCTTGTTCTCTGCTCTTCCCTGCTTAAAATAGCTGCTCGCTGAGGTCTGTGTAGCTGGGGGATAATCTTATTACAGCGGATGCTAGCACACTTGTCCCATGTCTCAGGGGCGCTATGTCGTACCTGGGGGCATGAAGAAACCCATGGTACGACCACAGAACTCCAGGGCAACCCAACCACAGCAGCTCACCAAGTTTCCACCTATTAACTTCTACTCAGCAATTGTAATAATTTACATGTGTGTCCTTAATTTTTACAGAACTTCATGAAGTTTCCGTCACCTAAATCAGGTTCTCACAGCGCCGTGGGAAAATCTACTCAGATTTCCTTCATCTTTGCCAACGTGATGACTTTGGCTTTTACCAAAGCAAACTGCAGTGCAATTAGTCACCTTTTCATTCTAGAGAGTGCGGTTACGGGTGTGAAGTACCTCAGAGCTTTAAAGATTTCTCTTTCAAGTATCAAAAGGGGACAATTTTCTCATGAGGTTTTTTTGTATGTGCAAGAAAAGGCTGAGGGTTGTGGGATAATTTGATTTAAAAAATAACATGAAAGAGTGACAAGGAGTATTGTACTTCATAATTAAAACCAGACAGGGACTAATGGATAATATTGTGGACAAACTCAAAACTTAAGAAAAAGGGAGAGGGACACCGGTGAGGAAATAGCACGGAGTCAAAGACTGAAAAGGAAAATTTGCATGTATCCTGTCTGTTTTCCTAGGGAAAAAAAGCCATCTTCTGTGGAGCTGCTTCTTCTATGGAGCTCCTTCTTCTATGGAGCTTCTTTCTTCTGTGGAAGCTCTAAGGCTGGAAAGGGCCAGGAACAAGTATCTGGGAAAGAGCCTTGAGTATTTCATATATGCGTGGTCTTCACACCAGACTGAATGGAACTGGTGCCAAGGTAAAATGTGAGACCCAGCTGATAGGGACGAGTGACTGGTTGGTGCTGGGAAGGCTACCGGAGCCGGCAACATTTGTAGTAGGTGTAGCCTTGCAAATAAGACAGGTTGTAAATCACCTGGATTAGAAGACTGGGCTTCTCCATCAGTATTTCCTTCAGCATCTCCATGTGTATGAGCCCATTCTCTAGGTCTTAGAAAGGAACAGTTTCTTCCACGGTGTACACCAGTTACCTACACCCGAAGAAACATAGCAGCTTCCAGGGGTGAAAATGTTAGCAGGCACTAATACTTCTGCAACTAGAACCGGTTTTTCACGAAGTGTATAAATCTGAAGAAAAATAAACCAGAAGAAAATAGTAGTGCACAAAATGAATAGGATTATGAAGGATGAGGAGCAAACATAACCAGGCTTTGGGAATGACTTGAGAGCAACCTGTCAACTGAAACCACGACGACATTACAGTCAGTTCTCTTCTAACATAAAGAACAAACTACGGTTGTGTGAACACTGAGTTGAGTCTCCTGCTCTCAACAAGTTCCAGGGATCTAAACCAGTCACATCTGTGCAAGTAACTCAAATATGGTGTCCAGTTTTAGGCCCCTCACCACAAGAAAGACATTGAGGGGCTGGAGCAGGTCCAAAGAAGGGCAACAGAGCTGGTGAGGGGTCTGGAGAACAAGTCTTGTGAGGAGAGGCTGAGGGAGCTGGGGGTGTTCAGCCTGGAGAAAAGGAGGCTGAGGGGAGACCTTCTCGCTCTCTACAACTCCCTGAAAGGAGGGTGTAGCCAGGGGGGGTCGGTCTCTTCTCCCAAGTCACAGGCGATGGGACAAGAGGAAACGGCCTCAAGTTGCACCAGGGGAGGTTCAGATTGGATATTAGGAACAATTTTTACACTGAAAGGGTTCTTAAGCCTTGGAACGGGCTGCCCAGGGAAGTGTTGGAGTCCCCATCCCTGGAGGCATTTAAAAGACGGGCAGACATGGTGCTGAGGGACAAGGGTTAGTGGTGGACTTGGCTGTGTTAGGTTAACAGTTGAACTCGATGATCTTAAGGGTCTTCTCCAACCTAAATGATTCCATGATTCTAAGTACACGCTGCAAGTAAAAATTACCAAAAAGAAAGCCAAATCTGAGAATCCTGGGATTATACCCAAGGGCAGGCAGAGGCGGGAAGGCTAACAGGGATGGGGCCAAAGCCATACTTATTTGGCAACCACAAGAAGAATTACAATTCTAAGATTTGCAGCTTGGTTGTTCCCCAAACCGTGTTTGCCGAGTCGGCAGCAAACCAGGCAGAAGCAGGCAGAAGAACATGGTGCATCTCCAAGTTTGGTCTTCCCTTCCCTTAATAGAAAAGTACTATTAAAAGAAAGCTACAGAATTACTATTATTTTCAAGTCGCACATTGGAAATGTATTTTTCCGAGACTACATTGTGACCAGAATCACCACCGGTCTTCCGGGAGAAATCTGGATCATTTGTTGGTTTTTTTTTAATTATCTACGTGTCAGAAATCCACCTGGTAGCTTAACTCGCGCTTCGCTGCCAGAAGACAGCAAGAGAGAAGAAATAGAAGTAGCAACGCTTAACTTCCCTACTTTTTTTGAGAAACAGTGCTGGGGTGGAAATCTCTCGCTCTTGCTGCTCAAACCTGAACCAGCCACATCTCAAATTTAACAGTGAAAATTTTCTGCCGTCAGAATAAAAGGCTGAGGATTTTGATACTGCTCAAGAGGCAAATAAATACAATTTTGGGGCCTTTCCCTTTACTTTCTCTTGCAAACTCTACCTCCTGTTTTCTTTAAAGAGGAATTTCACTTTATCCGCAGCCACGAGAAGAGAGCGAACGCATCAGACACGGAAAGAATGGAGAGATTATTTTTAATCAGGCACAAAACGTCATTTCAATAAGGACAAGCAGAACAAGCAGGTGATCGGAATTACTTGTTGCTGGCCTCACTTCTTCAATCTCATTTATGGAAATGATTATATTTTTTTTTATATTGTTACCTACGGAGTGATACTGGGGGTAGATCAGACTTTTTATAGTTACAGCTGTGCCAACACAAAAGATTTGCCCTGAAAATACCCGGATGGGATGATTTGCTTTTTAATTATTCAGCAAGTACATGGAGAGCAGTTTCGACAGGCAGAAATACAACAGTTAAAAGACATTTATGTTTTAGTATGACCTATAGTGTCATCCTATGACAGGAAATTGAAATATTAGTCTCGGAAAACATTTTGAGTTTTAAATAATTATTTTTCAGCTAGAACTTTAGTAAAAGTGCTATAATTATTTTTTTATTTATTTGCACTATTAGTAGCAAGCAGCAGATTTACTTATTACAAAGGGCACTGCTAATACAAAAGGATTAATTTGAATTTTGCCTTTTTTTTTTTTTTTAATTCAGTAGTTTTTAAGCTTCAAAATATTTAGGCTCTTAATGATTTGAAAACAAGCATCTGTCAGTATTCCGTCAATATATGACAAACCTCTCCTTGGGCTAAAAACATTTAAACTCAATTTCTGCACACTCAAAGTGTGGAACTCCCCAGAATCCAATCACACAGAGAGATCACGGAATCACGGGATTGTCAGAGTTGGAAGGGACCTCTAGAGATCATCTAGCCCAACTCCCCTGCCAAAGCAGGATTGCCCAGAGCACATCACTCAGGACTGCATCCAGGCAGGTCTTGAAGATCTCCAGAGAAGGGGACTCCACCACCTCCCTGGGCAGCCTGTTCCAGGGCTCTGGCACCCTCACCAGAAAGAAGTTTCTCCTCATGTTTAAATGGAACTTCCCATGTTCCAGCTTGTGCCCGTTGACCCTCATCCTATCGCTGGAAACCACTGAAAAGAGCCCGGCTCCATCCTCCTTCAACCCACCCTTTAGGTACTTGTAAACATTAATAAGGTCTCCCCTCAGCCTTCTCTTCTCCAGCTGAAGAGCCCCAGCTCTTTGAGCCTTTCCTCATAAGGGAGATGCTCTAATCCCTTAATGATCTAATCCTATTTTTCTTCAGCTACAGGTGGCTTTCTTTACAGTGCTAAAAATCAAGAGGTATAGTTTTTTAAAGGCACAAGCTCTAAACACCACTCTCCAGGAGACCCCCTTCCACTTCCCTGCCTCACATAAATGCTGACAGTTAATTTTAACCACTGGCTGATAGTATTTTCTTTGAGTCAGTTCAAATACAGCACGTTTTCAATGGGATATGCACGCAGCAAATCTTACACTGAGGTGCTTCTCCTCACCCAACAAAAGAGAGGCTTCTTGGTCTCCACCTCTGGGTTCCTCATTAGTAGCCGTGAGTAGCTAGAGATTGTGACAGAACCACAGAATTGCCTGGGTTGGAAGGGACCTTTAAGATCATCGACTCCAACCATCAACCCAACACTGACAGAAACCATCACTAAACCATGTCTCTAAGCACTATGGCTGCCCGGCTTTTAAATACCTCCAGGGATGGGGACTCCACCACTGCCCTGGGCAGCCCATTCCAAGGCTTAAGAACCCTTTCCCTGTAAAAATTGTTCCTAATATCCAATCTGAACCTCCCCTGGTGCAACTTGAGGCCGTTTCCTCTTGTCCCATCGCCTGTGACTTGGGAGAAGAGACCGACCCCCCCTGGCTACACCCTCCTTTCAGGGAGTTGGAGAGAGCGAGAAGGTCTCCCCTCAGCCTCCTTTTCTCCAGGCTGAACACCCCCAGCTCCCTCAGCCGCTCCTCACAAGAATTGTGCTCCAGACCCCTCACCAGCTCCGTTGCCCTTCTCTGGACGCGCTCCAGCATCTCAATGGCTTTTTTGTGGTGAGGGGCCTAAAACTGGACACAGCACTGGAGGTGGGGCCTCACCAGTGCCCAGTGCAGGGGGACGGTCACTGCCTCAGTCCTGCTGGCCACACTGTTCCTGACACAGTCCAGGGTGCTGTTGGCCTTCTTGGCCACCTGGGCACACTGCTGGCTCATGTTCAGCCGACAGTTGACCGACACCCCCAGGTCCTTTCTGCCCAGCACCTCCAACCACTCTGCCCCAAGCCTGGAGCGCCGCAGGGGGTTGGTGTGACCCAAGATACCATCATTCTCCTCCCCGTCTTCTCCAGAGGCTGTTGCAGGTACCAGCAACAAAACCTGTCTGCCTTCTGTAGACTCCTCCTGGCTACCAACACTCTCACAAAAGGAAGTCAAAGCCATCCCCACTCCCATTAAGTACAATTAATCTTTAAGGCTTAAAAGCTTAACTACCTATTTGACAGATAATGAGTATTGATGATTTTTTTCCCTTTCAAAATGGAGATGGTGAGATTGCCACACAGCCCCTGCGCTTTACAGTTCTCCTGGACAGCTAATAATGAAAACCAAGCCAAGAACAAGCAAAATCTAAGCATTTTTTTTACTGTATTTTGTGTCATCAATTCTGAAGAAACCCTCACATTGTTTACAAGTTTAAAAAAAAATTGGGTTTTGTTTTTTATACATTCCAAAATGCATTTAGGGAACTCATACTACCTGATACTTAAGGAAGTGTAACAGAATTTTACATTCTTTCACATATATAGTACTGCACCATGAACAGTGATGGCAACATTCATTATCTTCAAATTATTTCCTGTCATCAGCTTCCTTCTCCTCCTCTAAGTTAAAATAAAGGGATTTGTCATAGCCCATGAGATGGTTATAATCCTGAGGATTGGGGAAAAGCGTTGGGTTAACAAGCATCGATTTTGTTTTAGCATAAAATGTTGTAAACATCTTGGTGATGTCTGGGATCTTTACATCCTTCTGATGGAAAACAGTCGCTTTTTCTGCCAAGATGGCATTGTATGTGATGGCTGTATAGGTGTCCATGTCCTCTTTATAATAGAGTCGAATGACGTAGCCCTTCGTAAGGACATGCAAGGTAACCGGGGTTACAAACGTAAAGAACCCGATCAACCCATAAAAGGCAGCTTGTATGAAGAGGCTTTCAAACCCAATGCCAGTTTTGAGCATGATGTAGGGCATCATGAACAGGTTGAATATGCTGGTGGAGTAAGAGAAAAACCTCACACCTACACAAAAACAAAAAGAAAACAAACGTTAATATTTGTGAATAAAATTGTATCTATAATTACATATGCCCTGCTACTATGTAACGATGGCATTACTTCAACAGCTGAACTAACTGAAAATCCACTGCCCCCTTTCTTTTCTTTTTTTAAGCTCACAAAGAAGCCATTGAAAGTTCAACACTGTCTCTTTACGACTGTTGACCAGGGAGGGGAGCCACAGGATGAGGGGGAACAGTTTTAAACTGAAAGAGGGGAGATCTAGATGAGATCTGAGGAAGAAATTCTTTGCTGTGAGGGTGGTGAGAGCCTGGCCCAGGTTGCCCGGAGAAGCTGTGGCTGCCCCATCCCTGGAGGGGTTCAAGGCCAGGCTGGATGGGGCTTTGAGCAACCTGGTCTGGTGGGAGGTGTCCCTGCCCAGGGCAGGGGGTTGGAACTGGATGGTCTTTAAGGTCCCTTCCAACCCAAACCATTCTATGATTCTTGCCACTGTTCTGGTTTGTTTATATGTTCACGCTGGGTTTATCAAAGCTGGCTGCATTTCTGTGATTCAGTCAGCTACTTGCTATATGGACACCCATGAAGCTTTCACTCCACAGACAGGAAACTGATTTCAAAAGAAACTTGACTCCAGCCGTGGACACACGTAATGGACATCACAGATACAACTGGGGAGCTCTCTCTTCATCAACAACTCATGTTGACGCTCGGCATCCATTACAAAGAAGCTCGCTTGGCCCTCCACCACATGTAATTCAAAAACCCTAGGTTATTCAGTATTAACAAATTCTCCACGGTCATCGTGTGCAGCTCGGAAGAGAGGTGCTGTGGAAAACCTACAATCCTTAAGCCACCATGAGAACAAGCGGTCCAAGACACTGTGACACTTAAGTACGTTAAGGCATACTTCCTCCTTCTTTAAGGCACATTTCAAAAATGCGTATCAGAAAGCGCCCAACGGATTACTTTTCACTGGGTCTTTGTAACATCAACTGGTCACAGAAAGATCAACAAAGTCCCACTACAGATAGTGCTTTTCATTATAGCATCTACTTCAGACACATTTCAACAACATCTGAAAGCACGCAGAATGCAAACAGAAATTACAACTACTCTTTGTTTACTACTGGGCAATGCACTCCAAAGGCTGCAGAAGGAGGAGGCCAAGGGGTTACAGAGATGCACAGGAGCCACAGATCTCCCTGCACACCCAAGCGTGGAAGCAGAAACCAAGCACCATCACCACCACCACACATTTTTTGCTGCACAGGGGATCCAGGTTTTAGCAGAGTTGGAAAGAAGACCATTCTCTTTTGTAATGTTGCAGTTTAAAGTTATTAAACGCTGTTAAGATTTAAAAAAAAGAAAAAACAACAATACAAATCACTTCAAGTCACATACCTAACACTGCCTTTGCCAAATTTCCTTTATAAACTAATCTCCCGTGTTCCGGGTGGTCATGAGGGGAGGACGTGCAGAGGCTGCGAACAGCCACTCCTCGAAAAGATGTAACCTGAAAGATGGACAAGCAACATCAATCTACACTTTATATATATATATCACAGAATCACAGAATCTTCTTGGTTGGAAGAGACCTTTGAGATCATCGAGTCCAACCAACAACAACAAAAAAAAAAAAAAAAAAAAAGAAAAACACAACACCAAAACAAACACCCACAACCACACCCCACACCCACCCACAGACACAAACCAACAGTCTCGGGCACTAGAGCATGCCCTGAAGTGCCATGTCTACACATTCCTTAAATACCTCCAGGGATGGCGACTCCACCACCTCCCTGGGCAGGCTGTTCCAGTGCCTGACCACTCTCTCAGTAAAGTAATTCTTCCTGATATCTAATCTAAACCTCCCCTGCCGCAACTTCAGACCATTTCCTCTGGTCCTGTCATTATTCCCTTGGGAGAAGAGGCCAACACCCACCTCTCTACACCCTCCTTTCAGGTAGTTGTAGAGGGCAATGAGGTCTCCCCTCAGCCTCCTCTTCTCCAATATATATATATATACACATGTATATATATGTACACACACACACACATACATACATGTGTGTATATACACACAGAAAGCCTCTCCTTCTCCTGAACCTATTCCCAGCCTCTCAAGTGCGGGATGAGGTTAGGTGTTACACTACAAAGCACGCCCCAAACTCCAACTAATATGTTGCTTGACTGTTTTAATCATCTTCCATTTAGACACCCCAAAGCAGCATCACACATCTGCAGCCCCGATGACGAATATCCCGCTTGCCATCATTTTCCACAGGGCCTTGCAGGGAGACCTCCACAGCTCCCTCACCCCCCGCTTCCCCTCAGCCACCCCCTGAGGGAATCCCAAGTCCCCCTCCTCAGGTTCCCATTTTTCCCCAAGGCAAAAAGCCGCCAAGCCCAGCGCTGCCGCCATCCGCCCCCTGCCCCGGCCGGCTCCTGCGGGGGAGCGGGGCCGCCTCCCCTCACCGCCATCCCCTCACACCACCTGCTGGGCGGCGGTGGCGGGTAGGGCGGCCCGGCGGCGGGCGGCGGCGGGCGGGGGCCCGCGGTGAGCGGCGCCCCGCAGCCAGGCGGCGGCGGAGGGAGGCCGGCAGCCGGCGGCCCGCAGCAGCAGCAGCATGTCGGGCCGCGTCCCCGCAGCGGCCGAGCGGAGGGGAGAAGGCGGGAGGGTGCAACCGGGGCCGGCGGCTGCCGCAGCCCCGCCGTTTGGTTCCGCCGGCAGGAAGGGCCCGGCCGGCTCCGGCGCGCCCCCGCCCGGCCATGATGGGCTCATGGGATGGGAGGGACCGTAAGGACCATCTCGTTCCAACCCCCCGCCGTGGGCAAGGGACACGGAATCACAGAATTACTCACAGAATGGTGGGGGTTGGCAGGGACCTCTGGAGATCATCCAGTCCAACCCCCTGCCAGAGCAGGTCCACCCAGAGCAGGTCCCACAGGAACGTGTCCAGGTGGGTTTGAATGTCTCCAGAGAAGGAGACTCCACCACCTCTCTGGGCAGCCTCTTCCAGGGCTCTGCCACCCTCACAGCAAAGAAGTTCCTCCTCATGTTCAGATGGAACTTCCTGTGTTCCAGCTTGTGCCCGTTACCTTTTTTCCTGTCACTGGGCACCGCTGAGAAGAGCCTGACCCCATCCTCCTGACACCCGCCCTTTAGATATTGCTCAGCACCAATGAGGTCCCCTCTCGGTCTTCCCTTCTCCCAGCTGAACAGCCCCAGGTCTCTCAGCCTTTCCTCGTAAGAGAGATGCTCCAGGACCCTCATCATCTTTGTAGCCCTCTGCTGTCCCCTCTCCAGCAGTTCCCTGTCCTTCTTGAACTGCGGAGCCCAGAACTGGACCCAGGACTCCAGATGTGGCCTCCCCAGGGCAGAGCAGAGGGGGAGGATGACCTCCTTCCACCTGCTGGCCACGCTCTTCTTGATGAACACCTCCCACCAGACCAGGTTGCTCCAAGCCCCATCCAGCCTGGCCTTGAACCCCTCCAGGGATGGGGCAGCCACAGCTTCTCTGGGCAACCTGGGCCAGTGTCTCACCACCCTCACAGCAAAGAATTTCTTCCTGAGATCTCATCTAAATCTCCCCTCTTTCAGTTTTAAACCCTTCCCCCTTGTCCTATGGCTCCCCTCCCTGATCAAGAGTCCCTCCCCATCTCTGCTGGAGCCCCTTTAGGGACTGGAAGGGGCTCTAAGGTCTCCCCGGAGCCTTCTCTTCTCCAGGCTGAACACCCCCAACTCTCTCAGCCTCTCCTCACAGCAGAGGGGCTCCAGCCCTCTGACTGTCTTTGTGACAACCAGTTAGGACCTGCACAATTAGGACCCGCGGCCAGCGAGTTTTGGACTTTACTCCCGGGACCCCTCGGCTGCCGCCAGCCCCCCGGCAGCAGCCAGCGCCCGAGCAGCCCTCTCCCACCATCTCCCCCGCCCCGCTCCTAACATGGCGGACCGACACCTTCCCACCAAGAACTACGCGCCCCAGCATGCACCGCTCCGCGCCGCACGGCATGCCAGGAGCAGGGGGCCGCACGCCTGCCAAGGCTCTCGCCCCAGAACGGAAGTGCCCCCTGACCTTGCCGGAAGTGCTTGTGAGGCAGCTGGCCCGACACGGCGGGGGCCCTGCGAGCGGGGCGGAGGGAGCGGCGCTGCCGAGTGAGTGGCCGCGGGGGCGGCGGGGGACGGCTCCGCTGGGGGTGGTGAGACCCCGCCGCCGTCGAGAGGGGGAAAAGCGGGTGGGAAATGGCGAAGAGGGAGTTCCCGGCTCCTGCCCCTCCGAGGGGAGCGGGCCTCGGCCTCCGCGCCGCGCTCCCCCCGCTGCCAGAGGCCGGGGGGAGCTGGAAGGGAGGCGGACGGCGGAGCGGAGAGGCTTTGGATCGGCCGTGGGGACGCGGGGAGCCGTCGGGGGGGTGTGTGTGTTGGGGTGCGGAGCCAGGTCGGGGTTCCCCCGCCGGGACGGCGGCGAAGGGCGCGTTTCTCTCCTCTGCGTGCGGGAGTGCAGCCGTCTCCTTGAAATCCTGGCGCCGCCGGGAAAGGGGCTTTCCGGAACGTTGTTTTTTTTTAATTAAATACCGCTTTTAAACTTTTTCCGCCACAAATGACGTCCACCCTCTTCCCACGCCAGGCCCTAGAGAGAGGGGAAAAACTAAGGCCAGAAGAATTTAGGTTGCACCCCCAGGGGTTGTTATACCAAGGTGAGAAGTGCTGGTTAAAGTGCTTTAACTGTCATGGTCGATGAACGTAAGCAAAGCAAGGTTGACGGAAAAGGGTGACACACTTACGGGTAATAAGAAAAATAAGCTTTTGAGTTCTCTCTGTTCCTCAGAGGAAGATTCTGCTTTAGTATAAGGGGACCCGAGCATCGGTAACTTATTGATGGCTTCAGATATATGTATGAAAATGGCGATGGAAGCAGTTAACTTTGACGGCCAGTTTAATCTGTGCGTAATACTACACGCAGCAGCTTTATTAAAGGTCTTTAATGCTATAGATTGCGAGTTGAGCCGTGTACTGTAGGGAGACTTAGATGGTCATAGGCCATTTTTTTACTTGGGTTTGCTGAAGATCACTTGCAGAAGTTCCATTTGGAAGCAAGCCAGAAAAACATAGATAAATATATAAATGAGAGACTTTTAGAATAAGAATCACTTCATGTGCTTTTTTCTGAATAATCTCTTACATGCTCCAGTTTCCTTCTTTTGCTATACTGTCTGTTCTCCCGTCCAGTTTCTCACATATACTAAGGACAAAACGAGACTGTTGGAAGAGAAATAATATTTATTAACTGAACAGTTGCTTAGAGGGGGAATAAGTGGTAATTAGGTTTTCTATAATACATCATCTACCACTTCTGCGCATGTAGCGCACACCTTATACCTCGAGATCAGCCTTTTCATGTGCTTAAGTTCCGTCAATAAAATTTTTGCTAACATTTTCCACAACATTGGGAGCTTTAAGATAGTCTTTAGAAACTTTGAGTACTTCAGTGTTTAGATTTTTTTCTTGTGTCAGAGAAAATTCTTTTTTTTTTCTATACTAGACCAGGTGATGAACAGCTTTAGGTAGTTTCATGTAGTCTTAACATGAAGATTCAATGTTGGTATGGTGACGAGAATCCAGTTGATTCTCTGAGGTACCTCCTATCTCCCAACCTCATATTTCTTTTCCTGATACATTTGTGTTCATGCTTCTGTCCCTTCTGCTTTGTGGGGGGGTAAATTAATATCTTTCAAAAGGGTACTTGGCTTCAGGTGTCTTAGTACTTTTTTGCAACTCTCGGTGTATACTACAAGAAACCCTTAAGTTTTTTCATAAAAAGTATGGGTTTTGTCAGATTAAAATAAAGGAATTTTGATGTATTTTGACAAGTTCTCTTGCACCTAGAAATGTTCAGAATTTAGATTATCTTCATTATGGGGTAGTTTGCATAACAGTAGTTTTTAATGGATGCTTATAATGAGAGGGCAGAAAGCCATGCTTTATAAAATCTTGCAATATGTGAGCAGCTTCTTTTCCCCTCACAGCGAGACATGTACAATACAGGGCTTTTATGGTATGATAGGAAGAAAACAGTAACTTTTTTTTTTTTTTTCCCTTAAAACTTCTTGGGAGTTACTGAAAAGGAAAGTTTCCTTTGATAGAAAAAGAGCATTTTATGTGCGATCTTTGCTCCATACCCGATATCCTTCCTTGTCTCCTGCTTATCTTAATTAGCCTTCACCTGCATTATACCCTGCTGTCACACTGCAGCCTGCCCCTGAATGTTTGGATTTTAGTGCCCCTGAGTATGGAATAGGGAATCAGCTGATTTGGAAATCACACCATACTGGTTTTCCCTTGTTTTTTCTAAATATGCTTCAATCCTTATTTATATTAATTAATTTTTCATGCGTACTAACAACGAATGCTAAACTGAAGAGCAGTGTTTTTAATAAGTTAGTATATAGGATCAAGAACAGGACTAGAATTTAGGCTTGAACAGTGAGAGGCTGCTGTTTTAACGCACAACAGCCTTTGTTTACTGATGGACTAATATACAAATGATACCCAGAAAATGTCACATTTGGCTTCTAAACTGACCTAGGAATTGTGAAAGCATTTGTGTTATTTGCCCCACATTTTTGGAAACTTGATAGCGTGGAATACAGAAATGTCACCAGCTGAAGCACACAAAGGCCGTGTGTGCCTTGTGCGACCAATGACTTGGAAGCTGTTTTGAGTTTCCTTAGACCAGAATCTGAGTTTTTAAAGAGATTTCTGTGGGATCAAAGAATCTGAGTGCTTGAAATGTTTGCATAGATTTAATTTTCTCATGCTAACCAGAATAAAGCAACGGGGTTCTAGAATCTGTACAGTGGTTGTGTGTATTAAATTAGTGTATGACCTTCAAGTCTATTCCGGTCTCATCAACATACAAAATATACAAGGAAATGATATTCTGGAAATTCTGGGAAGCTTGGGAGATGAGCACACAGCTTTGGGAGGGAGGTGAGAAGGTCACGGACGTGCTTCATTATTTTTTTTCTTGCATTTGATGCTCAAGAGAAGCAGGAAAGACATCAAACTGAACTCGCTATGCCGGAGTATTTCTTCTCAGAGTTGTAAGGCAGGGAGTTGAGCTGCCTAATTGGTAATGCCACATAAGCCTCTTGAAGGAGAAATGGAATCGTGAATGCAGTTCAACAAAAATTAGCGGTTCTTTGCAGGAGTCTGAAATAGTCAGGTCAGAAATATATAATAATAAAAAAGGCAAATGAGTGTTCAGAAAACTTTGATTGTTCTCTTCCCTACTGCTGCATTGGTGGAGTCTTGGGGGAGTCAGACAGGGGCAGCTATAAAACGTGGAAAAGTAATAAAAATACAGATAGTTACCAGGCATCTTCAGAAATCTCACTCTTCCTGCTGTCTTGGCAAATGTTGTCATTTATATTGTTTGCGTTATACAGAAGGAAAACATAGTGACATGTTTTGCAATAAACAGAGTATTGGAAAATACAACGTAAGAAAAGAATTTCTGGTGAGA
Source organism: Numenius arquata (assembly GCF_964106895.1). NCBI lineage: Eukaryota > Metazoa > Chordata > Aves > Charadriiformes > Scolopacidae > Numenius > Numenius arquata. The sequence continues at coordinate 2,742,974 of NC_133579.1, forward strand.
GAACGTATCAGGTCACTTGACTTTCCTGTTTCTAACCTATTATTGAATACCTAAGGGCATGCAATTGTCAATTAAAAGAAAATGTCCCTCCATACTCCTTTTACTGTACACACAAGCACTAACTGGTGTGTGGCAGAGATTTCTACATCCTTCGTCTGTCTCATTTTTCTATGGGTAGTTTTTTTGTGGTTTTCATAGAAAGGTTAGAGTTGGAGGGGACCTTAAAGATCATCGAGTTCCAACCCCCTGCCCTGGGCAGGGACACCTCCCACCAGACCAGGTTGCTCAAAGCCCCATCCAGCCTGGCCTTGAACCCCTCCAGGGATGGGGCACAATGTGTTGGGGGATGTTAAATAACAAATCCAGATTTCTACCAAATAAACCAAATGTTACATGTTTTCTGTGCTGGTTTTTCAGGTGTGTTTCTTCTGTTCTTCCCGCTTATTTTTCCATAAACTTCTGAAGCAATAAGATAGTTGACTGAAAAAACAGGCTGAGGCTTGCGCAAGATCGTGTTAATGCTGTCTCAGGTAACTTGAGTGTAGTCGCTGGGAAGCAGATGAATTTCACAAAATAATAGTTTTGAACTGCAGTATCTTCTAATCTTCAAAAAATGTCAGGACACACTGAGCACTTCTTGATCCAGAAGAGGAACCAATATACTAACAAGTCATTACTGCTTTTTTTAGGGTTTTCAGATTTCCCAGGTTTCTTGTTTTTCTTTCCTTCTCTCCTCTTTGGTTGCATAGACTCTATGATTTTTCTGTGCTCTCTGCTGTCTGTATTTTGTCAGGACTCAAACTATACTTCTCATAATAGTCACGGTTATCTTTTTTGATTTTCATTTTTTTATCATAAATGCCACGCCTCTATCAGAACAGAGACTGAGTGATCCCAGCCTGTGTCCCTTGCTTACATGTCGAATGCGTCATATAAGAGAATGTATGATTTCTTTTTCTTAAAAGCAGGCAGGCTTTCTGCATCTTTTCCTTTTGGCTATAGAATGTTAGTTTTGTTCTATATTCAGAACCAGACTTGGATCCTGGAATAGCAGTATACATTTTACTCTTTTTTTCAGTTTATATTCATTTATTGGATTTAAACTGAGGACTAATATTGGCACACATCTCCCTTTTTGACGTTTATCCTTTTAATGAATTGTTATATTTATCTTTGGTTTTATTTTGCGAAGCTGAGGAAGCAAAACTAATTTTTCTTTCACACAACAGGCTCTTTGTCTTACCAGTAGTTCCTTTCTGTAGTTCTTGGTATTATAAATTCTTTTTCTTGCAAACAGGAATTCAGCGTTGTGTGTGGTGTTCCAGAGAAGTTGTTGCTTGTGTGAACAACGTTTCCTTATCTCTATTGCAAAGAAATTCATGATGTGTATTTGTCTCTTCCCCCCTGCCCTTGGTTGGGATTTTTTTTTGTCCCTACAGAGCAGCATCAGTTTATAGTTGACCACAAAAAAAAGTTCAATATAATTTTTGGAGGAACTAGTTGTTTTCTAGTCCAGTTGTTCCATGTTTCCCACATCATACTGTATTCTTGTAGAAAGTTTCTTTCTCATTTTTAAGATTACGCTCTTCTCACGTTTATTTAACCTCAGATGATATACCGAGTCCAGATTGCATCTTGTTTGAATTTCCTTTTTTCGAGGAAATGACTGATTCATTTTTTGGGTAGTGGATTAGTCCGGCGTGCCCTAAATCTGCTCATGCTTACTGCATTTTTATCCTGTTTTCCTTTTTAAAACAATTGAGCTCAGACCACTGAGCATGATTTTTTTTTTTTCTTCAAGTGTTAACACCTGTAGTATTATTATTTTTTTCTCTCTAATCATATGATAGCACATTTAATTTGATTTTATTAAAATGCTTGTTGCAGTGTTTTGGGACAGCTGTAATGTTTTGGTGTAGACATTTTTTCAATCCCCAGGGTCAAGTTATTCCAGGGCCTCCTCAAGTTGTTCTTTTACCTTGCAAGGTGTTAATATATTTCAGTTCTCGCTAACTAGCCTGTCTTTAGTCTTGTATTTAGTGGCATTATTTACATTGGAAACCAAGGCACATTTTATTGTCACCAGTACTTCCACAAAATGGTATCGCTACTTCTGTATTTTTTTAAATTATTCTTATTTATGAATCATAAGAGGTTTCACTGCTCTTCTGGAATGTAGGGACAGGCTTTGTGGCTGGAGAAAGAGGTAGCACAAGTCATCCTTCTTCTTGATTTTCTGTTGACAAAAACTGTTGAAATGGGGTGAAAGGTCCCGTCAGTTTTGTGCTGCAACTCTTCAGGCACCCAAATGAATTTCCTTGGATGAGTTCCTGGAATCACTGAAAATGGGGAAGGCATTTAGCACTCTGTATTAAGGTAGCTCTATGACAGCGTTCACAAATAAACTCTCAAAGGGCATTTCTGAATGTACCTTATATTCAGGAACTTTTCACCTGTAAAAGTACAGGTGAAGATGTTCCTTATACCAGTGGGGAAGGAAAATATTTTATAAGATATTTCTGTAAAGTCAGGATAATCTTCAACGACAGCAGTGTAAGTGGAGGATGCTTTTTGCTCAGTTCTCCACAGACAACTGAAAACCATTGATCATAGAATGGTTCTGATAGTGCGTATGCAGTTTGATGAGGTGAACACAACAATGTCCCTTCTCGTAAAAGCTTGAGGAAACGTTCAGACTGTGTCATATTTGTAGTTATGAAACAAGGGAGATGGAGAAAATCAGCCCCGAAGTGCTGCTGAGAAGTGAAGCTCTCGGCAATAGCGAAGAGCTTCATCTTCTGAAGAGATGGAGAGGTCTCTGTAAAACTTCCTCCAAATATTGCAGCTCCCTTCTCAACTTCCTTACACTTTTTCCTAAGCTTTTACCAGAAACACGGAAGGGAGGGGATGGGGGGAGTCATTTCTAGTCACGCCTGCCGCTCTGGGGTCCTTCTCTGCTGAGTAATCGCAGTTCGTGCCTCTGCTGTTGCTCGTTGCTTTTCAAAGCAATTACGTGGATTGTCAGAATTCCTAACAGTCTCTCCTGACCCTGGATATCGGCTGGGAAACCACCCAGAATCACTGGTGGTGTTTTCCTGAACCTGGGGGTACGCAACAGGAGTTCATTGATTTGTACAGGTTAATGTTTGGAGAGGCGCTGTTGACAGGAAAAGAATTGCAGGACAGCGAGTGAGTGGGTGGAGTTTCTCTTCCAAAGTTTTCTTTTCCACAGCAGAGATGCAGTTCATAGAATGGTTCGGATTGGAAGGGACCTTAAAGATCACCGAGTTCCAGTTCAGTGTAAAGAAACATCTATTGTACCTGAAGATACTGGGTTTGTTTTGCAAATAAGCACTTCCATTTCTCTAACTCTTTGGCTTCATTTACGTGGCAAAATACTTACGCGGCGGCCTGGATGTCAGTCTATAAGCTATGGAAGATCCTGGTTAACTTACCATGTGAATACCTACCTTAAACGTCTGAAGGAGATTATCTAGGTGACATTGGTGGTGTATCGGGAACTGTCAATCTTCTGGGAACAACAGGTTGGAGACCAGGTATTTAGCACACGCTGATTAGCCTGATCCCTGAGCCTCCTCTTCTCCAGCCTGAACAGCCCCAGTTCTCTTGGCCTCTTCTTCCATCACAGATGCTCCAGTTCCTCGGTCACCTTTGTGGCGCTCTGGAAGACTCAGTTCAGTCTGGCATGTAATGGGGAGCCCAGAGCTGGCCCAGCACTCCAGATGTGTCCCACCAGTGCTGAGTGGAGGGCAGGCCCACCTGCCTCAACCTGCTGGTGACATTCCTCCTAACAGCCAGGGGTGCTGTTGGCCACTGTTGCTGGCTCATGTTCAACTTGGTGTCCACCAGCGTCCCCAGGTGTCATTCTGCAAAGCTGCTTTCCAGTTGGTTGGCCTCCAGCTGGTACTGGTGCCTGAGGTTTAAATGAGATCTTAGGAGGAAATTCTTTGCTGTGAGGGTGGTGAGACCCTGGCCCAGGTTGCCCAGAGAAGCTGTGGCTGCCCCATCCCTGGAGGGGTTCAAGGCCAGGTTGGATGGGGCTTTGAGCAACCTGGTCTGGTGGGAGGTGTCCCTGCCCATGGCAGGGGGGTTGGAACTGGATGATCTTTAAGGTCCCTTCCAACCCAAACCATTCGGTGATTCCCAAGATGCAGGGCTTTGCATTTCCCTTTGATGAAATTCAGATGTTTCCTGATGGCCCATTTCTCCAGCTTGCCAAGGTCCCTCTGAAGGGCAGATCAACCACTCCTCTATTCACAGCATTGTCAACTGTTCTCTCAATCTTTTTCTGTAGACAATCCGTTCGGTCTCTCAAGTGCCTTTTGCAGTGTGGCAAAACTTGCTTTCGTTACCTCCCCACTACTGTTGCATGGATGGTGTTTGTAGTGATGAAAGTCATAGGCTCTTGAAATAACTCAGCTTCATAGTCAAGGGTCTTTAAAAAGCTTAAGGGAACAACTTCTTTACAAAGTAAGCTAAAATTTTAAGATTCTTGACTATGGTAGGGATCTCTGGATAGCAGCGATAAGTTTCAAAACATAACATTTTCAAAATGCAATGTTTTCAAAACGTAATGCTGATGACCATTGCCTGCTGTGTATTGTCAATTCGCTTCTGAAGGGTGGTTGTGATACCATAAGGGCTAATAACTAAAGCTGACTTGAGAAATTGTACCACTGACTCAAAATATTCCCCCTTGTGTTTTTTCAGACGCTCCTGCTGCAAAAACTGCTGTTGAAAAGAAAGAAATTTTTTTTATACGAAGAGAATGGGTAAGTTCATCCTCTTAGAGGTGGGGGTTTTGTGTCCTGTAACGTGAAGCATTTTCTCTTTTCCAGTGTTAGACGAGGTGGACTGTAGGAGTTTAAATGTTGACCTTCTCACTATTTTTCTTGTAGTCTCAAAAGTTAATGGAACTTCCTACAAATGGTTTTTAGGAGGATTTTGTCGAGTGGCTCTTCGTTAGTCGAGAGACTTATTCAGAGTCCATCTGTCTAACGAGAAATTTCACTTGCTTAATGTGTGTCGTGCTGAAAATGCACATGCCAAAATGAGATGCCCTTAGGCTTTTATAGCACTAAACTTTTAGGTAGCGGACAAGAAAATTTCGCTCCGTACTGTTTTAAATATTTTTTTGTTTGTTTGTTAACTAAGGTTGGCCTGTTGAATTCTAGCAAAGAGATCATAACAAGCACTGATTTCTGATAAATTACATTGTGCGTGTGTGTGAGATCTGATGAAATGTCTGAAACTGTTCTCTCTGCCTCTACAAAGGCCTGGTTAATGAAACGTGATGGGACAGACTCTGGTTTTATCGGTACTTTTCCTGAATGTATTTCAGCACGTTTGGCACTCCCAGTACTTCATTAAAATTGGCAATAACTACACGATCATTCAATTTTAACTTGAAATTCACAAAGCGACTTAGTTGATTGGGGAATGTTATATTTGCTATAACACTAGATAACATGCAAGGTACTTAATATAATTAATATAATTTCTGTTCTTTGTTTTGTCAGGAGGAGAAACAACACTAGCCATTGAATGTCAAGTTTGTAGTCTATATCTGTTTTATCCTCCATACTTCTGCATACAATCATGAAATGCTGGCAGCGTATTACTTTTCTAGAAGCATACAGATCTCTCTGTTATGCTTTTCCAAGCTGGAAGAACTTCCAGGACTTGAATTTTTAACTTTCTGTCAAGATTGATACCATTCTAAAAATCAAGTTTTATGTGCAGTGACAAAGTATTTTTAATGGAATTCTAGCAATACTTGCTATGTTAGTCCCTTAGAAAATAAAATATTTGAAAGAAGGTGTTAACTTTCCAGTTTGAATTTGATAGGAATTGTATATTTAGCAGGGTGGGGGTTTTTTACTCTCATTTTTTCAAAAATATTTTAATAGTACTGCAGTCGTTATTACGGAAGAGTTTACAGGAACATATAAAGAATGACTGCAGAGAGAGCTGTCCTGGTGTTCTGGTGTCTGATGGTGCTGAGGGAGAAGGGAACAGAAAAAGTATAATCAAAAGTGCTGTGGGGAGAATTCCCAAATTTCATAGACTTATAGAATGGTTTGGATTGGAAGGGACCTTAAAGATAATCCAGTTCCAACCCCCTGCCCTGGGCAGGGACACCTCCCACCAGACCAGGTTGCTCAAAGCCCCATCCAGCCTGGCCTTGAACCCCTCCAGGGATGGGGCAGCCACAGCTTCTCTGGGCAGCCTGGGCCAGGGTCTCACCACCCTCACAGCAAGGAATTTCTTCATAAGATGTGATCTAAATCTCCCCTCTTTCAGTTTAAAACCCTTCCCCCTCGTCCTATGGCTCCACTCCCTGATCAAGAGTCCCTCCCCATCTCTCCTGGAGCCCCTTTAGGGACTGGAAGGGGCTCTAAGGTCTCCCTGGAGCCTTCTCTTCTCCAGGCTGAACCCCCCCAGCTCTCTCAGCCTGTCTTACCTGTGCTTCAAAAAGCGTGCTTTTTTCCTTTTGCAGTGTGTCTTTTTAAATATTAGATAATTAGGTATTTAAAAGCCGGGCAGACATAGTGCTTAGAGATGTGGTTTAGTGATGGTTTCTGTCAGTGTTGGGTTGATGGTTGGACTCTATGATCTTAAAGGTGCCTTCCAACCCAGGCGATTCTGTGATTCTATGATTGTTTGATATGTATTTAGGTAACTTTTAATAAGTACCAATACGATAAACAGCAATAGCCTCATGGAGGGAAGCAGGAGCATGTTCAATTCACTTGAGAAGGTCTAAAGGAAAATTTCATCCCTATTTAGATTTTAGAAATCAGGTCAGAATTTGGTGATGGAGAAATGAGAGAGATGTCTGTAAAAAAAAAACATTCCTACTTTTGCAAAAATTCTTACTTTAAAACATTGCTGAGCGCTTCAGAGAAGTCATCTTCAAATATGCAGAATGCTTCTGTCTGATTTTTCGGTTGTGTTGGGTTCTTCGGCCTGCAAACGCAGTGGTAGAAAAGGCTGCAGTTTGTGTTCTTAGGGCTGTGAGTCAGCCCTTGTGTCCTGAACCTGTTCCTCTGTTTCCCGTTACAGATGGAGAAGAGAAAACGTACGGTGGGTGCGAGGGCCCAGATGCTATGTATGTGAAGTTAATATCCTCCGATGGCCACGAGTTCATTGTAAAAAGAGAGCATGCATTAACATCAGGAACGATAAAAGCGATGTTGAGTGGACCAGGTGGGTACAAAAGGTTTAGTGCCTTCACCTCCTTTGTTCTCACTTTGGGACAGTTTGAATTTATATCGAGTGAAAGTTGGAATAAATGATAACTTTTCCAGATCCTGCCTAGTTCCTGTTTCCAGTGGAACACCCCGCCTCAGTGGGGTGTTGTGCCACCAGGTGTATAACTGGACTCTGCTTGTGGACAGTTAATGATCTCATAGCGTCATTAGTACCGGTTTCCCCTGGTAGGAGAACTTGACGGTGTTCCATTCAAAACAAATCCAAAAGAGTTGGCAGCTCTTCATTGCCCCGTCTGTGGTAGAAGGTTTAGTGTTACTGGATGCACCTGGGGAGGAATAACCCCCCACCCCGGTACAGGCTGGGGGTGACCTGCTGGAGAGCAGCTCTGTAGAGAGAGACCTCGGAGTTCTGGTGGACAACAAGTTGCCCATGAGCCAACAATGGGCCCTTGTGGCCAAGAAGGCCAATGGCATCCTGGGGTGCATCAAGAACAGCGTGGCCAGGAGTTGGAGGGAGGTCATCCTCCCCCTCTGCTCTGCCCTGGGGAGGCCCCATCTGGAGCACTGGGTCCAGTTCTGGGCTCCCCAGTTCAAGAAGGACAGGGAACTGCTGGAGAGGGGACAGCAGAGGCTACAAAGATGATGAGGGGACTGGAGCATCTCTCTGATGAGGAAAGGCTGAGGGACTTGGGGCTTTTTAGTCTGGAGAAGAGAAGACTGAGGGGGGATCTGATCAACACCTATAAATACTGAAAGGGTGGGTGTCAGGAGGATGGGGCCAGTCTTTTTTCAGTGGTGCCCAGGGACAGGACAAGAGGGAACGGGAACAAACTGGAACATGGGAAATTCCATCTCAACATGAGGAGGAAGTTCTTTGCTGTGAGGGTGGCAGAGCCCTGGCAGAGGCTGCCCAGAGAGGTGGTGGAGTCTCCTTCTCTGGAGACATTCCAAACCCACCTGGACACGTTCCTGTGGGACCTGCTCTGGGTGACCCTGCTCCGGCAGGGGGTTGGACTGGGTGATCATTTCAAATGTAATTGTGTTCTGAGACTTGAGCAATGGATAAATTCATCAGTATCTAAGAGGGATGAACTGTACTTGCAGGTGCCCTTCCCTCCAGCACAACTAGGGTTTCCCTGTCCCTCCCGCCTGCTGTTTTCCCGGCGTATCCAGTTAACGTGTCTTTGAGGTTTCAACCCTCTCTCAAATCTGCCTGAAACTGGCTGAGAAATGCAAAGCTGGTGGGATGACAGGAAGGACTGCATATGCAGGGACAAAACACCTGTAAACCCTTTTTTTCTTATAAGACAGCTAGAAATTTGGATGGATACTGCTTTTTTTTTTTTTTTTTTTTTTTTAATTTAAACATTGTTGCTGTGACCCTTAGAGCTGAGCCCAGGACAGTTTCAGAGCACCTCTCAAGCAACAATCAACATGAAACCTACATTTCTGGTGTAGTTGTTCGGAGTATTGTCAATAGGCTGCAGTATCAGCCTATTAGGCGGAGTATCTGCAATAGGCCAAAATAAATACTTTGTGATGTTAATATTCTCGAGGGTTGTGACTGTGGCACATCCTGCTTTACACTGAAGAACCTAATACCCAAAAATATGGGAGTTATGCACGTCTATTTAGAATGTGTTGCATCAGTGCTGGGGAGGGACTCTTTATCGGGGAGCGGAGTGATGGGAAAAGGGGTAATGGTTTTGGACTGAAAGAGGGGAGATTGAGATGAGATTTTAGGAAGACATTCTTTGCTGTCAGGGTGGTGAGACCCTGGCCCAGGTTGCCCAGAGAAGCTGTGGCTGCCCCATCCCTGGAGGGGTTCAAGGCCAGGCTGGATGGGGCTTTGGGCAACCTGGTCTGGTGGGAGGTGTCCCTGCCCAGGGCAGGGGGTGGGAACTGGATGATCTTTAAGGTCCCTTCCAACCCAAACCCTTCCATGATTCTGTGATAGTGTGGTAAAGCGTTTCATTTTGCAGCAAATTGAGATTCTGATGTTTGGTTTGGTGTTTTGTTTTTGTTGTTGTTTTTTCTACAGGACAGTTTGCAGAAAATGAGACAAATGAGGTGAATTTTAGAGAGATCCCATCCCATGTCCTATCCAAAGTATGCATGTATTTCACCTACAAGGTCCGCTATACTAACAGCTCGACGGAGATTCCTGAATTCCCAATTGCACCTGAAATTGCACTGGAACTTCTGATGGCTGCAAACTTCTTAGATTGTTAAATAAAAATAAATTATAATTAAAAAAAAAAAAAAACAAACCACAAAATGTAAAACTTTTTTCAGTATTTAATACATGTAGTTGAGTTAGTCCCTTTTTCCAGATAGCATGTTGCGTGTGTGCTGTTGAGAACTGTAAAGTTCACTGCAGAGGCGGTCGCCTTCAGTCCTTTTGCAGAATAGCAATCCTTCCGTTGAAGTTTGTTTTGCTGCTTGACACAAATAAGGACCTTTTCACAAACTGAGACAAATAAACAAATCTGCCAATTAGTAGATGGCTACGCCTTATCCTTTAGGTGTGCTAGAACTTTTGCTTTTCATCCAACCACCGTAGAAAATCCTGGAGTTTAGTCTAACGCTCTCTGAAAGGTAATTATCGTTAAAGACGAGTAGCTGGTTTAGGGTTTCTGACTTTCTCTCCTTGTTAAAGTTTCTAAACATCTGAACTTTATCTCCGTTGTGAGGTGGCTGTCCTGGAGTGTGCTTACACCAACGGGGGGCGAGGCGCGTCCCCCCCCGAGGTCTGTGTAATGACAGCGACGTTCCGTGCAGGCTGGAAGTGGAGGACATAGGAGAATGCTTAAGGCTTTTAATTTAAATCATAGTATAGACACGCGGAAAGGTGTTCTTGATGCGCTTTTCTTTTCTAACCTGAGTTTTCCCTGCTAGTAATTACAAACGTTGCAGTCACTGGTCTGTACGGGAAGACACTGATCCTACTGACAGTGACTTTGAAGGGGAAAAAATGAGTGTGAAAATCTGTGTATATTATCTTCTGTATAACATATATTCTTAATGTACTGTCACTTGACCCGATACTGATTTTATATGATTTCAGTTCTGGTTTATTTTTCTTGTTGTGATTGTAAAGTCTGTATTTAATCTTTAGAGTAGCGCTCATTGACGTTTTGTAACGTAGGAACCGAGAAGACAGCAGTTATCCCATCTTTTACCTCCCCCTTGGATCCACGGACAAAGCCCCTGAAACGCGGAGGTCTTTTCTATTTGAAGGAAAGGGCATTAAGCAGATGTTTAAGGAGCTGTTTTATAAATTTCATAGGTATTTTCAATGTTTTTATGAATATTTTAGAGGAAAAGGCTCAGCAAGCCACTGACCTAGTGCTGGAGCGGGACACGTCACCTTGTGGTAGTTGCCTGCGCTATAAGTTCTTTGTTCAAAACAAGGTTCCGTAAAGGAAAAAGAAAAAAAATAAAATTAAACTTGAGACCAGAAGTTGCTTTTTGTTCGGCTGCAGCCCGAAGAGCCACAAATCATCTGTAAATGAGAATAAATGGAAGGCGTCATAAAAAACGATGCAGGACGGATGTAGCTGGTATTTCCAGCAGCTGCTGCTGCTTCAGCTTTGCTTCCATGGAGAAGGATCCCACCCAGAAATGGTAGGACCTCTTTGTCCACGGGCCGAGGGCTGAAACTCTCCTCTAAACCCGTTTATCAACGTAAATGCAATTTTGGAGAGGTTTTTCTGGACAAAAACTAATAGAATCCCATAGATGATGCAGTCCACGTGGAGGAGTTCCGTTCCCACAGGTGAAGTGTCACCCTGGGCTTGAGGGACACCTGGGAGAGGAGCTGACGTTCCCATCACCCGGGTGTCACCAGGACACCCGGGAGAGGAGCTGACTCCCATCACCGGCTTTGACGCAATTTGTGGTGTTTCACCTGGGGCTGTTTGGGACCAGGCGGGTTTTGCAGGATAAAGCCGAGGTGCTGCCTGACATCCCGGGTGCGGGCACCCTCCTCGGTGCTCTAAGTTGTTTTTTGGGAGAGCACTAAAGAGAGAAAGAGGCTGGGAATTCCCTAAAAGGCCAGGGAATACCCACAGGGAGATTTTAGTCCCAACTGCGCTTCAGTCCAAGTGACTCTGAAGGTCTTTGGCCGTTTTCAAAAGTCTTGAGGTTAACAGCGTGAAGTGAAAAATTACGTAGTTTAAAATCGAAGTAAAAAGGATGTCATTTTTGTTTAAAAAGGTGGGGTTTTTTCCCTTCCCCCTCCCTTTTTAACCGTCCCAATCCAATCTCCTGCTAAAACACGTTGCGTTTTATCATTTTGTATTTCGCCGGTAGGGTAAAATAGCTGCTTTAGTTCTCAATAATAATTTTGTTGGTATTTTTTTCTTGGGCTTAATGTATGATAGAGTGGCTTTGAAGACTCAGGAAGGGCAGTAGTGTCCCGCAGCGCACTATTGGCAAACCCACCCGCTGTTACCTGCAGATTTCTAAGGGGGAGGGAGGGAAAGGGGATGGGGGAGAGGGAGGGGACGGAGGGAATTAGTGCTGTTTCCGTGGCAGTGACGTGGGAATGCTGATCGTTCAGACGATTGGAAACTTAAAACCACGCTTAACCCCCTCCCCCGAGTTCTAAATAAATTTCAAAATGGAAACATTTGTAAACCTGTGTTTTCTGGTGATTTGTGACTTCTCGGGGCGAGTCTTCCCGTGTAGAATCACGGCTTTCCTGGCGACGTGGTGAGCAAATCGCTAAGAGCATTAGTGTTGGGGCAACAGGTGGTAAAACTGCATAAAATTAAAGGGCTTTTTCATAGTTCTGAAGAGTTCCATAGATTTAAAGTTTTTAGGTATCTTGGTGCACGAATTCGGTTTCTCATCAAAGAAGTAACCGACCAAAGGGTGATGTCGCACAGCCTTGAAGAGGATATTTTGAAGACTCGATGTGTCCCATAATATTCCTTTTTACACAGAAAGCTGCTTGAACTTCACACCGAAACGCTGATTTCACCATGAAAAGTTGCAAATTCTTTCCCGAGGGTAAGGGATGAGAGAAGCCCTACCGGATTCTGGGGTTTGGGTGTTGGAGTAGAAGCTGCTGGAGGAGCCTCTGCCGGTCCCGAGGGGAGATGGTCTGTGCATCCAGAGCTGTGCCAGACGTGGAGGAACTTCTTGGTTCTGAGGCTGAAGAAAGGAGGATCCACCACCAAGATTCACCATTGGAAAACCCCTCTCAAAGGCAGTTCTTCAGCAACGGTACTAAGTGTGGAAAATGGGTTGCTTTTGGCTGGTTTTATCACCAAACTCCACAGGTCTGAGTTGCAGCAGCAGCTCTTTGGGGTTTTTCAGCCTTTCTTCTTGTCACTCTTCCCCTTCCTCCCACCAGACCAGGTTGCTCCAAGCCCCATCCAGCCTGGCCTTGAACCCCTCCAGGGATGGGGCAGCCACAGCTTCTCTGGGCAACCTGGGCCAGGGTCTCACCACCCTCACAGGAAAGAATTTCTTCCCGAGATCTCATCTAAATCTTCCCTCTTTCAGTTTAAAACCCTTCCCCCTCGTCCTGTCACTACACTTCCTGACAGAGTCCCTCTCCTTTGGCACAAAGGATTTAATTTCTCTTTTCACACAGGGAAAAGCTTCCCGCTTTATCATCCTAAATTGACCCAGAAAGTTTTCCCGAAGTGACTCTCCGTTTGAGTCACAATTATTTGGAGCAAAACTACTTGAAACCCGTAAATGATACATGGCTGTTGCGCTAACATTTAAGCCGCTTTCAGATTTGTCAGGGAGCACTTCAATAATGAAAAAGATTTGACTTGTAATAAACAACTACGACAACCACAGAACTGCCTGAAAAGATTTAGCTGAAATAATCTAGTAACTGCTCATCCGTTGTGTTTCCGTAACACAGCTCCCTTTCCCGGTAGTCACACCCCGTATGAAGGCTTGTCTTTCCCCAGGGACATTAAATAAACAATCTCTAAACTCTTCCAATCTAGACAATTGTAGGAGTCTAAGACCAAAGAGCAACTTAATTTCAAAAATTATACTTATCAGGACCTTCTTCATTGGCTGTGAAGTCAGAGCCACTTCCTAATATTCCGAAGAACGGAATCAAGCAGGTGTTCACTCCCGGGCTTCCCTGAGAAGCCTTCAGTTACAGGTTAAAAAAACCCCAACGGACCCAAATTATAGTTATATTTCAATATTAAAGGTATTTCTTATCTCTGAGCGGAGTCTGAACCCACGTATTTGACAGACACAGTAATCAACCTGCTCCCGTGGGCTCTGGAAACGGATGCTTTTGATGTGGAAGAACTTCTAACAATGACATTACCTTGCACTTTTTAATATATTCATCTATTTCGTTGAGTATAGGTCCTATACAAGCCTCGTTATTTTAATTATTAATAGCTTTTATCTTCATGGGGTTTTTTTTATGGTTTGTAAAATCTTTACAGCATTTATAAGAGTTGGAGGATTACTGGTGCCAAAAACCAGTGGCTTGACAATTAAAACAAATTGGTAATTACGGCATATCGCTGAAACAGGCAATTCCACCCCTGTCTCTGGTCACACCTCCTTCTTCTTCCCCTGCGGTCACTGGAACAACTGGGTGGCCACAGAACAGGAACGATTCTTCTCCTGAGCTGATGGAAAATCATTTCGGTAGATTAGTGCTGCCGTGGGTCCTGCACCTGGGGAGGAATAACCCCCCACACTGGTACAGGCTGGGGGTGACCTGCTGGAGAGCACCTCTGTAGAGAGAGACCTGGGAGTTCTGGTGGACAACAAGTTGCCCATGAGCCAACAATGTGCCCTTGTGGCCAAGAAGGCCAATGGCATCCTGGGGTGCATCAGGAAGAGCGTGGCCAGCAGGTGGAGGGAGGTCATCCTGCCCCTCTGCTCTGCCCTGGGGAGGCCCCATCTGGAGCACTGGGACCAGTTCTGGGCTCCCCAGTTCAAGAAGGACAGGGAACTGCTGGAGAAGGGACAGCAGAGGCTACAAAGATGATGAGGGACCTGGAGCATCTCTCTTACAAGGAAACGCTGAGACACCTGGGGCTGTTGAGCCTGGAGAAGAGACGACCGAGAGGGGACCTCATCAACGCTAAGCAATATCTAAAGGGCAGGTGGCAAGAGGATGGGGTCAGGCTCTTCTCAGTGGTGCCCAGGGACAGGACAAGGGGCAACAGACACAAACTGGAACATGGGAAATTCCATCTCAACATGAGGAGGAACTTCTTTGCTGTGAGGGTGGCAGAGCCCTGGAAGAGGCTGCCCAGAGAGGTGGTGGAGTCTCCTTCTCTGGAGACATTCAAACCCACCTGGACACGTTCCTGTGGGACCTGCTCTGGGTGACCCTGCTCTGGCAGGGGGTTGGACTGGATGATCTCCAGAGGTCCCTTCTGACCCCTGCCATTCTGCAACTCCGTGCTAAGCTGAAAGCCACAGATCCCGCAGTGACTGTAAAATTGTCAAATCCTACACAAGAGGAGAAACGGAAGCGTGTGACGGCCGAGAACAGGCTGCCCCTCTTCTGCAGATGCTGCACTTGGAGCAGATCAGGAATAAGGCAAAACCTTTCCCTCAGCCTCCATTTATCCCTTGGAAAGTCCCGGGATGGATGTGATAATGTGCCTGTTATTACCCAGAACTAAGACAAAAATGAAACAAGCCGTTGATGACAAAGCTACAGCATCACTTGGGAATAAAACAACAATAAAATCTAAAGCTAAGATGTCTAGTGGACTTGGGCAAAACAAATCAGGCTCCTGTGTTCTTATAGCGGCAGAAGCTGTGAAGAAGCAGCAGCAGAAATAATTCAGTAGGTAGAAGACTGACAGAGAAAAAAAGGGAGAGCAGAAGAAAAAAAAAATATTTGGTAATGTTTGAAAGCATTACGGATAATGGAGAGAGTGGAATATAAAATTATAAGGATCTTAATCAAACATATTTGACCTCTGTGGAACTGGTGAGATACATCAGAAAATTATCAAGTAAATGCAGTTTGAACATTAGTTGCATTTTTTTCTGTAAACGGAAGATAATGCAAACTCTGATTTCTGGATCAAACTGATGAATATTTACAGAATCGTTTTCAGCGGGAGGTACAATTTTCATTATTTGCTCTATATGTTTTTGGTAGGTGAGTCATAATCACGCGTTTG
Organism: Numenius arquata; assembly: GCF_964106895.1. Classification (NCBI taxonomy): domain Eukaryota; kingdom Metazoa; phylum Chordata; class Aves; order Charadriiformes; family Scolopacidae; genus Numenius; species Numenius arquata. The sequence goes on from NC_133579.1 coordinate 2,758,356, forward strand.
ATCAGATCCATGCGAGACACCTCCTGAAATAATGAAGGTAAGAGATGAAATTCCTCTTCCCCCTAAAGTTTTGAATATTTGGGACCCAGACGTCCAATCCTTAACGTTTCTGGCCAAACTTAAGACTGACTGGTGCAGGATCAGGCTGCAGCAGCCAGGTACTAAAGCTTGCTTATTTAAAAACCAAACAGATTTGGCATCGGCTCTCTCTACACCTGCGCCGGCTTAGGAAGGGTTAACTGCAAAAGTATTTTCTTCTACATTTCGCATAGGTAAAGGTCAGCGCTGAAACGAACTGCAAATTACAATATAACCAACTCCTTGTGAAATCTACCCACTCGGGGATTTGGGGCCTTTCATTGCTGAGATTACTGAATAACTCAGAACAAAGAATACGATGAGCCATCGCAAAATCAAGAAAGGAACCGCGCTGGAGGAAGAAAATACTGATATTCACATCAAGCCTTTCTGGGAGTCTGCTAATAGTGTTTGTTCTCTGATTGCGCTTGAGGGATTGAGTCCCTAACGCGCTGTGCACTCTACAAACACGCTTATTAAGAAGCAGGTTCCCAAGGCGTGGGGAAAGGGAAAAAACCCGATAAAACACAGGGTAATTCTCCAGCTGCCCCCATCCCCAGGACGATGATGAGCTAAAAATGTTACGCGTGTATATTAGGGAATTACACGACACTTTAAAAAACAAACAGGTGACAACAGCCCTAAAAGACAGCTTTGGTAGAGCTGTAAGAATAAACCCTGCTCGAAGGGAATTTCCTGACAGGGGTGTTCTAGTCACCAGTGCCAGCTGCAGAGTAACTCGTTAGGTTCTCATACACCCAGTTAAATTAGGGTGGGTAGCTGTTTGTGCTTTATTGTTTATCTGAAGGGAAAACCGCCCCTTGCTTTTCATGCCCGCTACCCTTAGGAATGGGATTTGCAGCACCGATCATCTCAGTAAACAGTATTTTAGTCCAAAATGTGGTAGGTACCTTGTTTTTAACATTGCAAAGCTCCGAGTGGTAGGAGAAAAGACTTCTCAAACGTAAGGACAGGAAAGGATGTAAGGATGGGCTGCATCAAGAGATGTGTTGCCAGCAGATCCAGAGAGGTGATTCTGCCACTTTGCTCTGGTGAGACCTCACCTGGAGCACTGTGTGCAGGTCTGGAGCCCTCAATATAGAAAGGACATGGACCTGATAGAGAGGGTCCAGAGGAGGGCCACCAAAATGATCAGGGGTTTGGAGCACCTCTGCTACGAGGACAGGCTGAGGGAGCTGGGGTTGTTCAGCCTGGAGAAGAGGAGGCTCCGGGGAGACCTCATAGTGGCCTTCCAGTACCTGAGGGGGGCTACAGGAAGGCTGGGGAGGGTCTGTTTACAAAGGCCTGCAGTGACAGGACGAGGGGCAATGGTTTTAAGTTGGAGAAGGGGAGATTTAGATTGGATATTAGGAAAAAATTCTTTACCATGAGGGTGGTGGAACACTGGAACAGGTTGCCCAGGGAGGTGGTTGAGGCCCCTTCCCTTGAGATATTCAAGGTGAAGCTCGACGAGGCCCTGGGCAACCTGGTCTAGTTGGGGGTGTCCCTGCCGACTGCGGGGAGGTCGGACTAGATGACCTTTGGAGGTCCCTTCCGGCCTGGACCAATCTATGAATCTATGAATCTATGAAAAAGCTGTGATTTTTTGCTAAGGTGGCTTTTCATCCAGAGATAATTTTTCCTTATGACCGAGCAGAAGTCGTATTTGTACTGATTACAGTTAGCCTAAGACTACCGAACTCATCCTTCCACGCAAAACCAGCTCACAGTCCGTGAAGGCTGCCGGCACCCATAAGCTCCTGCCTTTTCATATCTTCTGACCTTGAACAGGGTTTTCTGGAATGGGGTTAAGAAACTGAATCTAACGGATCGAAATCAGTTTTATCTCACTGCGATTCTATCAACACAGATAGTCAATATGTCCATGTTTACAGCCGAACACATGTCCACTGCTTAAACTCGATGTTCTCGCTATCTTTGTGGCATATGGCATTAAGAAATGTATTTTAGGATAAACATATGTTTGGATCATGCAAAACAACAACATCTAGTAAGGCAGAAACAGCGACATTCCGCTTAACGCTCTCACAGCCTCAGTTAGTTCTGAAGAACTGCAGGAGAGAGAACCCTCGAGCTGATCTAAGTGCCTCCTGAACGCAATCAATCCTCTGCGACCTAAACGGCATTGCAAAATCCTACAGTACAGAAATACTGACTCCCAGGGAAAGCACCCACAGCAAGACGCTGCTGATTTAGGTGTTATTTAACTTAAATCAGTAGAGCAATGTCTGATTTTCCTGGACAGGCTGGAGAGGTGGGCTCAGGTAAACCTCATGAGGTTCAACAAGAGCAAGTGCAGAGTTATGCACCTGGGCCGGAACAATCCTCGCTGTCAATCCAGCCTGGGGGATGAGGCATTAGAAAGCAGCCCTGAGGAAAGGGACTTGGGGGTGCTGATGGAGGAGAAGCTGGACATGAGCAGGCAGTGTGCTCTCGCAGCCCAGAAGGCCAATCCCATCCTGGGCTGCATCAAGAGATGTGTTGCCAGCAGATCCAGAGAGGGGATTCTGCCACTTTGCTCTGGTGAGACCTCACCTGGAGCACTGTGTGCAGGTCTGGAGCCCTCAATATAGGAAGGACATGGACCTGATGGAGCAGGTCCAGAGGAGGGCCACCAAAATGATCAGGGGGCTGGAGCACCTCTGCTACGAGGACAGGCTGAGGGAGCTGGGGTTGTTCAGCCCGGAGAAGAGGAGGCTCCGGGGAGACCTCATAGCGGCCTTCCAGTACCTGAGGGGGGCTACAGGAAGGCTGGGGAGGGTCTGTTTACAAAGGCCGGCAGTGACAGAACAAGGGGTAATGGCTTTAAACTGGAAAAAAGCAGATTTAGATTAGACATTAGGAATAAGTTCTTTACCATGAGGGTGGTGGAACACTGGAACAGGTTGCCCAGGGAGGTGGTTGAGGCCCCTTCCCTGGAGACATTCAAGGTGAGGCTCGACGAGGCCCTGGGCAACCTGGTCTAGTTGGGGGTGTCCCCGCTGACTGCGGGGGGGGTCGGACTAGATGACCTTTGGAGGTCCTTTCCGGCCCAGAGGATTCTATGATTCTATGATTTAACTTCTGCCTTCTCTTCTTCCCTTTAACCAAACCCTGGAAGTTTGTACGCTCACTTTAAGATCGGCAACGCAGCTGGATACAAGTTGGAAGCTGATGCCACGTTGTGCTGGGTTTTTGTTTTCCTCCAGTTTGCCATTTTCAAAGTTGAAGATGCATAAAAACATACCAGAAGGTAAACCTTGTAGGTAGATTAGGCAGAATTTCAGATGCACAATCCTTTCTTAGGTTTAAAATGGAAGAAGCAGATTTCAAAGGTAAATACAAACGGAGAACAACTCTTCAGTAATTTAAGTGGATGTGTGTATCAGCGAGTCCATCTCTGAAGGAAAAATCAGGTGCTACCGATGGAGCAGAAGTGACCCAAGGGGACTCTTTAGCATCATCAGAACGTCTGGGTGTGAAGGGACAGAGAAAGGCACTCCAACGTTCTTGGAACGTACAGTGAGATCAGCGGGGAGATGCAGATTATAATGAGCTATAAAATCAGTATCTCTATTAAATCCTTGGTTTTACGTATCCTCTAGGATTATGAGTTTTATAGTTTTGTCTTTGGAGAAACAATTTATAGGTTTATCTCGAGGATCCGTTAGGTCTGTATAACCTGCTTTACGGAAAGTGTTTCTGCAAGCTGCTGAATGTATTGATTGCATGCAGGTTGCTTCTACTGAGTGGTGCTTGTTTATTTTCACCTACACAGTGACCACAAAATCATCCAGTGCAAAGCACAGAGGATGTTCCAGCCCAGGAAAGGAAAAGGTAGAATCCAAAAATTGCTCCCATTTAAAATATACCCAGGCAAATTTGGGACGCATACACCCATTTCTCATTGCAGGAAAATCACAGTCTGCAGCGCTGTGGCAGAGTAGGACGGGAAGCATCAAGAAACGTCTCCCCTCGCCAGGAGAGCCGTCCGTCACCCCCAGTCGCAGCCAGGCCTCCTCCCCACAGCAAGCCAGCCCGAGGCCCAGGCCCTGGGCCTGCAGTGGATCCCTGATCCCACCGTCCCGCCAGGACACACCAGACGCCAGGCGAGAAACCCATAAAAGGGCACAGCCGGCATTAACTAAATCCCTTAAAGACTCTGGACGCGCAGAGCTAAAAACTCTTGAGGGGTTTTTCTGACGGAGAAGCCTGGCCGGGGGGGTCAGCCCCCTCTGCTCCGCCCCCCCCCCCGCGGCAGCGCTCACGGCCGGCCCTGAGACCCGCTCCCCACCGCGGGAGACGACGGAGCTTCCCTCCCCGCCGCCGCCGGGCGAGTAGGGTGCGGGCAGCACCGAGGGAGCCCCGCCGTAGTCACCGGGGGCCGGCGGTGGCCCAAGGCCGACGCCCGCCCGCTCGCCCGCCCGCCCCCCCTCCGCGCATGCGCGGCCGCCTGGCCCGTGGGGCGGGCACGTGACCGGGGCGGGGCGGGGCCGGGCGCGCGGCGCTGCGTCTGTGCGGGCCCGGGCCGGCGGCGCAGAGGGGAGGGGGAGGATCCATCATGGCGTCCATGCAGGTGAGGAGCCTGCGGCGGAGCCGGGGCAGCGCCGGGGGCGGGTGCCCGAGCGGCGGGGGGCGGCGGCAGCCCGGAGCCGGGAAGAGCCCGTTCCCCTGGGGTTTGTGCGTGGCGGTGCCCCCCGGAGAGCGGTTCGGGCGGAGCAGCCGTTGGGGCAGCGGTTGAGGGGGGGTCGGTTGCGCGGCGGCTCTGGCGCGGCCGCGGGGGTCAGGGGGGGACCCGCGGGGCCGGGGAGGGCAGGGGGGAGGCAGGGTAGGGCCGGGATGGAGCTGAGACCCGGAGGGGCGAGGCCGGGCCCCGGCTGCGGCGGGGAGGGAAGGAGGGAGCCGCGAGTGAGGGCGGGCGGGGCAGGATGGCGGGCGGGGGAGGCGGCGGGAGGGGAGGGGGAGGCGGCGGGAGGGGAGGGGGACGACGGCGAGTTGACTCGGGGGGAGGTTTGGCAGCGATGCCCCCTCTCCTTGGGGAGGCAAGAGGAGGGCGAAGGGATCCTCTCTCCCCCTCGGCAGGGTCTCAGGGGGCCATGGCGTCGCTGGAGGGGCGAGGTTGCCCCCCCACCCCCGGCGTTGTGGCGAGGGGGGGGGGGTGAGTGTGTCACAGAGACCCCCTTGGTGACACCCGTGAGGACGGTGTCGAAGGATGTGACCAACAACTCCCACCTTCCCGGGCGTTTCTGGGGTCGGGGCACTATCGTTCTCGGGCGCAGGAGGTCTGGGACGGAGGAGTTTTGTCCCAAGCCGTGTGTCCCCGTTGCCCGTGGGGACCCCTTTCTCTCCCTAAAATGAGATTGCAGCCTGGTGTCAGTCCCGTGGACGGATAATGTCTGGTTTCCCTTGGTTGCGTGGGGTTGCTGTAGGTGAAAACACGAAACATCCTGCTGCTTGACAGGTATTTCCAGCTGAATTATTTATTCATGCCTTCTCCGAAGGAGTTCTTAAATAGAGGATGCAGAAATTGCTCGGGAAGAATGGATCACTTTCCCTGTGCGCGGCTCCGAGTGGGTGGTGATTTACTGTGACTGGGGCAGGAGACAAGATCGCTGGGTTTTGTGGCAGTGGCCCCCATCTTCTCCTTGTTTCACCTGTAACTGCTCTGCTTTTTTTCTGAATTCTTAGTTTTCCATTTTGTTTTTAGATCTGGATGATCTAGTACTTCTGTTTTAATTTTCAAACTGCTGCTTTGTCTTTCTTTCTTTTTTTTCATTTTGGTCCCGTATTACTTACATTTTTTGTCACTAGTAGTGGAACAGCTGAGAAAGAGTGAACAAACTGAATGAAATTAGTTTAATTTTGCTGATAGCCTGGATTTACTATAGCTAAAAAGAGTCAAAATGTCAAAGCATTGAACTTCATGGGGTAAAAATTCTGCTTATGAAGTTCAGAAGCATCAAAAAGCCCCCCGGTGTGTCTTCCTGAGCGACTGAAACGGAATGGGATCAAGAACTTGAACGTACCGTACAGAATGTTCCGCCTTTAGCAGTAGTTTAGACAGATAGTCTGCTCTGCTTTCCTTTTATCAGCTCTATCTGGCAAACGCCTTTTTGTAATGCTGCTCTTTTCATGCTTGTGGAAGCCTGAGCGTTACTGCAAAAGAGAGAGGCAGGAATTTATTAAGGAGTATCTCTTATAAAACTATGAAAACTATAGGGAAATGAGAGTTGTGAAACTCGAAGGAGGCGCTCTGGGGGGCTCTGTGAACCTGCGCTGCGTTCCTGGCTCTGGCCTAGTAAATGACCTTCTACAGCTTCCCTCACCTGCCTGTTGCTCCCTCTGTAAAGGGATAACGTTGACAAATTAAATGAGGTTGTTTAGAATACACGGACTGACAAATGTTGCCTAAAAGTAAGATAAGTTATGCATGGAGGTAGTACTCACTTCCTGAAAATACAGCTATGCTAAGTCTAATGTTGTAATTGCTTTAATTTTAGAAATACCAGCTGTAAGATTACAGTTCTTTTTTTTTTTTCTTTTTTTTTTTTCCCCCCAGATAGTGTTCTGTTGCCTCTTGATGAGAGATTCAAGGAGACTTATGGAGGCTTTTTTGTCTTTTATGTTGCTGGTTGTATAATGTTCTGTTGACTTTTTCCTGAGTTTAGTAAATTAATAATATAGTAATGTAGTTTAACAAATCAGACAAGGAATTGGATGGGATTTTTTTTAATTAAACAAGAAGGATAAATGAAAAATTAGTAAGTGAACTGTAAAATCAGTGTTTCTCAATAGTAAACACCTTCCCACGTGAGCAAGATTTCAGGGCTCTGAATTCTTTTATTAATTAATGTTTAAATTTTAAACACAAAAAAGCATTTTACAAATGTATGGACATTTCTGTGTGGACGTTTCTTAATGGTAGTTTTCTGTAATGCTTTTCTTATAGAAAATGTTGACAAGATCCTGTGTTTTGTTTTCTAACTGCTCTGTCCAAAGTGGTGGTTCATTTGGCGCTGCTAGATTGCTTTAAACCCGCTTTGCATAACTTTAAGCAAATGATATTTTTTTTCTTAAAAACCAAACAAAACCGCCAAATAAATCTTGAAGGGAAAAAAAAGGCATTTTTTTTCAAGACTTTTCCCAGAAAAAGCCCAAGCTTGTGCAACTTTCCCTAAAAAAAACCCAAACCAACAACAACTTTGCAGAATATTTCTAAGTAGTGTGGAACACGTGAATAGAATGGATTTGCTGTAGAAAATTCGCTGTAGCATCTTTAGTGATCTGAAGCCTTAAAGCTACAGATAACATAAAAATGTTGTTAAACTGAAGAAAAAATAAGCAATAAACAGTTGTTCTCCGAACAGCTGGGAACACAGAACTTGCATTAAGAATAGAAAAGCAGGTAAAACTTAGAACCAAGGAAGTACAGTTAAAAATGTACAGAAAATATATCATTGCTGGACAAAGTGTTAGATAATTAAGGCCTTTCCCTCAAGTCACAGATAAAAAGTATTTACGTCTTAAACTCAAAAAATTGACTTTATCTTGAATTCATAATGCTGACACTAATTACTACTGTTTTACCTTTCCCCTCCTTTTCAGTTTTAATACCAGGGTACTTCCAACCCTGAATTACGAGTGGACACTATTTAAACAGTTTTGACAAACACATCTGTGGGAACAGGGTTGGTTTTGCATTTTATCACCAAAATAACCTCTGGTTTTGCCTTCAAAGTTAGACATGTGAGATTTGTACATGTAGATATTTAGATCTGATTAAATACAGAGCTAATGTAATTAAAGACACGAACAGCTTTAGTAAGGGGTGTAGAATGTTAGCCTTCATCATGCATTTGTGTTATCAGGCTATTTTTTTTTTTTTTGCCCTTGAAAGCTGCCTGTTGGTGGGCCGACGTCAAAACACACACACACACCCCAAAATAAAAAGTGCTGCTTGAAAGGTCTGGTTACAGCAATAGAGTATTTTTCAATACGTATGTCTAAGCAGGCATTTTATAAATTAATTGTGCTAGATGACAATGCAGAATTCACGTGCAAAACACGAGCCAGTAGCAATACATACAAATGCTTCCCGTGAGTTTCACCGCAGGGTTTTCAGCCAGTGGGGTAGGGGATGGGGAAAATGTATGCATGCCACCAAAATCTCAAGAAAAACTGCATTGTAATTACATTATAAGAAAATCCTGTGCTCTGGATATGCCCGCTTTTGGTTGAACTTCCTTGGTTTTATTCTTTTTCTCTTCTAGTCTTTTCTACCTCTTTATCTTTTCCAGGCTCAGTAGAAGTTCTGTGTTTCCAGCTGTTCTCAGAACAATTGCTTTTTGCTTGATCTTTCTTCAATATCGGCAGCATTTTTATTTAATAATTTGGAAATAGTTTTCACTTTATTTATTTGACAGTTTTGTCCAGGGAAAAGTTCTAAACTATTTTTAATATATCCCAAAAACCCCAAACAAACCCAACCTTGAGTGAGGAAAGCTTTTAGTCAACTGGAACTTCTGTGGTGGTACGTGTGTTCCGTACTGTTAAATGTCACACAGGGTGCTGCTATTTGTGTTATTTCAAATAAAATATTTAAAAAAATAAAAAGAGAAATTATAGTGTTTACTCTATATAACCAGTTCTGGGGTATAAACACAATGAAATTATTGGTAGTTAGTAACAACTTGAACTGTTTAGTGATGCCATTGGCTGAAATACTGTTGAAGATAAAGATCTCAATCATTTTTTTTAAAGCTGAAAAATACAAGTACCGTAATTGAGACCAGAATGAGTGAGAGTAAAAAGTGTTTCTCCTGCCCACGAAGAGGTGGTTAGTCCTTTACGTAACCTTCAATTATCAGTCTGTGCTGATATGTGGTATATTAGTTTTGGCGTACAGCCATGCTACAGTAAAATAAGAGAAATGCAAAATTTGTAGCTATTTTACCAAGATGAGTTAGTTTAATCTCGGGGCTTTTTTATTAAACTTTTCAAGTGAGTGGAATATCAAGTGAAGTTTAAAATTTACAGTCTTTAGGTCAGTGGAGATAAATAAACCCAAAGCTTCGGCTTTAGGCCCTGAGGTGTCTCACTTGCTTGGTTTTGTATCTGCTTGTGTAAATAGGGTTTTGGGAAACGCTTTCCTGGGCAGCAACTGCACAATTTTTGAGCTGGAATGGAAGAATTCACTTCCCAAAGAGAAAGCAGCAGCAGACAAGTTTACCCAGACGGGTGTCCCTGAGTGTTATCAGCAGACCTTTCTTCTAAATAGACCGACTATGTAGCGAAAACGTAGAAAACCATAAATGCTTTCAATCTGTCGCATTGAACGTTGCTATTTCGTGAATATGTGTATGATTTAAATCGGGAAAATAAGAGCAGGCAGGTAGTTCTTGTAAAGAACAGTTATTCCTGTATCAACATGTATCCTGTAAATATCCTGTAAATATTTTTTGCTCCGAGTTTGATAATATCCTGTGCTTGATTTTAGGCCTAGACATTCAGGCTCGCAGAAGGGGAAAAGAGAAAAGAATAGATTTGCAAAAGCCAGAGAATGTTGTCTTGTTAAGCTGCTCCCTTGGAAAGCTCTGTGAGTTTGTAATTAATAAGCTAAAGCAGCTTAGCTCCAACAACTTGTGAAACTCGGTGATCAAGCACTTTCTTTAATTGTTTGCTCAAATTCTCCTGAGCTAAGACGTTCAGACTAAAGGATCTTCACTGCCTATCATACAGGTATAGGCTGTACTGGTGAATACTCCCAGAGATGATGTGATTAAATTACCCACGTTAATACGAAAGAGAGAAGGCATGACTTCCTTTGAACTTACCCGTAGTTATGGCTGCGTTCAACAAATACCAATGTGTTCGGTGTAACGATGGTGTCTTTTACGTAGCCTGGGTTTACAGCTGAGAGATGAGCTTTTGAGCAGTTTTCAGGCTAAAGTTCCTGCTGGGGCAGAGGGGAAGAGGACGACGAAGGTCTTTTACTCAGTACTTGGAGCCCAAAATTGTGTCCATCTTGCGTGGTTTTGAAGTAGCGACGGGCTGTGACAGAACTGTCAACTGTGGGTTGCCTTTCTGCCTTTTGAATGGGAGGAAGAGACAATATTACACATTGATTGAAACCTCTTATAACTTCATTTACTAAAAAGAAATGAAAAGGAAGTAAACACGTTAAATGTTTTAAAATAAGAAGAGCCAGTAAGCAATATTTTGTGATGGGATGAAGGTCAGGTAAGCTGTCTTCTGCCTGCTTTGGACAATTGAGGGCTTTCAAAAGGCGTTCTGGAATCTGTGCCAGCCTTTGCTTTGTTTTTTTTTGGTTTTGTTTGTTTTTCCTCTGAGGTGACCTTAGCCACTGGAATGAAAACCAGGTATCAACAGGAGAAAAAGAGGGGGAACCCCATTGTTTGCCTTCCTGTGTTAGAAAAGAAAGGACAGAAGTTAACAGTGGTAGAGCAGGAATTGCTAATTTTTGATAATTAATCGTCTGATTGAGAATACCATTCATCCTTTCATATACAGTGTTAAAAAATAACTGTTTCCTCTTGGATGATTACAAATGCAAAGCTGTTTGTCATCTTTTTTATTCAAAGTAGTTAAAAATGCTGCTTTGATCAGCCCCAAGAAAAATAAATCCTGTGTATATGCCAATAAATGCTGATAATAGTTTACTGGAGTATAGCAAATACTGTCTCTCAAAGTCTGCTGGAATAAAATGCTTCACAGAATTTGACGCTACTTGTTCCCATAGATTTATTTATTTCTTCTTGATTAGGTATTGATGGCCAATAATGAGAAGGGAACTGAATGGATTGAAGTTTCCTTAGTTAGAAATTCCCTGTCATATTTTGGGATATATGTTTGATGAGGATTTAAATCTTGTCACAGTTTGCAGCTTCCAACGCTTTGCCCCTTTTCTTTCCGAAGGGTGAACTGTCAGAATACAGCATTTTTTTTCTTGGTTATCAACCTTTGGAATGCTTTTTATAAGGATAAGAAATTCTCTGGTAGACATATGGTTGCCCTCATTGTGCCAGCTCTTGCTATTATCTCAAATTTATTTCTTTAACTGAAGCGGTTCTAATAATGCCGGACTCTTGTCCTTAAAAGAGAAAATTATTTGTGTGTGACTCTTAAATGCTGCGTGAGCCTCGTGTTGGGTGTTGTTACATTCACAGACTCCATTTATAAAGCAGATGGGTAGCCATCAGTTTCAATTTAGTCTTCATTAGTGGATTTCACTTAATTTGCTTTAAAATGACAGGTTTGTTGTAAAAAAAAAAAAAAGATATTATTGGGCAAAAAGCTTTTCAGGCTGTGGAGTACAGAGGGGGTTGTGTGTGGAGTTATTGCTTTATCTTTAATTATACTGTAGTTCGGATTTCAGGTTGATCTTGTCTTTTAGTGAGCTTAAATCAAACATATTATTCCCTTTAGAAGAGGACTGTGTTGCTTTGACCTTCCAGTCAAATATTTTAGAATATCTTGGGGCACGTGAAGATAATATTCTGTTGTCGCACTGAAAAATCAACAATCTTTCTTCCCACATGCCCCAATCCGTAATGTAATTTTTAAATGCTTAGAAGAACTAAAGAATAGTGGTGGAAACTTATTTGTAAGTAGCTTGTTAAAAGATTCATTCGTTGCCTTTTGGTTCCTTTAAAAAGGCAGAAATGTACAAAATGCCTGACATCCAGGACTCGAAGTATGGATTGGTCTGGGAAAATAACGTTAGAACTGGGTTGCCAGATGTTAACGTGTTTTATTAGAAATGAGGAGGAGGAAACTAATCTGCTTCTGCCTTCTCAGTACAGATTGAAAACCTGATATTCGGCCAAAAATAGATAAAACTGAAAAACAATTCTTCAAATTCAAATCCTGGTATTATTTTTTTATGGACAGAGTGTTTTGTGAAGCTGTTTTGTTATGTGTCCTGCTGAAGCTTTAATTGGGCGCATCAAGTCAATTATCTTTCTTTCCTCCTCTGGGCCTTGATTAAATCTTACCATAAGAACTTTGATTAGCAAAAATTCACCCAGGGTTATGATAATCAAGTATCTGGATGGCTTGTGAGTTTGGGAGTCTGGGCCAAATGATTTCACCTGAATAATGGGGTGTACTCTGCAGGGGCTTTCTTGAATGATTTATTAGGGAAGAAAGGAATTTTATTTTTTTTTTTAATTCATTGGAACTGTCTCTTTCATCTTTTCTTTAGATTTCTTAAGTAGCAAGATGGACTGTAGCAGGTGATTTTTTTCTTAAATATCAGTTTTTAATCTTTACCTTGTTTCTCTTCTATTTGAGAGCTTTTTGGCGTTTAAAGTTAGGTTTCTGATTAGAGAGTAACATGCAGTCAGTTCCACCAATATTTACACTGTTACAAATGTTGGGGTGTTTTTCTGTAGAGATGTTTTGTTTGAAAAGCAGGACTATCTACCCAGCGTTTAGAACTTCATATCACAGAGTCACAGAATGGTGGGGGTTGGAAGGGACCTCTGGAGATCATCCAGTCCAACCCCCTGCCGGAGCAGGGTCACCCAGAGCAGGTCCCACAGGAACGTGTCCAGGTGGGTTTGAATGTCTCCAGAGAAGGAGACTCCACCACCTCTCTGGGCAGCCTCTTCCAGGGCTCTGCCACCCTCACAGGAAAGAAGTTTTTCCTCATATTGAGATGGAATTTGTGTCCCTTGCCTCTTGTCCTGTCACCGGGCGCCACTGAGAAGAGTCTGACCCCGTCCTCTTGCCACCCACCCTTTAGATATTGCTCAGCCTTGATGAGGTCCCCTCTCAGTCTTCTCTTCTCCAGGCTCAACAGCCCCAGGTCTCTCAGCTTTTCGTCGTCAGAGAGATGCTCCATCGCCTTGATCATCTTGGTAGCCCTTTGCTGTCCCTTCTCCAGCAGTTCCCTGTCCTTCTTGAACTGGGGAGCCCAAAACTGGACCCATGACTCCAGATGGGGCCTCCCTAGGGCAGAGCAGAGGGGGAGGATGACCTCCCTCCACCTGCTGGCCACGCTCTTCTTGATGCACCCCAGGAGACCATTGGCCTTCTTGGCCACGGGGCACATTGTTGGCTCGTGGTCAGCTTCTCCATCAGGACTCCAAGGTCTCTCTCTACAGAGCTGCTCTTCAGCAGGTCAGCCGCAGCCTGTACCCAAGTATCTCAAATTCTGGGTTTGAGATACTTTTCAGTAAGAAATGTGTGAATGAAAGAACCAAATACTGAAAATAGAGTTGTTACTGGTCTTAACTCTCTCAGGTTAGTGTGTTGTACTGGCAGACTGGTAACAGCTTTGCTGCTGAAAAATGTCGTGGTGGTGTCACAACACTGTTCCTGCAGCCTGTGAACGACGACTCCTGTTGTGGTACAGGGTTACTGTTTGCCCCCATTGAGGGAAGGAGCACTTGGATTGAAAAAAAAAAATAAAAATCTGTCTCCTGCATGCAAAAACTTCTTCAAAACAGAGAGGTTTTTTTTGTGACACGTTTGTAACTTGAATTGGGGAGGATGTGACAGCCTGGAGTTCATAAGTGAAATGGAAATTCTTTGCCAGGACTTCATCATAGGGCTTACGGTGCTTCTGTGCTACCGCAGTTTGCTGGCTACATTGCCATCTTTGGGTGTGAAAGAGAATTATTAGTAGTTACTGAAGAAATACTGCAAGGTCTCCCCAGGATGCAGCAGCTTTACCAGAATAAAATAAAAGAGTGGAACCCCTGTGGGATTAATTTTTAACTTTGAACTATTTATAAGTTAATTTTTCTTCCTCTTTGATCTCCAAGCCAGATTAAGATTTGAGTTTACAGTGTCTGGGAAGGCTTGGCCTTGGAAGGCTGCTCCTTTCTTCCATCATGGCAACAAAGAAAAGAGAAATTGAGTGCATGGAAATAGAAGGTTTCTAGCAAAATTCAAGTGCAAATGTTTTGGATGCCCATGCTTCCTAGTCTGTGAAGTGGCTGTTCCATCTTTCAGTTCCTTCACATCCTCAGGATACTGCCTGACCGAGCATGGCTCTGCCACTCCAGGTGAAAAGGCCACCACATTCCAGCTTAATTGCCCATCACAGCTTGTATTTGGGGGTAAAAGGAAGGTATGGTGATGGAACATTTCCTCCGGCAGAAATGAAAGGAAGCTCTTTGCCCATTTTTCACGATTTGCTCTACTGGGAGAGAAAAATTGCTTTTCCCCAGCTGACTTCTACCGACCTCTTACCATTGCACTTTATATATCCTGCCTTGTACTGAATCTCCTCTTGGTTTCGTGAGCTCAGCTTCTCTCTCTCTTCTTTTCTTTCTCTAAGAAAAAAGAAAAAAAAGGAGTTTCTAAAATAAACTTTCAAGTCTGTATGAAGAGTTATTCGTAGGTAAAGTATTTGACTAAGATACTTCATCATTTGGTTTCCCCATTTAAGATATTATGCATTTAGGACATTGCATTTCTCATGCAGCATTTCTTGAAACACCAAAAAGTGGAATATTCAAGAATTGCAAACATAAGGCGGTTGAATATATGCATTGACCTTTCATCGATTTTAGTTTCTTTGTATCGTTTACCTTTATAAAGTTGGTATTTTCAGCTCTGAGAAGATAATAAGCCAGGAGTATGGGCACACAGTCGAACTTCATTGGATTATGGTGTTAATATTTTACTGCTAATCACCAGAGCCAATGTAACAGTGTGTGTATGCTCTGCCCACTCATAATATTTCATAATATTTCACATTATGAAATATAATACATTAACCATGTTCATTGGCTGCTTTGCTCTCAGCTATATGTGCATCATTTGTATTTGGTAGTGACCCCTATAGCTCCTGCTGCCTCACTTTTTCCCTGTATACATGGGTTTATTTGCATACAGCTTAGTTAAACTTTAACTCTCTGGGCTCCAGTTCTCCAAGGGGGGTGTCAGAGCTGCTAAGAGTTCTGACAACGGGCTTAGAACTTGAAATAGACACTGGATATTGTGATACTCCTTTTTAAAGGCATTGAGAGAGGTAATTTTCACATGCCTACGAGAGCTAGGTAAGTTTTCATAGCAGGGGAGGAAAATACCTTTGACTGCACTGTTGCTTTGTGGGGGGTTTGTGGTTAAAGTCTGTTTACGTGTCTGTCCATGGGTATGAGCCTTGTTTGGGGTAGAATCAGAAAAAAGATGCCTGGTTTGGGGAATGTGATGATGACATTATCATATCTGCTTTAGGAATATAGGTTATTGCCTTTTAAGGTAGCTGGCAGGGACATGGGACCAGTGAAATAAATGTTTATTAACAAAACCAGAATTATGTTATATATAAAATCTAGCTCAATGGTGCACAGTAACCAAACTATGTGATTCTAGGAGATGCATTCTGAAATACTCCTGTTGTCAACCTCCTGTTGTCATCCCTTCCTGTCCTAAATTCCTACCCTCTCCTTTTCACGTATTGCATCTTTTTATATGCTTCTGCCCTGCCTTCTGCTGCTTTATGATTCACCAGGAATCGTCACAAGGGAGAGTCTCAACTGTGGCACGTGATATGGTACCACGCTGGTTCCAGAGTTGGCCAAGTAAGATGTGTGCCAGTTTGGAGAGAGAAGAACGTGTATTTTTGCTTGGCAAAGGTGCTAGAAGCTACTGGTTTCAGAGGTATATTTAACTTGAACCATGATGGGCAGACAGGGAGTGCGGTCTGTCAGGATTGAAATGATACAGGTTTTTGGGAGCTGTCTGGGGAGCCAGCAGGAATGTTACTCCACTGACACCCAGTTAATTTTGTGTTCTTTGAGAAGTCTTACGAGCTTGACATCTTGAGCTTGCATCTGGGGAGGATGACAGGAGGGGTTGTACGAATCCTATCGACAGAATTAGCAACAGGATAGGAGCCATTGCTGTGTCAGCGTGTCTCAACCACTCCAATAAACTTTCTTTGGCAACTGATGTTTGCATCGGTGTTAAGCTGCGTTCTTTGATTTCACCCTTGAATCATCCTCTCCTGTAGAGGCAGGTGAATTAAGTAATCTCGGTTTCAAAGACTTCCACCTTTTTGAAGCTGCTGGTGTAAACTACTGGTTGTGTCACTGCTCTTTGCCTCTTGCAGCTGGTTATTCCTTTGGCTGAAGGACTGACTGGTGTTCCCAGGCTGGGTTTCCGATCCTCCCGCTCTGCGGCTCTGTTTCCCTCCCGGTACTGAACGGTTTTGCCAATATGATACTTTTTAGTTTTGGTTTACTTGGAAGCTGAGTTAAAAGAATGTTTAAGCATAAAATCATCTCTCAAAAATAAGGAAAAGATGGAATTCAGATTGCCTGTGTATCCTTCATGTGTTCCCCCCTTGTGTAAACAACTCCGTGATTGCAGTCTGTGTTTTCTTTTGCAGTCTCTTTTAATATAAAGTGGACAAGCAGGAAGGGAGCTTCTGTATGAAATACAAAGAAGGACTCCTGATAATTAAGAGTGTTGAAGGGCTACAAGTTTCTAGAAGAAAATGTACTAATTTACAATGGCAAGCTGTGTCGATATGGAAAAATATAGGAAATGTATGGCTACATGAGGAGCTGTTCAGTGACTTGAAGATTGAAAAGGCTTTTTACAAAACGGAAAAGTGAAAATTGTATTTACTGCCAAAGCTCAATATGAAAGAAAAGGGCAAGCATATAAGGGTGAAATCTGTCCATGGTGCATTGTTTTAAACTAGTAGGTTTGAAAAGCTTTAAGAAAGGTGTTTTGTGTTGTTTTTTTTTTTTCTAAATCACTAGAAAGATGAAGAAAGGGGTGAGCCTGTGGATGGAAAAGGAAAGCAAAGAAGAGATGACACAGATACTTAAATTAACAATGAGGTAGTAAATCGTGCCAAACAAAAAGGATGGATTCAATAACTTTTAGGCACAGAATATTATGTCAGTCACTAGGATTCAACTGTGTCTGTTGGGGTTTTTTGTTTTAAGTGTTTAAGCAACTGAATCTGAGTTCTTTGACATTTATTTTGAGTTTCTAGATGATAAATACTATTTTTATTCTTCTACTATAAAGTGAAAGGGTGGCTTCTGGAAATCACCGGAAGGAATAGTCTCTGATACCTATAGGATATAAGACAATTAACCTGTGAGTACCTAGATAAAAAGTAGCCAAAGTGGATTTCAGAAGAAGAATAACTTTGAACTACCATCGTTTCCTCCTCATGCTGTGTGATAACTGTTGTGAAAGAGCAGTGGCTGTATTCTGACTGTACAAGTATTTCTGACATGCTTTAGTGTGACAGTTGAGCAAGCTCACAAGAAAAATGTGGTATAGATCAGTGGATTCTTTTTTCTTACTAAATACAAAGACCACTTCTCGAGGTATCACAGTTTGGTTGTAGTAAAATCAATCAAAAATTTGATTGAGAGAGGGTGTTTGATTCTGTGCAGCTGAGTGCTACATGCTTTCGGAAAGCAGCTCAGATGATTGGCATAGAAGCCTTCTTACAAAATCCGTATATGACAGGTGGACAAGGTTTAAAATCAAAAGCGTGCAATTTGATAGAGAAAGCTGCGAAGTATTTAATAAGGGGAAGAGAGGGGAAAATGGGAGTCTAGTTTACAAACATGAGTATCAGTGACCAGTGCTTGTGGGAAGAGACACTCTGGGTTTTAAGCATGGACAGAATGTAAGTCAAAAGTATTGTGCTGCTGCAGTGAAAAAAATAAATCTCTGGGATATAGTCACATAAGTGTCATGATGAAACATTTTTCATTATATAAATATATATATTTATATGAAAAAGTATATTTATATATATAAATATAAGGAGCCAGGTGGAGACCAGCGAAAATTAAATGCTTAGAAAATGAGACTTGGAGAAGGAGGAGTTGAAAGAATTAGGTGTTTAGTTTAGTAAAGACTGAGGAAGGAGAGAAAGAAGTCGAAATAACTAAAAGAATTCTGTATCCCTGAGGAGTAACAAGAAGTATTTTGACATAATTTCTTCAGCTCCCCTACATTTCTTACTGTGAGGAAAATTCTTCCAATTATAAAAGCAAGTGATAGGGTGATGTAGAATATGTTAAAGGCTTTTGACTACAAGGATATTTTAAGAATCTTTGATCCATCCATCCTTACATTAGGAAGATGGAGAGGTGACTTCCCTGAGGTATCTTCAGGTCTTAAGTTTATAAGATTCTAGAAATAGCTAAAATTGTCTGAAAAGGGTTAATCCATCATACTTAGACCTGCTATGTACGTGCTGCTGATTCTCAAGAATTTTGTGCCAGAAAAAGTTTCTGTGTTCCTGCCTGTCCGATACAAGGAAGGCTTTTCTCTCTCTGAAACGCTTCCTTTTCAAATTCTTGATTTCAGAAACGTATATTTGCAGTTTGCCTTTTGTACCTAACGTGTGTGGGCTTGGTATAGGAGAGTTATGGTTCGTCTTTTTTAAAAAAGTACATAACTGAATTATCTTGAAGTTAGCAGAAAGTGTTTCTGGGTTTGTGCGTGAAGTTACAGTAGCCTTTAGACTTAGTGTTACTCTGAGAAAATGAATGTTCTTTGTAACCTCTTTGCTCAGCTAGTACTGTAATTGTTAAACACCAAAGAGGAATTAATTTCAAGTTGTTTCATTTAAACTTTAGATGTTTTATGAATTACTGTGGTAACCAGGAGCTCAATTTCCTAATTAAACTGTATGAATCTGGCCTTCAAGGGCTTAATTTAAGAGATTTATGTATTTTTTAAATTTTTTTTTTCTAAACTTGATCTGGCTCCTGATAATCCAGTTTTGTGTATTAATGAGACACAACATGAGACAAATTATTTCAAGTTGTTAAGGGAGAGAGGAAGAAAGAATAGTTCTTCATAATATCTTTGGAGAGTATCTTCCAAGTGTTCTGAATATCCTTAGCTGCAGCTTGGGCTGTGGGTGCCATCACATAGTGAGCAGCTCGAGGAGGGTGGTTCTTCCCCTCTCTCTGGCACTTGAGACCATAGAGAACCATAGAGTGGTTTGGGTTCGAAGGGACCTTGAAGATCATTGAGTTCCAACTCCCTGTCCTGAGCAGGGACACCTCCCGCCAGAGCAGGTTGCTCAAAGCCCCATCCAGCCTGGTCTTGAGCACTTCCAGGGGTGGGGCAGCCACAAATTCTCTGAGCGAGAAGTACATCTGGAGTACTCCCTAAAGGGAGTCCCAGTACAAGAAGGACGTGGATGTACTGGAGTGAGTCCAACAGATGGCCACCAAGATGGTCTACATGACTCACAAGGAGAGGCTGACTGGGTATTTTCAGCCTTGAGGAGAGAAGGCAAAGGAAAGATCTTGCTGATGTCTACAACAGCCTAACAGGCGGGTGGATTGGGAAAACGGGGTCACAGTGGGAAGACAAAGGACAACAGCCACAATTTGGTACATGGTGCAATTTGGGGTTGGTCTCTTCTCCCGAGGAACAGGTGATGGGACAAGAGGAAATGGCCTCAAGTTGCATCGGGGAGGTTCAGATTGGATATTAGGAACAATTTTCACTGTGAAAGGGTTCTTAAACCTTGGAATGGGCTGCCCAGGGAAGTGGTGGAGTCACCATCCCTGGAGGTATTTAAAAGCCGGGCAGACATAGCGCTTAGAGGTTTAGTGATGGTTTTTATCAGAGTTAGGTTGATGGTTGGACTCAATGATCTGAAAGGTCCCTTCCAACCCAGACAATTCTATGATTCTATTCTATGAGATATTCCCATAAGGTAGAAAAGAAGTATTTTATACCATGAGGGTAGTCAAACACTGGAATGCATTGATAGGAGAGGTTGATTAAAAGACAACTTTCTAAATATTAGTTAGCCCCTTTCTTAAAACAATTTTTCAGTGTTTGAATGAAATCCGGTTAGTTGGCTGTGATGCCCTCTACAATTTTGTTAGAGTTGCTATAAAATGCTCTCAAGTGTCTTCTGGAAAAGGTCACTGAATTTCACTGAATTTTTTTTAGAGTTGGACGGAACCATAAAGCTCATCTAGTCCAACTCCCCTGCTGAAGCAGGATTGCCCAGAGCATGTCAGAGCATGTTACTCAGGGCTGCATCCAGGCGGGTCTTGAAAATCTCCAAAGTCTCCAGGGGACTCCACACCCTCCCTGGGCAGCCTGTTCCAGGGCTCCGGCACCCTCACCGTGAAGAAGTTTCTTCTCCTATTTGAGTGGAACCTCCTATGTTCCAGCTTGTGCCCGTTACCCCTCATCCTCTCACTGGCAACCACTGAAAAGAGTCTGGCTCCCTCCTCCTTCAGCCCACCCTTCAGATACTTATAAGCGTTGATAAGGTCTCCCCTCTATAGGCAGCCATCCGTTAGTTTTTACAGAAATAATTGAGTTGATGCTTGATAGAGCAAACCAAATTTTGAAGATGTCTTGTGAAAGCCTCTTAAAGATGCCCAGCTGTGCTCGTCAGATCAGGTATGACTGACTTCTGTGGTGTGGTTAATGGAAGAGTAGAGAGTTGTGAAATAGATAGTATATCTTATTATCCCAGTTGGGCAAAGGAACCAAATAAGGGCTTGTATTCCCGTAAGTGCCGCATCTTAAATGTGGATCTGGTTCAATAAAAGCAATTCTCTCTGTGTA
This sequence comes from Numenius arquata, assembly GCF_964106895.1. Lineage (NCBI taxonomy): Eukaryota > Metazoa > Chordata > Aves > Charadriiformes > Scolopacidae > Numenius > Numenius arquata. The sequence goes on from NC_133579.1 coordinate 2,778,999, forward strand.
AGGACTCTGCCTTGCTTCTGTCTTTAGACTGTAGTGTCTGGAGTATTACTTTGGAAAGCTTTAAAAGCGTTTTTTTGTTCCCCTTGAGCTGCCTAACACTTTCAGAGTTTCTGTCGTTACGGGGACTGGAGAAATCTAGGAATTTATTATAAAATGGTATTTTTGTCCTTTAATTTCAAGAGAAGTTATCCAAGACGGTTAGTATAGCTGGAGAGAATAAAAATAAAAAGGATTCTGTGCCATCTCTAATAGCAGGTGTTGGTCTTCGGTCCTGATTGCCTGCAGTTCTGGGGCAATATCCTCTTCATTTTTGGTGGCTTTTTGGGTTTTGTGGGTTTTTTTTCCCTTGATTTCCCCTGAAGGGGAGCAATGTTGGGATACATGAACCCTGTTGGGGCCCAGTACAATGGAGAGCACAGCTGATATTTCGGACAGGCATGGAGCTAGGGTGCTCCTGGGAAGGCTGAAGGGAATAACACCTTTTGCTGATAATTGCTTCCATTTGGAATGTTCCTCTGAATGAAGACCGTGTCCAGAAGAGCTGTGGGGTTCTCTGCGTCCCCTCCCTCCCGTTCCAGTGTCGAGCTGTGCCTAGGAGTTTACTGGGAATCAGAATTGTACTGGAGTTTTCTGTGCATAATAGGTGCTCGCAGTCAGGTTTTTTTTGTGGATTCCCTTATTTCAAAGCGATACATTTCCTTGCTAAAGCTTCTTTTAATTTCATTACAACACTAGAAACGTTATAGGTTTGCTTTTCTGAGTGACTTACATTGAGTTTCTTTGGCTTAATAGCCAAATAATGTGTCTGTTTTCTACTGAATGTGACTTTTCAGCTTTATATGGGGATGACGTGGATGTATTTATTTTTATCTATTGCTATTCTCATTGAGAGCTGCAAATACAGGTCAAATACCTTAGGTTGATACTTGTTTGAACTGGTGAACTTGGAAATGATAATTTCTTTTTTTGTCATTAAAAATATGATTTTGTTTACTATAATACTTTTGACCCAAAGGTAAATAGTATTTCCTGTTATTTCTTTGGGATGCATTTTTGGATCATAACGTATTTTGTGTTGCAACTGCTGAGAAGCAACGTGCTGTTGGGATCCATTACTTGTGTTTAATGGACAGGCCCCCCCTTGGGTTACTGATTTTTCAGAAAGATCAATAAATACTATATGTGAGGACTGAAAAGCTGTGAAGCAGTCAGAGGGAATATTTTTGCATCGGTGAGATGGATAACACAGTGACTGAATTAAACTGAGAAGGTGGTTGCTGGAGAAAAGATCCAAAGGTCCAAACTTCAATCGAGAGGATATGTTGATAAATTGGAATTTTTGGTAGGATACAGTACGAACAAAATTTCCTCTTCTCAAATTACTGTGATCAGATACTGATACCTTAATGTGGTTGGTTTTGATTTGAAAATGGATTTTGGCTCCTTTTTGTAAAGACAGAGTTGTGTAGTTGGTCTGCATGTATAAATAAATGGATCTACTGAATTATTTGCTGTTTTTATATACGTTTGTTCTTTACTATTTTTTATGTAATGTTTCCATATCTCTCCTTTAAGGGAGAGAGTTTGAATTTTCCCTTAAATAAGGTTCTCATCTCTGAACGTTTTACATATTTCTCTGTATGACGATCTATGTGACAAGGCATACACGGGTTGACTACCGTTGAGGTTTATTTGATGATGGTCTTGGAGAGTGTCAGAAAGAGAATTGACTTCAAAACATCTCTGCCACTCGAATTAAGGACTTGTGAACTGGTTTTGGATCTTTGTACTTTTGCAGTTTAATTCATAATAGTGGTGTTAAACGCTGGTGGTTTTTATAATCTGAAATTTTCTTAAACTGTGGAGAAAGCAGAAGATGGACACTAGGAATCTGGTCTGCTTTTCACTGGTAGCAATGTACGTAGCTTTGGTGTGAACATGCTGGCATCACTTTTCCAGTTTGTTTATAGCTGCACACCAATTATAACAGCCCTTAGAATTCTTGTATGACATAACATTTCACTTCAAAACATACTTGTTTAATTGCTTGCAAATAAAAGACTTTGAAAGTGTCTCTTTGGGTTCAAGGTAGGAACTTTGAAAACAGAAGCCCCAAGCAAGTTTTCAGAGCTGCCCGATAGAGACAGTAAATTATTTCAAAATGTAAATTGCACATGTAGGAGGGTGTTTTCTTTGGGAATTGTGTGTCTGATTTCATTGTGCTCCTATTTCAAAGGTATTAATGAGCTGCTGAATCACTTATATGTTGTAATAAAAACTGTTCCTGTATCATAGAAGTATTCATTTTCCTCTGTGTGTTTTTTTTTTTTTTAAGTTTTACTAAGCATCTGAAAGGTTGTTTGGAAAATTAGTAAGAAGCAGATAAAATGCGTGATAAACGTACATTTTAAAAAACAGTATGTTGAATCAAAATTAGATACTAAAGCCCCAACCATATATATTTTTTCCTTTTGGATGCTTGGTCAGACTTAAATCTTATGCAAGGTCATTTTGAGCAGTAGGATGATGGAAGTGGACTGGTAGGCGGTAAATATTAAAATTGTTGGCAGGAAAAAGGAGAGTAAGAACTGAGAAAGCCTTGAACTTCCCGTTGCCTGGATGGCTTGGAAATGACCAAACATATTGTGTAACTGTTCATGTGGAGAAAACAGGCTGTGAAAGCAGGGCCAATGATAGCCCTTCCCAGAGGTTGTGTTTCCTTTGCTCCCTAGATTGTAAGACACAGTTCTGGTAGTTGTTCTAGAAGCTGCTGGTTGCGGTTATGGATTTATCCCTGCCAAAATAGGTAAGAATTACCTGAGCTCCTGATGTAACACTTTTCTAAATATTATGACTCTGTAGGTTCTAGGATGCAGTTACTATAACGTTAAAAAATAGATCGCGTCCTGCAAATCACAGTGTCTTGTTTTAGTTTTGGGTTCTGTCCTCTGGCGTGGCTTAGAAAAGGCAAAGGCTCGCACAGATGCCAAAGAGAAGTGTCTTAAGCTACTTCAGGGAGGAAGAGTCGTGTGTTAACGTCTTGGTGAATTAATTGCAAATCTGATGCTCTCAGGGGAATGTGAAATGTTCACTGCTGGGTGCAGAGCTCTGATTGACGCTGTAGTATGACACAATCCTGGATACTTCTGTGTATTCCATAACGGAAAAGTTCTTCTCTTAGCAGTGTCGCAAATCTAAGTGCATTTTACCAAAAATTAGGTTTTAAGGCCTGTGACTTCTCAGTTTAATTTGTAGGACAAGAGTCTTTCCTCTTTCTCACCTTTCAGTTCCACTTTGTATTTAATTTTTCAAATAAAACTCCTTTTTACCTTTCAGTAACGAATGAAACGTACTTTAGTGTGCATGTTTATTGTGGAATTATATTTAATATTTCAAATATTTTATGTTTCTTTATAGAAACGATTACAAAAAGAACTATTGGCGTTGCAAAATGATCCACCTCCAGGAATGACTCTAAATGAAAAGAGCGTACAAAACTCAATTACCCAGTAAGTACAGAGACCGCTGTATTTCCGTTAGCAAGCTGAAAAGCGTAAGTAGTGCTAAGTCCTGTGCGTGCCGCTTCCACCGCTGATTCCAAGTAACACTTTGAATTTCTGTTTTTAGTTTAGGGAGCAAAACATTATTCTACTTAATGAGCACATTGCGGTAACGTGCTGGTCACACACAGGAGCTGGATAGTGAATTCATTAATTTTTTTATTAGGCATTTTACTGTCTTAACAAAATGTCAATTAGCAAAAGCTGCATGTTTTAGAATAAAATAATTTTAAGTCTGTCATAGCTACTGACCTCTGAAACCCCTACAAATCTATTGAAATAATGGAGTAGCTGGTTTAGAGCTGCTGCATTATTTGTGTTGAGTATATTTTGTAGCTGTTAATTTTCAGTACCTTCTTTCTGTACAGCAGGTTGAGGAAGCTTCTTAAAGAGAAAACTATCTAAGTATGTTTCATTGCACTTTCCTCCCTCCTGTACCTTTTTTCTGTAATAAGCAAAACAGAAACATGGTTAAATATTCTGTGTTTTGTCTATTAAAATGGACAGGTGTTGTTCCTGCTATTTAAATGATTTTTTTTTTTTTGCAATAGACTGAAATTCACAATGTTTAAACTGTTGACATTTCTTTTAGATATTTTCTTATTATAATTTTAGAGACATGTTAAAAAAAAATTCTTAGCAGATGTAAACATTTATGCAAGTATGAATCTCAGGCTGTATGTTCTGGACTGACTGATTGGATCAATTTACAAACAACGTAGAACTGACTTCTGATCATAGAATCACAGAATCACCTGGGTTGGAAGGGACCTTTCAGATCATCGAGTCCAACCATCAACCCAACACTGACAGAAACCATCACTAAACCATGTCTCTAAGCACTATGTCTGCCCGGCTTTTAAATACCTCCAGGGATGGGGACTCCACCACTTCCTTGGGCAGCCCATTCCAAGGCTTAAGAACCCTTTCCATGTAAAAATTGTTCCTAATATCCAATCTGAACCTGCCCTGGTGCAACTTGAGGCTGTTTCCTCTTGTCCCATCGCCTGTTCCTTGGGAGAAGAGACCGACCCCCCCTGGCTACACCCTCCTTTCAGGGAGTTGTAGAGAGCGAGAAGGTCTCCCCTCAGCCTCCTTTTCTCCAGGCTGAACACCCCCAGCTCCCTCAGCCGCTCCTCACAAGACTTGTGCTCCAGACCCCTCACCAGCTCCCTTGCCCTTCTCTGGACCCGCTCCAGCCCCTCAATGTCTTTTTTGTGGTGAGGGGCCCAAAACTGGACACAGCACTGGAGGTGGGGCCTCACCAGTGCCCAGTACAGGGGGACGGTCACTGCCCCAGTCCTGCTGGCCACACTGTTCCTGATCCAGGCCAGGATGCTGTTGGCCTTCTTGGCCACCTGGGCACACTGCTGGCTCATGTTCAGTCGACCAACACCCCCAGGTCCTTTTCTGCCCGGCAGCTCCAGTCACTCTGCCCCAAGCCTGGAGCGCTGCAGGGGGTTGGTGTGACCCAAGGGCAGGACCCAGCACTTGGCCTCATTGAACCTCATCCCATTGGCCTCGGCCCATCCATCCAACCTGTCCAGATGCCTCTGCAAAGCCTTTCTGCCCTCCAGCAGGTCAACACACCCACCCAACTTGGTATCGTCTGTGAACTGACTGAGGGTGCGCTTGATCCCCTCATTCAGATCACTGATGTTAAAGAGAACTGGCCCCAACACCGAGCCCTGGGCGTTTTTGGTGGTTACTGTCAGACCGTGTTACATGAGGCTTTTCTGACGCTGTTGCTTTTTAACTGATGCTAATTTTTGTGATAGTTCATGCAGGTGAATATGACCAAAACGAATCGAAATAGCACTTGCCGAAGTTTGGTAAAAATAATATAAAGTGCTGTACAACTGCTGACTTACAGCTTGTGTTTCCTGCTTGACTTCGGGCTTTCTTTGGTGTCATGGTTTGGGCCAGACTGGCCACTGAAGCAAAATACTTCAATTTTGGGGGAAGAAAAAAACCAAACCCAAAAGGACTCAAACCAATATTGCAAGTGGTTTTTTCACTCATTTAAACAAAAAACAGCTGTTTAGTGAAAGTGTACAGCAGACGAACAGATGAAAAAGGGAAAAAAATCTTGGGTTTTTTCTTTTCTGTTTTTGGATTTCTGTTTTTCTTAGGATGTCTCTGTTCCCAGAGGTTTTTTTTCTGCTATGTACAATTTTTATACCTTACAAATAAAACCTTCCTGTATACTGTCATGCCAAATCTTGGAATTGTCAACTGTTTAAGAAGTTTTCTGCCACAAGTAACGGTTTTTTTTTTTTTTTTTCCTCTCTGAGGCTTTTTAGTGGGAAGTGGAATGTTTTGAGTTCATTAACCAAGTTGCAGTTTGAACTGGTGTGGTAAAGATTTGTGTAGCGATACCGGCTTGGTTTTGAAAGATGTTGAATAAAATAATTGGATCCTGTGATGTAACTGGGTCATTTCAAATGTTAAGCAATCATTTATTTTAAATACACAAGGATTAGAAATTTGAGCTGACTAAACCGTAAAACACACAGGAAAGATGAGTTCTAATGATTTCTTGACCATAAAAGGAGCAATGTCCAGGAGGAGTTATCTTCTGCTTAGTAAATGAAACTATTTTAAAAACTTGGAAGGGCAGGTTCTGGATCACAAGGGTAAGTGGTCTGGAGCGCAGATGGATTAAATTGAAGGAGTTTTCACTAAATTAAATTATGGAACACTAATACAGCCATCATCGTGCTACTGTTGAAGATCATAGAATCATAGAATGGTTTGGGTTGGAAGGGACCTTAAAGATCATCCAGTTCCAACCCCCCTGCCCTGGGCAGGGACACCTCCCACCAGACCAGGTTGCTCAAAGCCCCATCCAGCCTGGCCTTGAACCCCTCCAGGGATGGGGCAGCCACAGCTTCTCTGGGCAACCTGGGCCAGGCTCTCACCACCCTCACAGCAAAGAATTTCTTCCTGAGATCTCATCTCAATCTCCCCTCTTTCAACTTGAACCATTACCCCTCATCCTATCACCTACACTCCCTGATAATATATATTGCTCCCATGATATATATATATATTGAGGTATTGTCTTTATTACAGTTGCAAAGCATCCTTTTTTTTCCTTTGTTTTTAATTTTCAGTGACCTTTTCCTACTGTTAGCTTTTCCAGTTCTTGTTCCATCACCTGTCGGGTCCTATGCCATTTAATTTCTCAGTTTCTCACAGGTGTAAGTGCAGGAGGAGCATTGCCTTTCCCCTTTGGAAACTGGTTTTATTTTAATGAACTGTATTGATGATTTCCTTGATGGAAGAGTAAAACAGCATGAAAGAGAATACATAGAATCATAGAATCGTCTAGGTTGGAAGAGACCCTTGGGATCATCGAGTCCAACCATCTACCCTACACTACAAAGTTCTCCCCTACACCATATCCCCCAACACCACATCTAAACCTCTCTTAAACACATCCAGGGATGGTGACTCAACCCCCTCCCTGGGCAGCCTGTTCCAATGCCCGACCACTCGTTCTGTGAAAAATTCTTTCCTAATGTTCAGTCTAAACCTACCCTGCTGGAGCTTGAAGCCATTCCCTCTTGTTCTGTCATTAATTACCTGTGCGGAGACCAGCACCAACCTCTCTACAGTGTCCTTTCAAGTAGTTGTAGAGAGTGATGAGGTCTCCCCTCAGCCTCCTCTTCCTCATACTAAACAGTCCCAGCTCCTTCAACCGCTCTTCATAGGATTTGTTTTCCAGGCCCTTCACCAGCTTCGTTGCCCTCCTCTGCACTCGCTCCAGCACCTCGATATCTCTCTTGGATTGAGGTGCCCAAAACTGGACACAATACTCCAGGTGTGGCCTCACCAGTGCTGAGTACAGGGGCACAATCACCTCCCTACTTCTGCTGGTCATGCTATTTCTAATACAAGCCAGGATGCCGTTGGCTTTCTTGGCCACCTGGGCACACTGCCGGCTCATATGCAGCCGCTTGTCAATTAGAACCCCCAGGTCTCTTTCTTCCAGGCAGCTTTCCAGCCACACTTCCCCAAGCCTGTAGCAATGCACGGGGTTGTTGTGGCCCAAGTGCAGAACCCGGCACTTGCCCTTGTTGAAACTCATGCCATTGATGTTGGCCCAATGATCCAATCTATATTAGTTTGTTTCTTCCCAAGTCTGTGTTTGTGTAAGAATAAACTTCGGAACCAGCCTTTTGTTTCAGCTTTGTTGTCTCACATGAACAGTCATTTTATTGGCAACTGATGGGCTTGCGTTGAGTCCAAGTCATAATTACTTGTATAATTTAGGGCACTATATCAATGCCTGTATTTAAAATACCAAGTTTGTTTCTTTCAAATGTAGGCTTGATGTCTTGTTCACTTCTTGATATGATACTAATGGAGAGTTCAGAAGATTTGGCTGTGACTGGTAGTTGATTTGATTAGTCCTGTGCTCCAGATGTAAAATTATGATTTGTCAGTCCATAACACTAACAGTTTTTTTCCCCGTTCCCTAGGTGGATTGTAGACATGGAAGGTGCTCCAGGAACACTATATGAAGGGGAGAAATTTCAGCTTCTATTTAAGTTCAGTAGCCGGTATCCTTTTGATTCGCCTCAGGTAACTGCTTTCTTACTTCTTGCTTAACGCTACCTGTAGGTTATAGCTGCATGACACATGCTAAATATCGGTATCATCCGCATATCCTAATGTGAGATTTAATTAGTTTGTATTAAACACACTGTGCAGATGCCTTTTCTTTTCCAAATGACCCTGCAGCAAGGTATAGTGCTGTGACAGTCCCCTTGGTTTCACAGGGGGTGCAAGAGCAGTGAAAACTGGAGGCTTCTCTGAGGTCGGTAATTCCTACCGCATGGAAGAGCAACACGGGGGGAAAGTAGGAATGGCCCCTCTTGCATTTTCTCTGCTGCCCTTGTTAATACAGCTGGGGAAATGCTGTGCCTGTGGTAGAAATTCTCGTAGATATGTGACATCTTTCATAGAATCATAGAATCCTCTGGGCCGGAAGGGACCTCCAAAGGTCATCTAGTCCGACCCCGCCGCAGTCAGCAGGGACACCCCCAACTAGACCAGGTTGCCCAGGGCCTCGTCGAGCCTCACCTTGAATGTCTCCAGGGAAGGGGCCTCAACCACCTCCCTGGGCAACCTGTTCCAGTGTTCCACCACCCTCATGGTAAAGAACTTATTCCTAATGTCTAACCTAAATCTGCTTTTTTCCAGTTTAAAGCCATTACCCCTCGTCCTGTCACTGCCGGCCTTTGTAAACAGACCCTCCCCAGCCTTCCTGTAGCCCCCCGCAGGTACTGGAAGGCCACTATGAGGTCTCTCCGGAGCCTCCTCTTCTCCAGGCTGAACAACCCCAGCTCCCTCAGCCTGTCCTCGTAGCAGAGGTGCTCCAACCCCCTGATCATTTTGGTGGCCCTCCTCTGGACCCTCTCTATCAGGTCCATGTCCTTCTTATATTGAGGGCTCCAGACCTGCACACAGTGCTCCAGGTGAGGTCTCACCAGAGCAGAGCAAAGTGGCAGAATCACCTCTCTGGATCTGCTGGCAACACATCTCTTGATGCAGCCCAGGATGGGATTGGCCTTCTGGGCTGCGAGAGCACACTGCCTGCTCATGTCCAGCTTCTCCTCCATCAGCACCCCCAAGTCCCTTTCCTCAGGGCTGCTTTCTAATGCCTCATCCCCCAGGCTGGATTGACAGCGAGGATTGTTCCGGCCCAGGTGCATAACTCTGCACTTGCTCTTGTTGAACCTCATGAGGTTTACTTGAGCTCACCTCTCCAGCCTGTCCAGGTCCCTCTGGATGACATCCCGTCCCTCTGGTGTATTGACAAGACCACACAGCTTGGTGTTGTCCCCAAACCTGCTGATGGTGGACTCCATCCCCTATATCGTTGATAAAAATGTTGAACAGTACCGGTCCCAGCACAGACCCTTGAGGGACACCACTTGTCACTGCTCTCCATCTGGACTTAAAGCCATTTAAGAGAGTCCTGCAAATCTCGTGGTTATAATTGAGGTGGATAGTTGAGCAGCTGTGTTGCTTGCATGGTACCGTACAGAACTGAAGGGGCAGCGGTACTACTGGGCTGCAGAATGAGCTTTGGACATACATCCCTCTGTTATCTGAAGGGAATGTTACAAAAGGTGGCTAGTAAGAGTAGTGTTTGGCTATTGACTCCTTTCCTCTAGAAAAGGAAGAAGAAAAGCAAGAGTTACCTTAGTTCTTGTCCTCTGTGTTTCAGCTCAAAGTTCCAAGAGTGATCTCTGACACAGAAAACAATTCAGAATTTAAGTACTGGCTACTGGATGGCTGTAGGTAGCTAGAATTTCCATTATGAAAATGCTGCTGTGCAATGAGTTCATTCATTACAAACCTCTGGGTCATAATTCTCTCTCCTGCAAATCTCCTTACTGTGAATTGACAGTTTACGCTTCTACTGCTTAATCACTTGGTTGTCTCCTGCATTTAGATGTAGGTTGTCTGTCATAGTGTGCATGCTTTTACTCACCTAGTGTGCCTAACTGTGGTTTTCCTATAAAAGGAAGACATCAGTTAGAAGTGAAATACATTACTGGATTTTCAAGGTAAGCTCTTCAATGCGTAAGAAATATCAGAACCAGAGAATCCCAGGTTGGAAGGAACCTCAAGGATCGTCTGGTCCAACCTTTCTTGGCAAAATCATTTCCACTGGTCCTGAGCCAACTGTGTGTTTGACAAAAACTTGATGTAAGAGCAATAGTTGTCAAAATTGGTTTTTTAACTTTCTTCTTTTTACTTCATATGATCTTTCAATAGAGAGGAATTAAGGTTCTAGATGCCATTCTTCCAAACTTGTCCACGTCAAATAGAACCGTATTCCATTTGAAATAATGATCTGAAAATATTTCTTATATGGTAACGTACTTGTGCTGTACAAGTCCTTTATTTTATAGTTAATAGGATTGATACATTTTTTTTCTTTATGCTGGAACCTGGATGAGTTGTCCAGAACTTAATTTCTATTGTGTCCAGGGTTATAGAAATAACTCACTTGTGAGTCTCATCGTGTTTCCTGGTGTATGATGTTGTGGCTTATGAAATCACTAAAATCCAGTGTTTTGGCTACGCAGCTGTATTTCTTAGGACTTTCTCAAGTTCAGTTTGATGTCTTTACACTGTTACCTTTGCATTTTTTCTGTCCTGCATAAATACTCATAGAAAAACCCTATATTTAACCATTTATTTAACTTCACCTTCACTAGCTATTTAGGCTTCCATTGCTCTATTTTACATTTCAATGAATCGCTTCCAAAAATGAGTGAACCTAACACGGTGAAGTGTATTACTTAGCGTGGGTGAAAATGGCAGATTCGCTTCTTAAATTTAAGATATTACTGTTCTTCCAGAAGCCACACAGTCTTATTTAAAACGTGGATTACAATTATGTTTGTTCTGTTCTTTTTGTTTTTGTTTTTGTTTTTTTTTAGGTCATGTTTACTGGAGACAATATTCCTGTTCATCCTCATGTTTATAGCAATGGTCATATCTGTTTATCCATTCTAACAGAAGACTGGTCTCCAGCTCTCTCAGTGCAATCTGTTTGTCTTAGCATTATTAGCATGCTTTCCAGCTGCAAAGAAAAGGTATGGGCTTTTTTAGCACTGTTGGAGTTGAATAAGTCAAAATTAACGGTTTTCTACTTTGCAAAGTGAGATTTTCATTCCTCAAATTCTAAAAGAGGCCAAACTGCCACATCTACGTTTCTACTGCTGAAAAAATCCTAAGGTGGGACTCAAAAATAACCAGAGCAGTAAGTACTTTGTCACTTTTTTCATGGTAACCTGCTCATCTGTCGTTACTGGAAGAGAGCACGGAATTGAACCCTTCCAGTTGCACTGATTGGGAAGTTCAGTCGTGTTTTAGGACAACTCTCTGTAAATTTTTCTGTCTGTAAAGGTAGTGCGGAGTGACTGTGGGAATGCCTTTAGCTCAGGTGTTTGCAAGGCTTTGCGGCTGTGCTGGTCGGTGACCGTCATCAGTTCGGGAAGGTAACTGGTGCTGAGCTGCTTTTTTTGGTCGTAGATGAGTGGCACCTTTAGACTTTTTTTTTTTTTTTTTTGGCAAGAGACTACCCTTTTACTTTTGACCGTTTCTCTCGCAGTGGAATATCTGTGGAATTTGGATGTGGCCAGAGCCCCTACGCCTCTGCTGTCCCAACACACCTACTTATGTCACCTCCCAGTCAGTCCTTGACACGTGTACGTGACAGAAACCACCCCAAAATGGCTTTGTGTTCTATCCCGTGACTTTGGTTTTGTAAGATTAAGACGCTTATGAAGAAAGCCGAAGAATATGAAATATTGATCAGATCTAGATGTTTCGTTTAGTTCATTTTTGTCACCGACTCCAAACTGAGACTTAAGGATGCAAATCGGGTCTAATATATCAGAATTAGATTCCAAACTGCAAAGGAATTTCATTTGGTTTATTTTGAACAGCAGCTGTTCCTTTCTTGTGGGCTGTTTTCTTTCTTTTTTTTCTTTTTTTTTATTTTATTTATTTCTATCTATCTCCAAACTGTTTGATATTTTTCATTAATTTTTTTTGCTTGGAGTATCTCGGCTAAGAATTGCTATCGGGGTCCTTAAGAGGAAAAAGAGATCCTTTTTCCCGACAGAGGTCTAGCACTTCCTGTTCCCTCATTTTCCCTGCATTCCCGTGGTGGCCTTCCCTAAGCTTATTAAATAGCTCCTGTGTTACAATATGAGGATTGTTTGATTATTTGTAGGTCTTTTCTTCTGTTGCAGAGGCGACCTCCAGATAACTCATTTTATGTAAGAACGTGTAACAAGAATCCAAAGAAAACAAAATGGTGGTATCACGGTAAGTGTTTAACTAGGACCAGGAATTTTGAGGGGTTTTTTGGGCCGAAGGCAATTAAAATGTAGGAAAGTAGGGTAAATGCATGTAAAGCCTTCAACTCGTTTTTAAATTTCAAAAAGTTATGAAAATGCTCTTTCTGAGATACTCTGCCATGATTTTTTTTTATATCACATTTTAATAATTCCTGATGGAAATTTAAACAGCACAGATCTATATGTTTTAAATTGTAGGATTGAATTTGAGTGAAAGTTCTTCTAAACTGTGTGAGTCCGTGACAAGTGTTCAGTTTGGGCTTGGGGAAGGGCCGTAATGAAATGAGGTTTAGCTCTAAACCCAGGTTGTTGTCGTTGTTGGTAACACTTGAGGAGCTTGTACGATGTTTAGAAGTTGCCAGTATGTTTGTAAACAGCAAAGCGTTCTAAGATATTTCCACTGTTAATGAGAATTTCCAGTGTGGGACAGTTGACTGACCGCAAGGCTCTTAGGAAAACGATAAGTCAATAATATAGTAATAAGATTCTACATATACGTAACAATACCATACTAAAAAAGAGAGGTGGGCTTGTGCAAGCCACGTGAAGTTCAACCAGGCCAAGTGCAGGGTCCTGCACCTGGGACGTGGCAATCCCAGGCACAAATACAGGTTGGGCAGAGAATGGCTGGAGAGCAGCCCTGAGGAGAAGGACTTGGGGGGGGTGCTCATGGATGAGAAGCTCAACATGAGCTGGCAACGTGCACTGGCAGCCCAGAAAGCCAACCCCATCCTGGGCTGCATCAAGAGAAGTGTGGCCAGCAGGTCGTGGGAGGTGATTCTACCCCTCTACTCTGCGCTCGTGAGACCCCCCCCCGGAGCACTGTGTCCAGCTTTGGAGTCCTCAGCACAGGAAGGACATGGACCTGTTGGAACAGGTCCAGCGGAAGCCACGAAGATGATCAGAGGGATGGAGCACCTCCCCTATGAAGACAGGCTGAGAGAGCTGGGGTTGTTCAGCCTGGAGAAGAGAAGGCTCCGGGGAGACCTCATAGCAGCCTTCCAATATCTGAAGGGAGCCTACAGGAGAGCCGGAGAGGGACTCTTTGTCAGGAAGCGTAGCCATAGGATGAGGGGTAACGGCTTTAAATTGGAAGAGGGGAGATTTAGATGAGATATTAGGAGGAAATTCTTTCCTGTGAGGGTGGTGAGAGCCTGGCCCAGGTTGCCCAGAGAAGGTGTGGCTGCCCCATCCCTGGAGGGGTTCAAGGCCAGGCTGGATGGGGCTTGGAGCAACCTGGTCTGGTGGGAGGTGTCCCTGCCCAGGGCAGGGGGTTGGAACTGGATGATCTTTAAGGTCCCTTCCAACCCAAACCATTCTATGATTCTAGAATTGCTCTGTATAGTACTACAGTGCCTGCAGTGCCAGTGTTGTACTGTTGCTTTTTTAGCGGTTTTGGTTTGGTTTTGGGTTTTTTCATGGTTTTTTTTATGTTCTTGTCCTATCGGCCCCACTGGTGAGTGAGGAGAGGGGGAGGGCGCAGAGACAGGCCATGCTTTTCTTCTTGTTGGTGGATACTTTGCTTTCCCGAGGAAAATACTGTGTAAATGGTAGTTATTGGAAGCCTGTTTTTTTAGGGAAGGGATGTGTTAGAGCAGGGAATACTGTATTTTGAGGTGATGCAGGAGGAGTTGATCCCATCACCATGTTACGCTGATGGCTCCAACATCAGACATCCTCTGTTTTTCACCGCCTCCCCCCAAGGACGTGGACACGTCCTTGGGGGGAGGCGGTGAAAAACAGAGGATGTCTGATGTTTGAGACAGTGGGAATTAACGCCTGGAGAGGCCAATGCCAAAAGCCTTCACCTGAACTTAGACTCTTAAAAGCCTGTGGAGGCCTTAACAAGAAACACTCGTTTCATGATACTTGCTGAGAGCCCTGGGTTTTTAGATACGCGGTAACGTAACCGGATTCAGCTTTTTTTTTCGTAATACTCCAGTAGTATCTCTGAAACAAGGTGACTTCGGTGAGAGGAGTGCTGTGTGTCACGGGATTAAGAGAAACTCAGACCTCTTTATCGTGTGGTTGTACACATGACGGTGTTTTTCAAATTGACTCCGAGAATAGAAAACCTGTTGCCTGCCAGGCTGGGTTTCCCCTCCTCCTCTCCCTCCTCCTCTCCCTCCTCCTCTCCCTCCTCCTCTCCCTCCTCCTCTCCCTCCTCCTCTCCCTCCTCCTCTCCCTCCTCCTCTCCCTCCTCCTCTCCCTCCTCCTCTCCCTCCTCCTCTCCCTCCTCCTCTCCCTCCTCCTCTCCCTCCTCCTCTCCCTCCTCCTCTCCCTCCTCCTCTCCCTCCTCCTCTCCCTCCTCCTCTCCCTCCTCCTCTCCCTCCTCCTCTCCCTCCTCCTCTCCCTCCTCCTCTCCCTCCTCCTCTCCCTCCTCCTCTCCCTCCTCCTCTCCCTCCTCCTCTCCCTCCTCCTCTCCCTCCTCCTCTCCCTCCTCCTCTCCCTCCTCCTCTCCCTCCTCCTCTCCCTCCTCCTCTCCCTCCTCCTCTCCCTCCTCCTCTCCCTCCTCCTCTCCCTCCTCCTCTCCCTCCTCCTCTCCCTCCTCCTCTCCCTCCTCCTCTCCCTCCTCCTCTCCCTCCTCCTCTCCCTCCTCCTCTCCCTCCTCCTCTCCCTCCTCCTCTCTTCACACTCTTGCAATGTGTTTGGTCCTTCTCCATTTCTAGTTTTGCTCTCTCTTTATTGGCAATTTTGGGAGAGATTTTATTAACTATTTTTATTTTCACTTCCTAGTTATTTTTTGAATAGAAACAACTGAAGTTCCATTTAGTTGCTTTATCTTGGGATTGAAATAAGTTGTGTCCACTTTGACTCGCACTAGTCCGGTTTAGGTTCAGGGCTGAAGGCTGTCGGGGAGAACAGGCTCCAAACACTGCTTTGATTTCTTATTCATGAACTTCAGTTGGAGTTAAACAAGCAAAACACCAAATAAGTACGAAAGGAAATGTGGGTTCTCTGACTCTGGAAGTCGCTCTATAATTGTGGCTCAAAACCATTGAGCTGCTTACCGTCCACTAAACAAGTTGTTTAATTACTTTGGAGTAATTACTCAATGGCTGTTTTCTGAAAGCCAGAAAACCCTATCCCTCCCCAAATGGAGAGCCACCTGAAAGGCAGCCTGTGGCAAGAAAAAGCGAGTCAGTCCGTTCAAATAACTCCTACTGGTTTACTTCCTAATATTTTCATTTGTTTTATAACTTCCTTTTTTAGTGCTAATTACAAAGGAGGCCATGATTAAAAGCTCGTTGGGCTTTCCCTTCCCACACACCCCCTCCCTTAAATCGTTACATTAAAATATAAAACATGCCTGATGTCCGTTTCCATCGGACTCAAATTTTCTTAGATGCTGGAGGGCTTTTCCTCCAGGTTTTGTGTGTCCCTTGCTCCTTCTCTCGGTTACGAGTAATTTTGTTTCTCTTCTGTGGGCTTAAAACAAGACTGCCAAGGCGTGACCTTTAAATTTTCAGTGGTTTTTTAATGATTTGAAGAAGGAGGGTTACACTAAAACGGGATGTGTAGTTTCCCGCTGATTTTAACCACCTTTCTTTGGAAAAGAGCCGTCTCCAACGTTACGTCCCCCTGGAAAGATTTACAAGCCCTTAGGAAAGGTGATTGTCACCTTCGTTTTCTGCTCCTGCTTCAGCTGAAGCGTCACCACTTTGAACCCCTTCGAGCTGGGTGAATTAGGGGAGACAAAAACCAAACCAACCGAGGAAGAAAACCAGCTGTCCCAGGGTAACCACTGGGAGAAATAAATACAGGAGGACGTGGAGGGAAGTGCCGAGAGGCTCTGCCCCTTCTGCTGTCAGCGGCCACGGGACTGGCTTGGCTTTGATGGGAAATCGAATCCCTGTGCTTTGATGAGAAAGGAGGAATAATATATGCCTGTGAAGGAAATACAGATACATTTTGTTTTCCAGTAAGTGCCTGGAATTTATTTAGCTGGGAGCAAATAATGCCTGGCGGGGAGCTGATGGAAAGCAAACCAGTATGAACACAGAGGGATAAAGTGGCACGTTGAGATATATCCTGACACATAAACAAGTGCCTATACATTTAGCTAATTACAGAGGATTTAATCTCTCATTCCGTCCCTGCCCCGGCAAAGCGACTCGCTCCCTAAGCAGAGTTGTGGAGCCTCGTTTGCTACAAACTGGTAGCAAAACCAAGCTCTGTTTCAAAACTCCTCGTCTTTGATAACTAAAAATATTTCTGGATGGTCTGCCCTACCCAGCGTTTGCTTCAACTCTGCGCTGAATTTCCTGGGGAATTTTAATCTGAGAGTTGATGGTGTTGGGTTAAAGACAAAGGAGGATCTTCCAGGTACCGTTTTCTTGGACATCCAGGCTGAAATTGGTTTCGCAAAGCTGTTGCCTGGCTTGGGTGTTGTCAGGAGACAGGGTTTTGTGCCAAAAAGAGGGCGATGGTGTTTGTTTTCAACGAGCATCTCCTTATTACTTCTGGGTTTGGAGGTTCTTTTGGGTGGTGGAGTGTTTTTTAGCAGGAAGTGTTTTCTCTGGCATTTGGCCTAAACTTTTAGTACACAATCTGCATACCCCTTCTATCTCTCTTGCATCCTTGTCCGATCTTTTTTACGCACACAACACCCTACTGTCAAACTGAAGAGGTTTTTCACACGTAATAGCGTTGGTGACGTTGCCCGGGGAGAATTGTTGCTGCTCCTTTAGAGATGCCAAATCTGTAAAGGGCAAAAATACCCTTGGGGACGAGGCTACGTTTTCTGGGTGTGCGAGGTTACAAGTAAGTGCATTAAAAACAACCAGAGAGTAAGTTTGCTTTCTGTTAACGAGCTTAATATTTACTGTGACCAGATGCAAATACAGGGCAGGGTGCTGTGTGGAAGAGAAAGTTGAAAAGGGAAAGCTTTCACGGGCAAATATTTACTTGAATATCAAGCATAATGCAGAAGAGATTGGCACAGAATGTGCTTTTTTGTAATGTGTTCTGTCCACTGACAGTATCTAAACTTTAGTGAATGTAAGTTATTTTCAGCTTTAAGGTTTACAGTAGTAACCTATGGTTTTTGCATAATTCTGTCAGCTGTAGTTTGTGTTGATTCTTGAGAAATAAATGAATGTACATATATATGTGTGTATTTATAAAGGGTTGAGAATGCATCGGGAGAAGCCCACTCTTCTTGTTATGAGCTGAATATATAACAATAAGAGCTGAAGCCCAGCTCTTACTGTTATATATTCCTTATTAAAGGATTTATTTTATAATATTATTTTATACAATATATAATATTATTTTATAATAAGGGATTATTATTATAAAAGCACTTCAAGGAGGGCAAAATGTTAAGCGTATTTGGTCTTTCATTTTCCCCATGAGTGGCTTTCTAAATATCGAGTGTGGAAATTCCTGCCCTTTTAATGGAATACTTGCTGATACTGATACGCTGGGGGGGTATACGTATGTTGGAAGTTTTATGTTTGATGTTCTCTCCTTTTTTTTTTTCCCCTGAGTTGTTATTGACCGAAACTGCAGAATTATTCCATCACTGTATTTTACTGTCTATGCTGGGAATGGTTTCTGCCTACGGCACCTAAACGCTCTTCTTTTATTTTTAAAGATGACACATGTTGATGGCACCATTTTGTGATCCTCGTAGCAGAAGATAGTCCTACTGAGAAAAAAAAAAAAAAAAAAAAAAAAAGAGCACTTTGATCATTCAGTCTTTGAACTTTATCCTTTGACTGGAAGTGACCTATAGGCAATGAAGACTACTTCCTTTGACTGCATTTCTACTCGTGTGCATTCGGGGCGCATGTTGATCGCTGGTTCAGTCCATGCAACTGACATGCTTTTATTAGTCATACAGTATTAATGCAGGTGGCCAGAAACGTCAGAATAATTCCATTTATTTTTTTTTTTTTTATTATTATTATTATTTGAAGCTTTTTTTTTTTTTTTTTCTTCCTTTTTTTCTGGAAGAATTCCAGGTCTTCATATCTCGTGCAATAACACTGAGCTCCTTGGCGGTTGTGGTGCATCCATTGCCGGCAATGGACATTGTACCAGGGAAAAGTTGGGTTTTGGTTTTTTTTTTTTTTCGCTCCTGCCACAAAACAAATTAAAAAAAAAAAAACAACAAAAAAAACCAACCAAACAAAACCAAACCCCCAAGATTCGTGCATGACAGCTTCTGAAAGTGTCGGATTGATTTGGATTATAAGCGAGGGATCTACCATTACCTTAAAAGCCACCCCGTTCTTTTCTATTTGGATTCTATGCACTGTGATGACAAAAGGAGCAGCGTGAGTGACCGTGCTTGGCTGACGGACTGGAACAAGATCATTGCGTATTTATTAAATTGTTTATCTGCTGTCAAATTGTTTTGACACGGAAGGCTTTTCAGGTGACGTTGGCAGAGAGGTACAATGTTATCCCTATGGTGAAATAAAACTTAACTTTTTTTGTATATAGTTATTCATATCTCTGAAGCAAAGGTATGAGTAATTTAGGGTATGAGTGATTTAATCAAGACTTTATTTTGGAGATAGGAGAGGATGGCAGTGATGTAACTGAACTTGCTGCAGTCCGGGATTGGGCTTGTAATTTGTACTTTAGAGCTTTTTCCAAATAGATTGCACACTGTTCTTCCCTGCTAGCCATCAGCATGAGCCCTGCTGCCTACACCAAGATTTCATTTATTTATGTGTTTGAAAGCAATCCATATAACATTTTTTTTCGTTTGCGTTCACTTGTTTCTTTTGTTGTTGTGTGTCATGTTTGAATGTTACAAAACGATATTTTGATTGAAAAGCTTTGTCAGAAGATATTTTCATGTAAATTATTTCTTTATCCTGTAAGCATCATCTTGTCTTTTAATCCTGTACTATAAAAAAAGAAAAAAAAAAATACATTTTTGACAGAGGCTTAATGTTTTGACAAAAAAGTGTGGACCTTCTTATTTAAGTTTAGACTAAAGTATATTTTCTTAACTTGCTTGTCCCACGCAGCCATACCGATTTTTTTTTTTCCAGGCTTTTACTTTGCCAAAAAAAGGGGGAAAAGCCTAAAATCAGATTGACGTTTTTCTATGGAGCAACATTTATTGAAACGATAGTTGTTCTCACCACTCTGTAAGATTTTGATACTGCGATTAGGTTGTCTTTTTAGGAAGCACTTTTATAAACTTAATACCTTTACACATATGCAAAATTTCTATAACTTTTTTTTACTGTTGCCTTATTGTTGCACTCAAAAAAAAATTAAATATATATATTCAAGCGATTAATGCGTGAATGTCTAAATCAAGTAACTACTTGATTTAAAAAAACAAAGAAAAGCCAAAAAAGCCCCACCCCGAACTCAACCCAGCAGGAATATCTACAAGAGCAAACAGAAAATTGGCCGAAAATACTCATTTGTCTTTTTTTTTTTTTTTTTTTTTCTTACTGCTGTATGATATCTGACGAGTTTTATAGCCTTGTACATACTTCTCTGTTACCTGATGTGTAAAACCTTTTAAAGTCGAGCTGCTTAACTCAGGGTGGATAGAGTTCAGACGGATTTGCTTCAGAGAAGTCTTTTGTACAGCAACCGAATTAGGGATATTGCCGGTGGAGTGAGAATTACAAATACTTCAGGAACTGCTATTTTTTCTACTGTATTGAAAATATCTCTTGGCCTTTAAAACTCAGTGGTAAAAATCTAGCTATGGATATAAGTTTGATGTGTGTGTATATATTTTCACAACGAGCCTTTAAAACGTAGAATTCAGTTTCTTTTAAGAGTCAAAAATAATAATTTTAAGCAAGTGAAGTAGTTCTGCTCCTCACTTTTTTTATTTAGAGCAATTTTATTGTTGTGAGTTAATCGAACCGGTTGTTTTTGGAAGTGGTTCATATGAAAGAGCAGGAATTTGACGTTTAATCTGTGTATTCCTGTTAACTGCTCTGTGGTGATCGAAACGATTGACGCGTCTTCGAGAAGTTCATGTAGGAACGGTTCCCGTACCGGATCCTCTCAGACAGTCCCCAGCAAAGAGACCTTATTGTGACACAAGGTAATGTCTCGGAAGACATTGGTTCACCTTCTCGGATTCCTGTCTCTTTCCACGTGGTGGCTTTGCCCTGCTACAATCCCTGGATTCAGAGAAGCTCGGTGACACGCTGTACGTATTCTGTTGAAGGTGTGCGTTGTAGTGCAAAGCGTTCCACGTTTTACTGACCCATCCCATCACGTGGACTACAGTGAAGTTAAATAACCAATTCTGTGCTGCTCTTTAACAATCCCCCCCCCAATAATAAAACCGCAAGGTAGAGTAGAAGAGAGCGTACCTCAGGTCCCTTAGTTTGCAGTAGAAATGCCTGCGCCGGTTCTCCTTAGATGGGTGGTAAGTTCAGCTGGATGCAGGGGGCCGAGACCAAGGCTGTCGCACCGCTCGGCCCCTCGGAACGATGCCGCGCTCCCACGCCCCGAAACGGGGCTTGGAACCAGCTGAAGGTGGTGCCATCCTCCCGGGGGTGACCCTGTGCACGCGACGGCCTTCCACTTGGGATTTCTCACCTGAAACGGATACGGAATTGGCTCGAAACGATCTTGCTTTTATTTTGTGTCGATGTTCATGTTGTTAAACACTTCTGTTTTGTGTTTAGTGTCTTTATACTATAACACAATAAATTCTTGTTTTAAAATAGATTACTACCCTTCAATGGAAATACGTGTGGACCTTTTCATGGTGGAGTTACGTTCAGCTGCTCTGGAGACAAACCTCTCTGTAATTCCCAAATGCTGTGAGGGATGTTGAGGCAGGAATTTGGATAATAGTGAGGCGTTTTTTCTTTTTCTCCAGAGAGTACCTGTTTTAAAAGCTGAAGGAGGTAGTTTCTAAACAAACAAACAAATTAAAACCCGATCACTAAGATGCAGTGCGTTCGTTCCTCAGAGATGACCAAATAGTTCCTTCTCACAGCTCCTTGCTGCTTGACAGACGCTTCAGACACGGAGCGGGGGGCGTCGGACACAGGATTCGTGTTTGCTTCCAGCGGTGGGCAGAGAGTTCCCGTGACTCCGTTACCGTGTGTCGGGGCTGGGCACTGAAACTTCTGCTGCCTCCTACCAAAATTCCTTTCCCTTTTTCTCCAATTTTTTTCTTTTTCAAGAGATGATGGCTTCTTTTTTTGAGAAAGGCACTTTCTTGGTGCTGGAAAAAAACCCTATTATTTGTGAAAAATCAGGTTTTTAAATTCATATGTTCTGAACACTGCTCTGGGTGTTTGATTTTTAGTCGTTACTTTATTTGAAAGGCTGACAAATGTGGTTCACGTCTCGGGTTTTAAAGGTACGGTCGAAGGAGACCATAAAATTCCCACGTCAGCAACAGAATTTTAAAGAACAGATTAAACAACTGTCTGTCGGGAAAGGTTTAAATGTAATTTAAAATAAGACTTTCCAGTCCTATTCTTGGTGATTTCTTTTTTTTTTTTTTTTTTTTTGGTATATGTAAATATTTATTAAAATGAATGATGTTCCGGCAGTATTTCTAGCGGTGCGGAGGGGAAGCCAGCGTCGTGCCTGTCTCTCCTGGTAGAGCGATTCCGCGTTCCGTGGCGCTTGCACACGCACGAATCCTCATCAGTCTAACAAAAAATAATAGGTTGGAACAAACTTTTTTCTAAAACCAGTTAGGTCAATCCTTATCCCTCTGTCCGGTGTGGGTTTGCTCTCGTAGCGGTGGTACCCGAACAGCTGGGTGCTGAACTGGGTGAGGGGGATAAGGGGATGGTCCATGCCCGGCTGCGCAGCAGGGTGGGAAAAGGGACTCGGGGTTTGCTTTGTGCCGGGTACTTGGTGGCCTCTTGCTTCCAGGACTACTACAAACTTTCCAAGCCATCAGGCTTTAAAATAATCTTAATAAAATGGGACGAGTAGAAATATCATGAGCCGCCTTTTACTGTAATAAAATATAATTCAGAAATACAAATTTGAAAATGCTTAGAGCCTGCTTTGACTTCCTTTTACTGCTAACAGCAGTGCAGGATATTCTCTTCGCTTCCCAGTCTCGGCGACTCCCATTCCTACCTGGCATCTGGCTTTGTCTGCGCTGAGATGGTTTTGCACATTAAACCAGTCACAGACTGACTGGAGAAGAAAAAGTGAGAATCTTTCAATTAGTGAATTGAATGAGCTTCCTGCCTAATCACGAGCTTCAGCACTAGTACAAGGCAGGCTGAGAGAGCTGGGGGTGCTCAGCCTGGAGAAGAGAAGGCTCCAAGGAGAAGAGAAGGGACTCCAGGAGAGATGGGGAGGGACTCTTGATCAGGGAGGGGAGCCATAGGACGAGGGGGAATGGTTTTGAACTGAAAGAGGAGAGATTGAGATGAGATCTGAGGAAGAAATTCTTTGCTGTGAGGGTGGTGAGACCCTGGCCCAGGTTGCCCAGAGAAGCTGTGGCTGCCCCATCCCTGGAGGGGTTCAAGGCCAGGCTGGATGGGGCTTGGAGCAACCTGGTCTGGTGGGAGGTGTCCCTGCCCAGGGCAGGGGGTGGGACTGGGTGGTCTTTAAGGTCCCTTCCAACCCAAACCATTCTGTGATTCTAAGAGAAACCACTGGTCCGATCAAACCTCGCAACTGGGAGGATGGATAGTCCTCTCCATGAACTGAGCTAAAACACGGTTCTTTTTGCCTTTACAATCATTTTTCCAAAAATCCTGGTAAACTCTGAGCCGAGTATCCTGCTTCGGCAGGGGAGTTGGACTAGATGATCTTTATGGTCCCTTCCAACTCTAAAAAATGCAGTGAAATTCGGTGAGTAGGCTTCATGCTGTGCCTGACAAGAGATTCTGAAGTCTTGCAGGTGAAAAATAGACCTGGCACGGTGCTTTGCTATGTGGTTTCGTAATTCTGGAAGTTCCTTCTGTTGGCTTCCTTCCTTCCTTTAATCTGTAGGAATAGGCTACGTCTTATCTGGATATTAATTGTGCCGTCCTGGATTCTCAGGTACTACTAGGGAATGCTGTATAGTCCCCAAAAACCCCTTTACTAAGGGTTGGAGACTTAATTTTGACCCGTTGTCGTGCTGTTGATTCGCTGTTGTCCTGCGAAGGAGTTAGGTGAATAATACACGGCAAACTTCTTGCACGGCGAGCCCAGCTAGAAACGGCCGCTTTGTGGGTGAAATGGAGTCGTTAAATTCAATTTGATGTGGGGGGAGATGCCTCAGTTCCATGTTTTTATCTCCTGTAGTGCCTGCTGTTTACTCGGTAACGCTTCCCGTGTTCCGAAGCTCTGTGTGGCCGCTGTCCCGAGAAGTCACCGGCACCTAGTGGCTCTGAGGGCTGCCACTTAAAAAATTGGGCAAACGGAGGCTAAAGCAGGTTAGTTAGTACCTGTTGGATGGTTGGTGCTGTCTCCTGCCGGCAGCGGGTAGTGCTAACAGCGAACTGGAAGCATCGGTCATCACCCGAAAGCAGACATCATTAGAGTGACACCGTTGCTGGTTGTCTCCATTCGTGTCTCCGTTCATTTATTGTCTCCATTCATGAGATCCTATACGTGGATTCCATTCGGAGCACGTGCGGGCAACGCTTTAGTGTTGTTCCTATGGACTATGGTAAGCCCTTCACCTTGTTTACTGATTCGTGTTGACAGTACTGGAGACTTCCAAAGCTTTTTCTGGGGGGAGGGAAGCCCTTTTCTGTACACAGGGTCTGTGTAATGCTGCGTGGAGAGAAATTCTTTCTCTTTTCTGCTTGCTGTTTGCCTCCGTGGGTGTCTAAGGCAGTCCTTGTTCCAAGAGAATATGCATTTAAAAATTTACTAATTTAATACAGGTTTCACCGTGTAATTTCATAATCTTGCCCAATTACCTTAAGTAATTTTTTTACTTCTGTGAAACAGTAGAAATCCAAATCCTTTTCAACTTGTTGCAGAGTTTTTCCACTGTCCTGCAATAAAAGGAACGTTTTGGGAGGGTTGGGCTGCGTTTGCCGGAACTGCCCTGCTGTGGGGTGGAATAGGAGACCGTTAGTGAAGGACCCGAGGTGTTTTGTGGCGGCGGAGCTGACGTGGCTTGGTGGGAAAGCAAACGGACTGTGCAAAACGGAAAGGACCTTTCTACTGCTTCAGTTCTCTCCAGACTAGTTGTGTCCTTTTACACCTACTTAACCAAATGTGTCCCCGCCCGGGGCAGGAGGTTGGAACTTGATGATCTCTAAGGTCCATTCCAACCCAAACCAATCTATGATTCTATGATACCAGGTGAATTTAATGCTGGTACCAGAATGTGTTTGGCGATGAGCAAAATACTTACTTTTCACATCCAGCACTGGCCTGAGCTTCCTTCAAGATTTAAAAGGCCCAATCCCAGCTTTTTCCATCACCCCATCCTGCTCCTTGTGAAGTGACCAATAGGTAGGATTAGGTACAACTTCTCCCCAGCTCGGCTGTGCCAATAAATCATAGAAGGGTTTGGGTTGAAGGGACCTTAAAGATCACCCAGTTCCAACCCCCTGCCCTGGGCAGGGACACCTCCCACCAGACCAGGTTGCTCCAAGCCCCATCCAGCCTGGCCTTGAACCCCTCCAGGGATGGGGCAGCCACAGCTTCTCTGGGCAACCTGGGCCAGGGTCTCACCACCCTCACAGCAAAGAATTCCTTCCTCAGATCTCATCTCAATCTCCCCTCTTTCCATTTAAAACTGTTCCCCCTCGTCCTATGGCTCCCCTCCCTGATCAAGAGTCCCTCCCCATCTCTCCTGGAGCCCCTTTAGGGACTGGAAGGGGCTCTAAGGTCTCCCCGGAGCCTTCTCTTCTCCAGGCTGAACACCCCCAACTCTCTCAGCCTGTCCCCACAGCAGAGGGGCTCCAGCCCTCAGAGCATCTTTGTGGCCCTACAATAAATGTGCCCAATGTTGACACTGGTGTACACACCGCCCAGTGCTGTTACTGGGGTGGCTTGGGTTGTGTTTGGAGTATTCTGCTGCCGTCGGTCCCGCAGCGAGAGGCACTAATGAGAACCCAAAGCACTTCAAGATGAGCGTGATGCTCTCGTGGGACACCAATAAAAATAGCATCCTGTCTGGGCTTGTTTGAAGGCCCTTTTACGTAGATGGAGTGCTATCAGTGAAACAAAACCCAAAGAAACAAACAAAAAAACCCCAAACCAGGCTTGTACCGAGGAATTTAACCTTACAGAATCTGTTGCTGCTTTGGCCTGCAATTACACTTTGGCTTTCCCGTGCTTTTCTCCTGAGCAAAGCCCCTGTGTTCTCATGAAGGAGCCAGATTCTGTTCTCATGAAGGCCAGAAATGCAGAAGGGCCGTTCCTAAATGTCTGCCTCCGTGCTTTGTGATGGAAAAACCATCCGCCCGGATCTCCAGGTTGGGAGTTCTGGTGTCATTCTCCCTAATCCATCAACCTGTAGTTACATGTGTCCTCGTTGCCCGTCGTCGTGAGATCTGAGGCCCTGATTGACCTGAGTTACCTGGGTTTTCTTCTGAGATTCTTGGATCTGTGTTTCACGGGAGTAATCCAACCCCAAGTTTTTCTAGACCTGGAAAAACACACAGAAAATAGGAGAAGTTTCCTGCATGCAGCAGAGATGATGAACTCGGCGTGTATTAATTAACTGTGCGTACACACACACACACACACACACACACACACACACACACACAGAGGTTTGTACAGTTCCTGCGCGTCCTCACACCTTCTGTCGTTGTAAGAAGCGGGGTGACTGGCCAGAAAGTTCTTACGGTTTCTTGTCTTGGAAATAAATGGAAAGTGATGGAAATAGCTGACACAAAACCAGTCGTGTCGTTATAACCCAACACAAATGAAAACTGGAGACTCAGGACTGGCTTTTGAGCAGTTTCGGGTACGTGAATGAGGATAATGAATAATGTGAAGTTTTCTGAATGGGTAATACAAGTAATACTTATTATAAAATAATTTACCAGTATAATTTTTAAATTTCACTGGCATTATTAAAAGGATAAAGCTTTTGTTCAGACAAGGAGTTATTATTTCCAGCACCAATATACAAAAGCAATGGGAGCAAATAATTACAGGAAAATACCATTCTACCTCCAAAACAATCTGAATTTGGGTCAGCGGGCCAGCAGACGGGGAAATGACTTCGACAACCGGGTGATAAGAGACCTCGAGTGAGCCGGTAGCTGCGAAATCAGCACCTCGTTTGGGTCTGATTCACTTTGGTGTGTTCTAAATTAAAAAAAAAAAAGAGACCTGGCTAAAGATGAGAGACCTGGAGGTTGCACGATGTCCTTATGGTGTTTGAAGCCACGGAAGAAGTTCAGTATGTGCTGACAAACGCCAGTTCCACTTCATCTAGAGTCTTGAAGTGATGGTGTGATTCATCTGATTTAGGGAACTCACCGATTAGAGGTGAATCATGAAAGATGTGTTACGGGAGCTGTTAAAAGTTCAGCACTCATGAGTCTTCACCGGAGCATAAAGAATAAATGGTTTCCATTACCTGAGAAAACTCCGTATAACGTTGTTTGTTGTATCTTGGTTTGTCTCATTCTATGGACTTCAGAATGGTGATAAATTGTTTTAGTCACTTGGATGACGTGCACTGTAGTCAAAAAATCTACTTCCATAGTTACAGTTCTGCTCCTGTAACTTGGGGGAGCAGGGGTCTGATTAGACTTAGCTTTACTAACAAAACTGGGTTTTAATTAAATATAATCCCAAGCTCCTCCTGGCTTTTGCTTTTCTAATAGCTTTTGGTTATTGGAAAAATATCGTTAAAAAATTAAGGGACCCGTTCTTACGGTATTAAGCTGGATGGGACCTTAAAGACGATCCAGTGCCACCCCCTGCCCTGGGCAGAGACACCTCCCACCAGACCAGGTTGCTCAAAGCCCCATCCAGCCTGGCCTTGAACCCCTCCAGGGATGGGGCAGCCACAGCTTCTCTGGGCAACCTGGGCCAGGGTCTCACCACCCTCACAGCAAAGAATTTCTTCCTAAAATCTAATCTCAATCTCCCCTCTTTCAGTTTAAAACCGTTCCCCCTCGTCCTGTGGTTTGTTTTGGTTTGTTGCACCAGTGTGTACTGAGGGGCGGAAGGTCATTTCGTGATGACTTTGTTTAAAATATAATTTACAATTCTAATAATAAAACGTATCAGTAAAAATTAAAATATTTTGATTGTTGCAGGTCAGCTTGAAAGTGCCAATTTATTTTTTTCTAAATCTGAGGTTAAAAATGACAAGGCCAAGTGTCTCCAAGCGCCCTGCACCGGTGTGCACAGACTGACCGGGGTTGCTCTGTGCCCTTTGCCCCACTTGGGCATTTGTCCAGGCATTTAGGCATTAGCCTGGCTTTAATTTTCCCTTCCTCTTGTTTTCAAACTTGCGGACTGAATTAATCACTCTCATTAACAACGTACTGAGACTAGGTTGTTGGGCAAGCCCTGACGCTCCCGTTGTGTACTAATGGAGTAGAGGGGGTGAGTATACAGAATCATGGAACGGTTTGGGCTGGAAGGGACCTTAAAGATCATCCAGTTCCAACCCCCTGCCCTGGGCAGGGACACCTCCCACCAGACCAGGTTGCTCCAAGCCCCATCCAGCCTGGCCTTGAACCCCTCCAGGGATGGGGCAGCCACGGCTTCTCTGGGCAACCTGTTCCATATACAAACTAGGCAGCTCGTGTAAAAATCGAGAAGTTTTTAGATTCTATTAAGCTGCTTGTTTTTGGAGGTACTGACTCGGCTTTATCCCATGTCTCAACGGTAGGAGAGAAAAAGCAACCCATAAAGGTACAGCAAATCTAAGAGTGGCTGTAACGCAGCTTAGTTGTTCGTAGATGGAAAGCCCAAATCCTATAGGAAACTTAATAAAAAGCAAAACACTCTCATAGACTTAAACTGATGATTAAATATTTGAGCCTTTGCTTTATACCTGGACAAAATTAGATCCAGAAGTCCCCAGTGTATTTAAAATATATATATGTGGTAAGTTTTTGGGTAAAATTGGCTCTTCTTTATCCAGTTTTGTTTCAGCTCCCTGCCCTTGGCAGCACGGAATGTATATTGAGGTGTGAGACTCTTCTGAGCGGGTACATACATTTCAAGAGATGTTTTTAAAGGAGGGTTTTAGCTGTGGAGTAATAGCAACGTTGTAAAAGTGTTAGGTTTGAAATCGTATTGAAATAATAGCACAGGCTGGAGATTTTAGAGGCTTGTTGGAATTACTCTATTGGAATAATTCTGTTGGAATCATTATTCTATCGCAGAAAGGTCAGAAAACTTCCCTTTTAAGCTGGTGCTGACGTCACTGGGTGCGTTTTTCTGCTGGGTACCCTGGTCCCGAGTATATCCTGTGCTGCAGGGTTCTTCTTCAGACGACTGGCAGTAAGTAAAAAGTAACATTTGACAAAAATCAAGTTAAAAAAAAAACCCCAACAAACTAAAAAAACCACCATCCCACAAACTTTTATAGAGGACATCATCGTGATTCAGCATCTGAATCAACTTCTCTTTTGCGAAAACTTGTAGAGCCTTATGAAAATACTCGCCTTATTATCCGTTGCTAAATTGTATCAGAAGGCGGCATAAAGACATTGTATTATAGCGTGGACCTCTGTGCTCGCCTCCTAAAGCAAAATGAGATGAGGGGTAAGGAATCTTGGAGACAGAACACTGGACGGCGGAGGGATGAGAAGGGGAGGATGAGGAGCTGCTGCGGCTGAGTGCAGGGTATGTATCAAACGGTGAGTTCCAGAAGGGCGTTTAAATGAGCTGTAAATGCCATATTAGAGTCCTGTCAGTATGGATAAAACCAGTATGAACAAAACCCTCCTATCACTTAGATACTGGTAATACAGCCCTGTCCCTGCGTGTCATCACATGTAGGTGGGGTGTACGTTATTGTCTACACTACACAAGCTGAGTACCCAAATGCACCCGGGCTGTGTGCTGTCAGAGCCGCTTTTCCTTCCTTCCTTTCCTTCCTTCTTTTCCTTCCTTCCTCCCTCCTTTCCTCCTTCCTCCCTCCCTCCTTCTTTCCTTCCTTCCTTTTCCTTCTTTCCTTCTTTTCTTTTCCTTCTTTGCCTTCCTTCCTTTCCTTCCTTTCCTTCTTTCCTTCCTTCCCTGCCTTTCCTTCTTTCCTTCCTTCCCTTCCTTTTTCTTCTTTCCTTCCTTCCCTTCTTTCCTTCCTTCCCTTCTTTCCTTCCTTCCCTTCTTTCCTTCCTTCCCTTCCTTTCTTTTTCTTCTTTGCCTTCCTTCCTTTCCTTCTTTCCATCCTTCCCTTCTTTCCTTCCTTCCCTTCCTTTCTTTTTCTTCTTTGCCTTCCTTCCTTTCCTTCTTTCCATCCTTTCCTTCTTTCCTTCCTTCCCTTCCTTTTTCTTCTTTCCTTCCTTTCTTTTCCTTCTTTCCTTCCTTCCCTTCTTTTTCTTCTTTGCCTTCCTTCCTTTCCTTCTTTCCTTCCTTCCCTTCCTTTCCTTCTTTCCTTCCTTCCCTTCTTTTTCCCCTTCCCTTCCCTTCCCTTCCCTTCCCTTCCCTTCCCTTCCCTTCCCTTCCCTTCCCTTCCCTTCCCTTCCCTTCCCTTCCCTTCCCTTCCCTTCCCTTCCCTTCCCTTCCCTTCCCTTCCCATGCTGATCCACTGCTTGGTTTCCAGTCATGAGTTTAAAGGCAAATAAAAATCCCATGGAACAGCAGATACTGGAGGAAATCTGAATTCACCCCGAGTAAAATATCTGGGATTTTTTAAAAAAAAAAATTACATTTGCTATATCTAATGCTTTACCTCTCGTAACTATCATTAAAATCCAGCTGCCCCGAGGGACACGGGTTAGCGAAGGGGTTTTTCTGTCAGCGTTGGGTTGATGGTTGGACTCGACGATCCCAAGGCTCCCTTCCAAGCCAGGAGGTTCTCTGGTTTTAAACTGAAAGAGGGGAGATTTAGGGTAGGTTTTAGGAAGGAATTCTTTCCTGTCAGGGTGGTGGCGACACCCTGGAACAGGTTGCCCGGGGAAGCTGGGGGGGTGCCCTGTCAGGAGCGGGCCTTCCCCTCACGGCGGTGCCGAGGCCGCTCCGCCTCCCCCACGCGCGGGAACCGCGCGTGGGGGAGGCGGAGCGGCCTCGGCACCGCCGTGGGGACCCTTCCCCTCCGTCCCCACCCGTGAAGGGAAACCCGTGGATCCGCGGGCCCCGCAAGGCCCCGCCGCCGCTGGAGGCGCTGACGCTCCGCCCTCGCCGGGCCCGGTGTGTGTGTGTGTGAGGCGGGTTGGCGGCGCGGGGGGGGGTGTGTGTGTGTGTGGAGGGAAGGCGACTCGGACGGGGCCATTCGCGCTCGGGGAGCGGGGGGGGGGGAATCGTGTCGGCCAGCCCTACAGGGGCGGCGGGACGAGGCGGAGGCGCCGGTGGAGAGGAGGAGGAGGAGGGCGCTGCTGAGGAAAGGAAGGGGGGTGAGGGAGGGGGGGCGACGGGGTTTGAGGAAAGGTGGAAGGGGGAGTTGTGGGGGGTGGGAAGCGGAGTGGTTGGGGCCGGCGGCGGCGGCCGCCGCGGCGGCGGGGTCAGTTCTCTTTAGTGTTTGCCGATGTCGGAGGCGTCTCCAGAGTGTCCCCGGGAAACAGGTAACCGGGCCCGCGGGGGGCTGCCCCGGCGACGGGTGGGGAGGCCGGGGAACCGGGGTCGGCAGAGGGAGAGCCGGGCCGAGGCCGGAGGGGTGGGGGTTGCTTCAGCCATGATGTCCGAGGCCCCGTCCCGCCTTACCCCCCTTCCTTCCTTCCTCGCCCCGGGGGGAGGGCTCCACCGGCCCCTCAGCCCCGTTCCCCCCCCCCGCCCTTCCCGGGGCCGGGCAGCCGCTTCTGCGCCACGGCCGGTGGAGGAGGCACCGACCCCGCCATTCGCCCCGGGGCCCCCTCAGCCGCCCGCTGAGGGGCGGAGGAGGCGGGCGGGCGGGGGGGGGGGGCACAGGTGGGCCGCCCCGGCGCTGCCGCCGCCGCTTCCCCCTCACACACACACAGCCCGGGTCCGGCTGCTGGCGGCGGGCAGGCCGGGCCGCGGCCGGGCCGAGCCGTGCGGTGGGGAGCTCGGCTGGGCCTGCCCTTGCCTCAGACCTCGGGAAGTAGTTGGGTGCCACCCCGACATGCCCCTCGTCCTTCGGGCCGCCCTGGGCCCGGCCGAGCGCGGCCTCGGGGGGACGCCGGGTGGCAGTTCGGCGGGGGCGAGGGGGGCGGCGGGGCGTTCTCCTGGCCCGGTCAGCGGCGGGGACCCCGCAGCTCGGCCGCCGCGTTTTTCTACGCCATGTTAATCATTCCCCCCCGTCCTCCCCCTCCCTCCCCCACCTCGCTTCTCCCTCGGCGCAGGTTGCGCTGCCCCCAAAGTTCGGACGAGGGCCCCCAAACTCGGCCAGCAGGACTGGGCTCTCCCACTCCCAAAATGGATGTCGGTGTCTCTTTTCACCAAGCCATGGGCAGTGGGGAGGGGGTGTTTGCCGGCCTTCGCCCACCACCGGGGCTGTCCTGGAGGTGGGGATGGCACCCGGGGGGGGACGGTGCTGTTCAAGGCCCTGGTCCAGGCCCCCTTTTTCCAGGTGTTCGGGTCTCTCTGGTGGGAGAAAGTTCATCTTGATGGCAGCCAGGCCTGGAAGTCACAGCCAGGAGACAGCTGCTGGGGGGCATGCTGGGAGGGCGAATGCCAACAGCGGGGCTCTTGGCCTTGTCGTGCTCGGGGTCCCACCCACCACGCCGGTGATACCCGAAGGAAGAATTTCCCCACAGTGCATCTGCCCAGTGTTGCCTTACGGCCAGCAAGCTGTTTCTGTGGATACCGAGACGTAAGCTTCTCAGGCCGTGCTGGGAAGGCTCTCCCTGCAACTACCGTGGTACTAAAAAAAGTTTATATTATACGTTGCTGTTGTCATCCCTCTCTTTTGTCCCTCTTGAAGAGCACTGACGGACGTGCGTGAGTAACCACAGGGGCTGCAAGGCAACAGTAAGACTATTTGCTATGGTGTAACTGGGCGTAGTTGCATCGTGCTTCTGGAAGCGAATGCATGTCGCTATATCTCACGTTACTAGTGGCATCAAGCTGTGCAGGAGTAAGGTCTTCCTGAGCTGTGTGGTAATTCCAGGTTAGCAATCTACACCGGTGTAGTAATAATAATGTATTTAAGCCATTTACTAAATACCGGGAGGTTCTGTGCGGGCTTTGTTGTGGCATTGCTGCCTATATAAACAGTGCCAGGCTGACAGATTTCTGAATGGAATATTTTTTTCTAGAAAGCCAGCAGCAGCGTAAGATTTCCAGTACTGATTCCCAGCCGCTGAACCTTAGCTTTGCCCTAGAAAAACTCCTGGAGAGGGATTTCTGCTCTTGCCTGTCTTTGCTAAGATTCCTGTTGCTGACAGCTAGGAACAGGACTGAGACCTCCTGCTTGTTCATAGTTTTTTTAAGGGAAGGGACAATTCACGTTTTTTTTTTCCGCTTTGCAGAGAACTTTTCAGAAACGTTGGTCAGTTTTAGCAGAAGTCAGCCAGCTTGGGTTTAGTTCAGGCTGTAGTCTAGAGGCCAAAGTCTTTATATGTCTTGTTGCTGGCTTAAGCTACCTCGTCCCCCAAGAATTATGTCAAAATAATAATAAATTCGAACAGTCTTATACCCTGAATTGTGAAAGTAGTTTGTAAAGAAACTTCCTAATTTTATTTGCGGGAAAACCTGATCAGGAATGTTTTAGTAATAGAATAGTTTGGGTTGGAAGTGACCTTTAAAGGTCATTTAGTCTAACCCTCCTGCAAAGAGCAGGGGCATCTTCAGCTAGATCAGGTTGCTCAGAGCCCCATCCAACCTGACCTCGAATGTTTCCAGGGGTGGGGCATCTCCCACCTCTCTGGGTAACCTGGGCCGGTGTCTCACCACACTCATTGTGAAAAAAACCCTCTTCTTTCTAGTTAATCTAAGTCTAATTCTAATCTAGTCTAAACTCTTTCAGTTTAAAACCACTACTCCTTGTCCTATCACAACAGGCCCTACTAAAAAGTCTCTCCCCATCTTTCACTTCACCAAGTTTTAATAAGCACTTAATCAGCCCCTTCCTTGGGGGCAAATGTCGGGCTTGGTTTTCCTCCACAGGTCTATAAACATAATTCCAGTGTAATGCTGGTACACATTGGTGTGGATGTGGGAGGTGAATCAAATACTATGTGTTTTGAACTGTAAGGTGTCGTGAGAAGTGACCTTGGGAAGGTTAGGCAATAGGCTGTAGTGAAGCAGATCCTCCGATTCCAAGGCTGCTTCTCCAGCCCTTCGGAAAGCTGCACCTGTCCCCCTCTATCCAGACAGTTTGTTTTGACCTGCCCGAAATACGTGGCTATCGATTTGTCAGTCTTCGAAAAGACTGAAAAAATGTCTCCTCAATTATGTCCAGTCCTTCAGCCCAAAATACATCTTTTTATAATATTATACCGCCGGAGACCAGGCCTTATAAAAGCGTGCAGGTTTTAGTAGCAACTTTTAGAGGGTGTACGTTGTAAATATGTGTACACAGATTACATGTACACAGAAATACACGTGCGCAGATTTATCTCCTGTTGGAGAGTCAAGTATCTGCTTCCTCACGTGTGTCACACGGATGTGGTGGGGAAGGACCTGGGGAAGGACCTAACTCTCCATCTTTTCAGGATAACTGTAACAACTTCTGTTAATAAGCCAGCAGAGCTTCACTTTCCTTCCCCTGCTCACATTGATTTCCTATCAGCAGCAGCAGGGTCTATAAGATAAGAGTTAGGTCTGTCTTTTGCCAGAACCAATTATTTTGCATTTCTAATCTTTGTGACATGCAGAGCCTGTATTTTTCATGATGGTGCTTGAATTTTCTCTCTTCCAAGAAAAGGAAGAGAAACAGATGCAAAGAATGACTCTCTTAAAGCTGCTGTGGGTATTAGTGTCAAAATCTGCATGGGAAACCAGGAATCCCTGCTACCCCTTTCTGCCTTAATGCTTCTTGGCCATGCTTCTCCCATCCTGGGGAGACCTTAGAGCCCCTTCCAGTCCCTAAAGGGGCTACAGGAGAGATGGGGAGGGACTCTTGATCAGGGAGGGGAGCCATAGGACGAGGGAGAAGGGTTTTGAACTGAAAGAGGGGAGATTGAGATGAGATCTCAGGAAGAAATTCTTTGCTGTGAGGGTGGTGAGACCCTGGAAGAGGTTGCCCAGAGAAGCTGTGGCTGCCCCATCCCTGGAGGGGTTCAAGGCCAGGCTGGATGGGGCTTGGAGCAACCTGGTCTGGTGGGAGGTGTCCCTGCCCATGGCAGGGGGTTGGAACTGGATGATCTTTAAGGTCCCTTCCAACCCAAACCACTCTGTGATCCCTGTTGCTGGTTTCACCGCGTAGGGATGTGTAAAGCATGAGGGATGCTGTGAAGGAGGGTCAGGGAATGGGGCTGGCAGTTTTGCTCAGGGAGGAGGGAATATATGATGCGAGAGGGGGAGCGGGGTTGGTGGGAGCACGCAATAAACTTGGGAGGAGAGGAAATGCAACCCATGTATAACATAGTTTATATATATATAAAGTCAAGGGCTCTGCCTTTAGGAGGGTCTGCTCATTGTCAGCGCCCAGTTGTGGTCAGCATTATCCAAAGTGTGTTTGCATTCAAAGATCAAGAGTTCAGTACAAATCTGAGAGATGTCTTGTCAGGCGTTGTTCTGGAAACTATTTAGAATAAAAAAAAAAAAAGAAAAAAGGAAAAAAAAGAAAAGGCTTGTCACAACTCCTAATCTAAAAATGAGTCTTGAAAAGCCATCTGCGGTAGTGTAATACTAAAGTCACATGCGTGTCTGTAGCTGCTAAAGTTTGTTCATACTTCAGCTCAACAGCAACTGGTTTGTGTTGTGGTTTGGTTTCTTTTTTTTTTTTTTTTCTTTTCAAGCTGGTAGTATTTGGAAAGTGTCCCAGTGGTGAAATCTGTGCTTTAGGGTCCCAGTGTGGTCACCTGTGTCGTACTGCATCACCTTTTGCTTTAGGCAGGTACAGTTCTGTGTAGTACATCTCTGGTATGTTACAAATTTATTGATGCTTAACCAAATAAAATCAAATTATGAAATTTAATTTTTTCCTGGTAAATTACACCTTTTTTTTTTTTTTTTTTGCTTATTATTTAATTTTGTGAGTTTAGTATATTCCTGTATCCCCATAATTTTCTCATTTAGTTGCCATTAAATTGACGGGGGAGGGTGTGTCTTTTTAGAGTAATTAGAAATCAGTGTTTGAGCACAGATTCCCGATGGTGTTTGGGGAGGTCCCTGGCGATAGCCAGCGGCCAAGTATTATGGCCAGTAGGGGTTAACCTGCTCTCCTTGCTTTCTGGGAAAAGCCAGCTCACTGTTTACCGCAGTACCACATGCTCCAAGGGTATGTTTACATCTCTTCTTCGAAAACTTCCGAAGGATCCTACTGGCAGCGGGTCACGCTCCCAGTTTCGCTGCTTGCCAGCTTTGAGGAGGCTCTTCGCCTCCAGGCTGAAGGAAACGTTTCTGAGCGTAGGAGACCAGATTCCGAGGAGGTTTCCTGCGATGGAAATGGTCACCTGCTGGAACAGGAAGAGTTCTTTAAGAGATGAGGAGCCTGATTTTTATTGCTGTTCTTAGTTTCTGATTTTTGGCAGCTGTAATGTATTTGTAATTTCCAGTTTCTTACACCAAAAAAAAACCCCAACAAAACAGTTTAAAAAGTAGCATTACACAAATGTAAGGTAATTTCAGTACACTAAGCATGCAGATTGATGCCAGTAGCTGAAGTTGTCCGGATAAGTGACTGGGTGTAAGTGACAGAGAAGTTCTTGTATGTCACCCAGGCCACACATCCTGACAACGGGGACATTTTGAGGGGAGGAAATGAAGATACTCTGTTTTCACTGAGCTGAAAGTGCAGAGTTGATACAGCAGGGTTGGTGCAATTTGTAGCATGGCCATTTGTAGCGATACAAAGAAAGAAATGAAGTAACAAAATCTGTAGGAGCTTTGGCATTGTTAGATGAGAACAAGAAATCAGCTAAAATTTCTTGTTAAAATGAATGTGTTCTTTTTTGTTTGTTTTCAGGTTTTGTTTTTTTTTTTTTTTTCCCCTTTCTGGTCCTTTTTCAGGACCCCTGGATACTAAGTTGCAGGGCTTTTTCATTTCCAGACTGTGGAAAAAGTTTTCTCTGCTTTTTCTTCCAGTGTTGCGTATCAAGTACTATCAAGTACTTAAACCTGCCTGTTTTGAGCTCTGTCCCATCTGGGGTGGCAGCGTCCCTTGAGTGGGTATTACCAGTGGGTACGTGCAAGAGACATTCCTTTTGTACCTTTTTAAGGCCTGTGAATCTTCATGAATGGCTCCACGGGGATTTTATTGAAAACCCTTCTGACCCTCTTATAATTCAGTGCAACACATTTACTGCTCTTATATGAAATAGAATCATGGCATCATAGAATTGCCGGGGTTGGAAGGGACCTTTCAGATCGAGTCCAATCATCAACCCAACACTGACAAAAACCATCACTAAACCATGTCTCTAAGCACTATGGTGTCCTCTCAGCTTCTGCATGGCAGCTAAGGCTCTCTGTCCTTCATGAAAGGGGATGGGAATCTTGTCCTGGATCAGAAGGCAGGTAAAACTCGCCCTGGTTTCTCAGAGACATCTCTCAATGTTCTCCCTTAGATGAATCCACAGGAGTAGATACAGGATGTGAGCTCTTCAGAAGGGAGAAGGATCCACATCATCTTTTCTTCACCCCTCTTCAACTGGCCAGTCTTTATCACTTAGAGCCTTAAACAAGTGAAAAGTCATTGAAGATGCCAGGACTGGATCCCATTTCCATTGACTCGATGGAGCCGTGGTTCATGAGGAGGGTCTGGATGTGGACTTGCAGGCACCCCTAGGTATTTGCTGGGTCACAGGAGAAGAATTAATCTAGCACTTACCTTCAGCTGTTATATTACAGGGCTCTTCTGAAACTGGCCATTCCACAGATTACTGTCAGTGACAACTCACCAGAGGAGGTGGCTTTGGAGGCATTTTTTTTTTTTTTTTTTGACCATTAACCTCGACATAAAACTTGGACTCTCATTTTCTGGTTCTCTTCAAATCCCAGTGCAATCACAGCCCCTTGATGCTTTGTAATATTCATCTTAGATATGAGAGCAAACTGCTGCTGTAACTGGTGAGACGGATCTTTAATCCCATAGCTTTAATATCGTACTTCCAAGCATTTTGGAAGAGATGCAGGCAGCAACTTACCCATTCTGGATTTATTTATTTATTTATTGGTCGTGGTAGTACTTTGAACTTTTTCAGGGCTTTTAAGCCAGGTCTGTGCTCACTAGGAATTTTGAGATCTCTAGCACCAAAAAAGCAGCAGCTTTTATTTGCTGTCGCTGCAAATAGCGCCTGGTGCTGTTTACCTTTGTTCAGGCACCTCAGAGCTGACAGCAGGAAGGGAGACATAGTTACTGTCAAACTAATGTACCTGATATATCCTCAATATAGGGCAGGACAGAGCGCTGCAGGTGAACAGGGTGAGCTGAGGCAGTTGCAATGCAACGTGCAGTCTTTGAGGGTGTCTTTGCTGTTGGGCTGTATTACAGAATCTCAGAATGGTCGGGGGTTGGAAGGGACCTCTGGAGATCATCCAGTCCAACCCCCTGCCAGAGCAGGGTCACCCACAGCAGGTCCCACAGGAATGTGTCCAGACTGGTTTTGAATGTCTCCAGAGAAGGAGACTCCACCACCTCTCTGGGCAGCCTCTTCCAGGGCTCTGCCACCCTCACAGCAAAGAAGTTCCTCCTCATGTTTAGATGGAACTTCCTGTGTTCCAGCTTGTGCCCGTTCCCTCTTGTCCTGTCCCTGGGCACCACTGAAAAAAGACTGGCCCCATCCTCCTGACACCCACCCTTTCAGTATTTATAGGTGTTGATTAGATCCCCCCTCAGTCTTCTCTTCTCCAGACTAAAAAGCCCCAAATCCCTCAGCCTTTCCTCATCAGAGAGGTGCTCCATTCTCTTGATCATCTTCATAGCCCTCCCCTGGACTCTTTCCAGCAGTTCCTTGTCCTTCTTGAACTGAGGGGCTCAGGACTGGACCCAGTACTGCAGATGGGGCCTCCCCAGGGCAGAGCAGAGGGGGAAGATGACCTCCACCCACCTGCGGGTCACACTGTTTTTAATGCACCCCAGGGTGTCATTTGCTTTCTTAGCCACAAGAGCCCATTGCTGGCTCTTGGGATCCTATTGTCCACCAGGACTCCCAGGTCTCTGCTCAAAGCCCTGGGGTCTGCACTTCTACCTAAAGTTTTGCTGTGTGTCACAATGCCTAGGTGTTGGATGTCCCTTGGGAGTGGCCACTTCAGAAGTGTTGAATACCAGGCTGGATGGGGCTTTGAGCAACCTGGTCTGGTGGGAGGTGTCCCTGCCCGTGGCAGGGGGGTTGGAAGTGGATGATCTTTAAGGTCCCTTCCAACCCAAACCAGGCTGTGATTCTAAGAGCACTTCTTCCCTTTGTTAACAAGGAGCATCCTCTTTTACAGGAGTTGAGACTGTATTAGCCATATATATCTAGTGAAATAACACCATTCTGTTGGAGAGCCTAGAAAATGGGATCCTTCTTCCCTTTTGAAGTGCTTTTTGCCTGTGTGACTTTGGTTTTGAAGGTAAGGAACAGGAGCCTTAGCTCAGTCGTGAACAGAAGCTTTCAAAACCAAGTTTGTTATTTCACTCTGGTTTCATGTGGTTCCAGAGTCACAAAAGCCGATGTTGCCGTGCTGACGCCAACGGCCCTGGAGTCCTGAAAGTACAGGCAGTGGTGAAAAAGCTGTTCCTTTAAAGGGCAGCTCAGAGCATCGTCTGTCCATCCATTCTGTCTCCATGTAGTTGTGAGCCTGTGCTGTTGAGAACAGCGCTGTCATTCCTCATATATGCAAACTTCTTTTTCACTTTCACTCATTTCTCGGTGCTGTTTCCTTTTATTTTGAATGATTTCACGTTACCACTGAATCAGGTCGCGCTCTTAGCCAGGGTTGTCCTTTCTTTTATTTCTGACTCTTTGTCTGTGTAAAAATACTTGAAAGAATTCCATATTTTAATTCAGGGTTTGTTTACATTTTTTCCTGCAGTAGTTAACGCTTATAACTTCTTTTGGTCTGGGGAAATGAGTTATTTTGAATCATCAGCTACATGGATGGAAGTCTCTTATTTGCTGCCTTATGATATACCCCGCTTGGTACAACTAGTACCTAAGGAGTTGGAGGAAAAAGTCTCTTGGTGTCGTCATGCTGGTTCTGTGCGCTCACAGTGTGATCTGCTTGAACCAAATGTCTCTTTACCATCACTCTCCCTTTCTGTTGTTGTTAGTTTAGTTGCTTCCTCGCTGATTCGACTCCAGAGGTTAACCTTTTGCCATCCTGCCAGATGCACGTGGTCTCTGTGCTGCAGCAGAATGTGCTCTGTGTGCAGCAAGTTTATAATGCTTAGCTAATGTTTAGCACTGATCGTATATCCAAGAGATGTTCTTCAGTCTTTTCTGCCGTTGCTAACCCAAAGAATCTGTAGTTTGCAGAGGGATCTGGACAGGCTGGATCTATATTGCAGAGGGATCTGGACAGGCTGGCTGGATGGGCCAAGACCAATAGGATGAGGTTCAACAAGGCCAAGTGTCAGGTCCTGCACTTGGGTCACACCAACCCAATGAACGCTCCAGGCTTGGGGCAGAGTGGCTGGAGCTGCCTGGCAGAAAAGGACCTGGGGGTGTTGGTCAACTGTCGGCTGAACATGAGCCAGCAGTGTGCCCAGGTGGCCAAGAAGGCCAACAGCATCCACAGTGTGGTGAGTAGGACTCGGGAGGTGATCGTCGGGGCCTCACCAGTGCCCAGTACAGCACGACGCCAGGCTTGTGCCATCAATTTTACAGCAGTTCATGACCGTGCCCTGAAACGTAGCATCTTGAAACTGTTAAATTTCTCTAGTTGAAAACTGAGATTTTGCGCTTTTCTTCAGTCAGAGAACCTGGTACACCCAACCTAGTACTCGCTAATTATTTTAACTTTATTCATTGACTGAGGAGAGGTGCACTTAACATAGGGAGGAGGCTCTCTGAGCTGTGTGCCTGTGAGCAGAGGTCCCATTCTCTCCCCCCGTGAGCAGGCAGCTCGTCTCCTGAACTGTACATCGAAGTTTTCTTATATCCAAGCACCGCAGAATGTGTCTATGGGAGAGCTGAGAGAAGGGGGAACTCCAGGAGTGATTCATGGACAGGAGATGGCAATTTGACCCCAGCTGCGTCTGGGAGCTGCAACTTCTTGGAAGCTGTAGGAGACTTCAAGGCGGGCGTTCATCACTCTGGCTGTGAAATACCGTCTTTGTTTAAATACGCTTGTGAAGAACAAGGAAAAAACACTCAAACCAGAATTTTATCTGCTTCTAACAACAGAGCACAGTGCCCTCATC
The DNA here is from genome assembly GCF_964106895.1 of Numenius arquata. Lineage (NCBI taxonomy): Eukaryota > Metazoa > Chordata > Aves > Charadriiformes > Scolopacidae > Numenius > Numenius arquata. Next base: position 2,819,879 of record NC_133579.1, read on the forward strand.
TTTGTCCACTGACACCCCCTTCTCTGAGGATCTTGTAGCCGTTAATGTGAGGGGGATGATTAGGGGGTGAGGAGGGCTGGTAGCAAGAGCTGTCACTTTTTGCAAAGAAAAAGGCATTTTAAAGGCATTTTTCTGCTACACCACTAAGCTTTGTTACTTGAAATGATCTGAGAAGTAGTTTGTCACAGGCAGTCAAGGAAAACTCAGATAATTTCCTGAATTCCATCAATAATATGCAATTTCTAGTCAAGGAATAAACTTTTAGTCAAGAAATAATTCTTCCCTGCTTCAGGACAGAATAACAGTTGGAGGGATGTTTTACTCAGAGTCTTTTGGAATTTAAAGTCAGTCAAAGCTTATGTGAGATGTTAGGAATGTAACTAGTTGCTAGCACAAATTGATAAAAAAAATACAGCTTTTAGAAATAGATATGAGAGAAATTTAAAAATACTAATTAAATAAGAAACGGCCCTCTCAGAAGGAGCTGTGATTAGACTTCAGCATCACAAATAAGGAACCACTTGCAGCTTTGATGCGAAAGAGTCTGTGGCGGCAGCGTGTCAGGTCTGAGTCATGGCTTTTTCATTTACTTACTTAATCCCCTTCTGCACTTTTAAACTGATGATTGATTGTTAAACTAGTGGCTTAGGCTTCCCTTCTTTTCAGCTATTTTTCATTGTGAAAAAAGCTTAGTAACTCATTTTTGTTTAACCTAAGGTGAATGTGGTTTACCAGCCCATCATCTGCAATAAGGTGGTGTGATGACCTCTCTAAATGATGGCAACCAGTAACCATTTAGGTCTAACACTTGGAGTCTCAGTGGAATATTTAAATGGTTGTACTTAAATGACTTATCCCAGAAAGTTTAAAAAAAACTAATTCTAATAATTCCTTCCACATTTTTCTAATGTCAACTTCGTGTTCACAACTTCTGGAGTCACAAGACTAACAAGTTGTCTCCTTGAACCTTTCTGATATGTTTTGTGTGGGTAAAAATTTTGTGGGTAGCCCTGGAAATTCAGCTTAATTTGTATCAGCGTTGCGTGGGGTCTCTCTTGATTGTCCTGCTCCTATTCTCCAAGGGTGGTGGGACCAGGGGAGGTAACCTTTTCAAAAACATTACAGATATGACTGTGTGTCGCAGAGTGTCTGGGGAGAGACACGTTTTCAGTTTTCAAGAAGTCGTAGGTAGTTTACTTCATGGTAAGGAAGAGATCTAAAGAGTTACGATACCGGACAGCCAGCTTCTGTCCTTTGGGTCAGTGGTTGCTCCCAGTCACAGTAGATGAAAACAAAGAAGGATATTAGAAGATGCTCCGAGGGCTGGAGCCCCTCTGCTGTGAGGACAGGCTGAGAGAGTTGGGGGGGTTCAGCCTGGAGAAGAGAAGGCTTCGGGGAGACCTTAGAGCCCCTTCCAGTCCCTAAAGGGGCTCCAGGAGAGATGGGGAGGGACTCCTGATCAGGGAGGGGAGCCATAGGACGAGGGGGAAGGGTTTTGAACTGAAAGAGGGGAGATTGGGATGAGATATTTGGAAGAAATTCTTTGCTGTGAGGGTGGTGAGAGCCTGGCCCAGGTTGCCCAGAGAAGCTGTGGCTGCCCCATCCCTGGAGGGGTTCAAGGCCAGGCTGGATGGGGCTTGGAGCAACCTGGTCTGGTGGGAGGTGTCCCTGCCCATGGCAGGGGGTTGGAACTGGGTGATCTTTAAGGTCCCTTCCCACCCAACCATTCTGTGGTTGTCTTATATGATTCTATGAAGCAGCCTGATCTTTCCCCCTTGGGCTTTGGGTTATAAACAGGCTGGAAAGCATTGAGATGCCCGAGTGGCTCAGTTTCTCATGCTACAGATTGACTTTCCTGATCTTTTAGTTTTCTTTTGGCATTGAAATCTTTGTGTTGGTAATCTGATTGATCTCCCTTGTCATTTCAAACAGGAATTCTGTAATTAAGATACCTGAACTGCCCTGATGCTGAGCAGTTGTCCCCACAAAGTGTTTGCTGTGGTTTGCAGACTGTCTTCTCTAAGGGCTTTATGGATGTTTGGGTTTTTTGTTTTGTTTCAGCCTTTCCTTCAGTGATCTTTGGTCTCGGTGAAGTTGTTTTGTGAGAATAGCCATCCTTTTTTCCATCGTGGTTCAAGATGAATATTAATAAAGTCTCTCTACTTAGGGTCTCTGTTTCATATCTGCCTGTGAAGTCTCCACTTGAGAACTCAAGTGTCTGTCTGGTATATACAGAGGACCTGACTGTGATTTCTCTGTTAGAAGAGAGAATTACCCGTGTGTACAGGCTGGGCTTGCTCAGTTTTGCCGCACACAGTAAGATGCGCCGTGGCCCGAGTTGCTCCTTTCTCAGCTTTTTCACGTCAGCCTGGCCGTTGCCAGGGAGCCAAGGGAAGAGTTTCATTCCTGCCTGTCAATATGCTCCGCTTTCTGTTAAGTTTCTCTCCTTAGAAGTTTTTAGGCTGTTGAATATGCAAATGTGCACAATTACAGTGAGTGCCCTAACCCCTGTGTTTTTCTTACAAAAAGTCATTCCTTACAAAAAGACCCATCTTAGGCAAATATATGGCGAACCTCTCTGCAAGGGAGTTTTATTTGCTTCTGTAATTGTGTCTGCTAGTTTTAATAAGGTCCACGATCGGTTATTTGTGGAAGACCAGTTTGGCAGTAGACTCTGGGCAGGCCTCAGTTGGCTGTATTTCAGCCTCTGGGGCAGTTTGAGACACTGAGTTCTCCTGTCTCGTCTTCAGCTGCCACTGAGTTGAGTGGTATAGTTAATTCTAAGGCAGAACCCTGCCTGTTGATCAACTTGAGTAGCTCCAGGGGGCTGTACTGGCTTGTGGTGTAACACATTTGTTTAAACGCATGCGTTATTGCTGCTTCATTGCCTTTTTGTGTCGAGGTTTATCTGAACCATCTGCCACAGGTGGTGTCAGATGTGGCATGGACCTTCCAATAGAGGACTTCTGCTCGTTGAAGCAGCAGCTGGTGGAACATGCAGGTATCCAGATGTGATATTTTAGGACATCTCAAATGGCACTGGTAAACCATGGGTGGACTACTGAGTTCCAGACTGGTTTTCCTTTGACTCCAGTGGGAATTCTACACGGAAACTACAGGCTACTTTCCCGGAAACTACAGGCCTGTCAGCCTGACCTCGGTACCGGGAAAGATCATGGAGAGGATCATCTTGAGTGAGCTCTCAAGGCAAGTGCAGGGCAGCCGAGGGATCAGGGCCAGCCAGCATGGGTTTATGAAAGGGAGGTCCTGCCTGACCAACTTGATCTCTTTCTATGACCATGTGACCCGCTTTCTCGATGAGGGGAAGGCTGTGGATGTTGTCTACCTGGACTTTGGTAAGGCCTTCGACACCGTCCCTCACGGCATTCTCCTGGAGAAACTGGAGAATCATGGCATAGACAAGTGTACCCTCTGCTGGATAAAAAACTGGCTGGATGGCCGTGCCCAGCGAGTTGTGATTAATGGAGCAAAATCTGATTGGCAGCCAGTCATCAGTGGTGTCCCTCAGGGCTCAGTTTTGGGGCCAGTCTTGTTCAATATCTTCATTGATGATCTAGACAAGGGGATTGAGTGCACCCTCAGTAAGTTTGCGGATGACACCAAGCTAGGTGGGAGTGTTGATCTGCTTGAGGGTCGGGAGGCTTTACAGAGGGATCTGGACAGGTTGGATCAATGGGCCAAGGCCAATGGGATGAGGTTTAATAAGGCCAAGTGCCGGGTCCTGCATTTTGGTCACAACAACCCCAGGCAACGCTACAGGCTTGGGGCTGAGTGGCTGGAAAGCTGCCCGGCAGAAAAGGACCTGGGAGTGTTAGTGGACAGCCGGCTTAACATGAGCCAGCAGTGTGCCCAGGTGGCCAAGAAGGCCAATAGCATCCTGGCTTGTATCAGGAACAGCGTGGCCAGCAGGAGCAGGGAAGTCATCGTGCCTCTGTACTCGGCACTGGTGAGGCCTCACCTCGAGTGCTGTGTTCAGTTTTGGGCCCCTCACTACAGGAAAGACATTGAAGTGCTGGAGCGTGTCCAGAGGAGAGCCACCAAGCTGGTGAGGGGTCTGGAGAACAAGTCATACGAGGAGAGGCTGAGGGAACTGGGCATGTTTAGTTTGGAGAAGAGGAGGCTGAGGGGAGACCTCATTGCCCTCTACAACTCCCTGAAAGGAAACTGTAGAGAGGCGGGGGTTGGCCTCTTCTCCCAAGGGAATAACGACAGGACCAGAGGAAATGGTATGAAGCTGTGGCAAGGGAGGTTTAGGTTAGATATTAGGAAGAATTACTTTCCTGAGAGAGTGGTCAGGCACTGGAACAGCCTGCCCAGGGAGGTGGTGGAGTCGCCATCCCTGGAGGTATTTAAGAAATGTGTAGACGTGGCTCTTCAGGGCATGCTCTAGTGCCCGGGATTGTTGGGTTGTGGTGGGGTGTTGTGTGTGAGGTTGTAGGTGTGGGGTTTAGTTGGTGGGTGCTTTTTTTTTTTTTTTTTTTGTTTGCTTGTTTGTTTGTTTTTGTGTGTTGTGGTTTTTTTTTTTTTTATGTGGTTGGACTCGATGATCTCAAAGGTCCCTTCCAACCACTAAGATTCTGTGATTCTGTGATTCTGTAATTTAGACACATTGCTTATATTTGGAAGCCTAAACTATAGATGTCTTTAATCCTCAGTGACATATCTCACTGTACAGCAGTGCCATATGGATGGGTAACTATCCTGGTGTGAGATACACCGTGCATGTAGATGGCCTCGTAGATCACACGTGTTTTTCATATTTGCTATTTTTCATTTGCTGTAGTAATGTAAGCAATTTACTACATCCAAAATGTTTGGTTATTATATTTGTTTGCTCTGTGACTATGTATTTCACGTTGTAGGAATTTTATCTCGAATGCAGGGTAAGACTTTTCTGTTCTAGCCCCCCTTCTAACGCATCCTAATTAAATGGGAACAAAAATCCCCACCTTTGGCCATTTTTGTTGACTGAGAAAATCTTAGGGGTTAGTCTTTGATTCCATAATTAGTTACTTTATTTGTCTAGTTTGGTTTTGTTTGGAAAATTTCCTTTCTTTTCAAAATTATCCAGAGTGATTGTAAAGAGAGTTCTAAGAAAAGGACTGAATCAGTGACAGATGTAAATAATATGTATTCTCAAGTAACGGTGACCTGGTTGTTGATTTAGAGACCCGTATGCTTGTAACATCTCGCATCAACACAGCATTAGAAATTAAGGAACTGACACAGTTTCACGATGAAAGAAATCTCCGAGGTGAAGCAGTTTCTACCTCAGTCTTCTGAGTCTTAAGTCTTTTTTTTTTTTTTTTTTTTTTTTTTTGCTTTGGTTTTGGTTTTTTTAACGTGCTTGTCCTGTGTAGTAATTCCACAGGGAAGCTGAGCTGAGTGCTGTTTTAAGAAGTGTCTGAAAGGCATTGTGAGTGCAGTTTTTAATCTGTTCTATTTCCTACTTGATTATTTTTTTTCAAGAATACCTTCCTGCCTCTCCTCAGAAAGCTTCTTACTGATGGTAAAGAGGAGTTTGCAAAGGGTATTCCTCTGTGGATGATAATATCCTTACCAAAACAACTTTTGTGTTTCCTGAAAGTGTGATGGGATTTAATGTTCTGACCCGGCGTTGGCTGGAGCTGCCTGGCCTTCCCCCTGAGCAACCCTTTTTGTAAGCCTTGCAGCTCCTTGGATTTTGACTCTTTGTCCCTAATATTGTGTCAATTCACCTTCCTTTTTGGGTGCCTTTTTGTCTTTGGTTGTAAATTATTTTATCAAAGTAACCAAAGTAAGAGGTAAGGATTACTCCCACTCCCCTTTATACTTCAGGAAAGTAAAATGGTTTTAAGGCCTAACTTCACTTGATTCATAGAATCCCAGAATCATAGAGAGGTTCGGGTTGGAAGGGACCTTAAAGATCATCCAGTTCCAACCCCCTGCCATGGGCAGGGGCACCTCCCACCAGACCAGGTTGCTCCAAGCCCCATCCAGCCTGGCCTTGAACCCCTCCAGGGATGGGGCAGCCACAGCTTCTCTGGGCAACCTGGGCCAGGCTCTCACCACCCTCACAGCAAAGAATTTCTTCCTCAGATCTAATCTCAATCTCTCCTCTTTCAGTTTAAAGCTGTTACCCCTCATCCTACGGCTACGCTTCCTGACAAAGAGTCCCTCTCTGGCTCTCCTGTAGGCTCCCTTCAGATATTGGAAGGCTGCTATGAGGTTTCCCCGGAGCCTTCTCTTCTCCAGGCTGAACACCCCCAGCTCTCTCAGCCTGTCCTCACAGCAGAGGGGCTCCAGCCCTTGGAGCATCTTCATGGCCCCTCCATTGGACCCGTTCCAACAGGTCCATGTCCTTCCTGTGTTGAGGACTCCAGAGCTGGACACAGTGCTCCAGGTGGGGTCTCACGAGAGCAGAGTAGAGGGGTAGAATCACCTCTCGTGACCTGCTGCCTCTCAACTTGCTGGGTGGCAGCTCTGCAGCAAAGGACCGGGGAATGTTAATGTGATAGTGCTGGGAAAAATAGGTACTGATGAGAATGTATAAGCAGAAGTATTGGGTCTGTGAGGCGTAAGATATGCCGAGTAATTTCTCTTGCTCTGCAGTGGCTGCCCCTTGGTTGTTGCCTTTGTAGAGCGCTTCACAAACACGTGGTCCGTGCCCTGTGTCACATCTTGGTCACAGCTCATATTGTACCTTGGGCTGTACGACGGAGCGGTGGGGAAGTGTGGTAGCACCCAACCACATACAAGCATCTTATCTACTTTATCTGTCTGTATTCATTCAATTAGTGTGACACGTTCTAAGCGTCGTTTCACCTGAGCATTTAATTCATATATGATGCCATAGGATTTAAGGCTGTAAAGTGATTCGTGTTCCAGAAGAGTACAGGAAATGGTAATCATCAGAAAAAAACAGAAGTAATTCTTCATGTTGGGTGGTGCTTTTTAGCATGACATAAGCCTATTCACAGTTGTCAAAAAATATTCTAAATCTGTAAATATAACTAAATTAATGTGTTTCCTAACTTACAAGAAAAATGAATGGAAGATTTGACAGCAATATTTTCACTTTAAAATGTGAGGTGGTTTTGGTTTGTTGCTTTAATGCAAGTTTGTTTTGTTTTGGTTATTTTTAGTGTGAGAGGAATATTCACAGCTTATACATAGATTTATAAGAAAATTAATACCAACTGTTTAACGAAACCTGCGTAATTGCCTAGATACCAAGTACTTTCAAAAGCAGAAATAGAGTAAAATGCACTTATAGTATATTTACATCCCTTTAAGTGCCTGCTGTAGCATTTCTAATACAACTGTGAAGGTTGGAGTAAAAGAAGAAAAAGCCTTGCAGCATTTCAGAAGGCACAATAGTCTCTGGAATACAACTTTGCAGCAACAGCAGTGCTGCCACTTGCAGACCTCGGCTGGCTAGACGTGTGTGTGATTCACACCACAAGAAATACCATTGCTGCGAAGTCTCATCCTGGCAGCCGGCGGCTCGACAAAGACACAGCGTTGGCAGCACCAGCGTTCTCCAAGAGATCCAGGTGCCTGTAACCACTGCCTGGCATCCAGGGAAACATCTCTGGAGACACTTGGGTGTAGCAGGTTCCTAGACAGAATCACAGAATGGTAGGGGTTGGAAGGAACCTCTGGAGATCATCCAGTCCAACCCCCTGCCAGAGCAGGGTCACCCAGAGCAGGTCCCACAGGAACGTGTCCAGGTGGGTTTGAATGTCTCCAGAGAAGGAGATTCCACCACCTCTCTGGGCAGCCTCTTCCAGGGCTCTGCCACCCTCACAGCAAAGAAGTTCCTCCTCATGTTTAGATGGAACTTCTTATGTTCCAGCTTGTTCCTGTTACCTCTTGTCGTGTCCCTGGGCACCACTGAGAAAAGACTGGCCCCATCCTCCTGACACCCACCCTTTCAGTATTTATAGGCATTGATCAGATGCCCCCTCAGCCTTCTCTTCTCCAGACTAAAAAGCCCCAAGTTCCTCAGCCTTTCCTCATCAGAGAGATGTTCTAGTCCCCTCATCATCTTTGTAGCCCTCCCCTGGACTCTTTCCAGCAGTTCCCTGTCCTTCTTGAACTGGGAAGCCCAGAACTGGACCCAGGACACCAGATGGAGCCTCCCCAGGGCAGAGCAGAGGGGGAGGATGACCTCCCTCCACCTGCTGGCCACACTCTTCCTGATGCACTCCAGGATGCCATTGGTCTCCTTGGCCACAAGGGCACACTGCTGGCTCATGGGCATCCTATTGTCCACCAGGACTCCCAGGTCTTTTTCCTGGAGATGTGAGTTAGGTTGACCATCTGAAATGAGGTGTGGGGGCTTTTCTAATCATATTCACACTATCCTAAGAAAACAACCCCTTTTGTGTACACCAGATTTTTTTCAGAATATCCATGTAGAAGCTTTAAAACTATTTTGTTTACCTGCATTTCATCCCTGACCATCTTAGTGACATCTCTCTCCCCAAGTCCTACGTTTTGTTGTGTGGTGGCAAACAGGTTTGTGCTTGCGGCTGGGAAGCCACAAAATGGTTTTGTGTCACTGTTTATAAAATAGTAGGAAACTGGTATAGGTGAAGTATGTAAAGAAGAGATGTAGCATATAGATTTTGTCCCCTTTTTGTGATGACATCAAAGAGTATTTGCTTGATAATGTAAAATGACATGGCAGCACCATAGTACTCTCTATTAGTGGGTTTCTAGAACGGGTTACAAATCGATTATCTTCATATCTCATGTACTTTAGAGTTAGTCCCTACATTTATATTTACCTTCTGGGCATCTTTGTTTATGCAGATTAATTTACAAAACAGTTAGGGTTTCTTGTAGGAGTTCTTCAGCTATATGTATAAGAAAACTAATAAATCAAGCCAACCCCGACACCTAATACATCATGATTTTATTCTGACTTCACAGTTTAATTTCCTGCATACTTTGCTGTAGGATAAGAAACATCTTTTTTCTCCTAAACTTTATCTTGTTCATTTTTACAGTTCCTTGATACTGTTATCAAACCAATTTTTTTTTAATCCTTAATAGAAAAGGATCAATCCTACAAATTATCCCAGCAATACTACAGGAGATGTAAATATACTTCATAAAGCACATGGTTTTATTTGGTTCCTAGTGATTTCTGCTTTCTTGAAAAGAAGAATAAATTGGAAGCTGAAAGGACAGTTCACCACTGGCGGGGCCTGAGAGCAGGTGTTCAGGAGTGTCTCATACAGTGTTAGATGAGCGATGGCTTCCTCGTACTCATGGGTATAAAATAAAATGCTCTAAATATTCTAAGGAGTTTCTTAAACTTTAATGATTGTGATGATACTTCCTATTATGTTGGTTTCATTTTAAAGCTGTGTAGTAAATACAGCCTCATTCTGCCATCAGTGACTTTGATGTGTACAATTAAGAAACTCTTTGAATACATTCGGATCTATACTGATATATTTAAAATCAGAATTAAACGCCGAGCGTACCAAAGTCTTCTATAGCTATACATATTCTCAGTCTTTAGGTTAGACACCTCTAACAATACTGCTGTGTGACATTCACTGTGAAGTGACAGTAGGATTTCTACAGCCTGAATTTAGTCTGTATTTTTAAACACATGCAGTAGTTGAATCTCTCTCCTCTAACTGCATATGTATTTTTAAAATCTGTCACTGTTAGCATTTTACTGACGATATTTATGAAAAGGGCAAGTGATTACATCTCAGCTTAACTTTTAATTTTTTTACTTTTTCCTTTCCGGAGATTTAAATCAGTCGTCTGTCTTTCCTCAGTAATAAAAATGGCATTCCAGCCTGAACCTCTTCTCGAAGGCACAGAGTCACAGTAATAGGATTGATTATTTTCATTATACTACTGTAACTGTGTTCGAGTAGTTGCACTCCACGGTGTATCCAGTGATTTGGAATGTTAATCTCTGAGTAGAGATACTTGGATATTTTTTAACAGATTTGGGGGGAGGCAAAAATACTGATATAATCAGAATTTTTTATAGGGTTGTACTCATTTCAGTAAAACTTCAGTTAGAAAGTTTTTCAGGTGTTGGATGGGATTTTTGCTTAGGAAGAGAGAATTCCCCCAGCAGAAGTAGCAAAGGACTTAATGGTGCTGCCCGTGACAGAGGAGAGCTGGGCTCCTGTCCCCCTCGGCCTTAACAACAGAGCCACCAGCGCTGCTGCTGGGAGAGGTCCCAGGTCCCAGGCTGTTTGTTGGCTGCTACGGGGCTTGTCTCTCTGTCCTCTCTGTCCAGGTCAGATCGTGCGTATGAACCCTAAAAAGTACAGTCTGTGTCCAGGCTGGTAAATCATAGAATGGTTTGGGTTGGAAGGGACCTCAAAGATCATCCAGTTCCAACCCCCTGCCCTGGGCAGGGACACCTCCCACCAGACCAGGTTGCTCCAAGCCCCATCCAGCCTGGCCTTGAACCCCTCCAGGGATGGGGCAGCCACAGCTTCTCTGGGCAACCTGGGCCAGTGTCTCACCACCCTCACAGCAAAGAATTTCTTCCTGAGATCTCATCTCAATCTCCCCTCTTTCAGTTTAAAACCATTCCCGCTCGTCCTATGGCTCCCCTCCCTGATCAAGTGTCCCTCCCCATCTCTCCTGGAGCCCCTTTAGGGACTGGAAGGGGCTCTAAGGTCTCCCCGGAGCCTTCTCTTCTCCAGGCTGAACACCCCCAACTCTCTCAGCCTGTCCCCCCAGCAGAGGGGCTCCAGCCCTCTGACCGTCTTCATGGCTTCCTCTGGACCCACTCCAACAGGTCCATGTCCTTCCTGTGTTGAGGACTCCAGAGCTGGACACAGTGCTCCAGGTGGGGTCTCCCCAGAGCGCAGCAGAGAGGCAGAATCCCCCCTCGCCCTGCTGGCCACGCTGCTGGGGATGCAGCCCAGGATGGGGTTGGCTTTCTGGGCTGCCAGCGCACGTTGAGCTTCTCATCCACCAACAGCCCCAAGTCCTTCTCCTCAGGGCTGCTCTCAATCCATTCTCCACCCAACCTGTATTTGTGCCTAGGATTGCCAAATAAAATACATCATTCTGCTTGCTCCTGATGCCAGAAGAAGCGCAAGGCTTTTCCCTGGAGGACTGAGAATGTCTGCCTCCTGCCCTGTTCCAGTGGGTTGCCTGGGGTGCCCTCTGGCCTCTGAACTGCTCCTGTAGGATTTTTGCAAGAGGTTTTTGTCAGCAGCCAAAATTTTGCTGAGGAGCGTAGTCTTGGTGAATAGCATGAAGGAGCCGTGCCCTGCCCCTGGTTTGTTTACAGTTGTAGACTTAGCCAGAGAACAGGTACTGGGAATAAAGAAGCTCATTTTGGCAGATGGAGAGAGATAATTAGTAGCTGGCATATTCCAGGTAAATGCTTTAGGTGCTGGAATAAAGGCTAGTTTAGGAAATCCTGGTGCTAGTAATTTATATGAGGATTGAAGTGCTCCACCTGTTGACTGGATGAGCAGTGATTTTTCAGAACTTGCTTCTTTGGTAGTTCTGTTGGTTGTTTTCTTATTTTTTCTCTTTTTTAGTTTTTTTTCTCTTTTCTAGTTTGGTAACTGGCAGGAAAAAAAAAATACAGATTTTCTCTTGTGGCCTCATTTGGTATTTTGTGTGCACTTTAGTGGAAAAAACTATGGCAAACGGTTGCTCTGGCAGTTTGATGCAAATATGTCCTCTCTTGGAGAAATTGGCTAATCTCATCCACAGAATAATTATAGGGATTTTTGTTCTAGAATATTCATTGTTCCTGCTGTATTTCAGGCAGGGTCACCCTGGAGTTGAGCAACAGAACCTGGGTCTGGGGTGTGCGGTGATGTTCTTTTCCCTGTGAGCTGTGTTTCCCTGCGTGCAGAGGCAGGACTTTTGGGGATAGTTTTGTGACCCAGATGCAGGAGCAAAGACAAGGAGCGTTGCTAATAGCACTGCTGTCATTAAAAATGCAGAGTGCCCTCATCATAACAATTTGTTTCTTGCAGTGATAGGCAATGGCACAAGTTAAGATGCAGACTACGACAAACCTGGCCGGACCTACCATGTCCCCTATGGTGCTACCCCTACCGGTTCCAGCTCCAAACACGCTGGGTCTGCCGGCCTCCATGAACGGATCCATTCCCGAACCGGCTGCCGGCTGTAGCAGCCCCACTGCCGGCCTGGTGGATCCCACGCCTCCTACCAACTCACCAGGTAAGTCGGTGCCAGGTATATTTTTCAAATGAATCATTTTGACGACTTGTTAATTAAAAATAAATAAATAAATAAACAGGATTGAAATAAATTAAAAAAATCTGGTAGAAAAATATTTTGGCTAAATAGACTGTTTAATAAGTTAAGTTTCTTTAACTGAGCTCAGACTTACAGTGAAGTGTTGACCAATGATATAAAAGCTCAGAAAAAACATGTCTATTTTGTCAAATTCTGAGTGTATCTTTTACAGAGAAGTTTCAGTGGTGCAGGAAGGTCTCCAAGTGTATTTCTCTTCCCTAGAACAGAATGTCTTCAAACTGCTTGGCAGTATTTGGTGTTCCCTTTGTAGCCTAATAAATGCTGTAGTTCCTATGCTGAACTGGGTGTAAAATACAGAAAAAATGTTATCCTAAAAAAATTAAGCAAGAAATGCCAGTGTGTGTTAAGGCTAAATACAAAGGGGTTGAAAACGAAATATCAGAAAGTTAAAAAAAAAAAAAAAAGTAAGGCAGTCTGCATGAAGTAAGTAGTCTAAGAAAAGCAGAACAAAAAAAAAAGAGGGGGAGAAATGATGATTTTTGGGAACTAAAATGCTGGGAAGAAGCAGGGAGAAGCAAGTGGGGACCCCAGGGTTTCATCTGCTCTATTTATCTTGCATCCCTTACTCTGCCCGTTTGTGCTTCAAAGCGTGGAGGAACTGTTCTCAAAGAGCAGTCAGTTCCTGCAAGCAGTATAATTCCGCCAGGAAACTTTGGTGAGGTAGAAAATGTAGCGTATGTGTATGTCCTTCTCCACTGTCATCTTTTATAGAGATATTTTGGAAAGAAATAGTTGGGTTTTTTTTTGTTTTTTTTTTTTTTTTAAATTGCATGTAATCAAAACAGCTATTGTAAAATGCATATTCTTATATGATTAATGCGTAAATAGTATTTAAACACTGTATTTAGCGTATGTGCAAAAGTTGTTTTGTAGCCAAAGTGTTCTCTTTTCTAAGCATGCTGCTGCTTTTGCAAAGCTTTGCGAAGTTGTGAAGAATCCGTTTCTCCACAAAAACTTTACAGACTCTTTATTTGCAGCTCCTCTCCAAGATAACATGGCAAACCCCAAAGAGAAAACTCCAATGTGTCTGGTAAATGAGTTAGCCCGTTTCAATAGAATCCAACCCCAGTATAAGCTTCTGAATGAAAGAGGGCCTGCTCATGCCAAGGTAAGGTCACAGTTCCAGGTGACGAGCCGTACCTTAAATTCTGAACAGATAATGTCATGGTCTGGACGAGTGCGCTCGTCAAACGCAGCCACCTTTCTAGTGGAAGGGGTTTCTCACTCTTTATTTTGCTTTCCTTTCTCTTTTTTTACATGCTTTTGGAAAGTATGTCTGTGTTTCTGTTGAAGCCCTGTAGATCGTTTTGTACCTTACTTTGACTTCACCTTTGGGTTTGTATTTGTTGGGCTCTATAAAGACCTCGTGAAGGTCTTTCCAGGGCATCACCAGCCTTTCGTCATCATTATGGAGCGTTTGCTTTTTAAGCTCCTTCTCCCCAGTGGCTGTGTCCCCGATAACTGCCTCTGCGTTTGCTTCATGGTAGCGCACGTGACACCAAAACTGGTTTGTGTCATTTTTTTAAAGCGCTTATTGGTGCGATTCTGTGTCCATCAAGTTCATTGCATTGATACCCTATTTCCGGATGTCGCATTTTAAGGCACAAACTTTATTATTGTTCTTTCCTTTAAATTCTGTGCAACTTTAAGATTTACAGTGATGTTAAGACTCCTAATATGATTATAGCATTAAAGTTTCTAGTGATCTGATAGTTAATTCTGGTCAGTTCTCCTATCAGCTTGGATACCCAACTTCATTTCATAAGTACAAAGTCAGATGCTTTTGGATGATGGGGGAACACGGAGGGATATTCTCTTGAGACACAATTTTGAATTTGCCTCCCTAGTTAGGAGCAATCTGGGGGAGGAAAAAAATGCCTGAAAAACTCTGAGAGAGAAAAATTGGCATAACTAATAGCTGTTTTATACTCAGTATTTCAAGAGTTGCAAAACCCCGTAAGGCGGTGGGGTCACGCTGCAGATTAATAACAGTTTCAGCTAATTGTGGGCTGTCTCTCTGCTGTTGCCCCTTATTTCCCAGTTGCACGTTCTATTGTCAGCAGGCCCAGAGCTGATACAAGTCACCGACCTTCTGGTTTGGCTGGTGTTGAAGCATCTTTTACACTGGTGGAGATGATGTCAGCAGGCCTAGGGGTGCTGAGAATCAGCGAGCTTTTAGGGTCCCTCATTGCAAATGGGAATTGAGGTGGTTTTCCCCTTCCTGGAGGCGTTGGGCACCGCAGGATACACTGGGTGGGTTTAGGTTGTGGTGTGTTAAATCTCTTGTGCTTTCTGTAACTTGTCACTGTTGTGTTGTATATTTATTTTGTTAGCTTTTTTTCCCATTATTGTGAAATAAGTGCTTCCAAAAGGTGTGGGTTTGGTCATTCATACTCCTCAGAGGTAAGGGGACTTGAGTTACGTTACATTCATACAACACTTCAAATTTTAGCAGGATAAGAAATAGTTCACATATATTTGTTATTACTTTTAAAGGAACTAACATCTAATCTAGTGGGAGGTGTCCCTGCCCGGGGCAGGGGGTTGGAACTTGATAATCTTTAAGGTCCCTTCCAACCCAAACCATTTTATGATTCTCTGAATATCATTGAAATGGCTTGAGCCTGCATTAGCTGCACTTTTGAAAGCCAGTTTTTCAATGGATTCCTTAATTTTTCAGTTTTTCAATTTACCTCTTCTTATTTTTAATTACACTCATAGTGGTCAAAAGAAGACGTGTGCTCTGTAGGCTCAGAAAAATATTAGGTCTCATTTTGACCTGTGTAGAGAAAAATAAAGGAGGGAAGGGGGTGAAGGACAAGGCTGATATTAATAAGATAATGCAGATTTGTACCTCTGACCTATGAAAAGCGGAGACATAGAAATTATTATGACTGTATTAGCAGTTTAGTGTAATGTCTTGCTCAT
The DNA here is from genome assembly GCF_964106895.1 of Numenius arquata. NCBI lineage: Eukaryota > Metazoa > Chordata > Aves > Charadriiformes > Scolopacidae > Numenius > Numenius arquata. The sequence continues at coordinate 2,835,110 of NC_133579.1, forward strand.
AATATGATGATATACCCGATAGAACATGGGAAACAGCTGAGCTTGTCCTAGAAAGAGTGACCTGAAGAGTGCTGCTGTTTGCCATCGATGGAGCTTCTCCCGTTGATTTCCTCCCGCACACCCTCTCTTCCTCTCCACCAGTGGTTTTCACGCTTTTCAGAGACGTGCTCTACAAGACACCTCTCTGTGCCATGACCACAAACGCTAGGAAATTTTTATATATATATTTTTTTTTTCCTAATTGTCTCTGAAAGTAAGTTTTGACACTTGGGGTGAAAGGAGAAACTGGAAAGAGTAGGTCTGGGAGAAGAGTGGCGTTTGCTGACAGCTCAGTCAGGCTTTCGAGGAGTCTGCCCCCCAGGTGGATCCTTCATCATAAGAAAAAGAGTCTTTGTTAGCTTAAATGGTGTTTTTGAGTTCATTAGTCAGATTGATCATTTCTTCTATGTCAGTGGCATCTCAGGAGACAAAATAGAGGCAAAGGAAGTGGATGGTGGAACAGAGAAGAGGGGAAGGGGAAGGAGGAGAGAGTTCTACATGTGGAAAAAGGAGGAGGAAGGAATCACCAGAGCTGAGGGACACTGACCTTGTGAGTGCAGTGGAGAGAAGACAAGCCCAGACACAGCGGCCTTTGCATTTCCACCTCTAGTCATCGGTTAAATTAGGCTGGATGTAAGAAATACAAACTTCCTCAGAAAATGGGTGAGATATGCCTCTCAGGCCACAGCAGAACTGTCAGCTCTGGTCTTGCAGAACTCCAGTACTTCATGGGCTGCTCCAGATTTTGATTTTAGGCAGTTTTATTCCTTTAATTAAATTCCCACCTACTCCTGTGTGTGGCTTTTTGCAGGAGTTTTTTTCTCAGGTGGGCTAAGTGAGAAGGTTAGAGCTCCTGACATAGAAAACTACTGAGCAAGACCTTTATTATCTTGAACTCCCGTTTATTGCTCCAAGCACTAAGGGGAGAGCTAAAGGTAGATAAGTAGCCATTATTAGTCATATTTTTATTGATAATAAAGATATTTCTCCTATAAAAATACACTGATACTTTCTTGCAAAATATAATATATACATTTCAGATCTAGAAAACAAATGTCAGTTCTTTTAATAATAAGGATGTATGTTTATAGACAATTTAAATAACTATAGATATTTATATAATTATAATTTGTGTAATATCCAGCGTAGCTGTCAGGTGGGGGCAGGGTTTGACAGAGTGTGAAATTCAGAGACCGTTTCTCTCTCCCCCCTTGTGTGTGAGGAAATTGCCACGACCGCTGTGGGAAAACCAGCCCTGCCATAGGAACCGTGAGACGGGGACTGGCATGCGCTTCCGAAAATGACAGTGGGCCAAAACTCAAGCCTGTAATTAAGCCACAATTATGTATTTATAGCATTCAGTTCACATCCACTGTGTGCGTGTATAGGGCTGAGTCGGGAGGCACATACATACTCGTGTTCAAATTCCTGTTTGCAAGTACGTGCTAAATGGAAATATATGTATAAAGGCAAATTTAAAGGGTGCCTGTCATGCCCATCTCTAGATACCTGGTCCTGGATGTAGCAAGTTTAAATGATTTTAAAAACGATGGAGCAAATAACTGTTGAAATGAAAATTTTACTTTATATACTGCTCACACTAATATATGGATTTCTTTATGTTGCCTCAAGTAAGTTAGTCTGTTCTCTGAGGGAGGGTATCTTAGTTTACTGTGTGTACCTGGCTATTACATCCTGCCTTGTATGTATGGAACTGATACGGAAAAGACCATTTTCTTACCCTTTCTCCTCTTGTCCTTAGATGCTCAAATTTAAACAGGACAAGTAGGTACAACACAGAAAATAGACTCTATCTAATATCTTAAAAATGCATTGAATTTTATCTTCACAACTTGCACGGCATAGATACTGCTTGAAGTAATCCTTTGTTATACATTTTGAAATATATATGATTTTTATCAGTAGTCTGTTTCTGAACTCTGAATTTTTATGCTTCCTGTCTTCACTCTAGAGCCCACATTAAAGAACTGCAGTTTCCTTCAAAGAGATAATGCTGCTTCTCTTTCTTACTTCATATTTTTGAACATATTTGAGTTGTGACTCTGCCCTAACGGTAGACATTATTTTCAGTAATCGGGTTGTGGAGAAATTCTTTCACTGGGTAGAACTATTTGGGCCAAATTCTCTGCTGCCTTGAGGAGTGTGCAGTCATTTATATCCGTTCAGAATTATTACAGAATTACTTTATTTTTTTTTAGAAGCATTCTTTACCTGTTTTCTACAGGTGACTAGATGCATTCCAATGTGTGAAGAATGTGGTCTTAACTGACCTCTGTCTAGTCCTCCGAGAGCAGGAGATCATTTTGCGGTTATTATTACTTGGTTTAAAGATTATTCTGTTCTTTGATAGTTGACGTTAACATGACACGATTTTACTTTGTCGTTTGAAAGGCCAAATGTTGCCCACGGTGATAGTTGTGCCAGTGTTTACCTGTTCTTTGTCTTTGAAGATGTTCACAGTGCAGCTGACGCTGGGAGAGCAGACCTGGGAAGCCGAAGGGAGCAGTATTAAAAAAGCCCAACACGCTGCCGCTAGCAAAGCACTGAATGAAACTACCCTTCCCAAACCGACGCCTCGACCCCCCAAAAATAACGTTAACAATAATCCAGGTATGACATTTTCCTCTCTGTGTTAAATCTGCGATCTTGTTGGAGTGTTGGGATATTACACCAATAATAAATAAAATGAACAAGACAGATAACAAGATTAAGTTGGAGGAAGAGAATCAATGCAGTTGTTTTATAGGTATAGCAGTATAATGAAGACCTTCTGGAGAGTTTGCACAGGAGAATTTTTAATGTGCACACCTAAAATGGTCGAACTGTTAGTGAATATATTATTTAGAATCATAGAACCATAGAATTGCCTGGGTTGGAAGGGACCTTTCAGATCATCGAGTCCAACCATCAACCCAACACTGACAGAAACCATCACTAAACCATGTCTCTAAGCACTATGTCTGCCCGGCTTTTAAATACCTCCAGGGATGGTGACTCCACCGCTTCCCTGGGCAGCCCATTCCAAGGCTTAATAACCCTTTCCATGTAAAAATTGTTCCTAATATCCAATCTGAACCTCCCCTGGTGCAACTTGAGGCCGTTTCCTCTTGTCCCATCACCTGTTCCTTGGGAGAAGAGACCGACCCCCCCTGGCTACACCCTCCTTTCAGGGAGTTGGAGAGAGCGAGAAGGTCTCCCCTCAGCCTCCTTTTCTCCAGGCTGAACACCCCCAGCTCCCTCAGCCGCTCCTCACAAGACTTGTGCTCCAGACCCCTCACCAGCTCCGTTGCCCTTCTCTGGACACGCTCCAGCCCCTCAATGTCTTTTTTGTGGTGAGGGGCCCAAAACTGGACACAGCACTCAAGGTGGGTCCTCACCAGTGCCCAGTACAGGGGGACGATCACCTCCCGAGTCCTGCTGGCCACGCTGTTCCTGATCCAGGCCAGGATGCTGTTGGCCTTCTTGGCCACCTGGGCACACTGCTGGCTCATGTTCAGTTGACCAACACCCCCAGGTCCTTTTCTGCCCGGCAGCTCCAGCCACTCTGCCCCAAGCCTGGAGCGCTGCAGGGGGTTGGTGTGACCCAAGGGCAGGACCTGGCACTTGGCCTTGTTGAACCTCATCCCGTTGGCCTCGGCCCATCCATCCAACCTGTCCAGATAAGGCTGGGAAGTATACAAAGTGATTGTATGTGATCGACAGCAGATAGATTGTACAAAACTAGATTGAAGGTACTGTTATCACCATAGTGAAACATTTTTCCCAAAGAGTTATTTTAGCTATTTTTTCAATGAAGCTAGAATTTTTACCTGATCCAATCCTGTGAAATTGCATCTGTGATGTAAATAAAAGGGCAGGATTTGGCATGAGAACTTCCATGGATGATTTCCTGTGCCATGGGTTTTCCTTCATGGCAACCTGTGCTTTCAAAGATGAGCTTTCAGATGCCTTTGGAAACTGTTGTTGGAACAATAGAAAGAATGTAAGTTGGTGTCTTGCATCCTTCATTTCGAGGTGTTACCTGTGAGTTGCTTTCTGTGCAGCACCTTTCGAGGTGCACATCTCAGCCACGTGCTCAGTGAGCTGATCTGTCTTGTTTGAGAAAATAGATGGAAAAAAAAGTATTCCCAACTTTGTTTCAAACTAATATAAAGAGAAGCAAATGGTGAGAAAAACAATGTCATATTTTCCTTTTTTTTTCTTTTTTACACTATTTTCCCCCCTTTTTTCCCTTTCCCCTTCTTCCCTTTTTATTTCCCTCTGCCCCCCCCACCTTTTTTTTTTTTTAAAAAAAAAGCCTGCTTCAGTCAATTTCTTAAAATGGGATAATTTTGCAGTTAATCTTCTCTATGTTGGAAAAAAAAAAAAAAGCAGGAGTAAGTTTCCTTCAGAGCTTGGGAGTATTATCCTGAGCGTTAGCCGTTAAGCATCGTTTGAGAGCGGTGGGATAGTGGTCGGTGTCCTTTGGAGATCAGTATCTCACCTCTCCAGAGCCAGGACACTGGGTTTGCCCTGTCCCCTTCGCAGTCGCCCTGACTTTGCCTGCTTAGAAAACAGTTGTTTATTTTTGAATACGTATTTGTCCTGGCTTGAGCAACACAGGATTAACTTCTCTTCTAATGCTGGGGAGGAGAACTCTGCTTTTGAAAGACTCCAGTGTTTGAATTTGTGAAAATATTTACTTTATAGCCGGGTATCATGTGTGGGATTCAAGGTCTCGGTGGGATTCATCCTTGCCAAGAGCAGGGACGAGGAGGAGTGAGACCCGGGCACTTGACCCAGGCTGCCAACAGGATTATTTCATAGCATGAATGTCACATTCCATATAAATTAGAAAGTTTGTTGAGGAGTTTCTCTCTCCCTTCATGGTGACGGTCCAGAGAACTCCTTGCCCCGGTGCCGGAGTCCTGAGCCCTTCCCTTCCTCCCAAAGCCACAGCACTCGCAGGGTCCCACATTGGCTGTCCCTGCTGGGAGTGACAGCCTCCTGCTGGGAATGGGCTGGGTATAGTTCTTGTATATTTTATATTAATATCAGGATTAATACTGGTTCTTTAGTATTATCATTAATTACTCAGTCTTATCCTTTTAAATCTATTTATATTTCAACCCTCCTCTTTCCTTATTTTCCCCGATTCCCCTTCCCGGGTGGGGAAGGGCCCTCAGGTGATAATTGTCTAAATTAATAATTGTCTAAACGACAATAAATTGTTCTGGGTTTTCTCAAACCATAACAGTATGGCATAAAAATATTTTATGTTTTTGAACATAAGTTCAAAAGTTTTTGAATACGTCTTGCGTAAAAATGTTCATTGTTTGGCAAATAAAGCCTCAGACGGGCAAAGTCATCATCGCTGGGTTAAGACTAGATTCATTGATACCTCTTGGGAAAATATTTTGAGAAAATGTTAACTCCTTTCTATCGGAAGGTACATTTCGCTCATTTAGGATTTCCTTACAACAGCGCAAGTGGGGAGTATTGTAGCTGAATGTTTTATTTAAAAAAAGAAATAAAATAAATGAAGTTACACGGTAGCTTTTTATTTGGCATTTTGGAGACCTTGCATGTGGGCAAGTGCTGGCTCCTTTCTGGTTTCGTGTCCTGTCACCAGTAGATGGCTGTAGTGACACTGATTTCCAGTGGTTGTATTTTCATTTGGTTAGATGATTAGTTTTCAGTCGTAGTCTTAACGTTTTCAAGTCCTGCAAATAAAACATGTTGTCAAACTTGGAGTAAGGTTCCCAAATGACTGCAGTAATGCCTCTTCTTATTTTCTTGTTTCAGTGCCTCGTTGCTCTATTTGTGGTTTTATTTAACAGTATTCAGCGGGAAGAGACATTCTTCTTTTATCTTTACAGTTTCAGAAAGTGTCATAATGTATTCTAAGCGCTTTGGAAAGATGAATAACCGGCCTGATTATAGCACTGACCTTCTCATTCAGATGTGAAGATTAATCTGCCGAAACTACATAGAGAATGCTCTGAGATAAATGTTTAAACATTCTTTTTTCATTGCTTGTGATTAAGTTGGCATCTATATTGCCATCTTTTATAGAAACTGAAATGTCATTGTAGTCGTTTCTCTTTTAATTTAAGAGCAAAAAAAAAGGTCATACAGCTCTCATTTTGCTGGTCATCTCAGTCCTGCTTGTGTGTTCTGCAGTATTTGTTGTTTCAGTGTTGTTTAAATTGTATTCTTTGGTTTTTTGCAGGCAGTATAACTCCAACAGTGGAGCTGAACGGTCTGGCAATGAAAAGAGGAGAGCCTGCCATCTACAGGCCATTAGATCCAAAGCCAATTCCCAATTATAGAGCAAATTATAATTTCCGGGGCATGTACAATCAGAGGTTTGTACCCTTTATATTATTTGATGTGTTTTTTCCTGTGCTTATTAATGTGTTCTAAATCTTTATGAGCTTCCTAGGTTATGTCAGAGTAAAATAAAAGTAAGGTTTTTACTCGGGAGAGTCTCTGCAGCCTTATTTAGAAACAGGCGTAATCTTCTAAAGGAACACAGGTGCCCTGAGCATGTCACGAGGCATAAAGACATGTAAACCAATTGTTTCTAATTTTTAAGAGTTACAGTTTATGGCCATGGCAGTGAGGAGGCAGAGCATTAACTTCAGAAAGAGGTTTTGCTTTTCTTTGCTGTTGTGTCCTGTGGCTGGAATCTGTATCATTAAAAAACATTTGAAAATTGGCTTGAAACCGTTCTCAGGTTTCCATTTTTTAAACCCTTCTGCCCAGTCACCTATCTCGGTTCCTTCATCCTCCGTGTTTGGGGAGGAAAAATCCTTTTATTCCAGTTTAGAAACTTATATTCAGACCACTCCGTCAGTGCTGTCTTTACTGTAGTAAGTTGGAGTAATTGTTGAGAAGACAGTATTCAAAATTTTTCTAAACTATCAAATTCTTAAAGATTAAAAAAATTTAAAATTTAAAGTAGGTAGAGATGTTTTCTTAACTGACCAGCCAAGTTTTTTATTCAATATGTTATAAATTTTTTAATCTTCATCTTTGGTATTTGGACAATTTTAGTACAGATAGAAAAAATTGTTCTTTGTTCTCTGAGATAGGTTTTGTTCCCATTTGTTCTTATTTTTCCACAGAGGAACTATATTAGGTCAGGTCTTTTGGAGCTATAAAAGTGATACCAAGTGTAATCAGTAAAATAAGAAAAAAAAACAAAACAGGTCAGGAATTAGCATGTTCTATCAGTGAAAAATGTTGCCTTTCTTATAAAGGTTTGCCTAATGAATTGCCTGTTACTTTTTATGCATCTCATAATTATCGAAGTTATGAAATCTGAAAAAGTGTTTTCATTTAAAATTACTCTTGTATTAGAAATTGAATTTACAGGAATGTTTAAAAATTAAGGCGTTTGAAATGAAAATGCAACATTTCATAATTGTTGACGGAAAATATTTCAGTTGACTTAATCTTATTATACTTTTTCCCAGGTTTTTAAATCATGGTAACTTTAGGGTTTTAACATTTCATTCTGGTTTTTTTTTTTTTTTTTTTAATAGCAACAATACCTAGAACTGTAAAAGACAAACCAAAATAACCTGGAAGAAGAGTCTTTTGTTACTCTATAGAACAGAACCTGGTTATTGTATTATTTGTGTTGTATTTCTAGCCACTGCTGACCCAAGTCCTCTCTTACGTATGTCATGGTGTAAAAGCTAACGCTGGTGCCTGGAATGAGTTTTGGTAATGTTTAGGAATCCTATATTTATTTGAATTGTTTTTATAATGAGATTAGTGTGACTAACAGATAAAAACACTAGGATGGAAAAAATGCAAGCCAGTAAAAAACGTAAAGTGGGGAATTCTGGAATGTGAACTAAGGTACTGAAACACATTTGTGGAAGCAGAACCCTGAAACTTGCTAACTTTTAAGATTTTATTTCTTTTCATATAAAATGATTACTGTGTCTAGTGAATTCTGGGTCTGTTATAATAGCAAGCGAAGTCCCAAATATGAAGCACGTGCTCTAGCGCTGTATTACATTCCCATGGTATAATATCTTAACACTAATTACCTTCGAAAGTAATTTACTGCCATGTTGTATTTAGGATTTTTTTGCTGACTTTTTCAGTAGCAGAATGGAAGTGTTGTTAGAGCTCCCAACTAAATGCAGATCATACAGACTGTTTAAATATAAGATTTGAAAAATACTTTAGGTAATATACTGTAATCAGTATTTTTGATTTTCATCAGTTTTTGACTGTAGATTTATTCTCCGTTATGAAAACAGACACAAAATAGGCTAAGCAAGTTGGAAGCCATTTTTGTCTTTTATATTGTGATTAAACTCCCTTTACTGATCTCTGTTTAAAAAAAATGTGCTTTTCACATAGGTTAAAATACAGATTAAGATTAGGAGATTGTATCAGGAAACTTTGATTGCGGCAAGATGAGTGACTTGAAGAAAAAATGAAGTATTAAGTTCATCCCAGGGCATATATTTAGAGCAGTTAAGTCTAGTGTTTGAAGTGGCACAAAAGATCCTTTTCAGTAACTCATGGAAATGTGGTCTAAGAGCTGCCATTTGTATGCAGTGCTGAGAGCCAGCTTCCCTGTCAGGCCAAGATGATTTATGGTGAGGTGGCAGTGGTTCCTCCTCCTTCCTTTGTCCCAACATTTGTCTCCCCGCCAGTTTCCTGGCTCCAGCACTGGGAGTTGCTCAAAAGAGAATCGAAGTTGGGGAGGAAGAGGAAAGAAGAAGTTACTCCAAGGTTTACAACTGTCCTTAAACACCTCCTCACCTGGTCACAGCGAAGCTCCTGCCCTCACCAGAGAGGGGACAGGAATGTGTGTTTGGAAGTTCAGGGCAGCTCAGGTTGATTTAAGCATGTGAAGAATCATAGAATGGTTTGAGTTGGAAGGGACCTTAAAGGTCATCCAGTTCCAACCCCCCTGCCCTGGGCAGGGACACCTCCCACCAGACCAGGTTGCTCCAAGCCCCATCCAGCCTGGCCTTGAACCCCTCCAGGGATGGGGCAGCCACAGCTTCTCTGGGCAACCTGTTCCAGTGTCTCACCACCCTCACAGCAAAGAATTTCTTCCTGAGATCTCATCTAAATCTCCCCTCTTTCAGCTTAAAACCCTTCCCCCTCATTCTGTGGCTCCCCTCCCTGATCAAGAGTCCCTCCCCATCTCTCCTGGAGCCCCTTTAGGGACTGGAAGGGGCTCTAAGGTCTCCCCGGAGCCTTCCCTTCTCCAGGCTGAACCCCCCCAACTCTCTCAGCCTGTCCTCACAGCAGAGGGGCTCCAGCCTTCTGAGCAGCTTCGTGGCCTGTAATGGTGAACACTGCATTTTGTATGGCTTTTAGCTTTACAGGTTGATGCTTTCAGGGGCTGGTTGCCACCTGATTTCCGTTGGGCGTTTGTCAGCGCAGCGTTTGGCACCGCTCAGTAGAGCTGGCACGATACTCGGGAGAGGCCGGGTCAGGTTTGAGAAATCTTGGCAAAGCTGAGGATGAAACATGTGCATACTCCTCATATCTGTAGCCAATGCCAGAACCCCTACTCCCTCACGTCTCTTGGCTTAAATCATGTAAAAAAATTAAACCCCTGGCTGTTGAAATTAGAGCAATTAAAAACTAAAGGAAGGTATCAGTTCTGACTACAGCTTGCCTTGTGGCCGTTGAATGCTGGTTTGTTTTAGTACAAGTTGTTTTTTGTTCAATTAGAATCGAAGAGAGTCTTTCCTGAAGTTAATTGTCCTGCAGCATTTTCAGTTATAGAATGTCTGTAAGTGACAAAGCAGAAATGATATTTTACAGACTTACCTAAATGGAAGTGTTTTCAGCCAAGAAATAAAACCCCTAGAAACCGAACAGCAGCTTTTGATGTTTTAGTATGGAAAGTAGTGTTAAAGAGATCACAAAACCTCAGCCCTTGTTTTTTGGGGAGAACTCAGAAGTTATTTGCTTATTATATAACATTCCTTAAAATGTGTCTCACCACAATCTAGCGAGTTTAAAAAACCTTTATTAAAAATAAAAAGCTTTCAAAATTAAAAACATTTGTGAAGTATAGGAACAAAGCAAATACAAAACAATGACAAGCTGAAGGATGGCAATAAAGTAATTAAAGCAGTTTCTTGCTCGGTTGCGAGGAATTTGGCTGGTGTGATAGTTCTATAAGTGTGTCACGCAAAGCGGTTGTGTCCCTGGGATAAATGACAGCTTCTGTGCACTCTGATGGTTTCTGCTGCACTGAGCCTTCATCTTAATGTTGTGTATGGTTGCTTCTTCCTGTATGTGTGTTGTATACTACGGGTTGAGGAGAAGGTTTAGCACCTTTCTCCTTAGTGCACAGGGGAGAGTACACAGACCATTGCTCCTGTTGTTCTTCTTCACGGCCGTGTCATTCTGAGCACATCATTTCTTCATATTTCAGGGAACTACTGGAGAGAGTCCAGCGTAGGGCAACTAAGATGATTAAGGGATTGGAGTGTCTCCCTTACGAGGAAAGGCTGAGAGAGCTGGGACTCTTTAGCCTGGAGAAGAGAAGGCTGAGGGGAGACCTTATTAATGCTTATAAGTATCTAAAGGGTGGTTTGAGGGAGGATGGAGCCAGACTCTTTTCAGTGGTTGCCAGTGAGAGGACGAGGGGCAACGGGCACAAGCTGGAACATGGGAAGTTCCATTCAAATAGGAGGAAAAAATTCTTTCCAGTGAGGGTGCCAGAGCCCTGGAACAGGCTGCCCAGGGAGGTCGTGGAGTCCCCTTCTCTGGAGATCTTCAAGACCTGCCTGGATGCAGCCCTGAGTCATGTGCTCTGGGCAACCCTGCTTTAGCAGAGGAGTTGGACGAGATGATCTCTAGAGGTCCCTTCCAACTCTGACAGTTCCATGATTTTTTCATGTTAGTGAATGCTTCTTTCCAGTGCTGTTTGCATGACAAAACTCAGAGAATAGAGAAGAATCATAGAATGGTTTGGGTGGGAAGGGACCTTAAAGATCATCCAGTTCCAACCCCCTGCCCTGGGCAGGGACACCTCCCACCAGACCAGGTTGCTCCAAGCCCCATCCAGCCTGGCCTTGAACCCCTCCAGGGATGGGGCAGCCACAGCTTCTCTGGGCAACCTGTTCCAGGGTCTCACCACCCTCACAGCAAAGAATTTCTTCCTGAGATCTCATCTCAATCTCCCCTCTTTCAGTTTAAAACTGTTCCCCCTTGTCCTATGGCTCCCCTCCCTGATCAAGAGTCCCTCCCCATCTCTCCTGGAGCCCCTTTAGGGACTGGAAGGGGCTCTAAGGTCTCCCCGGAGCTTTCTCTTCTCCAGGCTGAACACCCCCAACTCTCTCAGCCTGTCCTCACAGCAGAGGGGCTCCAGCCCTCTGAGCATCTTCGTGGCCTCCTCTGGACCCTCTCCAACAGGTCCATGTCCTTCCTGTGTTGAGGACTCCAGAGCTGGACACAGTGCTCCAGGTGGGGTCTCCCCAGAGCGGAGCAGAGGGGCAGAATCCCCCCCCTCGCCCTGCTGGCCACGCTGCTGGGGATGCAGCCCAGGATGGGGTTGGCTTTCTGGGCTGCCAGCGCACGTTGCCAGCTCATGTTGAGCTTCTCATCCACCAACAGCCCCAAGTCCTTCTCCTCAGGGCTGCTCTCAATCCGAAGAAGTATATTCTTGCCTCTTCTGCAGCTGGCCTAGCTGCCTGGCCACAGAGCTCCGGGCATCACCCCACCCCAGGGCACGTAGTTCCTACCTACAGCATCGATAACTCCCCGGCTGGATACTGAGTTGCACGTGACTGTTTGCTGAGGCTTAATTACTCCTGAAATTATGTGTATCAGCTCTGTGGGTCAGTGCCCTAAGTACTGAATCAGCACTTTTAAAATGAAGTAGAGTAAAAAGGATGTTTGAGGACCTGTGTTTGGCCAACTGCTTTGGCCAATCTGCAGCTGCTAGCTTCGTAGTGGACTAACATGTTCTGCAGTCTCATGATTGAAAAGAGGCTAGACTGTGTGGTTATTGGATAAATTACTAAAATTGACAGATCAGATTAATAAAAGATTGTATTGTGAAAGAATGTAGTAAAATGCAAAGTTTGTTTCTTCTCTGAGTTCTGAGTTACAGCTTAAATATGTGCATCAAAGGGAGCAGATTTGAGGCTAGCGTTACTTGACATGAGTGCTTAGCAATGCAATCTAAATCCACACCCAACTTCATTTGTTTCACAAAAGTTACATAGTCCCGTGGGGAAAAAAGAGGAAAATCCAGCCAGAACAACAGCTGTAGAAGCCAAATTTTGAAGTGAATGGGTTGCGCTGCAGGAGACAATGTAGAATCTGTTGAGACCCCTACAATTATACAACCCAATTATCTAAATTACAGAAAGAGAATCTCAGAAAGTCTGAAATTCTCCTGGCCTTTAGAAGTCCTTCTCTGCTGCCCGAGCACCCTGTTTCTAGCAGGAGGCCTCTCTCTGCGTGGAGAGCCGCATCCCTTTGAGGCACAAATAGTCCAGTGCACGATGTAAAGGTTGTTGGGTTTGAAAGACTTTGATCCAGTATTGATCAGATCAGCCAGTGGCCTGGAAAAGGTAAAGTTCATTACTCTAGGCACGTGATCAGCTTGTTATCTGTTGCTGAATTCCAGTTATGAAGGCTTGCCGTTGAGGCTTTCTGCAATAAAACTAGAGAACAAGTCGTATGAGGAGAGGCTGAGGGAACTGGGCATGTTTAGTTTGGAGAAGAGGAGGCTGAGGGGGGACCTCATTGCCCTCTACAACTACCTGAAAGGAGGGTGTGGAGAGGTGGGTGTTGGCCTCTTCTCCCAAGGGAATAATGACAGGACCAGAGGAAATGGTCTGAAGTTGCGGCAGGGGAGGTTTAGATTAGATATTAGGAAGAATGACTTTACTGAGAGAGTGGTCAGGCACTGGAACAGCCTGCCCAGGGAGGTGGTGGAGTCGCCATCCCTGGAGGTATTTAAGGAACGTGTAGACGTGGCACTTCAGGGCATGCTCTAGTGCCCGAGATTGTTGGGTTGTGTCTGTGGGGTTTTTTTTTGGCTTTGAGCAACCTGGTCTGGTGGGAGGTGTCCCTGCCCATGGCAGGGGGTTGGAACTGGATGATCTTTATGGTCCCTTCCAGCCCAAACCATTCTGTGATTCTATAACAGAGGAGGATTTTATGGACAGCTGTTTACAAAACCGATTTTTTTTTTCCCCAAGCATATGTACTGTGGCAGATGTGAGGAAACTAAGTTGCTTAAACAGAGGCCTCTAGTACCACTGGAGACATTGTAGGGTCTTTGAGACATCCACATGGTGAATTTGGCAGAAGATCTAGAGGAGACTTTTACTAGAGTGGCAGCTGAAGGCTAGGCACAATACCCTCAAGCATTTAAGGTAGCCCCGTGTAGCTGAGGTTAGGCAATTGAAGGAAGCCCTAGAAGCAGGGTTCAGTCATCATACCACTTCATAGAATCCACCAGGACTCCAGCTATTTGTGGGAAACTTCTGCTTTCCTTGCATCGGTCCCGTGTCACATCATGAGGATGTCTCAGTTACATGAATAGAGGCAACAGGCACAAACTGGAACATAAGAAGTTCCATCTAAACATGAGGAGGAACTTCTTTCCTATGAGGGTGGCAGAGCCCTGGAAGAGGCTGCCCAGAGAGGTGGTGGAGTCTCCTTCTCTGGAGACTGTGTCCAGTTTTGGGCCCCCTACCACAAGAGGGACATTGAGGTGCTGGAGCGGGTCCAGAGAAGGGCAACGAAGCTGGTGAGGGGTCTGGAGCACAAGTCTTACGAGGAGCGGCTGAGGGAGCTGGGGTTGTTCAGTCTGGGGAAGAGGAGACTGAGGGGAGACCTTATTGTTCTGTACAAGTACCTGAAAGGAGGCTGTAGAGAGACGGGGGTCGGTCTCTTCTCCCAAGTCACAGATGATAGGACAAGGGGTAATGGCTTCAAGTTGCGCCAGGGGAAGTTCAGGTTGGATATTAGGAAACATTTCTTTACTGAAAGGGTTATCAGGCATTGGAATGGGCTGCCCAGGGAGGTGGTGGAGTCACCATCCCTGGAGGTATTTAAGAAACGTGTAGACATGGTTCTTCAGGGCATGCTCTAGTGTCCAAGATTACTGGTTTGTGGTGGGGTGCTGTGTGGGTGGGTGATGGTTTTTGGTTTGGTTGTTGTTGTTGTGTGTTCAGGTGGTGGGTGGTGGTTTTGTTTGTGGTGTTTTTTTTTTTGTTTTTTTTTTTTTTACTGTTGGTTGGACTCGGTGATCTCTGAGGTCCCTTCCAACCACTACGATTCTGATTCTGAGACATTCAAACCCACCTGGACACGTTCCTGTGGGACCTGCTGTGGGTGACCCTGCTGTGGCAGGGGGTTGGACTGGATGATCTCCAGAGGTTCCTTCCAACCCTTTATAATTCTGTGATTCTGTGATGGTACCGTGTGCTGGTATTTAGGCAGCTGGATGCTGTTCTTGATAGTGCTGGTGGGATTCATATCCAAGCTCAGGTGCCTCTCATATAGTCTCTGCCTGTGCACTAGAAGCCCAGTCTCCCATTATAACCAGTAGAAGGACTAGTCAGAGCTCTTGCTCATCTCCAGTGCTCTTTGTCATGCCACAAGCTGGAATGCCTACATTGTGTATGGATCTCTCCAGGTTAGTTTCTACACATTAACTAAATACCTAAGTTTAGGCATCTGAATCTAGAGCTGAGTCCTGCTCTGAGAAATAATCCTAAGAATGTTGATTTACAGTAACTTCATGAGTGCTACAGTGGGAGTTGTCTGAAGAGCGCAGTGGAAGGACTGGAAAAAGATAAAAATCTCTCCCCAGAGAGAAGAGGGAGAGAAAAGTATCAGAAGAAGGAGCTCCTTAGGGATGTTTCTGGGTAATAACAGTTCTGGGGAGAGGCGGGCGTGCAAGTACTGTTTTGCTGCAAAAAAGTAGCGTTTTGGTGCAAAAAAGCTGTTGGGCTGTTGCCAGCAGTGCCCTGGCTGCGCAGGGGAAGTGGACCCTCGGATCTGAAGCCTGTTGTGTTAAGCTGAGTGAGGGACAGCAGAATAAACCCCTTGGTGGGGGACGGCGTGAGGTGGCACTGGGATTTTTGTTGGAATTTTTACTGGGATTCAACCACAGGGCACAGCGTCCCTCCCCTGAAGAGTCTGCATTTCTAGTCAGTGTTGTAAAGTTTTGTTCTTAACATTTGAGGTTGGATGATAAAGATGTAAAGAGGTGTCCCTGCCCAGGGCAGGGGGTTGGAACTCGATGACCTTTGAGGTCCCTTCCAACCCAAACCGTTCTGTGATTCTGTGGTTACTGACAGTTTGCCGTGAAAACTGCTTTCTGCATTCCTTGCCCTCCTCCCAAGGATGGGATGAATGGATAAAAAAACCCCCTTTTGGAAGAAATATTAAAAACTCCTTGGAAATAGAAATTAAGAGTTTGGTTAGACTAGATTATATCTCCTTAATTACACTGTAATTTCGTTCTGAACAGCAGATACAGATTTCAGAGAGATAAAATATAGGGATAGAAAGAATAATCCGAGGAGTAATGCCAGTGATTGCTCAGATTAGCGATTTAATTGCTCAGCTGGAAAGGGCTGATTTAAACCATTAGATGGCAGCATGAATTTGTGTTTTGCTGCAAGAATGTCACTCTTTCAGCAGAAGCACTCTCTCAAAAGTTGCCTTTTTCTATTCTGAAGCTTTTCATGACTTTCAAATGTCGTAATTCCAGCATAAAACAATTAAAAGCAGGTTTGGTGCAATATTTTGTCTCATCATTTTCTTCAAGTTTTCTTCTCCCGTAATGATCGAGGCCGCAAGGAAATGACTTCAGTGGCGTTTTCTGGTGTGAGTAAAAGGTGCCAGTTTGTCAGCAGCGAGAACTGAAGTGTTCGGTTTATCCACACAAAGGCAGTAAGAATTTTGCGTTTCAGCATGTTATTGCATTTCTCAGGCTAAACGTAAAGACATATCACAGGATCACAGAATGGTGGGGGTTGGAAGGGACCTCTGGAGATCATCCAGTCCAACCCCCTGCCAGAGCAGGGTCACCCAGAGCAGGTCCCACAGGAACGTGTCCAGGTGGGTTTGAATGTCTCCAGAGAAGGAGACTCCCCCACCTCTCTGGGCAGCCTCTTCCAGGGCTCTGCCACCCTCACAGCAAAGAAGTTCCTCCTCATGTTTAGGTGGAACTTCCTGTGTTCCAGTTTGTGCTCGTTCCCTCTTGTTCTGTCCCTGGGCACCACTGAAAAAAGACTGGCCCCATCCTCCTGACACCCACCCTTTCAGTATTTATAGGCGTTGATCAGATCCCCCCTCAGCCTTCTCTTCTCCAGACTAAAAAGCCCCAAATCCCTCAGCCTTTCCTCATCAGAGAGATGCTTGAGTCCCCTCATCATCTCTGTAGCCCTCTGCTGTACCCTCTCCAGCAGTTCCCTGTCCTTCTTGAACTGGGGAGCCCAGAACTGGGCACAGTGCTCCAGAGATTTCGTTAAAGATAAGGCTGCGACTCAGCCACCAAACCTGCACTTGGTTCATACTAACGAAGCTCTCTGATGGTTTGAACGTCTGTTCACCTAGAAGGGACTGAGATTGCCAGCTGGTAATTGATTTGGTTTTGTGTGTTACCAGTTGGGATAGGATTCAGGTCATAACTTAAAGCCAAGCCCTGTACCTCACACTGCTATTGCCCTGCTGGGGTGTCAGCGTTATGGTGTAATAATCCATGCACAGACTTTTAAATGAATTCTTTGTGTTCATCTGCTGCTGCATCTCACTTCCCCTGCCCTGTTTATTCCCACTCCCTGCCTGCCTCCCACACAGACATATTGTTATAAGGAAAGCGTTGAGTACAGCTGCGCTAGGATTTTTCTTTGCTAGTATTTGTTTCTAGGAAAGGAAAAGGGAGAAAGTCAGTCCATTTCCTGTTGGTTTAAAACAGCAGAAACATCTGTTTGTCTTAAGATAGTTTTCCCAAAAGAACAGTGGCAAGGGAGCTTGCAGGTGATGAGCTTTGCCATTGCCAGTAGCTATCAGCTTAGACAATAGTGATTAGTATGGTTGGCTTAAAAAAATTATATAAAAATTCCTAAAATGACAGAGGATATTTATTTCCGCAATAAAAATTTTGACAGCTAATGTTTAATTCCTACAGTGTTTTAAATCATAAAAATGCAGAGAGTATCTGGGATCAGAAAACCCAGATCCTGCTGTGGAAGCTACAGACTCCGTAACGTTCTGTTGGAAAGTGATTTTTCTGCAGCCCCCTCGCCCTGTTCCCGTGAAGTTTTATGGTGCTCACAAAATGGTACGAGGGAAGAGCTCCTGGCACAGCGTGCACGTAATCCTTCTGACAAACGCACCCCATCGCCACCATCCCCTGCGTTAATGGGTGCACTGAACCTACCAGGGATCAATACCATATATAGTCTTAAGTGTATTTACAGTATTACGGTGACGGCTGTTAAAATAATGTTATGGAGGTTAAAAATGAAGCTGACAATACAGAGCGAGCTTTGTGGGTTACGTTCGCAGTGCAGTATCTCTTCTTTCTTCAAGTCAGTACTCTTAGCTGATACCATTAAAATCTTTTTGGCCTTAGCTGTAGAGCATCTCAACGCTCTATCACTCTTTGTGCCTAAAATGTGAGATGTCAGATGTGATGTTTTGGACCATTGCATTCTTGTAAACTGTCATAGAATCATAGAATGGTTTGGGTTGGAAGGGACCTTAAAGATCATCCAGTTCCAGCCCCCTGCCCTGGGCAGGGACACCTCCCACTAGATCAGGTTGCTCAAAGCCCCATCCAGCCTGGCCTTGAACCCCTCCAGGGATGGGGCAGCCACAGCTTCTCTGGGCAACCTGGGCCAGGGTCTCACCACCCTCACAGCAAAGAATTTCTTCCTGAGATCTCATCTCAATCTCCTCTCTTTCAGTTTAAAACCCTTCCCCCTCATCCTATGGCTCCCCTCCCTGACCAAGAGTCCCTCCCCATCTCTCCTGGAGCCCCTTGAGGGACTGGAAGGGGCTCTAAGGTCTCCCTGGAGCCTTCTCTTCTCCAGGCTGAACCCCCCCAACTCTCTCAGCCTGTCCTCACAGCAGAGGGGCTCTAGCCCTCTGAGCATCTCTTGGCCCTTTGCTGGACCCATTCCAACAGGTCCATGTCCTTCCTGTGTTGAGGACTCCAGAGCTGGACGCAGTGCTCCAGGTGGGGTCTCACCAGACCTCACTTCTAATCTACTAATCTTCACTCAAGATTAAGTAGTTCTGTCAGTGATCTCTTGGCCCTATTTACAGAGGAGCTCCTGAGACCCAATACTTTATTCTTCACTTCATTAATATTTTCCTTCATTTTCTTTCAGGATATATTGAGCTCCTCAAACCACTTGCTTTCTTACTCTGTCTGATAAGAGGACTACCCTTTCCTTCTGTGGTCCTTGGCCCACATTTGGGTATTTCTCCTGAAGCTTCCATCTGTGGGACAGGGTTTTGGTAGATTTATTTATGTGGGGTTTCAACTTCCTCAGATCTTTCTCTGCTCTGGAGAATGTACATCTGGCCCCAGATGTGCATCTCCAAGTTTTAGCCATGACTTTTCTTGTTCTCACTTAGTTTGAAAAGCATAAAGAGGTGAAATACATAGAGTCATAGAATGGTTAGAGTTGGAAGGGACTTTAAAGATCATCCAGTTCCAACCCCCCTGCCATGGGCAGGGACACCTCCACCAGACCAGGTTGCTCCAAGCCCCATCCAGCCTGGCCTTGAACACCTCCCTGGATGTTACACATGAGAAGATGCTGCTCATCTTTGGTTGTCTGATGTCTCTCTGTCAACATTGCTTTTCTACGTGGGAGACTTTCCTGTAAACCTTCTGATTCAAAGATCTTCAGAGCCAACAATTCAGAATGCTCTTCCAGGAGCAGGACAATTTTGGGTGTGTTTCTTTTTTCCACAGTTAGCTTTTTATTCACCCTGATCTTTTTCCTGTACTTCTGCTGAACTGTGGATATTTCCATTGCAACACCTGTGAGACAGTGGGTTCAGTGGAACCAGGAGTTGGTCTCCCTTCTTCTTACGGCCTTTCTGCTGTGTCCAGGAACATTGATTACCAGTAAATAACTTCTCTGCTTGCTTTTTTGGTAATGACCCAGGTACTATTACAGCTCAAATGTTAGTTTGAGAGGCTGTCATAATTTTCCTGAGGGAAACAAGCAGAAAGAAGGTTAGTGGCTAATTTTTAACAGATTGTAACTCAGTAAGATCTGGCTGGAATTGTAATCTCGTTGAAGGTCTTTGTCCCTTTTGAACTCAGCATTCTGCCACAGATTGAGGAATTATGAAATTTTCTCAAGAAAGGTTTTCAAGATTCTTTCAATCTCTTCTTTCAACGATTTTCAAGATTCTTTCAAGATTCTCTTTGTCCTTTAAAAGAGGAATGCCAGTTTAAAATGGTCATTGTCATAGAAAGGGTAGCTGCGCTCAGAGTATCAGGCACTTTGGCACCACGATTTGTTTGGATGATTTGGTTCACTGAAATGGGGCTGAATCCCCTGGTATTGTGATCAAAAGGGAAATCATCTCTGGAAAAAAGCCAACTCTCTTAGAGAGTTTGAGCTCTTTGAGACCCTTTCCCATGATAAAAGAGGAGAAAGTGGAGTCTAATCACCTTCCTGATTTAGGTTCAAGTCTGACATTAATGTCAGTGAAACAGAAATGGGAATTCTTGAGGAGGTGGGCATCAGCAGATGAGTAGGTGGACATTGCCTGCCTGGATTTCTCCAAGGCTCCTCCCAGAGAAACTGGTGCGTTTCGGTCCACGAGTGGTCTGTGTGGTGGTTGGGGAATTGGCCAACAAGCCGCACCCAGAGGGTGGTGGTCAATGGCTCCTTTCCAAACTGGCAATCTGTCTCAAGTGGGGTCCCCCAGGGATCAATATTGGGCCCAATGCTGTTTAATATCTCCATAAGTGACGTGAATGATGGGTTCAAGTGTACCCTTATGGAGTTTGCTGATGACACCAAGCTCAATGGGGAAGTGGACACGTGAGAAGGGAGAGGCACCCTGCAGGAAGACCTGGATAGGCTGGAAGAGTGGGCTAACAAGAACCTTGTGAAGTTCTAGAAGGACACGTGTAAGGTCTTACACCTGGGAAAACATAATCCAGGGGCGCAGCAGAGGCTGGGATCTACCCAGCTGGGGAGCAGCTCTGTGGGAAGGGACGTGGGGATCCTGGTTGACAATAAGGTCAATATGAGTGAACAGTGTGCTGCTGGGGCAAGAAAGCCAACTGGTGCTTTCTGATGCTGGGTTGCATCAACAAGGGCATCACCAGTGGAGATAAATAAGTCATTATCCCACTCTATTCAGCTCTTGTCAGGCCACACCTGGAATCCTGTTCAGTTTTGGTCCCTGCTGTACAAAAAAGCTGTGGCCAAGCTGGAGAGGGTCCAGAGAAGGGCCATCAAGATGATCAAAGCCTGTCCTATGAGGAAAGGCTGAGACAACTGGGTTTGTTCAGCCTTGAGAAGAGAAGGCTTAGGGGGAGACCTTATCACCACGTTCCGGTGTTTAAAGGATGGCTACAAAGAAGATGGAGACTCCCTTTTTACAAGGAGTCACATGGAGAAGACGAGGGGTGATAGGGTACAAGTTACTCCTGGGGAGATTCCGATTGGAGACAAGAGGAAAATTTTTCCCAATAAGAACAATCAGCCATTGGAATAATCTCCCCAGGGAAGTGGTGGATTCCCCATCATTGGACACTTCTAAGATTCGGCTGGACAGGGTGCTGGGCCATCTTGTCTAGATCGTGCTTTTGCCCAGAAAGGTTGGACCAGATGATCCTTGAGGTCCCTTCCAACCTGGGATTCTATGGTATGATCAACAGTCAATGATATCTATCCTCCAAGTCTCTTCTGGAGGCCCTGCTTTCTAGAGTACAATTCCACCTCATCCTACAAGCATTTCCTACAGTTCCTACCTTTTAGCAAGTCTGTAACCTTATATTTTAGTATAATGAACTAACATGATTAACTTTTTTTCTGTATTAATACTCGGTACTAAATTGCATTCAGTGGACCAGCTGAGGCGAGTCGCTGTGTGTTGGTGACCCCTCTGCTGCACCCTCATTGCATCACATATATATAAATATACTTGGCAGTTGTTGGTGTAAATCCATTATGTCCCATAAAGTTTGAAAAGTGAAAGAATATTATGTCTGCCATTCAGGAATAAGCCTCCATAGGGAATCTGCTCATTTTATGCTTTCACGGAGAAAGGAATCAAAGCACCGAGAGACTTCACCGCTCACCTTTTTGCTTTCCCACCTTTTTGCCTCTTCCAAACCTCACTGTGGTTGATTAACAGACCCCTTCCCTTCCCTTCCCTTCCCTTCCCTTCCCTTCCCTTCCCTTCCCTTCCCTTCCCTTCCCTTCCCTTCCCTTCCCTTCCCTTCCCTTCCCTTCCCTTCCCTTCCCTTCCCTTCCCTTCCCTTCCCTTCCCTTCCCTTCCCTTCCCTTCCCTTCCCTTCCCTTCCCTTCCCTTCCCTTCCCTTCCCTTCCCTTCCCTTCCCTTCCCTTCCCTTCCCTTCCCTTCCCTTCCCTTCCCTTCCCTTCCCTTCCCTTCCCTTCCCTTCCCTTCCCTTCCCTTCCCTTCCCTTCCCTTCCCTTCCCTTCCCTTCCCTTCCCTTCCCTTCCCTTCCCTTCCCTTCCCTTCCCTTCCCTTCCCTTCCCTTCCCTTCCCTTCCCTTCCCTTCCCTTCCCTTCCCTTCCCTTCCCTTCCCTTCCCTTCCCTTCCCTTCCCTTCCCTTCCCTTCCCTTCCCTTCCCTTCCCTTCCCTTCCCTTCCCTTCCCTTCCCTTCCCTTCCCTTCCCTTCCCTTCCCTTCCCTTCCCTTCCCTTCCCTTCCCTTCCCTTCCCTTCCCTTCCCTTCCCTTCCCTTCCCTTCCCTTCCCTTCCCTTCCCTTCCCTTCCCTTCCCTTCCCTTCCCTTCCCTTCCCTTCCCTTCCCTTCCCTTCCCTTCCCTTCCCTTCCCTTCCCTTCCCTTCCCTTCCCTTCCCTTCCCTTCCCTTCCCTTCCCTTCCCCTATGTAGATGAAGCTTCCTCCATGACCATCCACGTTGTTTTCAGCACCCTGGTAGGATCGGGGCAGGGCAACACGAAATGCCCTCTGTTCCCAATTGACCCAGAACTAAGTGTGGGTTTTCAGTTTGTCCTTGCTTTCAATCCTTTAATTGCCAATTTTAAAATAGGTTAATTTTGTTACTTGTAACCCAATTTAATGTCTGTACGTTTACATTCCTCCAGGTGGGAACAGAATGTAGCCCAATATACACCAGTTATTTCAATTTAAGTTAATTGGGATGGCAAGAATCACGCTGTGAGCTTTCTCAGGCCTTCTTCCTCTGTGGGCTTTTAATTAATTAATTCCTGTGAAGTCCTAGGCCTGAGATGATTTTGCTAGTAACATTTTTATTGGCATTATATTACCAGTATAAATATATGACAGAATTACATGAGTGAGGTACTTCGTTTTCTCATTTGCTCAGTCTCTAAGCTGGCAAGCGACAGGATTATTATTTATTATTTTTTTTTTTGACGTGAGTTTCTTATGTAGAAAGAAAATGATATTGTAGTCAGATATGCAGCGTTGTTTATGTTCTTTTACTGTAATGGGTATTTGGACGGCATTCTCAGTAACCGCTCCGCATGCTTGTAAAGATTAGTGAGTAATACAGTTCATGGGAAATTTTATGAGCTGGAGCAGATAAGAGTTGGAGATGTTTGTCTTCTGGATGTCTGCTTTAACCTCTCCCTGTGCAGTGTGCATCTCGGCCTCGCTGCGCTTCCCCTTTCAGTCTTACGCTACTTGTTTTTATGTCACGGAAAAGAACATTTTCTTTTTCCTTGTATTTATCTTTTCCTCCCCCCGAGCCCCCATCCCCATTTCAGCGTTGTCCACTTGACATTTCCCGATGCCGTGAATTCTGGAGGCAGTATTCTCCTTATGGCCTTCTATTATTTATGCTATTTTTGCAGTCAAGAATAAGTTGAAGTTGTGTTGAGCATTTTCATTATTAGATAAAAATACTTCTTCACATAACATTTTGTTCTGTGCTCTCTTCTTGATTTTGATTGTTGTTTTTCACTTGTTTTTTCTACCTTAGTCTCCAACGTGTGGTACTTTGGAAGGTTTATCTCACCATCCTTTTTTCCCTAGGTTTTTTCCTTTTACTTCTCCTTAGCCTTTTACTTTTTTTCCTCTCGTATCTCTTGCACCAGTTTTTCTTGTTGGTTTTTTTTTTTTTGAAAAAAAGGGTATTCAGGCTGGTTTTGAGACCCTTCTGTCACTTTGAAAAGTGCTTCTTTTAGACTTTTAAGCTTTAGACTGAAGGAGAGCCCCTCTGCTGTGAGGACAGGCTGAGAGAGCTGGGGCTGTTCAGCCTGCAGAAGAGAAGGCTCCGGGGAGACCTTAGAGCCCCTTCCAGTCCCTAAAGGGGCTCCAGGAGAGATGGGGAGGGACTCTTGATCAGGGAGGGGAGCCACAGGATGAGGGGGAATGGTTTTAAACTGAAAGAGGGGAGATTGAGATGAGATCTGAGGAAGAAATTCTTTGCTGTGAGGGTGGTGAGACCCTGGAACAGGTTGCCCAGAGAAGCTGTGGCTGCCCCATCCCTGGAGGGGTTCAAGGCCAGGCTGGATGGGGCTTGGAGCAACCTGGTCTGGTGGGAGGTGTCCCTGCCCAGGGCAGGGGGTTGGAACTGGATGATCTTTAAGGTCCCTTCCAACCCAAACCCTTCTATGATTCTGTGAGAGAGAGCAGTGAAAGTGGAAGCAGAGTCGGAACGTACCGTGCCTGGAAGCATCTCTCTGTGACTAGTGCTACATGGCTGGCTCTGTACCTTTGCTGTGTCCCTTGTCAGCTTAATTTATGACTCTTAAAGTATTTAAATTATAACGTCTGTAGCTTTCTTTTGCTTTCTGCTAATTATTTTTGATGAGCAACTCTTTTTTCACTTTTCGATGTACATGCTTACTGGATATGGTAAACAGAGTAGTGGTACGTGCAGAGAGTAAATAGTGAAATATTTATTTTAGTCAAATGTCTGTATTGAGCAACTTGGAATTCCGAGATACAGCGATGTGGCAATATTATTGTCTTGTCATCACGAATTCTCCTGGGAAGGTTCCACATTAGATAATGTGATGTTAAACTGAAACCCCCTCCCTTTTGTTTTTTACTCAGAAATGTTTTGATACTGTGATCGTGAAAACATGAGTCATTTTTTTTTATTAAGTTCAGCCTGGAGAAAAGGAGGCTGAGGGGAGACCTTCTCGCTCTCTACAACTCCCTGAAAGGAGGGTGTAGCCAGGGGGGGTCGGTCTCTTCTCCCAAGGAACAGGCAATGGGACAAGAGGAAACGGCCTCAAGTTGCACCTGGGGAGGTTCAGATTGGATATTAGGAACAGTTTTTACCCTGAAAGGGTTCTTAAGCCTTGGAATGGGCTGCCCAGGGCAGTGGTGGAGTCCCCATCCCTGGAGGTATTTAAAAGCCGGGCAGACATAGTGCTTAGAGACATGGTTTAGTGATGGTTTTTGTCAGTGTTGGGTTGATGGTTGGACTCGATGATCTGAAAGGTCCCTTCCAACCCAGGCAATACTGTGATTCTGTGATTCTAAGTTAGTCATACTGCATGAAGGAGCTTCATAGTCTCTAGCCCAGGAAAAGGAGAAGAGAAGAGAAAAGAGAAGAGAAAAGAGAAGAGAAAAGAGAAGAGAAAAGAGAAGAGAAAAGAGAAGAGAAGAGAAGATCACCATTAACTTCATGAAATATTCACAGACTCAGCACAAAGTTTAAAAGAAAGTATAAATAAAGACATGGAAGTAAAAGAGGATAAAACTCAACACGAAGTTACTCTATATGAGAGGTAGATTGTGTCTGACTAATGTGTTAACTCATTTTTTAGGTAAGAGAGTAAAGTAAATCTTGTTTTGTGGGATTCAGTTAAGCATTTTATAGCAATAGATAAGGATGCTGTTTTCATTAAACTGAAGGAGATGGGGATTTGAAGGAGAAGGGCAAGGTGGGAAACAAGAAGAAAAATAATCAGCAGTATTAAACGTCAAACTTGGAGGAAGATTATTAAGTGCAATTCTTCCAGTTTGAGAATCAGCCTTTCTAATGATTTTTGTTAAAGGTGTTTGTACAAAAAGTAGGAAAAAGTTCATGGGATGTAGAAGGCGCCGTCACTACACTTGGAGGTGAAGATGTGCAGGAAAAGTTGGATGATCGTGAGGACTGACACATTAGAACTGGGATGAGACTAGACTTCCCAGTATAAAATGTAAGATTAACACCACAGGCACTACAGCACTAGCTCTGCTGTCACCTGAGGGTTATTCCCTTGGAAGTCACAGAACAGGAGCATTATTTAATATTATTCATTATTTGCAAGATAAACTAAGAACAACTGATATGAATGAACCAGAGGAGAGGCAGATTAGATTTTGAAGATGTGCTGAGCAAGATATTTCTGGTAAAGATATATATAAATATTGCTGTTATATGAAACACAGCCTTTCATATGGTATATTGCCTACCATTTTTGACTCTTATATTTAAGACCAGAGGCAAGTTTAGGGAAGGGTTGTGAAGGATTACCAGGATAGCGGGTGGACTTTCATACAGAAGACTTTGAAACTGTCTTCACTCAAGATACAAGATACAAGTACCTAAAGGGTGGGTTGAAGGAGGATGGAGCTGGACTCTTTTCAGTGGTTCCCAGTGACAGCATGAGGGGCAACGGGCACAAGCTGGAACATGGGAAGTTGCATTTAAATATGAGGAAAAATTTCTTTTGGGTGAGGGTGCCGGAGCCCTGGAACAGGCTGCCCAGGGAGGGTGTGGAGTCCCCTTCTCTGGAGATCTTCAAGACCCACCTGGATGCAGCCCCAGAGTGATGTGCTCTGGGCAATCCTGGTTTAGCAGGGGAGTTGGACTAGATGATCTCTAGAGGTCCCTTCCAACTCTTGACAATTCCATGATTCTGTGAAGATGAAGTAGTTTTGTCAATGACCTCTTTCTGTTGATGTATTTCCATCACATGGTTGTTCATTACAATTCATACATAGTCAATTAAACGTTCTCTTGGTTAGGGGGTTTCTACAACTAGGTCAAAAATGGTTTCATAAACCAATCATAGCAAATTTTATATAGAGAAAGAATATTGAATCATCCAGAATTAATTAAATTAATTTTAAAGTTTTAAAGGTTCAAACTGTAGTTTAAAACCGTCTTTTGAATGAAGGATAATAGGGGCAATAGGGCAATAGGGGCAATAGGACAAGAGGAAACGGCCTCAAGTTGCACCAGGGGAGGTTCGGATTGGATATTAGGAACAATTTTTACATGGATAGGGTTCTTCAGGATTGGAATGGGCTGCCCAGGGCAGTGGTGGAGTCCCCATCCCTGGAGGTATTTAAAAGCCGGGCAGACATAGTGCTTAGAGACATGGTTTAGTGATGGTTTTTGTCAGTGTTGGGTTGATGGTTGGACCCGATGATCTTAAATATCCTTTCCAACCCAGGCAATTCTATGATTCTATACATGATTATTTCTAAAGAAAATCTTGTCAATGTAGCTGAGGAGAGGTCAACGTTAGGGAAAAGGGAAAACAGTCATAGGCCCTGTAAATAAACCAGCTGAATAGAAATTTCAGGAAATTATCTTGCCATCTAATAAGGGATGTGTTTAGCTAAAAGTGATAAATAGTGCCTTGTCTCGAACGTTTTACATTATGAATGTTTTTGGAGGATGTGGAGGGAATCTAGAAGAGGACAGACTGATTCCAGGATAATGGACTGTCGTTCTCAAAAGGAATACTTGGAAAAGAGAGCCTCTTTGTTCCCAGGTGTTGGTGGGGACCTGCTGAAAGAACCAGAAGGTGGACTGTGTGAAGACAAAAAGGGGCTGTACGGGATGTTTCATTCTTCAGAGCGTAGAACTCCCATCTGTAAGAAATGCACGTGGCTAATGGACTGCTTAGAAAAATAGGGCATGGCCAGGGAACAGCTGCACGGAGCAACTTGCTCCCCTAGAGGAATTTCAAATGTTACGGGGGAAAATGTTGTTCGCAGCGAAATGATGTTTGTTTCTTCCCTGCAAAGTCTGTGGCTCCCTCTCCCTCCCCTCGAGCGCAGCTCACCGCGTTTTCCTGGTTGAGCGGTGCCAGCAGGGCTTGCTCGTGCGGGTACGGAGAGGGAACCAGAGGGAAAAGGTGCGGAGACCAACCCTTTCGGCACGGAGCTGCCGTCTGGAGAATGACTTCCCGGTGCCACGTTGTATCTCCTATGTTAATGGCCCTCATCTCGGCCAAAACGATCCCCCTTCCTCTTCGCTTTGCCATATGAAACGGGAATAGGGTTATACTTCCCATAACACTTGTGTAATGGGGAAATAATTGGGTTTATTTGTTCTTTTTTACATAAGTGAAGAATACATTGGCCATTAGAATTTAGACAAAAATGGAGTTTTTAACAGTGAAAAGGAAAGTCTAAATAAACTTCGTGGTTTCCCCGAGCTGCAGCTTCCACTTGCTTTTTACCCCCCGCTTCTAATTAGAATAAAGTAACAATATTTATCAGAAACATTTAGGCCATTGAGGAAGCCAGAGAAATGCAGGAAATGCAGTTTGAACACATAACGTATGTACTAATACTTTATTTGTCTTTGTGTGTGTGGATTTGATGGCCAAAAAGGAAGAGGCCCCAAGGGCTCCTTAGTATGCAATTAATATTTTGGCTAGAAAAGCAGCAGATTGTTTCAGTATGCTTACATGTTATGACATCATATTCCAGTAAAATTATAATGAACAGAATTTTTGTTTGTCTCTGTGGCAAACCAAAATGAGTTTTCTAATTGTCAACAGACCTTGGTGATTTATTTAATTAGAGTGGCGCCCGCTCACACCAACTTAGTTAAGGTCTGTCAGCATTTCTGTTATGAACCCCTATTTTTAGGGGTTTATAACTAGTTGTAAATATTTGCTCATTGCTGAAACTTGGCATTCAAGGTCACGGTCATAGAGCAAATATCCTTTCTCAGGTTGACTACTCAAAATTGATACCAATGGCATTAGCTAAAAGGAGATTTCTGATGCTACGGAACTTAGAGGGAATAAAGAAAACCTGCTTTCCAGGCCTCTTATTTGAGGGATCTTCTTAAAAATCTCAAATGTCCAGAAGAGCCAGATGAAAATGAACTTGTTTTAATAGGTTATACGTGACTAGTTGTTAAAGTATTATCCTTTATCACAATTTTTTTCCTTCCAATTGAATGTTTCATTTCACTTGTCCTTTTGTTGTCTTCTGGTCTGGTAATCTTCTGACATTCGGCTGTGTCTGTCAGCTTATGTTCTGAGGAGAGATCCAGTATCTGAAGCTTGGGAAGTGTGGATTAGAAGAAAGGACAGTGAGGTGGATTGAAAACTGGCTGAAAGACAGAGCTCAGAGGGTTATGATCAGTGGCACAGAATCTAGTTGGAGGTCTGTAAGAAGTGGTGTTCCCCAGGGGTCAGTACTGCGTCCAGTCCTCTTCAATATATTCATCAATGACCTGGATGAAGGGACGGAATGTACCCTCAGCACGTTTGCTGATGATACAAAACTGGGAGGGGTGGCTGACACAGCAGAAGGCTGTGCCACCATACAGAGAGACCTGGACAGGATGGAAGCTGGGCAGAGAGGAACCTGATGAAGTTCAACAAGGGCAAGTATAGGGTGCTGCACCTGGGGAGGAATAACCCCCTGCACCAGGACAGGTTGGGGGTGACCTGCTGGAGAGCAGCTCTGAGGAAAAAGACCTGGGAGTCCTGGTGGACAACAGGATGCCCATGAGCCAGCAGTGTGCCCTTGTGGCCAAGAAGGTCAATGGCATCCTGGGGTGCCTCAAGAAGAGTGTGGCCAGCAGGTGGAGGGAGGTCATCCTGCCCCTCTGCTCTGCCCTGGGGAGGCCCCATGTGGAGCACTGGGTCCAGTTCTGGGCTCCCCAGTTCAAGAAGGACAGGGAACTGCTGGAGAGGGTACAGCAGAGGGCTACAAAGATGATGAGGGGACTAGAACAACTCTCTGATGAGTTAAGGCTGAGGGACTTGGGTCTTTTTCGTCTGGAGAAGAGAAGGCTGAGGGGGGACCTGATCAACACCTATAAATACTGAAAGGGTGGGTGTCAGGAGGATGGGGCCAGTCTTTTTTCAGTGGTGCCCAGGGACAGGACAAGAGGGAACGGGCACAAACTGGAACAGTGGAAGTTCCATCTAAACATGAGGAGGAACTTCTTTGCTGTGAGGGTGGCAGAGCCCTGGAAGAGGCTGCCCAGAGAGGTGGTGGAGTCTCCTCTGGAGACATTCAAACCCACCTGGACACGTTCCTGTGGGACCTGCTGTGGGTGACCCTGCTCTGGCAGGGGGTTGGACTGGATGATCTCCAGAGGGTCCCTTCCAACCCCGTATCATTCTGTGATCACCTAGGAATCTTTTTTATGTAAGAGTTTTCTCCAGAGGAGAATCCTGACCTTTGCAGCCGCCTTGTAGAGTGCAGGGAGATGCATGTTCTTTAAATGTAGGTAGTTTTAAAACTTCCAAAACCTATTGAGTCTGCACATGTAGTGGTGTTGTTGCAAATCCTGACTGAGAGAGCAACAGAGGGCTAAGGAGTGTAGGACTGATGTTTAGGCATTCTTGTGATGGTAAACATTGTGCTGATAGGTTATTGTATAATAATCAGCAAATTCTGTATAAATACTCCCAAGATGGCTAATGCTCTCAGTCCTTTTTAGTAACTCAGATGTAATACACTGGGAGGGTTTGGTGATGATCAGTGACAGATGATATCTTATCTTTGCATGGGGTTATTCCTTAGAGGAATGTGTATCGTCAGGATGCAGGACCATTCGGTATTAAAACTCAGTTTAATCATTGAACTGTGATTTCGGATTGTAATATTATGGTTAGTTTTAAGGCTTTGGATAATATATTCTCTGTCCTCACGACTGACAACAGGAGGGTGTTTTGATTCTATTTGACACGCTCCATGTTGCAGAGAAGCCAATATCCTCACAGATTTTGTCCATTTTCTGAGGATTTCAGGTGCTCCTTTGCACTTTTCTGGCAACGTTGATATTATCAGTGCTCGGTTAACTCTGCTTGAGGCCAAGCAGAGCAAGAAAAATTTAATCAAAACCATGTAAAAGCCTAATCATTCTGCCAATGCCAAAGAGCTGCATGCACGGGCTGAATATCATTTTTCCATATTATCACATAAATAGCTCCCTAAACACTCTTTAAAAGAAAAGGTGGGGAGGGGTGAGGGAAAAGAGAGGGCCTGTTGTGGGATCTGAATTTAGAAAGTGGATTAAGGTTCATGTGTTTCATCCTTTGCATGTAATGGAGAGAAAGGTAGGTCTAGTAACTCAACAAGGAACAGGAACTTCTGATGGATGTTGTATTTTCCCCAAATCTATGTAGATACAAACAGCACTGCCACAGTTCTTTTTATTTAGAGAGGATCATGAAGTAACAAGGTGGGATGTGCTGTCAAGGTGCCTACTGCTTTTGCCTGGCAGAGCTTATCCCATGCAAAGCTGCAGCTAAGAGATGCGGCCATTTCCAGGTTCTAGTTCTAGATCTTCTGAGAACTTTCTCTGGGATGGTGGGAGAATTCCTCACAACTCTTCATGGTGTGTGCCATTGTGGCCAAGAAGGCCAGTGGTCTCCTGGGGGGCATCAAGAAGAGCATGGCCAGCAGGTGGAGGGAGGTCATCCTCCCCCTCTGCTCTGCCCTGGGGAGGCCGCATCTGGAGTCCTGGGTCCAGTTGGGGGCTCCCCAGTTCAAGAAGGACAGGGAACTGCTGGAGAGGGTACAGCAGAGGGTATGAAGATGATCAAGGGGATGGAGCACCTCTCTGATGAGGAAGGGCTGAGAGGCCTGGGGCTGTTGAGCCTGGAGAAGAGAAGACTGAGAGGGGACCTCATCAGTGCTGAGCAATATCTAAAGCGTGGGTGTCAAGAGGATGGGGTCAGGCTCTTCTCAGTGGTGCCTGGTGACAGGACAAGGGGCAATGGACACAAGCTTGAACATCGGAATTTCTGTCTGAACATGTGGAAAAACTTCTTTCCTGTGAGGGTGGCAGAGCTCTGGAAGAGGCTGCCCAGAGAGGTGGTGGAGTCTCCTTCTCTGGAGACATTCAAACCCCTCCTGGATGTGTTTCTGTCCAGCCTGCTCTGGGTGACCCTGCTCTGGCAGGGGGTTGGACTGGATTGTCTCCAGAGATCCCTTCCAACCCCTGCCATTCTGTGATTCTGTGAACTTGAGGGTGCCTGTTGCTCCAGGGAAAGGAAAGATACAGGAGGCTGTGGCTTCTAGGAAGCTCTAGCAGCTGCCAACAAGCTCTGTCAGCTACTGACCAAAAGCTGCATTGAGCTTTTCTTCCAACACCTGTTCAACAGGTAGTAACGACAAGCCCACAGAAGTGCACAGCCTGGACCACCGCTCCCTGAGACAGCCAGCAGATGCAGATGGGGAGGCGGTGGTCTTGTCTGCAGGAGCTGTGCGCCATCAGAGGGTCTTTATTACCAAATAAAGGAGATGCAGGAAGATGTCAGCAAACTGTGCTGTCATCACTGGAGCAGATGAGTAAGAGATCAACTGGATCTTCTCCGAGACCCTGCAGGTAAAAGAACCTGAATCCCCAACCATACCAAAGGAGGAGCAGGAAGAGTTAGTGCTTATTGGCCTGGGAAATGGGGAGTCCTGTAATGGCAAAGGCTGGAAGCTTGTAGCTTCTGGTACCAGGAGGAAAGCTTCTGTTCCACCTGCAGATCTGCAACTACAATTTCAGTGCCATGGCATCAGGTGAGGGCCTCTCAAAGCATCTAAGCCCTGTAGCACCACCACAAGGAAGCAGCAAGTGATACAGCGGGAAGCCTCTTACTGCAGGGGTTGGAGGCCACCATCTGTGAACCTGACCTGCTGTGTAGGGAGGTTTGGTTCTCACCAAGGGCTTTTATTGGGATATTCTGATAAACTGCCAAGGACTGTCTGTTCCTCAGACTCTTACCTACTGATGCTTTTCATTGCGGGCACCAGTCTTTATCAGTGATCTAGACAAGGGGATCGAGTGCACCCTCAGTCAGTTCACAGACAACACCAAGTTGGGTGGGAGTGTCGACCTGCTGGAGGGCAGAAAGGCTTTGCAGAGGGATCTGGACAGGCTGGATGGATGGGCCGAGGCCAATGGGATGAGGTTCAACAAGGCCAAGTGCTGGGTCCTGCCCTTGGGTCACACCAACCCCCTGCAGCGCTCCAGGCTTGGGGCAGAGTGACTGGAGCTGCCTGGCAGAAAAGGACCTGGGGGTGTTGGTCAACTGAACATGAGCCAGCAGTGTGCCCAGGTGGCCGAGAAGACCAACAGCATCCTGGCCTGGATCAGGAACAGCGTGGTGAGTTGGACTCGAGAGGTGATCATCCCCCTGTACTGGGCACTGGTGAGGCCCCACCTCCAGTGCTGTGTCCAGTTTTGGGCTCCTTACAGTAAAAAAAGCCATTGAGGGGCTGGAGCGTGTCCAGAGAAGGGCAACGGAGCTGGTGAGGGGTCTGGAGCACAAGTCTTGTGAGGAGCGGCTGAGGGAGCTGGGGGTGTTCAGCCTGGAGAAAAGGAGGCTGAGGGGAGACCTTCTCCCTCTCTCCAACTCCCTGAAAGGAGGGTGTAGCCAGGGGGGGTCGGTCTCTTCTCCCAAGGAACAGGGGATGGGACAGGAGGAAATGGCCTCAAGTTGCATCAGGGGAGGTTCAGATTGGATATTAGGAAAAAATTTTTACACAGAAAGGGTTCTTCAGGATTGGAATGGGCTGCCCAGGGCAGTGGTGGAGTCCCCATCCCTGGAGGTATTTAAAAGCCGGGCAGACATAGTGCTTAGAGACATGGTTTAGTGATGGTTTCTGTCAGTGTTGGGTTGATGGTTGGACTCGATGATCTTAAATTTCCTTTCAAACCCAGGCAATTCTATGATTCCATGAAAAGAAAGGATTTTTCTCCTGTGAGGGTGGTCAAACACCAGAGGCGCAGATTGCCCAGTGGCCTGTTGAATCAGCCACCCTTGGAGATACTCAAAACCCAACACAAAGTGGCCTTGACCCACAGTCTGCTCTAACTGACATGCTTTGGGCAGGGGGGTTGGACTCCAGAGCTCACTTCCCACCTCAGCTATTCTGTATTTCTGTCGTAAAGAAAGGAAAGAATTTCAGAGGGATCCCATTAGTCGTGCAGAGGAGCCAGGGACAGACAGCTCTAAGCCAGCTGTGGAAGAAGTGGAGTTGATGGTGATTATACTGATGAAGCTTTGAATAATTTTTCCCTTGATTTTATATGTGTAATATTTTTCACTTTGGAAATATAGTTGTACCTATGTTTGGCGTCAAGGGCCTGTTCTGATTCTTGGATTTAAATTTTTTCAAGCTATTATTTACATCTATTGCCTGCGTATTCTCTAAATTTATTAATGTTCCCTAAAGCAATATTGCAAAACAAATAAAACTAATAAATCAAAGGAAAGGGCTGATATAGGGAGCATTTTATGCAAACTCATTAAGTGATGGGAAAGGGTGAAATTCTGCCTTTCGCATTCAAAACTACCATTCTTTTTGAGGTAAATCTCAGTCCGAAGCCACTGTCCTTTTTTAATTGTAGATCTTGTCACATTGGTAGTGTCTCGGTGTTGTCTTGGTACCTTTTAGAAGCAGAGGGAGGCAGAAGGTCAATGTTGTGTGTCAGAAGCAAGGAAGAACGTAGTGGAGTGGGGTAGAAATGACCATTCTTGAACCATCTCTTTCCATGGTTTGACAGCGGATTTGTTAAGGAATGGCACCGTGGTGTTTGAGTTTCGTTAAGCACGTAGGAGCTTTGCAGTGTTCTCCCAGAAAGACTGGTCAAACCCTGGAACGGGTTACCTGGAGATGTTGTGGAACCTTCATCCTTGGAGATCTCCACAACACCCTGGACGATGTAACCTCAGAGTCTGACCCTGCTTTGGGCGCTACGTTGGGCCAGATAAACCTCCAGGAGCATTTCCAACCTGAGTGATTCTATAATTTTATGAAAATGTTACCTAAGCAAATGCGTTTCCAGGCCTTAATAATTCCCTGTAACTGTGTTAAACTGTAAACAGGAAAGCAAAGCAAATACCCGCTTTTGGCATGTCGTAAAGGTAACTTAGCTCCCCCCTCCGAGGCCCTATAGCCACAGGCGTGTTGGAGCCGCTGTTACGGGTTTTGCTCTTTCCATATAAATGTATTTTTAGAATTGGGCACAAAGTTCAGGGTCGCTGGGACTGGAGTGTTCACGCTTGTTTGCATTTGAAGCGTGCTGCTCGCTCAAAACCCTTTTGTTTTATAATTGAAACAAATTAATTACAGTTATTAATGAAAAGTCTGAAAGTCTTCCTTCAAAAAACATCACCATCCGTGTCAACAGATGGAAACGGAGAGAGCCTTGATCAGGATCCTTTAAGAGGAAGAAGGATAATGTGGTACTTTGCTGTGCTTTTGGAATCCTGGGCTTTTTGACATTGACATTGCAGTAAAATAGGGACAAGTTATTTGTCAGAAATGAGAAACCGTTTCTGATAGGGATGTATTTTTCCAAGGACTAAATCTCTGGTGTGTTAGAAAGGCCTCTGAGGAAGGAGCCAGAGGCGGACCGGACCACAGAGCGAAACGCATGGAGCAAGTTCCCTCACCTACGTAGAATATAATTAGAGGAGGTTTGGGAAGTGTTCTTTTAAAAGATTATAATTTTAACAGTGATTAATTATCGGTGCTGAATTGCTAAGTCTGGGGAGGGTGGAGGTGGAATACCTCTCTGTAGAAATTCCTTCTGTGGACAAGCTCTTCTGTTTGCAGTTGTCACCGTGCTGTGACAGCACCTCCCAAACCCAAGAGTGGCGTTAGGTCTCTTTTCTTCATTCACCGGTAGCCAGGGACGGGTTTCAGGGCAGGGAGGGTGGGCTGGGTTCGCTATTTTTATGACTGAAAATAGAGATGTGGAGTTGATGATAGGAACAAAGATCCTTCTTTCTTTGAGGGATAATAGCTGCGCCGGTTCGTAGCAAAACGTTCAAGGTTTTTGCTTTATCTTTCACTGTCTTTCAGACATATTCAGCAAAACAAACCCTGCCATTATATTTGGAAATTTTTCTGTAGGAAGGGAAAAAAAAAGGAAAACAATGTGGTGGTGATTGCTGCTTTTCATTCAGTGCCTGGAAAATGTTTGGCTGTTACAGGAGGAGAGCTTCTCCCTACCCTCTGTTAGACTTGGGAAGAGCACTCCTCCTCATCCTCTACAACAATTTCAATACTTGAGCTTTAAAAAGAGGGTAGAAGGACATTGTCCTGGTCCCTCGCTCTCTGCCGTCTGGCTTTTTGTCGTCCCCAAGAGCTGAGCCATGCTGGCGGGTTTCAGATGAGAGACCTCACAATCCTCCGGCCCACTTTCCTGTGGGACAGGAGTTGTCTCCAAGGCTTGGCTTCCACTGGAGCTCTTGGTTCTCCTTGTGTTTAATCTTCTCAAGACTCAAAGAGAAGATTTGAGTCTCGAGAATTGTCGAGACTCAAGAGGAGAGCAGAGCTGGGCTGTTGGGCCGAAGTATAGTAGAGAGCAGAACCCTACAAACGTGGGTGAAGAGCTGGTTTGTAGGTATGAGCTGCTGCCAGAGCTATGGATGGCCTTGCTGAAGAACCGTCCACGTATTTGAGCGTTAGGTCTTACTCTGTGAGAAAAAAAATAACGTTTTCTACCTAACTACTGCTCTGTATTACATAAAATTGATGGTTAAAGCCTGTAACTTGCATTGTCGTTTTCTTTCCCTGG
This sequence comes from Numenius arquata, assembly GCF_964106895.1. Lineage (NCBI taxonomy): Eukaryota > Metazoa > Chordata > Aves > Charadriiformes > Scolopacidae > Numenius > Numenius arquata. The sequence continues at coordinate 2,871,077 of NC_133579.1, forward strand.
CTTCTTTCCAGGTATCACTGCCCAGTGCCTAAAATTTTCTACGTCCAGTTAACTGTGGGCAACAGTGAGTTTTTTGGTGAAGGAAAGACTCGTCAAGCTGCTAGACATAATGCTGCAATGAAGGCCCTTCAAGCTCTCCAGAATGAGCCTATTCCAGAAAAATTACCTCAGGTTTGTGTTTCAGAAAACTGTTCCTCATCTTCACGTTAAGATACCAAATTGAGCAATTTAATTGCCAGTTTTTCAGTGCATAATTTTTAGTGGTTTTTTTTTTTTTTTTTCATATTAGCCTTGGTAATTAGGAAGGTAATACTAACAAATTGTTGGTGTTATTTCTTTATAACAGCACACCTAACATGGGACTAGATTTAAATAACAAGAATAAGTAGGGATTTTAAAGATGGGATTATCAATAGAGATTAAGTAAAAAATAAAATAAAAATAAAATCAAATATTTGAGATTATACCGAAAGTAGAAGAAATGTCCATTTAATGAGTGGCTTCATGGAAAACGAATTATGAATCTTAAATGTGTGTTGTGCCATGAATGCGATCTTTACAGTCGAAATAACTTGTCCCCAATGTACCTGAGAATGTGACGGGGCTCACTGAGAGCTACTGGTCACCATTCTGATGGTTTTAGGCTTTTAGGTCCTTAGTCCCTTTCTAAATAGCAAGATTTCTCACTGCTGTGTTTGTAAGTGATCTATATTGCTGCTTAAAAATGAAAGTGTTATGTCATATTTTAAGAAATACCTAACAGAAAAAATCATTCTCAAAATAATCTTTGCAAATTGAAAGAACAAATATAATAAAATTGCCCAGTCAAATAAGCCAAAATAAATGCATGAGGAGACAATCTTTTTATTTTGTGTGCTTTCTGCTGATGCCCGTTGAACTCCTGTGCACTAATAGTACCTTCGGTGTCGTGTGGTAGTTTTGAGCTGCTTTTTAAGAATGGAAATAATTTTCTGTGTTAAAACAAATCTTTGTTCTTTCTGCCTCACCCTGCGTTTACGTCCTCCTTTTGATCCAAAGAGACTTTGACTCACCCTTTTGTTTTGCCATATTATTTTTCTGGATCAGGAAATTCTCTTTAAAATCACTTACTATAGTTAATATTGATTTTTTTTTTAAAACAGGAAAACTATTAAAAAAGAATATCGAAAGCCTTAGGAGGAATCTCTGTTTCCGTTCTCATTGTTAATTCCCTTCCTTTCTCTTGGTTTCCAGTCAAATGGAATGCTAAGGAATGGTTGATAAGGAATCCTTAACACAAACCTGAATGGGAATCTCATATTATTGAAAGATGTTTTTAGCTCGGCATATTCTTAATCTTTGAAAATTATACGTTAAATATTATATTTCATCAGAGGAATCTTTGCATTCAAGATACCCATTAATCAGTATGGAAATTAAACCGCTAAGTGCATGGGGTAGTACGTAGTACAGAGAAGTAAATAATACGTGCAAGTAACATTGATAGGTACCTGGCTTGTACACTGGGTTTTCATAGCCCGTGAGCATATGTAATTTACCTTGCAAAAGTAATAAAATCTTTAATTAACATTCTTGCCTAATTGAGTCTATTTAGTGTGTATTGACATCAGTGTCTGTTAGGATGCTCAGGCTTTTAGAAGATATAGTCACGGCAAATTGAGTTTCCTAAATACTTGTAGCATACTCTGGTGTTGCCTTTCTCATGTGCTAATGAAGTAACTTCATTCTTCTCTTCACCACCATAAGTTACGTGTGTAAACTGAATCACAGCCACAGTTGGCTGTGAGAAAAATAGGCAAGATGTGTCCAGGAGACGATCCTATAGATTAGGTGAGATGTTCACATAGTACTTGTCAGACGCGTGGGAGCACTGTGAGTTTCTCTTGCAGCCGTTGAAGACCACTTGGGAAACTGTAGGATCTGCAGAAAGGAGACTAAACCGAGTCCTCAGGAAAACCTCTGTGGCTTGGTCATGTTGAGGGGAAAGGAAGCTGGTTGTGGGCTAGTTGTGAAGAAACATCTCTGTCACTGCGTGGATTAGAGTTGTAGGTGACTGGAGAAGGCTGGAGGTAACGCTATGCCCTAGGTCATGGTGGAGTGCAAAGAGCTGCATCACGTGGGGCTCAGTGGAGCTCTACAGAGAACTGGAGCTTGGTTGAAGTAGAGCTGAAGGGCTTCATGGAGCCAAGGTTCAGTCTCCTCCCTGCTGTTGGTTGTGTGAAGCGCACGCAGGGCTGCCACACAGGGGTGGGGTATGCCCTCACCATGGGACATGGTCCTGCTCAGTAAAACTCAGCTTCCTTCAGCATAACTGACCTGCTTGGGTCAGCCGTGGAAGAGGATGGATTCACCATTCCTGAAACACCGTGTGTGGATCAGTCAGTACGTGTTAGAGCCTGGCTGGCCTCAGTTACGTGGGTAGATTCAGCTTCTTTCTTCCCCCATCACCACCACTGATCTTCCAAGGAGAGCCAAGAGGAGAGCAGGGACAGAGCTGCTGGTACCCATCTAGCCCTGCATCCCAGTAGTAACTCTGTGAATTTCACTGGGATGGGATGCATGGATTGTAGCACAGTAAATACATGAGTTTACCTTTTGGCCTTCCTAACCCTGTGTCATAGAATCATAGAATCATGGAAAGGTTTGGGTTGGAAGGGACCTTAAAGATCATGGATTTCTGGCCCCCCTGCCCTGGGCAGGGACACCTCCCACCAGACCAGGTTGCTCCAAGCCCCATCCAGCCTGGCCTTGAACCCCTCCAGGGATGGGGCATCCTTAAATGAAGGCTTCTGTATATTCTTCTTTCATTTGAAGATACGCTTTTTTTCCCCTTTTTAAAAAAGAACTTATTGAAGGATAAAGTCTTTTATCCATATTAAGAGGCGCGTTGCCATCTTAATACTTCATTGCACAAACGTGTAGAAGAGCGAAAGGTGAGCAGAGGCGAGAAGCAGCCAACAGACAGGGCAGGGTCCCAGGTGAACGTGAACCTCCTCTCGTGAAAGAGCCATTGTGTGTCTGCCAAGGCACCGCTGCCGGCTCGGAGACGGGAGGCAAAGGAAGGCCTTGCAATTAAAGTGTCAGTTGTGGAATGAGGATCAAATTTAAATACAAAGTACTTGAGACGCTCCTGAAGGTATTTTATCTTCCTTGGGGAAGCCGTAGGACTAAGGCGTGAAACTTCATTGCCTTAAAGTCTCTGATCCTCCCTGTTCTCCGCTCACGGTTCGGCTCCCGGCTGTGTTTGGTGGGAAAACACGCAAGGACTCAAATTGTAAAGGGCAGGAGGGACAACGGCGGATTTTCTAGACGGATATGTTTGTATTAATCGTGAAATTTTAAACAGTATTTCCTACTTTAGAGACTGCATATCTGCTTAAGCCAGCCTATAGCTAGGAAACCTAAACATTCGTGACTTAAAGGTTTGGTGACAGTCCAGTGGGCTTTATATTATTTTATGTACATTATGCCAGTGATGGATTATTCCCTATTTCAAAGATAATTTGCAGGATATTTCTTCTAAATTCACTTAGCTTTGTTTTCTACCTAATTGGTATTTTCTTATCTTTGCTAAATGCCACAAACAGAATCAAAAATCTCTCCTCCATCTACACTTACAGATTATGCTTAAGGGATTTTGAATCTTTTTATAGAACTGATTGTTTCCATAGTGTTTCAGTGTAAAGTTCTTTCTTCTAATCAGTAGGTTGTCCATGTAGCTTTTTTTGTCAGCTTTTCAGATTATCAGTGTCCTTTATAAACCACAAACTTCATTAAATACGATACTGAGTAAGATTCTCGCTAAGGTGTTTGCAGAGTAGTAATACCCCGCTCTTTATTGTGGGTGCTCTTTATATCCCCAAATTGTATTTTTATTTTTAAACATTGGCCCTTTGACTCTGTTCAGTTGATCTTTCTGAGTGAACCTAATCAATGCTTTGCCTGTCCTGTAAATAATGACCTGCATTCTTGATTTCAGCGGCACTTGACATTTCATTATATGAAATGAGCTGGAGGTCCTACATAATTGCATTCTAACTACCCTTCTTACTGCTTTGCACTGCCCCCTTTTTTTTCAGCCGATTCTATAAACTTTATAAATTTTTGGTTTGTATTTAGGTCCAGATCAACATCAGGGACGTAAACTGCTTTTTCAGACTCAACATTTTTCTGTTTAATGAGACAAAAAGTGCTCCAGGTCTGCGTGCTGTAGCTGACTGCTGGGTTTTTGGTCCTACGTTATCTTAAAGATTAATGTATTAAGAGTTAACAAATAAAAGATTGATAAATTTCATTGTTAATGTGAAGAACCGAATGTTTTTTTCATGTTATTTTATAACTTTAGTATCTGCGCTTTGTAGATGTGCCGGTGGCTGAAGATTTAGATCAGCCTTTGTTTTGTAAGATGGGAGCTCTGCAGGATTCCACCTAATTCCACCCGAGTTGCTTTGATGTTTACCTCCACTAATAAAAACTTAGGAGCCTGGCCAAGGTTACGTGGTTGTTGAGAGATCCCGGTTTGAAACATTCAGGGCTCTGCAGTTTGAAAGTAGCTGGAAGTGGAACCTCTGAGGACTAAGGAAGATGTGGCCCTGGGGGACAAACACCAGAAGGTGTTGCAGAAGGCAACTGATCCCCAGGGCAGTGGTTGTCTGAGAAAAAGAAGACTTACCTAAAGCATAAAGCAAAGCTGAATTTTAGGCAGGATAGTGTTTGCGTGTGCCTTTTGTTGTTTTATCTCTTAGCCTCTCTGTTTGTTATGTTCCTATGGATAAATAAATAACGTTCTGTGTTGAGCAAGCTGTTCTCTGTCACTACCTTCTCACACTGGCCGTAACTCCCAGAGGGAAGTCGATGGAGGGGCCATCAACCAGCTGGACCTGCTGAGGACACCTGTAACCTGGTGACCCAGTCAAAGGCAGGGGGGGGTGTCACCGAATTTCTTCTGAGAGAAGTACAGTCTTCTCTACTTTCTGAGAAGGCTTCTTCCTTGCTTGGAAGGGGCACCCACAGAGAGACTGAGGAACAGGCCAAAGGCTCTGTTTGATCCTCACGTTTGACACAAAAAGTGTGTATTTGGATGATTATTATCCCTGTCGTTAGTCAGACTAAAATCCACAGAAGTTCTTTTGCCGTCTGCCATTAATTTATAAGTCAGTGTGTATGTGTTCCTTTACTATGCAGCATAAGTGCATTATATATGGCTTCGCGGTCAGCGGGTGCCTGTTAACGGGACGCTGAGGCGAATGGGCAAACACTGATTTACAGCGCGACCCGAGAACTCAAAAGTCTTTGAGAAATCGGGGCAGAAGCATATGAGATCTTCCTATCTTCTAAAAACTGTAATATGTGATTTTGTTTTCTTCCTTTTCAGAATGGAGAAACAGGAAAAGAATCAGAAGAAGATAAAGATGCAAACAAGTCTGAGATCAGTGTAGTGTTTGAAATTGCTTTGAAGCGCAATATACCTGTCAGTTTTGAGGTAAGTGTTACATATTTATGTTTGCTAAAAAAAATTAAAAAAAGTGCCACTGAAACTCAACGTGGTTAAAAATAGTAATACATTATGAATTTGACATTTAAATGAATGCAAATTATAAATAAAAAAAATGGTGGTGTATCAGAGTCTAAGACACTGAGGTTTTTTTATTAAATGAGGTGTTTTTTTCAGGAGTATTGGGGACCTAATGCTTGCTTGCAAACAAGTGGATGGCAGAAAGGCAGTTCAGTCATCTTCTATAGGGTGCCGTGGGGTTAGAATCAGTAGCCACGCTCCATCTGATTGGAAATAATCTTCAAAACAGTGAGCCAAAGGCTCTCCTTTAGCTGTAGGCTTTCATACACTACGAAAGTTCCCACAGAGAGACTTTGAGAAAGTCACGGGTATCTTTTTATCTTCCACGCTGTTTGATTCCTTACCTATCTCTCCTGAGATAGGTTACCTTCTCTCCTGAAGCCCTCGTGGTTTTTTTTTTCTCATTTCACATGATTTTATCTATGAACCTGCTTCTGACACTTTTGTTTACCTTCAGTAATAATATTTGGAATAGCTCCAATGCTATCAATGGACTAACGATGGGAGAACGGCTGATGGTAACAGGAAAATTTTTCCGATGAGAAAGCTCTTACAGAACCTGGTTGTAAAAATCTGTTGTTGCTGTGGTAGGAACCACCAGACTCTCAAGTTGAGGGTTTTTTTCCCCTTTTGTTTATTTATTTTTTACTGCAGAAAATGCTAATGTGAGTGTCTCTTTAAAGTTTTATTTTTCTGCTTTATGTTTCACATTGAAGCTGAGTATATATGAAGGAGGTGGGTGATGCCTGTACTGGTGATGGTTATTTCTTCAGTGCTTTTTCCTTTGGAAGTATAGACGCACGTTTGCATGCCGAAAAAACAAATTATAGAATCATAGAATCATCCAGGTTGGAAGAGACCCTTGGGATCATCGAGTCCAACCATCTACCCTACACAAAGTTCTTCCCTATATCATATCCCCCAACACCACATCATTATGCTTTGGAACACCTTACAGTGTGCACTTTGCTGCTGTGTTTGGCCTATATCCATGAATTGACCAATGTCAAATGAGCTATTTGGACCTTCTTAGAAATCTGAGAAATCTCTCAGAAGTTAAGGGAGAGAGCCAACGACAAAGAATATTGGTTTTGCCTGAGGACTTCCTCAGTATAACAAATGGATGTGCGCTTCATATATACGGTCCATATAATATGGACTAATTAGGAAGTTAATCTGGAGTCCTGTGTCCAGTTCTGGGCTCCCCAGTTCAAGAAGGACAGGGAACTGCTGGAAAGAGCCCAGGGTAGGGCTGTGAAGATGATCAAGGGACTGGAGCATCTCTCTGATGAGGAAAGGTTGAGGAACTTGGGTCTTTTATTCTGGAGAAGAGAAGACTGAGGGGGGATCTGATCAACACCTATAAACACTTAAAGGGTGGGTGTCAGGAGGATGGGGCCAGTCTTTTTTCAGTGGTGCCCAGGGACAGGACAAGAGGAAATGGGCACAAACTGGAATGTAAGAAGTTCCATCTAAACACGAGGAGGAACTTCTTTGCTGTGAGGGTGGCAGAGCCCTGGAAGAGGCTGCCCAGAGAGGTGGTGGAGTCTCCTTCTCTGGAGACATTCCAAACCCACCTGGACACGTTCCTGTGGGACCTGCTGTGGGTGACCCTGCTCTGGCAGGGGGTTGGACTGGATGATCTCCAGAGGTCCCTTCCAACCCTGTATCATTCTGTGATTAAGAGAAAGTAAATTCTTGGGGATAAAACTGTGGTGTTTGGGTGTGTTGGTGTATCAATTTGCATCTGCATGGAAAGAACATGACTCTTGTGTAATATCAGCCATAATGGGAACATGTGCCTGTGTTTCAAAAAGGAAGCTTATAATTAGCCTTTCAGTTTTCACACATCATTTTCTACCTGAAGTATTTAAAAGTATTTGGAATGGTTCCATACAAATCAACGCACTAAACTAGGAGGAGATGAATGGTCCCGGGTGACAGAATAGCTCGGCGGTTGAACGGAGGGATAGTGCTTTGAATGGCGTCTTAGCTTCATTCCTGAGTTTCAGCTTATTTGAGGGGGAGCTTCTGGGAAGGAGAGAATGAGGCAGAGATACTTAGTGCAGGAAAAGCCTGATGTCTCACTTGCCAAAGAATGTTAACAACGTTGAAAAAAGACAGTTTCTTGCTCTCCTGACAGGTTTTGTGTTATTTCCTTCCTTTAAATCTAAGTATAGGTGACATTCTTAAATGGAGTTTTGATTGAACTCGATCCTGGCTTATATTTCAATAAAACTGCTAAGCAATTATGGGTAATCCCCAGGACCTGATGTTTCTAATAGGATTTTATTTACAAATGGTTTTGTGTTATTCCAGGCAGGCATCAAAGCTTTCTCTAGTTGTTTTTTTTTTTTTTCGTGTGTGTGTGCAATAGCTATAAAATGATCTGCCTTTTCTTCAGCTGACGAAGCTCCAGCCAATATTCCGACAGTGCCGAGTTACGCAACGAAGTCGTGGTCGTAAAGATACGGAAAGTTCTCTGTAAACACGTCCTCGGAACCGCACAAGGGGTGGCAAATAGGGAGAGTGTGCAGAACCCCCTGGGTTTCCATCCTGCTTCGTGCAATATGGCTAGTTTTAATTGCTTAGGAACTTTAGCATGAGTTTTAAGGATTTTCTGCCTATTAAATCATTAATTAAAATAAAAGCATTCATTCTAAGAAGGAGCAAGCTTTACTCCACACTTCTCCCTGGTGCATCCTGAGCTGACCTTTATTCATCAACTTTGAAGTTGGAATGCAGCTCCTCTAACGCGTTTGTGGGACTCTCAGTGAGCAATTTTTAAGGAGGGATACAACCCTGATTGCTGTAGGAATTGTTAGAATAGCTGTGAAATGATCATTTTGCTTCTTATTCCCTCCGTATTGACAGTAGGCTAAAGTCTTGCTTTTTTTCAGTTCTCTTCCAAACATACATGTTTTTTATTTCCTACCTGCCAGTAAGGAGCTGGGTGAGCTGGGAAGACAGAACTGAGCTCAGTAGCTTCAGGTATTAGAATATAGAATCATAGACTCACAGAATTGCCTGGGTTGGAAGGGACCTTTCAGATCATCGAGTCCAACCATCAACCCAACACTGACAGAAACCATCACTAAACCATGTCTCTAAGCACTATGGCTGCCCGGCTTTTAAATACCTCCAGGGATGGGGACTCCACCACTGCCCTGGGCAGCCCATTCCAATGTGCAATAACCCTTTCCCTGTAAAAATTGTTCCTAATATCCAATCTGAACCTCCCCTGATGCAACTTGAGGCCGTTTCCTCCTGTCCCATGGCCTGTTCCTTGGGAGAAGAGACCGACCCCCCCGGCTACACCCTCCTTTCAGGGAGTTGCAGAGAGCGAGAAGGTCCCCCCTCAGGCTCCTTTTCTCCAGGCTGAACCCCCCCAGCTCCCTCAGCCGCTCCTCACAAGACTTGTGCTCCAGACCCCTCACCAGCTCCGTTGCCCTTCTCTGGACACGCTCCAGCCCCTCAATGTCTTTTTTGTGGTGAGGGGCCCAAAACTGGACACAGCCCTCGAGGTGGGGCCTCACCCGTGCCCAGTACAGGGGGACGGTCACTGCCCCAGTCCTGCTGGCCACACTGTTCCTGATCCAGGCCAGGATGCTGTTGGCCTTCTTGGCCACCTGGGCACACTGCTGGCTCATGTTCAGTTGACCAACACCCCCAGGTCCTTTTCTGCCGGGCAGCTCCAGCCACTCTGCCCCAAGCCTGGAGCGTCCATGGGGTTGGTGTGACACATGTTGGGCTGTTTCAGATTATCATTTTATTTTCAGTATTTTCCTTTACTTTGGAGTATTCTTTCGTTTTCTTTTTCTCATTCTCACTCTCAGGAGTGAGGGGGTAATTGTGCCTGACAATTATTGCAGTTTCTTGTGTCCCGGTCTCTCATTACGGTGAGGCCGAGATTCTGTATTTGGAAGCAGGACCCAAACTGCTGGCTCTGGGAGCCTCGACAGGCTCTCAGCGGGAAGTTTCACACCCGGCTGGCTCCCGCTCTCCTGGGGATTGAAGCGTATTCGTATCGGCTGATTGACATACTGAGTAGCTCTCTCTGGGTTTTGTGTGATGGTCACCTTTCCTCACTCCAGTTTTAATAAAACATCCAGATGTGGGGAGGTTTTGGGGGGTTTTTTGGCTTTTTTTGTTTGTTTGTTTTTTAAACTAGGAAAACTTGGTATGTCTACCAGAATATAGCAGTATTTTAAAACTTCTAAATTATCATGGATGTAGGTGTCAGGGTTTGTTGACCTGTTTTTTTGTCTCCTCCATCATTTATTTTTTTTATATCCATTTAATCTCATGGTAATCTTTTGAATATTCTATCTGGAGTCTCATCAATAATTCAAGCCGCGTTGCTCTTCGTTGTAATCGTGCTGCTGGTTTTCATTTGTCAGCGTGATTCATTAAATTGAGCCAAATTCACTCTTGATGTAACTTGACCTTAAATGTGTTTTGGCCCCATGTGTTTTCTCTTGCTGGAGTTATTCTTTAAATCAGCGGAACAGAAAAAGAAAAGTGTATTGAACTGTCACCCTTAATCAAATTCTCAGCTTTAAATTAGCTGTGATTTGGTCCATGGGTCGTGTCTTTCAACTGAGGAAATAGTTTGATGTACTAATGTATGTAGTATTCTTGGATAGCAAAGGCTGAGTTTCTTTATAGTGTTTTCTGTCCCTTGGCGTACAGCACAACTGTTTGAAACCGTGCGGAGTAAAGAGATCTAAAATCCGGGGTTAACCAAAAATGTTGTTAGGTAAATATTTGTTTTGCTAAATTACCAAATTTGGATGTTTCGCTTAATCCGAATCCCATTTGAGTCCTGTGGCGTTCATTCCATTGACAACACAGACTTTTTTTTCCATTTACACACTAACAAAGAACCAGTTTTGAATGTTTTCCAGGCAATTATTTACCTTGTGTCACATACTTAGAAGGTTAAAAGATGAAAAACACACCGGAATACATTAGTTTTATATTGAGAAATATATTTCCATGTATATGAGAATATAATCTGAGTTTGTATTGACATTCTTTTTCATATATATATGTGTGTGCATTTTTATATATATATGAGAAAACTTATATAAAACTAATATTTTAGGAACTCGGCAATTATGTTTCTTAAGCAAGTTATTTTGTCCTTTTTCATCTGGTCGGTATAGACATTCTTGTATATTTTATTAATACATTATACTGTGTGTAAGTAGAAACACCTATATAATGGTATTAGTAAGACCACATAAAGATTAAGGACCTTAGTAAGGTTAATTTAGCCATGTTTTACGGCCAACGTGTTGTAATGCTTGGATAGCAGTGTACAGGGATGGATTAAGTTATGACTTTAAAGCGGAGTGGGAAGAAGCGCAGCGCGGTGAAGGTGCTCAGTGCTGACACAGAGCCTGGCTGGGCCTGAGAGCAGGAGATCCTGGTGCTGGGCACCTTCCCCTGGGTCAGCACCTGGAAAGCACTGCTGCCTTCACAGAATCACAGAATGACAGGGGTTGGAAGGGACCTCTGGAGATCATCCAGTCCAACCCCCTGCCAGAACAGGGTCACCCACAGCAGGTCCCACAGGAACGTGTCCAGGTGGGTTTGGAATGTCTTCAGAGAAGGAGACTCCACCACCTCTCTGGGCAGCCTCTTCCAGGGCTCTGCCACCCTCACAGCAAAGAAGTTCCTCCTCATGTTTAGATGGAACTTCCTCTGTTCCAGTTTGTGCTCGTTCCCTCTTGTCCTGTCACTGGGCACCACTGCAAAAAGACTGGCCCCATCCTCCTGACACCCACCCTTTCAGTATTTATAGGCGTTGATCAGATCCCCCCTCAGCCTTCTCTTCTCCAGACTAAAAAGACCCAAGTCCCTCAGCCTTTCCTCATCAGAGAGATGCTCCAGTCCCTTGATCATCTTTGCTGTCCCTTCTCCAGCAGTTCCCTGTCCTTCTTGAACTGGGGAGCCCAGAACTGGACCCAGTCCTCCAGCTGGGGCCTCCCCAGGGCAGAACAGAACGGGAGGATGACCTCCCTCCACCTCACCTCGCACGGTGGGCAACTTTCAGGTGAGGTGATCGTGAAAACACTCCTGAAATTATTACCTGGAATCTGAGAGTGGGAACACTCCTGGACTACACTAGAAAAATCCCGTGCTGGCACAGATGTTGTCTTATTCTGGGAAAATGTGGACAAAGTTGTCTGTTAATTTTCATTTTGTGTCTTTTTATTGATATACGCTGTGATAATTGTATTTACTGGGTGAAGTTGCCACAAAAGAGAGCTTAAGAAAGAAATACAAGCCTAAGGAGACCTCATTACAGTGTAACAGCAAAACTAAATAATGCAAGGGACATGACCTTGATAAAAAGAACTTTAATGCAAAACATGTTGTAATAATATTAAGGCTGAAGGTTTCGGCCCATTAAAAATTCAGTTATTACACCAAGAAGGCCCTAGCACTTTTCCCTCGGTTCCCTTGCACTCAGGCATTACACTTCTTCCCCAAATGGTTTGATGTAATTGCACCTACTGAAAAAATATGTATTTGTATTGATTTTGAAGATAATGCAAAGAGGTGCCTGTCGGATGCTTTAATGTCTCCTTACACACATTACACGTAACAAAGATTAAATTAGGTAGCTGCTTCCGCCCATCAAACAAAATAACGGAACCTGTTCCCAAATGAGGTCTCTAATTCCTGATAGACATTGTCCAGACCAGTGAATGGTACGTACATGAAGGGATGGCTTTCTTAGCGCTTGCAGCGCTGGCATTTATTGGTGAGTGCACCCTAACAGTAGAGCCTTCTAAAAGGAGATGGTGGTGGGGTGTGTTTGTGAAAATGAAGACAGAAAAAGGAAGGTCCAGCGTTCAGAACTTCATTTTTTTCCATACTATTGTAACTTCTAATAGCAGCGAAGTACTTCCAGTGGGTTTTCTCCCTGGCATCCTGAGTATGTTTGGAAGGGAAGGGAATAAATGAAACTTTTTTGGACTGATTGGCCTTTGTGGGAGTTATGGTGGCCCTTTTGATAATTCCTTATGGTCCTGTTGGGAGGGACAGCTGAGAGGTGGGGAGGTGAGACTGTGTCAGCCTTTCAGCTGTACAGGATGTCGCTGAGTTGTGAACACCCTATGTTTTAATGATAATGGATAAAAAATTACGAATGGGTTGAAGTTGTGCCATATAAATATAGTTTTGAATATATTTTCTGTAAAGGAATAGCCAAAGCCTGCAGGACCTTCACAAACTGGATTTCTTTAGGACCTTGCAAGAAAAAAACCAGCAGCCTTAGTTTAAAAATGCATTATTGTTGTGTATTGTATTACGGTATAAATCTTTTTTAAAATACAGGTCTTTTGTATTTTCTGTACGACACTGAATATGATGGTTAGATTTGCCTTATCTAATTAGCCTCAATTTTCTGTCCTCAAACCTGGTACCGTCCTTAATACGTGTCCAGATTTTATGAAAACCCTTCAGTCCCTTCAAAGTGCCTTCAATTAGCAGGAAAACTACATTAGTAGTAAGCACATTGCGGAAATACGAACCTTAAGTTACATTCTTGTAGGGTGATTTGACTCAATGCTATTTTTGCTTTACAGGTGATTAAAGAAAGTGGACCCCCCCACATGAAGAGCTTTGTGACACGAGTTACAGTCGGAGAATTCACTGCAGAAGGAGAAGGCAACAGTAAGAAACTCTCAAAGAAGCGTGCTGCGATGGCTGTCCTACAAGAACTTAAGAAACTTCCTCCTCTTCCTGTGATTGAAAAGCCAAAACTTTACTTTAAAAAACGGCCAAAAACAATATTGAAGGTATGTGACCGCCTTTGACAGAATTAAGAATGTTTGCTCGGAAAGTAGCAGAGGTACTCAGATTTTAAATCAGTCAAGGCTTATTTGTCATTTTCTGTTGATGCTGTTAGTCGTTACCCTGTGCTAATGTGCCTGGATTTCTTAGAATTCTGAGAACGCTGTGGAGTTCTCACCCGTAATGGCTTGTGAGGTGCTCAGCTTGAGAACTATCGCTGAAGTCTTCAGGGATTTCGTTCATCCAGTGGAGGATCAAACCCTCCAAGCAGCTCTGTACGGCCGTGTGAATTCTTAGCGTCATCTCCTCTGGGAAGCCCTACTAGCATATATGGTGGTTCTCTCCATGGTCTTTCCTCCCTCCCCAGCTGGAAGAGGGAGAGAGATATCTTTAGGCCCCTTCCCTTGAGATATTCAAGGTGAAGCTCGACGAGGCCCTGGGCAACCTGGTCTAGTTGGGGGTGTCCCTGCTGACTGCGGGGAGGTCGGACTAGATGACCTTTGGAGGTCCCTTCCGGCCTGGACCAATCTATGAATCTATGAATCTATATAGGAAATAGTAGATATATGGGGAAATGGTGCACAGCCCAGCTTCCTCCCCTCATGGATCTAGATTCGGGAGTTTTGTGGCTCCGGCTTCAATTTGGTTTGATTTTTGAAAGATTTGAAAGGCGGCCAAGAGGATGTTGACATCTCGGCCTACTGTGTCACTTGACAAGCACCAAAGGACAATGCTTTTTTTGTTTCCTTTGCCTGTGTTTGCTCTTTAGCTCTCAAACACAGATAGAAAACTGACTGCAGACCAGCCCACAGAGGGCTTGTGGACTTTGAACCATTAAAACATGCCCTGTCTTGGGGGCTATTAATTTGCTTCTTGCTGCACTGATGAGGCTTCCTTTAGAGGTTCTGGATTCTTGTGAGCTGAAGCTTCTTAAACGATGCTTTTATTCTTGGTGGCAGTAGATTTATTGCTACTTTCTTCAATTCAGTGAGCCTATGGCGACTGCCTCTGGTTTGTCTACTCATCCTAAATTCATACAAAACCAAAGAGTCTTCTGAACTAATTAGTCTTCCAAATGATCTGACAGAAGCAGCCACGCACTGTGTGTGTATTTGTGAAGCATCACTACCTCATCTCGGCACGGAACAACTAATCAGATTAACTTGTCAGCTGTTCAGTGCTGAAGGTGAGGCTTTTGGAGTCCCCAAAATCCGCTACATTTCATTTTATTTTAGAAAGCATTATTTTGTGAGGAAGCAGTTAAACTCTCTGTACATGATTTTCTATTGTCTGGCATGTTGGATAGTTATTTAGGTAAACATAAGGGCACTTTAATAGCCTTTCATACTCACTGTAACTCAGGGTAAATAATGGTGGAGAGTTGCTCGCTTGCTCTCTGGTGTTACGGAGGCGCTTTTGCCCCACGCTATGCAGGTCAGGAGCCTGGAGACTAAAATTGCAGGAAAAAGCAGGAGGCCTTCATGTCCGAAACCCGTCCTTCAGAATACACTTTTAGGACTTAAATTTCATCTCTTTTTCTATATTTTCCTGTTGTTAGTTTAAAAAAAAAGTGTCGAATTATGTTATGTCCATAACTTGCACTATGTTAGGCAGGACAGGGTTATAGCAGAGGGGCTCAAACTCAGTCCTCATCGAATGTTCCATTGAGAGATTGTAAAAATCAGTAAATCAGTACTTACTTTACTACTATTAGAAATTCGCGTTGAGCGCAGAGTTCTGTAGGAGCAGCCAACACAAAAGCCTTCTGAAATAAGCAAGTGTTTTGGAGAGTGCAAAACTGAGTCTGCAAAATGTATAAAGGTCTTTGCTTCATCATCTTCCTCTTTCCATTTGCCTTCAAAAGAGAATGAGTGATTTTTCTAAAAAAACTAGGTTAATTAGATACCCGGCTCCTACTGAAATTCTGGGGATCTAATTCTTGAAAACTTCTAGGGAATAATAAGCATAAAAATTTTTTTAATGGAAAACCATCAACACTAATGCAGCTTGAAAGCTGCAAGATCTGAAAAGGCTATTGGCTCCAGCTGTCTCATTTTGCAAAGTTTTTCTCCAGAAAGATTCAAAGGGTATAATAATGTAAAAAGCTCTGATGTTGCCGTATACCGTTTAGCATTACAATCTTAAATTGAATTCTCCAAAGTTGGCCACGTTAGAAAGAGACATTAATAGTCCAAATAACCTAGGTATGTACAAGTTTTTTATTTTTTGAATATCCAAACTTCTGAAATGCTTTCAGCGTGCCCTTTGCTTTTAATTTGACCTGTGTGTGTTTTGAGCATCAAAAAAAAAGTGGCAACAATAGCTTCTTTTTATTTGTCTATATATTTATGAGGCTGTATCTGATGGCCTGCACTTTATTTAGCCTGCTCTGCGTTTTGTCTCTGCCTGGCTTCTTGCCCACGCAGCTGCCCTTGTGCATGACATTGTCTTCATTCTTTCACCTACATCTTCTCCAACAGCTTCAGCAGTCGCGCTGTGTAGGATTCGCTGCAGAGCTTTCTTAATATAATATCCCTCTCTGGTCTTTGCCTTCGGTTGCTAATCATCTCTTTAGGTTCTGCACCACTTGTTTGTTCTTATTTGAGAAGGTCAGACGAGCATGACTGCTGATCTTCTCTTCTCCTTCCTGCAAAGGGCTTCACGAAGAGGAAATAGCTCAGTAACATTAAAACAATTCTACATTCAAATGCCATTTACATTTGCAAGTTAGTTCTTTGTGTTATGGTATGGTATGGAAATCAGTTAAATATGACTTCGGAAAATTTTTTGGGGGGTTTAAATTTCTTCCCCTTAATATCTACAAACAAATATTTTTGTAACTATTTGCTTTGAGAGAGCATTTGCCATGTAAGTAATACAATATTAAGAGGATTTCAGAACTAGGTAGTTTGTAAGGACTGTAGTTTTTTACCTGTCTGTGTAATCTTGGACAGAACAGTCTCTCAGTCCTTTGGTTTTCCCCCCACCAGATCCATTCCCCCACCAACCGTGCAGTTTGGCATGGTATTGTGAGGATTATTGTCTGTTAAGCGTTTGAAATACTTTTTGGGTGCCTCACAACAGGCAACGTTTCGTGCCATTGGAATACTCTAGCTTCACTACACAGAAGAATTTTGAGGGTTAATTCCTATGACACACAAACAGAGTGAACCATAGAATCCCAGAATTGCCTGGGTTGGAAGGGACCTTTCAGACCATCGAGTCCAACCATCAACCCAACACTGACAGAAACCATCACTAACCCATGTCTCTAAGCACTATGGCTGCCCGGCTTTTAAATACCTCCAGGGATGGGGACTCCACCACTGCCCTGGGCAGCCCATTCCAATGTGCAATAACCCTTTCCCTGTAAAAATTGTTCCTAATATCCAATCTGAACCTCCCCTGGTGCAACTTGAGGCCGTTTCCTCTTGTCCCATCGCCTGTTCCTTGGGAGAAGAGACCGACCCCCCCTGGCTACACCCTCCTTTCAGGGAGTTGTAGAGAGCGAGAAGGTCTCTCCTCAGCCTCCTTTTCTCCAGGCTGAACACCCCCAGCTCCCTCAGCCGCTCCTCACAAGACTTGTGCTCCAGACCCCTCACCAGCTCCGTTGCCCTTCTCTGGACACGCTCCAGCCCCTCAATGTCTTTTTTTATTGTAAGGAGCCCAGAACGGGACACAGCCCTCGAGGTGGGGCCTCACCAGTGCCCAGTACAGGGGGATGGTCACTGCCCTAGTCCTAAAAACCACCTAGACCTTGAGTTGCGTTGTAGGATGGAAGGCAGGAAGGTGGAGAGAAGCAGCTTCCTTGTTATATTGCAGATCTTTTTTGTCCCTACATAAATCCCACCTCTTCTTAGCCTACTGCATGTTCAAGCATCGGAGCAACCTATTTTAAGGGGTTAGGGGGACGGAAGGGCCATAGAAATAGGGCAATGAGGTATAATTGACTGATGAATCTGCTGATTTTCATCCATCCCCATAGGGCCTCTGTAGATAGATGAGGATATTAATTGCTTACATATTCTTACATTACACTGCCTGCAACAGGGGCAGACAATAGGGGCATATTTTTTGCCACAGTTTTGAGCTTGAGGATTCTTATCTTCTGTCTCATGATCAGAAGATGGGAAGAAATTTACTTCTTAGTCTCTGAAAGGGAGTATTAAAGAAGAAGTAACCCTAGTAAGTGATTCAATGAAGCAGCGTAATAGCTGTAGGGATATATGCTGAAATAATGGTTCTTTCTTTTATACCTGTTTCAGACTGGGCCAGAATATGGTCAAGGAATGAATCCCATCAGTCGTCTGGCTCAGATCCAACAGGCCAAAAAGGAGAAGGAGCCAGAGTATGTTCTTCTTTCAGAGAGAGGGATGCCTCGCCGTCGAGAGTTTGTTATGCAGGTATGGTCTGCTGTCACACTAGGGAGAAAGCCCTTGCTATGGTACATTCAAACTCAACCAAAATGATGGTATAATATGAAAGGGATCCCTCTGCATTTAGCTCTTCGCTTTATGGTCAGTTAAACAGGAGGAGTCTGACATACAGCATCAGGAAGCCTGTTTGAACTTTCCTCTTTCTCTTGGTGAAACAAATGGCCATTAGGTTATGTGCCTTCTAGATACTTTTCTCTTAGTGGTTTTGCATTTTTTATACTCTTCTTAATTTTAGTTCACCTGATGGTTTCTGTCTTTATCCTTGATGGTTCATGATTTATTTACTTTTACTTGTCTTTTTAAAAACAAAGTTTTTTGCTATTGTTGATCAGGGAATCGCAATACAAACAAGTATTCTCACATACGGGTATGAATATCTCCACGTTACCAAACATTTTG
The DNA here is from genome assembly GCF_964106895.1 of Numenius arquata. Classification (NCBI taxonomy): domain Eukaryota; kingdom Metazoa; phylum Chordata; class Aves; order Charadriiformes; family Scolopacidae; genus Numenius; species Numenius arquata. The sequence goes on from NC_133579.1 coordinate 2,889,296, forward strand.
GTTTAAAAAAATAGTGTTGTAAATCTTTTCAGATTTTCAGTTCCTTTGTGGCTTTGTTCATATCTGAGATACCACCAAAAAAAAAGCCTTCCATCACGTGTTTTAGCCTGTCCAGTTAAAGGCTCTGGACCTAATACAGAAACAGTAGATCATTAATGTTTCTTTAGTTTTTAAATTAAGAACATTCACAAAGATTTAGTATAACTGTGATATTTTGCTAGATAGCGCAACAGCAGGTTGAGAAAGATTAGGAACAGGAAAGAATTCTTTCCTCTTGTGTTTTCACTCAGGGGTAATTTTGTGCCGGAACAATTCAGAACAGCACAGCTCAACATGTTTTGACTTGTTGTCTACAAACCACCCCAAAATGTCACTTCTCATCACAAGCAGAATTAATGATGTTCCAGCACGTCCTTCTCCAGAAAATTAGTTACGTTTTCACTTAAATCTTTAAGTTCCTCCTTCATGTCAATCAAGACAATCTTCATTTCCTTGGACCTCAGTGGTCTTTCCCTGATTTATTATTTTTCTCTCTGAAGCAAAAGAAGTTATTGGGTTCCTTTTGTTGCAGATTCTGATTTATGAGTATAAACTTGGATTTCTAACTTTTTATGCTGCGTAAGAGTATCTGAAAAAGCATTCTGATCCTATCACAGCCTGCTCCTTTTCCCTTACTCAGACCCCTGTGGGAGCGTCCACAGTTAGAGACGGTTGGGTGACGTGTCGGAAGAGGACAGTGTAATGCACTCTGATATTAGAAAGATGGGCTGAGAATCTGGTTTTCCATCAGAGGAGTCTCAATAATGGCAAATCTTTGGTTTGAATAAAAAAAAAACACCTTGCAAGCAGTGAATACGTACATAGGACTAGGGGGAAGGGTTTTAAGCTGAAAGAGGGGAGATTTAGATGAGATCTCAGGAAGAAATTCTTTGCTGTGAGGGTGGTGAGACCCTGGAACAGGTTGCCCAGAGAAGCTGTGGCTGCCCCATCCCTGGAGGGGTTCAAGGCCAGGCTGGATGGGGCTTTGAGCAACCTGGTCTGGTGGGAGGTGTCCCTGCCCAGGGCAGGGGGTTGGAACTGGGTGATCTTTAAGGTCCCTTCCAGCCCAAACTATTCTGTGATTCTATGATAAGATTCCCTTTTCTAGGAAGATTTGTGAAAGAAGGAGTCAAAGAAATCCCATAGTTCAGTTGCTTTATTATGTATTCTTTTAAACACCGTAGCCCCATTTTTTACCCTTCTGTGATATTTTCACACTAAAATCATCGTGTCGTTTCTCCCGCCTTCAGGAAGTCTCAGTGGGTTCATTATGAAATGCAGAAAACCTTATCAGAATAAAAAGCCTTTGTATAAACTACTTAAACAATGTTTTCATTTAATTTAATTGAATGTGGAAGTAAAATATCCAGAGATAATATGTTCATTTTTATCTGTCACACAAAGAGCAAGTTTAGATGTGATGAAATGGATCCAATTACTTGTCCTGACCACTAGATAAACAGAAGAAAACCTCTGATGACATTAGTTGGTGTTCTGTTCCCAAAGTTAATTTCAGAAAGCTCTTTCTCTTTGTAGTCAGACCTTTAATCCTTGATAGAGGTTATAATAATAGCTAAACCGGTTTTACAGGTCTGAGAAATAGCAGCACATTGATTTATTGTGAGTTATGTTATAAATTATCATTTTGTCTTGTCCCATTAAAGTCCCTCAGTTTTATTGCATATGAACTTGTAGCAGATTGTCTATTTTCTAATTGTGATTGCGGAACTGCATGAAAAATAAGGGGTTTTTTTCCAAGATTATTAATATTTCTGTATTAGGTAGCTGAATCTTTTTGTTTAATTATATATGTACTTTGAAGGGATATTCCTGTTCATTAACATTTATTTACAACCTCTTCTTTGTATGTAAAATTAATAGGTATTTCAGTAAAGACAAATTAAAACTTTTAGGAAAATAGGTACATGGTAACTTGAGGAAAGTGAATAATTACTGAGTAACAGAAATTACTAAATAACATTTAGTATTTATTTAACAACTCTATGCCTGTTTTCACAATTATTTTAAAGCTCTTTCCGGACTGTTTCAGTTTTTTATTCAGATCATCTCGACTATTGTATTAGTTTTATTTTAGTTCGGTTCCCTCTTTTTAACACATTTCTGAAACCGTACACTGTTTTAAGAGAAAATCTGGCAAATAAAATGGGTTAATGGTCAGAATGAAATGCAGCTGTCAAAGAGCTGTGACAGTGCTGATACCTCACAGCAGACACGTACAGCTGCAGGAGCTCAAGAAAGGTACCAAACCCAAGGAGTAAGTTCGAGCCTGACTCTTTGTGGATATCCCTTGCCTATAATTTGTCTTTATTCTGAGGTTTTGATTTCTCCTAGTTTTATGAAAGGCATCTTGTTTGTCAGAAACCCTTTGTGCAGCTCAGACCACAGGTCCAACGAGGAGCCTTCTTGCCAAAGACTATTTTGATAAAAGCTTGTCAGGTCTAAGTGTGGGAAAGAAAGCAGCCCCAGCCCTCCATGTCCCTTGCCGTGTGACAAAGGGGGAAGAATGCCAACAAGGGTTTCACCTTTCTTTAGAAACCACTCTGATTTAAATCTCCAGGTTATTGTTTGTTTCTCTGTTGTTCTGGAAACTGTCCTGATGATGCTGGGGAGCTGCTGCAGGCGATATTCCTACAAGGACAAGGAAGTCCAGATCCTGGAGCGCTTCCCATGTTAAGAAAGAGGAGGGAGCAAGAATGGGGGAGATGTTCAGCAGGGAGAATGGGGTTTGAGAGGGGACCTCATCAATGCTTATAAATATCTAAGGGGCAGGTGTCAAGAGGACGGGGTCAGGCTTTTCTCAGTGGTACCCAGTGACAGGACAGGAGGTAACGGGCAGAAACTGGAACACAGGAAGTTCCATCTAAACATGAGGAGGAACTTCTTCACTTTGAGGGTGGCAGAGCCCTGGAAGAGGCTGCCCAGAGAGGTGGTGGAGTCTCCTTCTCTGGAGACATTCCAAACCCACCTGGACATGTTCCTGTGGGACCTGCTGTGGGTGACCCTGCTCTGGGCAGGGGGTTGGACTGGATGATCTCCAGAAGTCTCCCTTCCAACCCCTGTCATTCTGTGGTTCTAGGGAAAGAGAGAGAGAACTGTGTGTGCACTGAGATATGGAAAAGTGCAACTCTTTGGTCTGAGTTTGGGGACCTTCTGAGAAATCTAAACAAGCTCTTCTGTGTGAAGAGCTATTGTCGTCCCCTTCTGCTCTATTCTTATTTTTCCAAGATTGCATCTTCATCAAAGGAGCTGATGGCTGTTGGTAGGTCAGCAAAATTATTACATGGTGATGTTAAGGAGTCCTGCATTTATCGTGATTATGACCAATGTTTTCTTTTTAAGGTAAAAGTAGGTAATGAGATCACTACTGGAACAGGCCCGAACAAGAAAATAGCTAAAAGAAATGCAGCAGAAGCGATGTTGCTACAGCTGGGTTACAAAGCCTCTACTGCCCTTCAAGACCAGCCAGAAAAGGTGAGACCCAATTGTTAAGATGCCCACATTTCACCCTTGTCTAGATTCCTTACCTCTCTCAGCTAATCGCTTGCTAAGAGTGGAAGTTAAACTTGTGCACGCTCTCTTTTCAGGGGTTGCTTGTCAGACATCAGCCTTTGGTTAGTGACAGCTCTGTAGCTACAGTAGGTGCAGCCTCTCCTCCTGTAAGACACCAAGTTGGGTGGGTGTGTTGACCTGCTGGAGGGCAGAAAGGCTTTGCAGAGGCATCTGGACAGGCTGGATGGATGGGCCGAGGCCAATGGGATGAGGTTCAACAAGGCCAAGTGCTGGGTCCTGCCCTTGGGTCACACCAACCCCCTGCAGCGCTCCAGGCTTGGGGCAGAGTGACTGGAGCTGCCTGGCAGAAAAGGACCTGGGGGTGTTGGTCAACTGAACATGAGCCAGCAGTGTGCCCAGGTGGCCAAGAAGGCCAAGAGCATTCTGGCCTGGATCAGGAACAGTGTGGCGAGTAGGACTCAGGAGGTGATCGTCCCCCTGTACTGGGCACTGGTGAGGCCCCACCTCGAGGGCTGTGTCCAGTTTTGGGCCCCTCACCACAAAAAAGACATTGAGGGGCTGGAGCGTGTCCAGAGAAGGGCAACGGAGCTGGTGAGGGGTCTGGAGCACAAGTCTTGTGAGGAGCGGCTGAGGGAGCTAGGGGTGTTCAGCCTGGAGAAAAGGAGGCTGAGGGGGGACCTTCTCGCTCTCTGCAACTCCCTGAAAGGAGGGTGTAGCCAGGGGGGGTCGGTCTCTTCTCCCAAGTCACAGGCCATGGGACAGGAGGAAATGGCCTCAAGTTGCATCAGGGGAGGTTCAGATTGGATATTAGGAACAATTTTTACACAGAAAGGGTTATTGCCCATTGGAATGGGCTGCCCAGGGCAGTGGAGGAGTCCCCATCCCTGGAGGTATTTAAAAGCCGGGCAGCCATAGTGCTTAGAGACATGGTTTAGTGATGGTTTCTGTCAGTGTTGGGTTGATGGTTGGACTCGATGATCTGAAAGGTCCCTTCCAACCCAGGCAATTCTGTGATTCTATGATTCTAAGAATAATTAAGAACAGAAACGTAGTTCCAGAGGACAGCGTGTGTGCCTAAGTGCACCTATTTCTACTTACACATCAGGATGAACGTGCCTCTTTTATTCCATTTTGGGCATCCATGAGAGGACTGAGAGGAGTAATGTTATTCATTTTCATCCATGAAGTAGCCATAGGGGTCAATATTTGTCTTCCTGTTGCGTGTGGACTAAAAGCATTCCAGAAAAATAATGGCCTTTTCAGGTTTGATGACTGAGAAAGAAAATGCGTGTAATTTTTATTTTTGTGGAGAAGATATTACATTTTAATTTCATCTGTGTTGCAGGTATGTATTTCTGTGTCAGTGAGGCACAGCTTAGCGCTCCTCTTCTGTCATGGCTCGGAATTGATAGAATAGCGTACAACGGCCTAATGTTATTCTGAATACAATGAGCAAACATGATTCTGTATCCAAAAAATGTGAACTACTCAGATTTTATGTAGTGGGAGTATTCAAGATCATAGAAGAAATTTTTATAGCTTTGTTGGGGTTAAGGACATAAAATATCTAGAACATCTGGCTTTATCTGCCGTATATAACAGACTGAACTTATTTAAAGCAGATACACAAGTTTGTGTAAATGAAAGCGTTTTAATTCTCAAACTAAACTGGGTTGGAGAAGAGGGAAAATAGCCCTTAGAGCTCTACTAATTTGAGCACTGCAAAATTCTTTCCATATAAATTGCACAATAAAGATGCACCCTCAGAAGATACTTGTTTCTCTCTCTGAATCCCAGTGGGGTGCAATGTAGCTTAGCTGGTGTATCAGGCTGGCATCTAAGCGGACAATTTTCACTCGGGTTGTCTTTGATGCTTTCAAATAAAGGAAACTTCTCTTTCCTCTGCCCCTCTTCTCCCAGTCCTTTCATCCCCTTCCCCTCCCTTAAAAAAAAAACTGAAACCAAATTCAGTGTTTTTTCCTTACCCCCAGAGCATAAAATGTGTCGATATTCATTATTTTAATGAAGAGCTAAGGTTGTTACAAGAGCCGTGCACAGTGCTGATGGCAGCACAGGTAGATCCAGGTAGTCCAGGTAACGTAAAAAAGGAAAGGCTCTACGCTTTCCTGAGATAATCCGATCCCTGGAAGAAATCAGTAATGGTCATGCAGAGCCCTGAGGAGGGCAATAAGTTGGGCAGAGAGGAACCTGATGAAATTCAACAAGGGCAAGTGTAGGGTGCTGCACCTGGGGAGGAATAACCCCCTGCACCAGTACAGGTTGGGGGGACCTGCTGGAGAGCAGCTCTGAGGTGGTGGAGTCTCCTTCTCTGGAGACATTCAAACCCCGCATGGACACGTTCCTGTGCAACCTGCTCTGGATGGACCTGCTTTGGCAGGGGGTTGGACTGGATGATCTCCAGAGGTCCCTTCCAACCCCATATCATTCTGTGATTCTGTGAGACTTTCTGCAGCTATCACAATTTTAGCTCTAGGGATGAGAATGGAGAGTTGTAATGTCTTCATTTTTTCATGTGTCTGTCTTTGCCACTTCTTCTTGCCCTTTTTATTCTCTCAGAGAGAAGAAAACCAGAGAAGGTTGCATTCATGTGAGCTAGCAGCACTAAGGATAACTTTGTGATAGATGGGTTCTTGTTAAATTCCCTATCACGATCAAGTTAATAAACAATAAAAAAGAGGAATGAGGAGAGCTGGAAATGTTCTTCTCCTATTGTGGCAGCGTGCTCCTGCTGATTTTCCTATCATGTCATGGATGCACAGTATGGATTCATGAGAAAACCATGCTGTTGTGACAGACAGCAGTCAATACAAATTTATATGAATAGATAAATATTTTATAAATATTGATTAAATAATATTTTTAAGATAATACGATTGTGATAATATTATAAATAATATTTTGTTGTGAAACATTTGTTTCACAATTGTTGTGATAATAGTATAAATTATATTTTGTCGTGATTTGTTTCGTCCAGCCGGTTGCCAATAGCTCCTAGTTCACGAGGGAGCTTGGACTTGTTTATCCATATTTACACGTAAAATCTAGAAGTCTGCCATCTTATTTGCTTTGCAGACTTCAGGAATGGGCTCCTTTTGGACGTCTGTGTTCATTGCTCTCCTTTTCTGTGTCAGAGTAATACCCAGTGTTAAACAGAATAAAATTTATCCGAGGACAATTAGCTTTCTCAAAAAAGTCCATACATTAAAAGAATGGAAAATTGCAATCTTTTTTTTTGCTTCCACTTCAGTAACTAAATGGATTCCTTACAAGTAAATATTATAAAATTACACCCAAAGTACTTTGTAGTGTTTACACATTCTTTCATAGGCAGATATTAGGAACTTCTTCGTTTAGAATGTAATTTCTCTGTTGTCTGTGTATGTTTTCAGTTGAGAGCTGCTTAAAACATTTGATTTTAAGTCTGATTTGGTAACTTATTGAGTTGAGCCTAATCCTTGGGGAAACATTTATATTTCAGTGTTAGGCAATAGTCGTTAATGTTTATTCATGAAGGGTACATTCCTCAAATAACCTATTCTAGACAAAAATTAAGATGCGTTAGCAAAGTTTTGTGAGCAGATGTGGCAATCCCAAGTCATCCTTTTTCGAGTCATTCAACTAGATTTATAAACATGAATGTTCTGTTTAAGGAGTAGTTTGCTCTTTACTTATTTGCCTTTTTCTACCTGTTTCAGCTTGGAGAAAACAAGAGTTGGAACGGCCAGAACGTTGGGTTTCCTGAGCCGACAAGTAACAGTAAGTATCGCTCTCTGAATTTTTATTTATACTTCTCTTTGTAGGATTTGGATTATTCAAGACAATTGAAACACTTTCTGTAAATATTTTAGGCTTTTTATTGCAATTAGATGAATTAACTCTTGAGTCTCCTCCGTGAGCATAGACATGAATGAGCGCAGGAACAAGAAGATTTTTACTTACTCACTGAATTATTGAATCCTTTAGGTTGTAAGGGATTTTGGGAGGTCAGCTAAACTGCCTGCTCAGAGCAGGGTCAGTACAGAGTTCAGACGAGTTTGCTTATGTCTTTTTCCAGTTCTCCAAGGATGGAGTTTCCATAGCTTCTCTGGGTAGCCTGTTCCAATGCTTAATTCTCTTCACATTGATTTTTTTTTCCCTTTTATCCTAGTCAGAACATCTCCTGTTTGTTTCTATAACGTCCTGTTCTGCTACATGCCTCAGTAATGTACCTGGCTCCATCTTTTTGGCAACCTCTTCTTGGGTGTTGGAAAGCTGCTATTTGGTCCCCCAAAGTCTGCCACTGTTCTGTAATCCTGATCACTCAAACAGTTTTCATCCTCTAGTAATTCATCTACCTGGACTCTTAGCATCCCAGTTTGGATACAGGGATGCTGTAGGAGGCAGGATGTCAAAAGCCTTGCTAAAGCTAAGGTAAATGGCATCCTGGAAAGCACTACTGAGGAGAAGGATCTGGGAGTCCTGGTGGATAGCAAACTTTCCATGAGCCAACAATGTGCCCTTGTTGCCAAGAGGGCCAATGGGATCCTGGGCTGCGTAGGGAAGAGTGTGACCAGTAGGTGGAGGGAGGTCATTCTCCCCCTCCACTCCGCACTGGTGAGGCCACAACTGGAATACTGTGTCCAGTTCTGGGCTCCCCAATTCAAGAGAGACAGGGAACTGCTGGGGAGAGTCCAACGTAGGGCAACTAAGATGATTAAGGGATTGGAGCATCTTCCTTACGACGAAAGGCTGAGAGAGCTGGGGCTCTTCAGCCTGGAGAAGAGAAGGCTGAGGGGAGACCTTACCTATGTTTACAAGTACCTAAAGGGTGGGTTGAAGGAGGATGGAGCTGGGCTCTTTTCAGTGGTTTCCAGCGATAGGACGAGGGGCAACGGGCACAAGCTGGAACATGGGAAGTTCCATTTAAACATGAGGAGAAACTTGTTTCCTGTGAGGGTGCCAGAGCCCTGGGACAGGCTGCCCAGGGAGGGTGTGGAGTCCCCTTCTCTGGAGATCTTCAAGACCCGCCTGGATGCAGTCCTGAGTAACATGCTCTGACATGCTCTGGGCAATCCTGCTTCGGCAGGGGGGTTGGATTATATGATCTCTAGAGGTCCCTTCCAACTCTGACAATTCCATGATTCCGTGATCCACTGCTCTCCATTTATAAATCGAGGCATTTTATCATAAAAAGCAATCAGGTTGTTGAGGCTTTTTTTAAGTCTTTCTTCACTTTATACTCTCGTCCAGGGTTTATAGAAGACACAGAAATGCATTTTTCTTCTCTAAACATGTTAGTGTGCTAATAGGTCTTCTTTCTGAGTTTCTCACTGAAACCTCTCTCGGTACTTTTAAACTACAATGGCCTTTCTGATAGAACTATGAATCTGCTGTATCGATTGGCATTCTATTAAAGTGTACTTATATATAGAAAACCACAGTAGTAGCTTCTGTACCGTAGATCTTGCAATGTGCAGGTATCATGCCATTCTGAAAATACAGCATTTATTTTTTGTTTGTTTTGGGTCTTTTTAGTCTAGAGAAGAGAAGATTGAGGGGGGATCTGATCAATGCTTATAAATACTTAAAGGGTGGGTGTCAAGAGAATGGAGCCAGTGGTGCCCAGTGACAGGACAAGAGGAAATGGGCACAAACTTGAATATAAGAAGTTCCACCTAAACATGAGGAGGAACTTCTTCGCTTTGAGGGTGGCAGAGCCCTGGAAGAGGCTGCCCAGAGAGGTGGTGGAGTCTCCAAATGTTCAAACCCCTCCTGGACATGTTCCTGTGGGACCTGCTGTGGGTGACCCTGCTCAGGCAGGGGGTTGAACTAGATGATCTCCAGAGGTCCCTTCCAGCCCCATGTGATTCTGTGATTCTATTTGTAGGAAAGAACCACAGATTTCCCAGGTAGAAAATGTGGTGAGCGTTTTTTGTATGTTACTTAGGTAACCAGTAAGGTCAGCTGGTACCTTCCTGCTGAATGGCTCTATGAAGAGGCCTCTTATTCAGGATGTGACTGAGCTCAGGAGATTGCAGCATTTGGAGAAGGTCTACACAATATCACTTGATATTTCTCATCATTTTTCCATAGACATGATTACTTGTTGAAAGGCTGGGCTTATAGTTAGGAGCGGGATGATCTGCCTGTACGTGTTTAACTGTGACCATTTTGCCTGCTCTGATTCTGGTAGTATATTATGTGCTCGTTTCCCACACGGGAAATGCATAAAAAACCCTGAAGAAGAACTAGTATTATTAAGAGTTTTCCTTGCACACCCCTGTTTATCTTTCCCAAAGCCTCAGAGGCCAAGATAACTTCAGAGCATTGTAGCCCAGGAGAACTGAGGAGGTTTGAAGTGTCTTCTCCTTTTGAAGGAGAGGTCACTTGCACACATGATCTCTCATGCACCTGTGAAGTGCAGGATTTTTAAGGCAGTGGCAAACAAAATCCTCTGTTGGAGATCAAAAATGTCACATCCTTTCAGGTATGAACATGCTAGTTTATATTTCAGCACAAGTTATTGGTAGGTGTATCTATTCTTGCAGTGTCACCATTATTGTAGAAAGTTTTAAGGAGGGCAAACGGAGCAGCTTCCTCCTTTCTATATCCTTGCTTGTAAGAAAAATCATAAAATCATAGAATGGTTAGAGTTGGAAGGGACCTTAAAGATCATCCAGTTCCAACCCCCTGCCCTGGGCAGGGACACCTCCCACCAGACCAGGTTGCTCCAAGCCCCATCCAGCCTGGCCTTGAACCCCTCCAGGGATGGGGCAGCCACAGCTTCTCTGGGCAACCTGTTCCAGGCTCTCACCACCCTCACAGCAAAGAATTTCTTCCTAAGATCTCATCTCAATCTCCCCTCTTTCAGTTTAAAACCGTTCCCCCTCATCCTATGGCTCCATTCCCTGATCAAGAGTCCCTCCCCATCTCTCCTGGAGCCCCTTTAGGGACTGGAAGGGGCTCTAAGATCTCCCCGGAGCCTTCTCTTCTCCAGGCTGAACACCCCCAACTCTCTCAGCCTGTCCTCACAGCAGAGGGGCTCCAGCCCTCTGAGCATCTTTGTGGCCTCCTCTGGACCCGTTCCAACGGTGTTGTGAAATGTAATACATTTCCATACATGTATGTACATGAAATGTACGGTTTGCAGTTGTTGACTTTCAGGGGTCTTGAAAATCTGAGGCTCCGAGATTGCTACATCTACCATTTGGCAGCTCATATTCAGATTTCCAGTAATTTTATTCCAGGAAAACAGTTGTGTCCTGTTAGACACCACACTGTGCATCGGTTTGCTTTTCCAGGCAGATGCTCTTTCCTTGTGTACATCCAAAACGGTGTGAAATAAGACTGGAATAGTAAAGTGAAGTTGGATAGTTTAGTACAACAAAACAAAAAAAAAAATCGTCAGAGTTATGTATTTTAGTACAGTTGGATAACAGATTTCATTGTACCCTTATTAAGTAGTTTGTTTTTACTGGGAAATACCCTTCAGTCTCTATCCTCCTATGGACTCGCTCAATGCATTTTTAGTGTTCTCTATTAAATATCCATAAAAATTAACTTCTGTTCCCCTCTATCAGGTATTTTTGCAGCTACCCTTGCAGCACTACTTTTTCTCCTACTCCCTGGCAATGCTTCTTCCTGCGGGTTTACTTCTTTACCTTTTCTTTTCATTTCACAATCTTAAAGAAGGAACAAGAAGCTGTTTGTTTCTTGGTTTGGGATATCTTGGGCATTTTTCACACGTGAAATAACAAGAACGTTGTGTGAGTTTTTTCCCTGATGCTTCTGGAAGAGACATTGAGACACTGTGGGCAGACCACAGGCGTTTGCAGCCCGTACAGGAGATGTTTACTGTCAGCAGAAGGCTCATTTGTCTCTCTGGATATGACTGAAGCAGCTGTCAACAAAAACAAAACATGAAACAAATAAACAATCCTAATGCGAAGTGCATTTTCCTGGGAACATATTCTGGTTTTATATTTTTGGATGGGGTAATCACAAACATCATACAGTATGTATGTCTAGTATTCTGGGGTCACAACGATGCTCCGAGGGCTGGAGCCCCTCTTCTATGAAGACAGGCTGAGAGAGTTGGGGATGTTCAGCCTGGAGAAGAGAAGGCTCCGGGGAGACCTTAGAGCCCCTTCCAGTCCCTAAAGGGGCTCCAGGAGAGATGGGGAGGGACTCTTGATCAGGGAGGGGAGCCATAGGACGAGGGGTAATGGTTTTAAACTGAAAGAGGGGAGATTGAGATGAGATTTCAGGAAGAAATTCTTTGCTGTGAGGGTGGTGAGAGCCTGGAACAGGTTGCCCAGAGAAGCTGTGGCTGCCCCATCCCTGGAGGGGTTCAAGGCCAGGCTGGATGGGGCTTTGAGCAACCTGGTCTGGTGGGAGGTGTCCCTGCCCAGGGCAGGGGGTTGGAACTGGATGATCTTTAAGGGTCCTTCCAACCCAAACCAATCTGTGATTCTATGTGTTTTAGGGGAAGCTGTGGATGAGCTAAGAAGAACAAAAATATATAAAAATAGAAGGAAAAAAACCCCTTGATTTTAGATATTATAACTCTATCAAGGAAAAAACGTCCCTAACTGTCCTTATATGTTCCCCACCCTCAAATTTTCCATAGTACAGGTTTCCTTTATCTATTTTCAGCAATTTTGAGAATCACAAAGTAAGTATTGAAAAACTAAGAGTAAAAAAAAATCATTGCATTCAGAGCAATCCTACCTCTCTGTAAAGGACAGGCTCTTTGTTTTTCTTGCCGAACGTTTTATTACTCGGGCTTCGTGCATGACTTTACAGTCTTTGTTCTTCAGAGTACATCTGCTCCTGCTGTTTGTTCACCACCTGAAATCATAGTCATTTGTTTGTGACATCACAATTAGTTACTCTGAAGATGATTAGATTGTCACCAACAGATGATTATGATTTCAGATGGTAAATGAGCAGCAGGAGCAGATGATCTCCTGAGGAACAAAGATACTTGATCTCATGCGATTGTTCTCAAGAAAAAGGGAAAAAAAAAAAAAGGCAATGAGAAAAAAGCAAATAGATATTCAGAAGAGTTTCTTAAATCTGTGATGAGGAAATTTGGGCGTTTTTCCATAATTGACATGTACTTTAGTATTTTTTAAAATCTACTTAAAAAATAAGAGATTAAGACTATAAGAAATATAAAAAATATGAAAATATATGGTGTTATTGTAAGCCCTACATTCAAATTCTTACTTAAAAGTTTCTTCACCTTTTTTTTTTTTGGAAAAAATAAATGCAAAATAAATCATGTGTTAATGAAATTTTGCATACTAATACGTTTCCTTTGGAGTAAACAAAATGTATGTGAGCTTTATAGTTCTGGCCCTCACTAGTTTTATAAGGTCTTTTTTTTTTTTTTTTTTACAGTCCTCTACACGTTTATTTTTCAACTGGGGGTTTTGGTGAAGACTTCCAGTAGATAATTTAATACGTCTATATTTCTATGGACAGTAACTGAAGCCTACAGCTTGGGAATAAAGTTTTTGTTTTGTATTTCAGACATTTTTAAAGGGAATTGATACGTGTTATATTTTGCTGAAATATTTGATTCTTTTGGGTGCATTTCAAAGCTGATTGGCAGTGGATTGTGTGCATTTTTGCTCACTAAGTACTACTGTTTCGTTGGACTTCGCTTTTGAATTGCTTCCAAACTTACTCAACTTTGTCAACTCTAATACACTCTCATTGGGAGTGGGATGGATACATCGCTAAACAGTTGTTGGATTATTTGTCATTCTGAATAGAAACCACAGTAAGAGGGGTTGACACCACCACTTATTCGATGAAGCACAGGCCGCAGAACAGCAGTTTTCGATGTGTTTGGTTTGAGGGTTTTTTGGTTTGTTTTGTGGGGTTTTTTTCAGCAAACACACCGTCAGATGAACGTTACACCATCAGTGTGCATTTCAGGGTGCAGTTCCATCAGCTGAGCCACTTCTCAGCAGGTCCAGGGAGGTGATTCTGCCCCTCTACTCTGCTCTGGTGAGACCCCACCTGGAGCACTGCATCCAGTTCTGGAGTCCTCAGCAGAGGAAGGACATGGACCTGTTGGAACGGGTCCAGAGGAGGCCACAAAGATGCTCCAAGGGCTGGAGCCCCTCTGCTGTGAGGACAGGCTGAGAGAGTTGGGGTTGTTCAGCCTGGAGAAGAGAAGGCTCCGGGGAGACCTTAGAGCCCCTTCCAGTCCCTAAAGGGGCTCCAGGAGACATGGGGAGGGACTCTGGATCAGGGAGGGGAGCCATAGGACGAGGGGGAAGGGTTTTAAACTGAAAAGGGGGGGATTTAGATGAGATCACAGGAAGAAATTCTTTGCAGTGAGGGTGGTGAGACACTGGCCCAGGTTGCCCAGAGAAGCTGTGGCTGCCCCATCCCTGGAGGGGTTCAAGGCCAGGCTGGATGGGGCTTTGAGCAACCTGGTCTGGTGGGAGGTGTCCCTGCCCAGGGCAGGGGGTTGGAACTGGATGATCTTTAAGGTCCCTTCCAACCCAAACCATTCTATGATTCTATGATTCCCTACGCTCTGTACGTCTCACGACCTTGGCTAGAGCCTCTTATAGCAGTTGGTTATGTTTAAATACCCCCTTCCCTCTGTAGCTGCTCAGTTGAGGCGATAATTTAAAAATAAATAAATAAATTCATCCTGTCTTCTAACAAGGGTGTTGGGATAACTACCTTTTCTTTCTGACTGAGACATAGGAAAATTAAATGTAGAAGCAAGAGGACATTTGACCAATTTTGTGTCTTCCCTGAGTTACTGAAGCCAGGAAATCTCTGCTATATTTGGCATTATTAATAATTGGTGTGTTATTTTTCAGTTTCATCTAGCAATGAGAATGAGTTAAGCATTTATCCAGAATAATACCAATTAACTGTAATTTGCATATATTTTTTTAAATAGTTGAAAAAAACTCCTAAAATGCCTAAGATTAAAAACCACCTGATATTAATAAAACAGGGAAAGGAGTGTCGTTATTTTTCCCTTGCTGTTTTGAGAAGTAGTGGCAGGATCCAAATTGGCATTTTTGTGTGTGAGTGGGATTTGGGCACAACTCAGGTGTGTAAAACTACAACTCTAATTGGTGTCCTTCTCCTTTTCCCACAAGTTTCCCTCTTTGGGATGTTTGGCTAGATGCTCAAAGTACTGCAAAATTTGCATCTTCAGATGTGGTGCTTTCTTTGCTGAGTTTAGAGCACAATGTGTCTTTCTAACACACTTAGTGTTTTAAACACGTATCAAGAAGGTTGGGAGACTCAGATTCATCTTCCTTCTTCACCAGAAGGAGAGGAGTCATGGGGTGCAGCGTAACCTGGATAAAGGCAGCTGCTTTTTGGAGATGTGTATCTAATAGATCATGATTTGCAGACAGAAAATAAGAAATCAGACGCTATAAAATGCAAGAAATTCAAAGAGAAGGGTGATCTAAAGGAGTCCTGGCTTTGTAGTATGTCTATCGATTAAAGCATTTGGGGGTGAAGGTGCAGATATGTATTGTGGTGGTCCCTGGTTGGTTTATACGTATTGTATTCTACATATTTTAGATACAGGTTAAACAAAAAGTATTGTAAGCAACCTGCTGCCTGGTTCTTGAGTAATATGGTAAGAAACATACACTTGGGCTGGGAGGGTTGTGGTTTGGATGCCCTCAGGCTAAGAAGGAACCCAAGTCTTAGCTTTCTGGGAGACTGTTTAACCCTGTATAAAGGGGGAACAGCCACCATGACAGGAGAGAGACAGCTCGGTGGGTAGAGGTCATTTCAGAGAAATCCTCCTTTTGCTTTTCCCTGAAATTCCTATATAAATTACATTTGTTCAAGGTTGCTAGTCTATTCCTTTGAAAAAAACTGCACGTGAAATAGCAATGCAGGGGCTCTTCTTTGATGTTAACTCTCAAATTCTGTGATTCTGCAAATAATGTAATTCTGCCAGTTATCTGCCTTTGGATTTCTGTCTTCAGTCAAGCCAATGAAGCAGTATCACACAATTAACCTCAATACTTTGTTTTTCTAAATACTTTCACTTTTCTGAAGTCTTTTCTCCTTTTTCTACTCCCTTGCCCCAAGCCTGAAACCCATCCTTAGTGTAGGATAATGATGTCTTTGAAGAACTGGATCACTTGAACTGAGGTTTTATTGCTCTCAGGACCAAGACTTAATTCTCCATTCTCTTCTCCATCCCCTTTCCTTTACATCAAACATCTTATCCTTGTGACTTCCACTCCCCCACGGCTTTCTCCTCCATCTTCACTCATACCCGTGCTGTGGTTGTTGATGTCCCCCTTGACCTTCTTGGCTTCACCAACCTCTCTGTCCCTGTCTAGTTGACTTGTTCATTCTTTCCTCTCTTCAATGTGTGGGTCATGCCTTTGTTTTCATAATCACAATTCTCGTTCCCCTCTTAATCTATTAATGAATAGTCTTGCCTGCACAGGTCACCTCCAACTTAGGCACTCTCCTAATTGCTTTACCCCCTCAAAAATCACTTTCTTGCAGCTTTTACAAGCTCCTCGATCTGCCGTCTCACTGGCTTGATTTGTTCCTGCTCCACATTTGCTGTTCCTCTTTACTGATAAGAATACTGTCCATCCTTCTGCATTTAGATTGGTTCTTTTCAGAACCTGCTTCATCTTAATCCTAGGTTATCTGGTACACTGATAAGATGGTGGAAAATTATGACGCAGAAATTATCATGTAAAAATAATGGTGTAGGTGTTTTGTCCATCCGTTGGGCTGTTTCATAGGACATCCTGTAGGAATTCCCCACTGCAAACACTAAGTCTTCTTTCTACCAAAATCTTAATGGCCCCGAGCAGGAGTAAAGCTGTGGGAGATAATTTCAAAGGACTGTGCTCACATGAGTTAAACGCCAAATGTCACAGAAAGTGTATACAATTTAAGTCTCCTGCAATACTGCCGTTTCCTTTTTGGCTGTACAGAAGATGTTCCAGTGGAATTAAGGTTATCAAGACCTGACTTCGTGAAGAACTAAATAGTATTTACTTCAGTGTCATAGTTATTTTAAGGTTAAATAAACTAGTATTTTAATGAGTGGCTTTATATAACATCAGTTTGTTTAAGGTCATGTAGACGAGATCTTTTGATTGAAGGACGTTGTGTAATGACAAGACATTTTTTCACGTCTGAATATTGCAGTAGCTGGTGACTTAGAAATACCACGGATAGCTGTGGTAAGTAGGTAATGATTGCATCGTGGTATTTCAAGCCAAGGTTGCGCGTAGACTGAGAACATAATGGCCGTGCTATTTGCCTATTCAATTGTTTGACTGACGTTTTCTGCGTTCCCACTGGGGTAATAAAACAAAATTTGAAAATATTCTGCTATATAAATAGGCTTTTACAGTGAGCAGTGTATAAAATGATGATTTCTTTTTATGATAATATTTACATTTTTCAGTCTTGTTATTGGAATAGTTCCTTGGTTTTGTAAATTCTCGTTTTTTGCTCTCAGTGGATTCGTAATGGGCCATAGAGTCATAGAATGGTTCAGGTTAGAAGGGACCTTAAAGATCATCGAGTTCCAACCCCCCATGTTGAAAACCTGTGGTTCTCTGGAGGAATTGTTGCGGATGAAACTCCTCCATCGGTTTTGTCCATTTTAACTTATGGAATAGTGAAGTCAGGATTAAATCTGGGTCTGGCTTTTCCTCATTAAGGCCTTACTACAAGATCTTGCCATGTATTTTAAGCAGCACAATATAAGAAGTGTTTATTCAATGTGAATGCAGGTAGCATAACCTGAAAGAAAGCTTTTTGATTATTATGTAGAGCATTTCATTCAGTTCCGAAAATACTGATTATCTCTTTATGACCAATCTTTTTTTCATCCAGTTTCATCCATCAGCCCAGTGATGGGTTATTTCAAATGTCAGGGCGTTCAACTTAGTACATGAACATGTCATGTACGGAATTATATCGTAGTTTACTTTGCATCATTACCCAAGACATGGAAATACTCCTTCATGCCGATGCCCCACGTCACTGGTTGTAGTGCAGGGAAGAACGCGTGCCCTTCAGGGGTGTTGGGGAAGTCACAAACAAGGTGTCACTGTTTCTGATGCCCCAACACAGCTCTCCTGTAGGACAGGTGAGAGCCCACGGAGAAGACTGTGGTCCTCTGAGAAATTAATAAAGTCATTTAGACCAGGTGTCTTTGAAACACGAAAAGTCAATGAGTGACCTTGAACCAGAACAGGTTGAGTGAAGGCAGAGGAAGATTATCCCTATGGTGGTGGTGGTCGTGTAGAAAAGAGAGGAAATTGGCATTTACGTATGTGTGCGTTGACAATACAAAGCCTGATTCTGTAGGTTGTGTTTTGGAGTTGAATAATAAAATCAAAATTTCAGCTGTTCACCTTTTCTGCTCTTCCTGACAGAAGCAGAAAATTGAAAATGGGCCACCAGTAATACCAGTATAGACCTAATACTTGTGGGTGTGCCGGCAACACCGCCATCGCTCTGAACTTTTCTTAACTTGGTAGCCCACTGCTGTGGCGTAACTTTTCACTGTCTTCGTATCAGCAAATTTCATTTTTTGTGGAGTCATTGAGGCTCATTTGGTGATATTGGCAGTTATGCTCCTTCTTCAGCCCGTGTACAAAGTCCCTCCCATGGTTAGTTTTGTTTTCCGGGAACTCCAGAAGGAGTGAAAGTCCGGACAGTGGGGGGACCTTTTGTAGAAAGGTCCTCCTGTCTTCCCAGCCAAGGAGACCTCGTCTTCTCAGCCAAGGGCACCCCATAGAGAAAGGGTTAGGGATAAAAACCACAGTGCTCCAATAGATTTTTGGAGACTTACTTCTACTACTGCTTCTATGAGAAGAAGTGGAATCAAAGCACTGAGATGACATTTCAAGGAGAAGGCTTGTGAAGGAAAACTGGGCCATTTTTGATCTTGATCGTACATGTGCCTTGGAGTCTAAATGGTTTTGCAGTTGTCTAGTGCGTGACAGCAGGAGTAGACAATGGAATATCACGAAATTTATTCTTAGGTAAGGGGTTAGATCTTTGGTGGGGGGTTTTCGGAGACTTCAGAAGATGGTGAGAGGCTGCTAACAATTACCGCTGGGGATGAGTAAGCCGTGTTTTTCAAATGTTAGTGATTACACTGCATAGCTAGCCCGCGTATTTTCGTAGCACGTTTGCCCACAGGTTTAAATAATATAAAGGGAAATTATTTGAACATGTTTCATGAATGTACCTCTAAGTTACGTCCAGCAGAAAGTGCAATGTTGATAGACTAAATGGTGGTATTATAGCTCCTGTGACTCCTCATAATTATGATACTACCTGTGGCCTATGGTGAAGTTAGTATGGGATAAATATTTAGCAGACAAAAAAAAATCCAAATTTTTTTTAGCTGAAGGACTAAAAGATTATGAAAATGCTCACCTAGAGATGTTCTCCTACAGTGCAAAAAGGTGTCAGAGGATAGGACAGTATTTCTTTCTCCCGTGTTTTTTATTAAAGTGCTTCTTTAAAGACTAATTAAGATAATTTCTGCAGAGTTCTTTTGTTCCTACACTTACTCTTCTGTTGATGTCATACTCCTTGTCTTGTGATAACATCTTTATTGATGTAACTAAACTGTTACAAACTCTTCTACAATTCAATGGAGTTGAAGTGAGCAGACAACAGTGAGGAATGACAGTAAAAAATCCTCAATAATATTTTAAAAATATATAATGAATTACAATTAATATATGCCTGATAGAAGTTTTCAAAGAGACCCAAGTTTTTATTGGCTTTTTAAAACAAGTTTGTAAGAAGCTTCATGAAACATAGGCCCTGAATATAAAAAGTTAATAGCTTGCAACTATATTAATGTAATGTCTGGAATATTACGTTACTCTGTTTCCAGAGATAATCAATGATGGTAATATAATATCTGCTTCTCAGAGCCAATGTATGATTTAAATTAATTATTGCTTATAAAGCACTTTGAAGTCTTTAGCAGAAAGGTGTTGGGTAAGTGTAAAAGTACTATTATTAATTTAACATCACCATTAGAGTAAAGTCAGTACTTTAGCAGCATTTGCTATACTCTGCTCAATATCTTTTTATTCATCATATGCTGCATATTAGTTATTTTAACATTTAGAAAGCTTAGTAATCTGGAAGTATTCCAAGCCATTGTTCCAGACAGCAGTTAGATATTTGGGTGGATCATGTAAAAACAGTGAACTGGCTGAGAAAGCATGTAAAATGTTTGTTTTAAGTAATATTACATCAATGGAACAGACATCTGCAGCACTGGACTTGGTTTTAAACTTCTTTAAACTTTTTTTAAGTTAATGTGTTACTATGTTTTTCTAAAATTGATTGAGGCTAATATCGTATTATTTCTAAACAAGTATATTGTTTTACTTTTTGTTCGATTTTCATTTCTGTTTCTCAAATCTTTGCAGGAAATCAGATTTAGAGCGAGGAAGTCTTAGGAGGTGGTGAACACCTGCCACTCAGTATTAGTGGTGCTGTTTGGTTTTGTAACCTTACATCAACTATCAATATCTGTATTATTGATTTTAATTTTCATTCGTGTTGTCTCTTGTATAAGGCTATTTAAAAATATGAGCAGTGATAGGTCTTGGAGACTATAGCCTCAAAAAAAGGGTATAGAATCACTCTATCAGGTAGTGATTATGTGCTATAAAATAATGCTGGGTGTTTACACAGTGGTTATCTTCTAAACTGTCTCAAATGGAGAAGAAGAAAGTTGCGCCGGGGAGGTTCAGATTGGATATTAGGAACAGTTTTTACACGGAAAGAGTTATTGCACATTGGAACGGGCTGCCCAGGGCAGTGGTGGAGTCCCCATCCCTGGAGGTATTTAAAAGCCGGGCAGCCATAGTGCTTAGAGACATGGGTTAGTGATGGTTTCTGTCAGTGTTGGGTTGATGGTTGGACTCGATGATCTGAAAGGTCCCTTCCAACCCAGGCAATTCTGTGATTCTAAATTTTAGGGACCTTGTCCTCCATCTTTCCCAGTAGCGTTGTCTTGAGTTTGTGCTTAGATCTAGAGTTCAGCATGTTGTCCACTCGGTTTGGAGCCAGTTGTAAGACTGGGGAAAACACCTTTAAAGTGAGAGTTCAGGGTCCACCCAGGCTCCCCGGCCCCAGGAAGGCAAGTGTGGGGAGAACAATCAGGTGAATAACACATAACGTCTTTGTGAACGGTATAAGCTGATGTTCCAGCTTTCTGAGAGCAATATTAATTTAAAAGCCAAATGTGTGAGTAAATCGATTAAAAGATTCCCCTGTAAGCAGTTTGCTGAGTCAGCAGTGAGGAAGTTCCATTTTCACCATGTAGTTGAAAATGAGGATATTAATTACTGGTAATACTTTTTGACTCTTCTCCTTGCGGTAGGCATTTTATTTAAAAATACTACTTGCACTGCCAGGATTAGAGGAATCCTTTCTAGGTAACTGGAAATTAATTTTATTGTCTTCGTTGAATTTATTCTGCATTCTGAGATGAATTTAATATGTACTGCAAATTAATTAAGCATGGAACACTTTGATTTCTCTTGGGATTACTAAATCAGTTAACAAACAGGTTTATCACCCCTAGAATGAAATGCCATATGGCTCAAGCTCACCCATGTTATTTTCAGATATATGCTAGAAGATTAAAGTATGCTATTAATATGAAATTACACACTTCAAGATCATTTTTCAATTTATTAATAACAAGAAAGAGGTTTTCCTCTTGTATCAGCAAACTCTTGTTTCCAACCAATGCTTCATGTATATGAAAACCAGCAAACTTTAGCCTTAATTCTGCACATTGCCACGCACAGGACTATCAGCAGAACTGATCAAGCACGTACTCCTGTTTTCAAGCAGGTTTAGGGTTGGGATGTTTTCTGAAAACATATTAAAAAATTTGAAATGTAAACAAATGATCCCTAATTTACATGTCACTGGAAACATTTAAAAGCAATTCACATAAATAAATTTAGGTCTTTTTACGGTTTACCCTCATTCCTACTGGTATTAGGGATGTCACACACACGCTTTCCTTGTTCAGTATAAATGTTGTCCATATATCTACTTAGATATATGCAGATAAATAAATTAATAAGTAATTTCATTGATGAGTGGTCAGTCACATAATAGTCATTAGCACAGTAAGGATGTGGCTGAGGGCAATTTAAGGTTATTTAAGCACAAGCTGCCGTTGTAATTCAGCAGACTTGTAAAGCCAGCGCTTGAGGTGGTGCTGGTACCGCGAGAAGCTTCTTTTGCCTCCAGGAGCTTGTTAGAGCATCACTGCCTGGTCCTACAGGTGCTGGTGCAAGCAATAGAGCAGCTGGAGAGTATCAACAGCAGCTGGAGGTGGGAGAGGAAAGAATCATAGAATCATGGAATAGCTTGGGTTGGAAGGGTCCTTAAAGATCATCGAGTTCCAACCCCCTGCCCTGGGCAGGGACACCTCCCACCAGACCAGCTTGCTCCAAGCCCCATCCAGCCTGGCCTTGAACCCCTCCAGGGATGGGGCAGCCACAGCTTCTCTGGGCAACCTGGGCCAGGGTCTCACCACCCTCACAGCAAAGAATTTCTTCCTCAGATCTAATCTAACTCTCCCCTCTTTCAGTGTAAAACCCTTCCCCCTCATCCTATGGCTCCCCTCCCTGATCCAGAGTCCCTCCCCATCTCTCCTGGAGCCCCTTTGGGGACTGGAAGGGGCTCTAAGGTCTCCCCGGAGCCTTCTCTTCTCCAGGCTGAACACCCCTGACTCAGATTGTCTTCATATGAGCAGAGGTGCTCCAGCCCTCTGATCATCTTCGTGGCCTCCTCTGGACCCGTTCCAACAATTCTGGTGGCAACAGTTTAAAGGCTAGTTTCAAGTATTTGTGAATAACAGCCTAGATTATTGCATCAGGTAGGAGGCAGAAGATTATCATGAAATAACGATTGTGCTGCCGTTATGAAGTAGCAGCCGTTCCCTGTGCTTTGTAGGTCTTCAAACCTTATTTGTTCACGTTGTGTATTCTGTGCGTGCCTCAGATTTAAAGTCTAGGTTTGTACCTTCTTAAAAAGAGTGGGAGAAGAGGGGAATTTGAGATCTGCTTTGTTTCTAAATAAATCATGCAATTTAATTTACAGTTACTGTAGAGAAGAGATACCATTTCTAAATGCTTACCTTGTTTTCCACTGCAAAGTATGTTAATGAAAATTGCCTCCACGTCAAACCCGTTCTAGAGTAATGAGAATGATCTTTGTTTTTTTTTCTTTTCAGCACCAAAAGGAATACTCCATCTCTCTCCCGATGTCTATCAAGAGATGGAAGCCAGCCGCAACAAATCAGCCCCTGGTACCACTGTAAGCTATTTGTCGCCCAAAGAAATGAGCCAGACTTCTAGCTCTTTCTTCAGCATATCTCCTACAACAAATAGCACAGCTACCATTGCCAGGGAACTTCTCATGAACGGAACGTCCCCAACTGCCGAAGCCATAGGTCTAAAAGGAATATCTCCTGCTTCCCCCTGTTCTGCAGTGCAGCCTTCAAAACAGCTGGAGTATTTGGCAAGGATTCAAGGCTTTCAGGTATGGGAAGGGGAAAATGAAGCTCTTCAGCCAGAATCATAGCATTGCCATCAAGGTTTCGCTCTTGCCCTCTTGAACGCGGGCATGCATGTAACTTATCTTGTAAAATTAGCTGGTGTCCAAGGCAGTTTCTGGGTCCAGGAGATACAACCCTGCACCAATGTACATGTTCCTCCTTCTCTTTTTTTCTTCCTTCCTTCCATTCACCTTACTGCAGGCCATCTTTCTCTCCTTTCTTTGTTCTCCTTAAATAATTACAGGCTTAAATCATGCTTTTTACTTGCACTTCTTTGCGAGCCTTCACCTCTTGGCGTTAGAAGCTTTAGGTACTGCTCTGGCATTGGTTCCTCTCTTGGGTTCCGACCCAGAAGGTACCGGCGCACCACCTTCACCTTGCGTTTGTCTTCTGGGCCGGGTCGTGAAAGCCCTTACTCCGCTTCCCACCCTGCACCTCTTAATTGTAACCTGTAGAACGACTTTCCGATCGGGAGGTGCAGCCTAGGAGCAGAGCTGGTGTCAGAGCAGTGCGGAATGTTTTTGACACCGCAGTCGAGACTAGAGAATGTAAGATGTTCTGCGCCAGGTCAGCGCATGAGTCCTTCAGCCCCGGTCACCCGTGTCCAGCAATGGCCAATACCCTACATTTCGTAGGACGGTGACAGCCCCTGTAGGACATCCAGTCACTTCTGCAGTGTGGAAGATGGGAAAAAGAAGCCTCTTCCCCATCACCATTACATGCACAAGTACATGTGTGTGGATAGTAGCTCATTTCACCATGTTGCACCATCAGAGGGTAGGTAGGACCAGCTCTGTAGAAACATTCTTTTGCCTGTTGTAGGTTTTTCTTTGTTGTTTCGGGTTTTTTTTCCCCTTTTTCAGGCTTCTGAATTTGTTCCATTTGAAAAGTTGGTCTCTCATGTTCCAGCACATGTAACTTGATCATGTAACGAAATTCTGGAAATGGGAGTTTCTGTTAGAATTTTTGCATGCCTGATAAGGATTTTTTTCATCGGAGCCCCTGTAATTTGCAGAGTACGCAGTCGTTGGAAGTGATTTAAAAGAGGCTGCTCTTTTAAGGACACAAGGAATAGTGTCAGATGTTCTGTTGGCATAAGCAGCACAGTTAAATCATGCTTGCGCACATCGGATATCACCAGTTGTGGATTTGACCTAACGCTGTTTCTGTCTTAAAATGTACATTCAGCTTCCTTTTGGTCTTCGTTTTTAAGATGTCATTTTTGATTCATTAGTTTGAATGTCCCTTAATGCAAGAAACGGTAAAAGCCTCAGCCTCACCCTAGTGGGGTTCAGCTGCTCTTAGGAATTCGGTTCCCCCGAGTTCCGTTTGTTACCTGCCTGCAGTAGAAAGAGATGAATTCCGATGAAAAGGAATCCAACCCGTGAAGCTTTTCGCTGCTCGCTTTCGCATCTCGTCAGATGGCTTGTGTCTACCAGTAACGCTTCCATTTTCATGCACAATTTATGTTACTGTTTTGATTCCTTCTTGCCGACAGCATGTGGTTACTGTAAAACGATTAGTTGTGTGTTTCTCCTGGTTTTTTGGGCTTTTTTTTTTTTCCATGCTTTGATTCTAGATGCTTACGTAGAAATTATTCTTAAAGGCTCTTACCTTGAGCCAAAAAAAAGATAATCCCTTTCATCTGCAAACTCCGCTACTGCTTTTTACTCGGCCCTGAGACAAACCCAGAAGTTGGGGAGAGAGTTTTGGTTATTAACATCCCTCCGAGGCGGAGAACAGAATCTCTGTGGGAAACGCCTCGGTGGCCTCTCAGGTGCTTGTCACGGGTCTCTCCACCGCCTCAGCCCGCAAAGCTCTTTGTGTTTCGGAGTCTAAAAGCCGGTTTCTTTACAGGTTGACTTTCTCAGGCAGAAAACTACCGCGTTAGCAAACTTCTAGCTTGTTTCATGTTTCCTGAATGACCCACAAAAAATATGATTTTTTTTTTTTAAATTGTTAGCATGTATTTGTACTCTGGTCCGGATGATAATCATAGTTTTGTCTTTCATGGAAGAACGTATACATTCTGTTCTGTTACAATGTATTTTTGAATTTTTAAAAAAAAAATATCAATAAATACTCATATGATGTTTCATTTGTAAATGTAAAAAAAAAATGTTATTTGCTTATTTGGATGGGTTTTTTTGAACTTCGTTAGCTGCAGGGGACACGTCTTTAAAATGTGGTTATTTAATCTACATTCTTCCAAACTGTTTGTGTATGATCTCAGCCATGTTCTATTGTAAGCCCTTAATATTAAGAGGTATTGGGACCAATGTATGGAAAAGTGCTTAAAAAAAGTACATTTTTATGTTTTACGGCTTATTATTCGAAAGATATTTGTAATTCACAAGCAGCAGCTCAGTGTCACTGAAAACCAGGTGTTTAGCTTGGATACTTTCAAGGCTCGGGCTTCAAATTACCAGTGATAATTAAACACAAATACTTCAAGCAAGCCTTTACATACTCTGAATAAAGCATTTTTAGTGCTTGCTTCATATTTATGAATCCGATCTACCAGTTAATTGTTTTGCAGACTTTGCCCAGAGATTGTTTAAAGGAAAATTCAGCTTGGGTAAAATTGTTATTTTTAAATGACTCTGTGGTATTTTGGCCATTGTTTGGTAACTAGATTAGGAAAGTTACAGTTATTTTCGCTGACCGTTTAAGTGCAGTAAATTGTTCAGGGAGTTTGTTTAAGTGGAAACATTTAGAGAAGCTGTTTACACATGAATAATTTGAGCCAGCAGGTTTTACTGAGATGCAGGTAGTCCGGTAGGAAATTCCCCTGGGAGTTTGAAGAAACTTCTCCATGAAGCAAAGATTGTAAAATTAAAAAAGCCACGATTGAGTGCCCCCAGTCAGTCCCAGAGCGTGGCTGCGGCCGTACTTGGTTTGTGGCACTGGCGGGACTCAGAGACCTTAACTTTTTTCTCCGTACATAATAAAACCTCACACGGGGTAGTTTCTACTTGCTGTATTCCTTTGATTGCAATGGTTACACAAGTTATATCTTTTTTTTTTTTTTTTTCCGCCTCCTCATTTGTTTGGTGGTTAATTGTTAGAGGTGAGGCCCCATCTGGAGCACTGGGACCAGTTCTGGGCTCCCGAGTTCAAGAAGGACAGGGAACTGCTGGAGAGGGGACAGCAGAGGGCTACAAAGATGCTGAGGGGACTAGAACATCTCTCTGATGAGGAAAGGCTGAGGGACTTGGGTCTTTTTATTCTGGAGAAGAGAAGACTGAGGGGGGATCTGATCAATGCCTATAAATACTGAAAGGGAGGGTGTCAGGAGGATGGGGCCAGTCTTTTTTCAGTGGTGCCCAGGGACAGGACAAGAGGGAACGGGCACAAACTGGAACAGAGGAAGTTCCACCTAAACATGAGGAGGAACTTCTTTGCTGTGAGGGTGGCAGAGCCCTGGAAGAGGCTGCCCAGAGAGGTGGTGGAGTCTCCTTCTCTGGAGACATTCAAACCCACCTGGACACGTTCCTGTGGGACCTGCTGTGGGTGACCCTGCTCTGGCAGGGGGTTGGACTGGATGATCTCCAGAGGTCCCTTCCAACCCTGTATCATTCTGTGATTCTGTTTCATTTTATGCATTGGTAGATTTAAACATTTTATTGTTGGGCATTTCTAAGTGTTTCTCATTTCCCCAGGCAGTAGCACAGGTGTACGTTTCTGAGTGATGACACACACAGGAGAAGTCCTGCCGGATGCTCTAGGGTCAGGTTTACTTGAGACACATACATTTCAGCACGTGGTTTGGAATTGTGGGCAGACATGGGCCTAAACTAAATTTCCACACTTGGTACGAGGGTTGACACCGAGCTCAAACCTTTCCC
The DNA here is from genome assembly GCF_964106895.1 of Numenius arquata. NCBI lineage: Eukaryota > Metazoa > Chordata > Aves > Charadriiformes > Scolopacidae > Numenius > Numenius arquata. Next base: position 2,916,329 of record NC_133579.1, read on the forward strand.
TAGAGTGACTTTAAACAAAGCGAACATTAGTTTTGCTTCATTGGAGGTTGGATTTGGAAATCAGTCTAGCACTACCTGGATCTCGCTACTGAGATACGTAAGTGGGGAAAATTTCAGGGAAATTCATCCCTCAGTAAATTTCAAGGAAAGAGCTATAGTTTTGGTCTGATCTTTTTGTAACTGCAAATTTCGTGGAGCGGGTCAAGCTTTAAAAGGCACCTAAATCCCATTCTCAGAATTGCCGCAGACACTATGGATGCGAATAGTAAGTCATTCAGAGGTGTAAAATTGTTGAAAAAGGTAGATGCTTCTGGAGATTTTCACAAACCCCTGTGCAGATTAGGTACCGGACTTCCAGTTCACTCGGAAGCCTGAGCACCCTACATAGGGTATTGCAAATTGGGGTTGTTGCCCCACGCTATGAAGTCAGTCGTACCTTTGAGACTCCTGCCCCGTACTGGGTTGACTGGTGGAGACGTGTCCTCACGTCCTGTGGGGCGTCACTGGCGTGTGAGCAATAACGGGACTTTCCTCAGTGGCTGCTCCTCACCGCTTTCACTGAAGGATGTAGGCACTGGCAGGAAGGGCGAAAAGGGGCGAGTCTGGCTTCTTCAGGCTCGGCGTGGTCTGTGAAAGAGCCGTCGGCCGTAGCGTAGGCCGTGCTGTGACCGTTTCCTGGTCTCTCTCAGGTTTAGCTGTGGCTGCCAACGAGCGCAGCACCACAGAGCTGGCACCTGGGCTTCCCAAGGAGAGGACGGTCCGTGACCTCTGCATCCTACAGGAAAGATGGGGAGGGACTCTTGATCAGGGAGGGGAGCCATGGGACGAGGGGGAATGGTTTTAAACTGAAAGAGGGGAGATTGAGATGAGATCTCAGGAAGAAATTCTTTGCTGTGAGGGTGGTGAGACCCTGGAACAGGTTGCCCAGAGAAGCTGTGGCTGCCCCATCCCTGGAGGGGTTCAAGGCCAGGCTGGATGGGGCTTGGAGCAACCTGGTCTGGTGGGAGGTGTCCCTGCCCAGGGCAGGGGGTTGGAACTGGATGATCTTTAAGGTCCCTTCCAACTCTAACCATTCTATGATTCTGTGATCCATCCTGCCTGAGTTTGCCAAGGTTTGTGAATCAGATCTCTTTGACCAATGTTAAATTTGCTGTCAGAACTTGTTGACACTGTTCATGATAGTTAAAGAGCTCTTGGTCTTTTTAATGTTAAAGAGTTTGGGCCTGAAACCCTTTCTCTAACGTATCTCCTAGACAGTCATGAAAATCAGATTTGAGTTCAGTGGAAATTTTTAATACAAAAGGAATGAGTGAGAGATTCAGGGTTAAGCCTGAAGAAAAGAATTGAAATATAAATTGTCATCACAATGTTCACATCTTGAATTTTGATGCAATTGCCTTTACCTTCCTTCATTAACCTTTTGTGTCCAAATATGCCAGCTCAGTTTTAATGGCTGAAATATCAATTTAAATTCAAAAGTTCTTTTCCAAAGCAGGTCACAATTCAGAAATGTTCCTTACTTAGTTAAACTAAAATTCGTTTGACTTCACAAGACTGAAGCAGGTTTCTGTTCGTTAGTTCTTGTTCATTACGTGACCCAGAGAATTATGCATACTTGATTTTGCAAGAGCTTCCTGGGAGTCTCGACATTAGCTATTTCCCTTCTTCTTTCTTACCTCTGAAGCTGGTTCTTACCTCAGTAGAAGCAGCATCTTATCCCTTTTCAGTCTATCTTTTTCTCTTCCCACAGCGAGCAGGACTTTTTCCAGTTGAAGTTTCATCAGTCTTTGCCAGCACACCAGGATATTTCTTTTTGATGATCTTCAGTGTACCTTAGGACTGGAAAACGAAGGCCACGCCATTTACTTGTACAAATTTCTGTATCTCTGAAGGCAACAGAGTGACACACCAGTAATGGATTTGGGCAGCAGGGCTGTGCTTCAAAACTTTCCTAAACTTGTCACATTCACAAAAAAAAGCCACGATAAATAAGAAGCTGAAGTCTACAGCAAGACATTTATCAGTCTTCTGAGCTCTTGCAGAACACAGGTCTCTTAATTAGCTTTGAAAGTGGTAAGAACTAATTGGTATGGATTGCAAGGATAGGGAGAAAAACATGCAGGCAAAAACCCCCAAGCGTTCCTCATTGACTCCAGATTCAAATAGGTAAACAAAGGGAATGATGAGACTTTCTTATTGTTCTGTTGAGTAGAAGTATGGTGAGAGCATTCTTAGAAACGCTCAGGATTGCATCTCCATCTCAGCAGAATCTCCCTGCTGAGGCGGCCGATGGGACGCAGTGAAAACAGACGAAGGAGAATGCTGGCACGGAGGTGAAAGCTTCAGCAGAGGGCTTTGAAGCAGCACATTAAGATGAAGTTTCCTTGGTTTCCCAGAAAATCCGTGGGCATTTGCTGTTGCCGGGTCTCTGATGGACTATAGACCACCTTCCCATCTCAAATGTCCTGTCTCGGTTTTTACAACAGCCGATCTTCACTTTTTTTGGTTGTTGTTTTCATTTCCCTTCCTCTCTCAGGACAGAAGCAGCAACTTCTCTTTGCTTCTTTTCAGCCTTTCTCATGGCTCACTGCTTTGCGTGGTGTCCCCCCACCGTGGCATTCACCTCCCCTCTTCCTCCAGAGTTGCCGACTGAGCCTACGCTACAAAAACTGTAGATAGAAGTTTAATCGTTGGGTGGCAATTGTGTTCAAGTGACCGTGTATTTAGGGGTGAAAGGCAGCTAAGCCGTGGTAATCTGGACAAAAACCAAACCATCTCTTATGGGTTATGAGTAGCTGATGTTATTTCCCTCAGATTCCCTCAAATCACTTTTGAGAAAAAAAAATAAATAATAATTTTACTGTGTTTTGGTTGCAAGAGTTCCGTGTACCGAATTTATTATCACGAATATAGTTGTAATTATAGTGTTAGTTATCAGGGAGAGTGTATTTTCAAAGTTCCCTGCAGATGAATGAATCAAAAAGCATGTTTTTAGCAAGTCTCCAGCTAAAGGCAGTGAGGGAGGGTGTAGCAAATGCTAAAAACTAGAATATAAACCCAGATGACACTGTTCTGTCCTTGAACGTGTTGGCTTCATAAAGGTTTGTGGCCACTGTCAGCTTGGGACTGGAGCCCCAGGAATGGGGAGTACAGGAGTCTCCTAACTCGTTCAAATTAGAAAAATCGAACAGTAATTATCGGAAGCTTTTGCAGTTATAACATCAGGCTTCCTGGCATCATTAATGTAAAACGTATTTAAAGGCTACGTCAGCAAACTGGTTTTATATAAATGTTTCTTTGAAGAAGATCTTATCTCCAAAAATCAGGAAAAAATAAGATATTAAAAAGTGAGAATGTTTGTAAAATAATATTAGAGAATCCTTTTGAAATAAGCCTGTTAAAGCAAATATTGCTTCATCTATATTTGGGATTCCCTTGTAATTCTCTGTATATACCTGTGCATCTGCCCACCCCCAGAGGAGCCGGAGGCTTCTTTCCCAGCAGGACCGACCATTTGGCTGCAAATACCAGTAAAAATGTTCTAAAATAGTGGTGTACGGTCGGGCCCAGAGGGAGCTGTGATCACCTGAGTCACCTTAGCGTTAGCACTGAAAGGGCAGTGGGACTTTATATTTAAGGATAGGTCTTCATGTTTCCTGAAGATGAATCATGTTTCCTGAAACCCCTTGGAGTATCTCGCGGGTGACGGTGTTGCCGTGTATAATCCGTACCTGCTTCGTCAAAACGGGCTGTGGAATCGAGCTTTTGGTTCCTGTCCTGGCACCTTGGGTCGTAGGCAAGTTCACTGCTCGCCGGTCACATCGCCTTCTGTAAAACGATGTGTGGGATGACATCGTGCCCTGTCATCACTGAAAATACTGAAACCTGGCCTTTTGCGGAGGGGTGTTATCTCCCCGTGTGTTTGTACCCTGCCATGCTCCGTACGATGATCTCAGCAGCCGTGTTTGTCTCTTGCCCTCAGGGAGCATAAACGCCTGTAGAAATGGTTGACGAAGTCCTCATTATCTCACTTTCTATCTCTTCTGGGTACTTTTTTTTTTTTTCCTAATGTGAAGTTTGCATTTCCACCAATTACCAAGCTATTGCCTCAGCGTTCAGATTACCACAGATTTTTGGTGTGGGTTGACCTCGGTGGGCAGCTTCAGCCCCACACAGGTGTTTTGATGAAAAATCCAAAACGTAGCACCGTCCAGGCTGCCGTGAAGAAAATTAGCTCCATCCCAGCCAAAACCAGTACAGCTTTCTACACTTCGCTGGCACCTTTACAGTTGTGTGCCACTGGGCAGAAATCAGGAAACAGGAGAACTCTGTTTATACTTCTTACAAACTTGAATATAAGAAGTTCCATCTAAACATGAGGAGGAACTTCTTCACTTTGAGGGTGGCAGAGCCCTGGAAGAGGCTGCCCAGAGAGGTGGGGGAGTCTCCTTCTCTGGAGACATTCAAACCCACCTGGACATGTTCCTGTGGGACCTGCTGTGGGTGACCCTGCTCTGGCAGGGGGTTGGACTGGATGATCTCCAGAGGTCCCTTCCAACCCAATATCATTCTGTGGTTCTGTGATTCGTATGAATTTACCATCTTTGTGCTCTGAAGAAAACTTACACTTTCTTATCAGGTTATTTGCTGCAGAACTTCCACATTTATTCGAGGCAGCTGCTATTTTTTTGCAGTAAAGGTAATACAGATTAACAAGGAAAGAAGTCTCCTCCAAGCAAGGCAGTGGGTCAGTCAGGATTTTATTGATAATTTTAGTGGCATCTGTGATTTGCACACCACCAGGCAACCCGTTCACTGAGAGTCCTTTCCTGGCTCTCAGAAGCTTTCAGGTGTCCTACTACTCTGAAAATCACCTTGAAATCAACTGGCTTGTGTTATGTAGGTAAGGGCTTCAAGGTCTCCGAACCCTAATTTATACGTGACTAGCCAAGAGTAAGAAAACATGTTGGGAATGTGAAATGGAGGGAGAGATAAAACAGAGCAAGCCAATAGCAAGAATAGCTCTTGAGAGAGCTTCATGGAAAAATCAAAGCACCTGGATTTCATTGTGTTCTGGTTTATAAGGTTTTTTTAATCGACCAACTTCAGAGGGAAGGTGGGCAGTGACCCAGAGTAGATCTGTGACCTGGATGAAGGGACGGAATGTACCCTCAGCACGTTTGCTGATGATACAAAACTGGGAGGGGTGGCTGACACAGCAGAAGGCTGTGCCACCATACAGAGAGACCTGGACAGGCTGGAGAGCTGGTCAGAGAAGAACCTGATGAAGTTCAACAAGGGCAAGTGTAGGGTGCTGCACCTGGGGAGGAATAACCCCCTGCACCAGGACAGGTTGGGGGTGACCTGCTGGAAAGCAGCTCTGAGGAAAAAGACCTGGGAGTCCTGGTGGACAACAGGATGCCCATGAGCCAGCAGTGTGCCCTTGTGGCCAAGAAGGCCAATGGCATCCTGGGGTGCATCAAGAAGAGTGTGGCCAGCAGGTGGAGGGAGGTCATCCTCCCCCTCTGCTCTGCCCTGGGGAGGCCCCATCTGGAGCACTGGGTCCAGTTCTGGGCTCCCCAGTTCAAGAAGGACAGGGAACTGCTGGAGAGGGGACAGCAGAGGGCTACAAAAATGATGAGGGGACTGGAGCATCTCTCTGATGAGGAAAGGCTGAGGGACTCGGGTCTTTTTATTCAGGAGAAGAGAAGACTGAGGGGGGATCTGATCAACACCTATAAATACTGAAAGGGTGGGTGTCAGGAGGATGGGGCCAGTCTTTTCAGTGGTGCCCAGGGACAGGACAAGAGGGAACGGGCACAAACTGGAATGTAAGAAGTTCCATCTAAACATGAGGAGGAACTTCTTTGCTGTGAGGGTGGCAGAGCCCTGGCAGAGGCTTCCCAGAGAGGTGGTGGAGTCTCCTTCTCTGGAGACATTCAAACCCGCCTGGACACGTTCCTGTGGGACCTGCTCTGGGTGACCCTGCTGTGGCAGGGGGTTGGACTGGATGATCTCCAGAGGTCCCTTCCAACCCCATATCATTCCGTGATTCTGTGATCTACAGGAAGTGGTTTTATTAGTTCCATTTATTTCAGAGAAGTTCCTGTGGCCGATAGACCATCTAGTCCATATGACCTCAGAGGAAGTCCAAATACCGATAGTCATTCTGGAAGAAGATAACCGTAAGAATCATTCTCGTGTCAGTTGTATGAAAAAAGACATGAAAGTTTGGAAACCTGGCAGATGCTTTCACAGGGCGTACTGCAGGAGGTAACGTTTGCTGCGGGAAGAGTGGTTCTGAATTAATTTAAGAGCATGCAGAATTAGGAAAACAAATGCAAATCTGGCTCCATCTCCAACTCCATGGCTTCTGGCCAGAAATCTGTCTAACCTAGCTCTCTTCTGTCCTGGCCATCGTTACCTCTCTCCCTCTTAGGAGGAAGAAAGCCCTTTATTCAAGTGCTGCTGAAGTTTTGCTCTTCTTGACTCCAGAAACAGCCAGGTGCTGCTTTTTTGTTTCAATTTCTAAAGGGAAAGAAGGTAAATGGAGAATACCTGGCTAATGGCCTTGTGTGGGTCCCCAGGTGGGGTGTGGGTGTCACTTTGCTAACACTTTAGCTTTTCTCCTCGGTGTCTTGCAAATAACCCTTAAAATCCTCCCACACATTCCCCGCACCGGTCCATGGAAAAAAAAAAAAAAAAAAAAGTGAATTACTATTTTCATAACCAATTTTAGAATGTAAGGGGGTTTATGTGTGAGAAAGTTGCAAAGCCATCAGGATGTCTCAAAATGCTGCAGCCAGCACTAAGCACACCGGGCTGCCAAAGTGTTTCTGAGTAAATCCTAACGTGACTTGATAACTTCACTATGGACCCTGGCTTGGAAGACAGCCCGGACTTGGGAAGACTAGAAGTTTCAGCTGGCAAAAAGTGCGAAGGTGCGATGGTGCATTTGTAGCAGACTGGGGTTTAGCTTTAATTATACCAAGGGAACTCAGCTCTCAGGCAAAAGCCCTTAAAAAGAGAAGCAAGAGGAAAAGAGCTGGGCAGAGAAGAACCTGATGAGGTTCAACAAGAGCAAGTGTAGGGTCCTGCACCTGGGGAGGAAGAACCCCAGGCACCAATATAGGTTAGGGATGGATCTTCTGGAAAGCACTACTGAGGAGAGGGATCTGGGAGTCCTGGTGGGTAGCAAACTTTCCATGAGCCAACAATGTGCCCTTGTTGCCAAGAGGGCCAATGGGATCCTGGGCTGCGTAAGGAAGAATGTGGCCAGTAGGTCGAGGGAGGTCATTCTCCCCCTCCACTCCGCACTGGTGAGGCCACAACGGGAATACTGTGTCCAGTTCTGGGCTCCCCAATTCAAGAGAGACAGGGAACTGCTGGGGAGAGTCCAACGTAGGGCAACTAAGATGATTGAGGGATTGGAGCATCTTCCTTACGAGGAAAGGCTGAGAGAGCTGGGGCTCTTCAGCCTGGAGAAGAGAAGGCTGAGGGGAGACCTTATCTATGTTTACAAGTACCTAAAGGGTGGGTTGAAGGAGGATGGAGCCAGACTGTTTTCAGTGGTTCCCCGTGACAGGACGAGGGGCAACGGGCACAAGCTGGAACATGGGAAGTTCCATTTAAACATGAGGAGAAACTTCTTTCTGGTGTGGGTGCCAGAGCCCTGGAACAGGCTGCCCAGGGAGGTGGTGGAGTCCCCTTCTCTGGAGATCTTCAAGACCCGCCTGGATGCAGTCCTGAGTGATGTGCTCTGGGCAACCCTGCTTTGGCAGGGGAGTTGGGCTAGATGATCTCTGGAGGTCCCTTCCAACTCTGACAATCCCGTGATTCCATGAAAAGGTGAAGGAGAGAAGAGACGAGTTACAATTTATTTGTCTCGCTGTGACTAACGCCAAGCCTTTCAGAGATTTTTTTGGCTGTTGTCTCCTTCAGAACCGGGAGCACAGTGAAGCAGGGTAGTTTTCGGAAGTGAAATGGCTGTTGCTTGTTTGTATTAAAGAAAGGTGGTTCTTTCCCGTACTGCCCTGTGCCCAGGTTAGTGCACAAACCCAGTGTCTGTAGCAGCATCAGGCCTTTAAGCAAACTCCGGCAGCCGGTTTTGTACTCACAATTTCACGGTCACCCCGTTCCCTCTTCGTTAACGCGGCGTTGGGGGCTTTCACGCGCCGTTTGTAAAGAGAGAGCAGTTAATGCCTTGCTCTTCGCTCCAGCAACAACCTCCGTAATGAAACAGAGCGTGTTTCCATCCACGCTCCTGCTACCAAGTGATTTTAAACCTGAACTATTTTCTCTCTCCAGGCTAACCGAGTTCCTCTCTCCCTTTAGCGAGTTGTTCAGGACGGTACCCGAGACACAGGCTCCTCCGCAGACGCTCCCCGCCACGCTCATCCTTGTGTACTTTATCGGCAGAACGCAGACTCCCTCGCCTCCCTCCTTTTTTTTAGGGCATGTGATGAAAACTGGAGATCCCAGGGTTGGCGGTTTTTCATATTTACTGTGACTGTGAATTATAAAATTAATTTCAGCTCCTCTCCTTGAAACTACAGCATTTAGTTGAATAGTTGGGGTGAATGGATCAGAGGCAGACAAGCTATTTCTGCAAAAAGCACGTCAGGTATAACTGGCGTTATTTTGTAGTGCTTTGCAGCGTTTTCATGTCTGAATAATTAGTTTATTATTTTTTCATCATGTTTTTTTTATTCATTTTGGGGGGGAAGACTGTATTCAGTGTTTTAGGTCACTGTAGTTAAATTACTCTCTACTATGTCTATAAAATAATACATGTCTTAGTTACAGGAGAGAGGAATTGAGTGGGGTGGCAAGGGATTCTTCAGCCTCAGTGTGGTTTTTTAGAGAAAGCCGTGTCCCATCTCCTGATTTCAGCTTCCCCGTCAGACAAAGAGGTCTCACCCGTAAACCCCAGCCATCGGAAATATGGTTGCTCGCTTTGGGTGGGCTCCAAAGGAGCATTGTCCTTACAAATTCATACCTGGATTAAGGTGCAGCGGGTGGGAGGTGAACAGTGAGCACCTCACTGTGCTGAGTATCCTGGGTGCTGCTGCCGCCGCAGCGCCGTCAGCTCATTTTCTCTTAATTAGGACCAGACATCACATCCAGAGGTAGGATGGAGCTGGGTCTCCCTTGCTTGACTGAGCATAATCTACGGCCAAACTTTGCAGGTCTCCTGCGTCCCTGAGGCAGGAGCTCTGAGTTCAGAGGGTATCTAAAGAGCATGAAAAAAAGGACGTACAAGCTTCTTTGGCTCAGATGAGAAACTTGTTTTGCGTTTAGCAGATATTTTGTATATTCCCTTTGGGAACTCTATCAAGTAAGTGTTTTTCAGCCTTGTTTGTACCTCAAGTGTTTTTCTAGATGTCAAGCGTCTGCCCTACTCTAGTCAGGAGCATAAAATACTCTGGCAGTGACCTGTGACAACGCCTTTAGACTGCTCGTTTTTACCTATTTATGGTACAGTAATGGCCCATTTCTTAAGTCTAAACCCTAGGACTGTATTTCAATGAAGATTTAAGACCACGGTCCAGCTGCTGTTCAAACTCTGAGAGAGGAACACGCTGGACCAGCTGAAGATTTACTGCTGAACTGTCACTCTTTGAGCTACTGGGTGTCTTTACCCTTCCGAGCAGTAGCCACGGTGGAAACCTTGCCCACTGCTGTGAGGCAGACACGGCGATTAATGAACCCGAGGCGCGCTAATCAAACATATGTTTTCTTGACACAATGATTGTGTTATATATCACGTCCCAATGTACAGGCCTTTATCTTTCCTTAATGATCTAGCGAGGGGGCTTTTTAAAATGCGGGTGTTTTTCATGGACTCCTTAGATTTGTTCCACGGGGGGTGACCATTAAAAACATCTGACGGGCATGCAGTTAGCCAGCTCCCTGCTGAGATTAGTAAAATACTATATTTAGTAATAGCACTACATCAAGGAACTCCAGCGTTGCAGGAAACAGTTTGATTCAACGCTTTTTTTCTGATTTTTTGAAATTTTTTTTGTTATATGTCTTATTTTTTCATCTGGGACAATTTTTTTCATCTCAGTCATGTTTTTTTGTATCTGTGCTTCAACTTCTCATAAAAGACTTTGTTCATACAATGGGGGTTTTCCCCCAGTTTTATTTTTTTTTTTTGTTTTCACCGTACTCCTAAGCTACGTTCATCAGTAAAATATATGGAATTGTAAAGCAGGTAGTAAGAATGCAAAGTGGTATTTGGAATCTCTCTCATGCTGCTCCGTGTCTGAAGAGAATAATCTGTTATTTGTTAGGAGAGCCCTATGGATAACACAAGGATTCACGCTTTTAAGTACTAGACTACTGTACTGTGAAAGTTCCTAATACTGGCTTTGAGAAGATGGTTGAAATGAGCAAGTATATTTAATTTATTTTCCCGCCAGGAGTATTTCTTCACCGATAAATACGCATGAAACAGAGTTTGAGCTCAAAGAGGATTGTTTAATTTTTTTTTTTAGTAGATGACATGACTAACAGTAGATGGGCAACGGAAAGAAGAAGATAAAAGACCAATAGGGAAAAGACAGGCATTTCACTGGGAAACTAAAGAAAAATGTTTCATGAGACTCTTGTCCAAGTCAAAATGACTATTTTAACATCTGGTTTTTGAACGCATTCTGATTTGCTTGTTACTGTAACTCCAGAGGTATGTAAAATCTTGGAAATTATTCTGCGGATTCAGGACTAAACCGAGTGCTTTCCCTTTAAGGGGCAGATTTAAGGGAATACCATCCTTTGTTCTAACAAAATAGTCCGGGCTTGTCAATCCAGAAGATTTGTGCATTGCTGAACATAATGGCATTTTATTACCTAGTTTATTTCTGTCTAGCATTCTAAGACTCCTGCTGATGCTTTGACTCGGAGTAGTTTTTGGTTTGGAAACATGAACTCCAGTGTCACAGATGACTTCTTTCTTTTGGTAATTCGTATTTTTTTTTTTTAAGTTAATAAATGTTGAAGAAAGAAAGAGTTTGGGCAGACAGAAGTTGTGTTTCAAACTGTGAACATCTAAGCCAGCAGTGTGTGAAAATAGTAGCCTTTATTTTTCCTCCCTCAAGCTCTTGTTAATGCCCAGTTAGCTCGTTTCTAAGTAGTTTAGTGTGGTTAAGCTTAACTACTATGTGGTGATATAACAGGTTGCTCCTCTTCCTCGGTTGGGAATGAGTAAACCTTGGCCCTTGTTTGTGCAGGAGGATGGATGTTCAAATGCAGAAGTGCCCGCTGGACCAGCAGACTGTCCCCTGCTTAAACTTAGCACATTGTATTTACAGGATAATTAATGCAGATTAACTGTGGCCGTCACCTGAAACTGCATATTGATCCAATGTGTTAAAGGAGCTTATTGCAAGGCAAATCCTGTGATATTTTCACAGTTTCTATCAGAACACTTGCACGTAGGGAAGGGTGCTATAGTAAAGCTAGATTCAAGATACATCTTTATATAAATACAAAAGAAATGGGAGATTTCCTGCTTTTGGAGCAGCGTTATGACAGAATTAACCTCAAATGTAATTTCTTGTGCAGTTTTGTGCAGCGTAATTTAGTTTTTCCTTTATAAACTAAGATATAAGGTTGAGAATTTTGGCTATGCCATTCCACATTCAGTCGTAACATTGTGAACATTCATCTTGTATCTTCCTTTATGTGAAGCTATAAATGTTCCATCGAAATATTTGCGTCTCTTCAGTAATTTAAAATATTAAAAACAAGGGCCAAATTTCAACATAGTTGTCGAATGGTTTCGGACCTTCGCATGCATTTCTGTATGCGTATATGTACACATACGGTTGCGTCTGGGGACAATATCGAACGTGAGAACATACATGTGTGAGCAAATCCATGGCGTGTGCTCGTGGAAAAAATTTCCTTCTAGAATTTTATGTCATTATTTTGATGCCCGGGCTGCATTTTTGCGTTTCACAGCCGGGGGTTTTGTGCCCTGCCCACACGGCGCAGCGGGGCCCTGAGTTTGGGATTCCTCGGCGGGTTATACGTCATTTATCTCAGGTTCTCCACGTGTGTAGTTTCCCAGGGGAAAAGCGAGCGGTGCTCTCTGCTTTTTCCAATAAACGAGCAGGCTCATTTAGAGTTACGGCCGGGATCTCGTTGTTGTGGCCCTGCTTTGTGCTGGGCAGTCATACCTTGGAAGAGAATTACGGGTAAATCACTCATAACGGGCTGAGGCTGGAGTCCTGCCTCGGAGGTTTTCTGAGAAACTCAGAAACTTGCACAACCCCTGCTGCCCACACCTGTCTGCTGGCCCTTATTTTCTAAACAGATCCTACTGCTGTTCTAGAAAATCTCTGCTTATACGTTACCCAAATAAAACGTTCTGGATTTTAATATGAGTGAAATTTCATCGCCGTTTAATCCTTAAAACTCACTGAGCTGATTTGTGAGGGTCTCTTAATTACAAAAAAATGGAAGCCTGGAAATTAGGTCCTGGACACAGATAGTAATTACTTTCATAACTCTGTTATTTTTACCTCCATAATATATGGAAAGGGAAAATGCCCGATTGTGGTTAAGCCGGAGGTGTAAGTTGTGAGGTTGTAGTCCCAGCGCTGCCGTTCGCTCCTGCCAGTGCCCAGTGAATCTGGATTCATCATTTATCGTCTGTCCGCGAAGTGTCCTTGCCTCCCTCCCAGAGTTATTGCGGAGATGAGCTCTAGCGAAGCACTGCTGACTCGGAAGGCGCTGAGGAACTTAGAAAAGTATTATTGCCGTGGTGGATCTCAGTAACGGCCAGGTAATCACGGCTGGAGCACTTGGGCAGCCTTCAGGCACCGCTCCGTGGTCGCAGATACTCAGGTATTTGCCGTGCCTTCGTGTTCCTCTGCCTTAGATGATATGATATTATTAAACCGGTTTTATAGACATTCAGGTTCCTCCCGTACTTAGTCATGATAGCATGGGCATATAAACTCCAATATTTGCCACATACTGCTGGCCAAAAACCTAGAGGCATCTGCTGCTATTCGGACTGTGCCAGAACTATCTGGCTACCACCATTTCTTCCTGAGCGCCTATTTCGGACATTCTGCTCAAATAGGTAAATACCTAGCACTCTTGGTCGACAAAAAAAGCCTCCAAACTTTGGCTCATAGGTCCAGTTTGAAGAAGGAAGGAATAAAAGAGAGAGTTTAGGAAAGCAGCAGCTGGACTGATAAATAACAAACCGGGATTACCAGGGAATTGCACATACGCGTGCCAAATGTAGAAGAAATCGGAATGTTTCTGCTGACTGCACAACTCCGCAGACTGGAGAGATTTGATGAAAGGACAAAGTTTTATTCTGTTCCCCGTTCAAAGTCCAGTCTTTTGTTTTTTCTATCACTGTTCATATCATTAACCTAGAAAGTGATTCTTTTGGTTCAACTGAAGAGCTTCAACAGGGCAAGAGATAATTAGTGGACTGTTGTCTAAGAAATTACCAAGTAATGACCTTGATGCATTCAGATGAGGCCAAAAGTGCATCATGAAATTCCTTTGGGAAAGTTAAGCTTACAAAAAAATACCAAAATTCTGAATTTATTGCAATTTTAATGTGGGGGTCTAAAGGAAGTGTGGATCAGATCCGCTATTGCAGATAATAGTGTCACGTAATAGGAATCATAATTTCTCCTCTGGATATCTCCTTTCAGCTTTAAGTTTAACTTTGCTTTATTCCAGTTAGCAAAGTGTAACCTTAGTCATACTATTCTCATTAAAAATAAGCCTAGAAAGATGCTCTACAGTTCAGAAAGGGCCATTTTTCCATGTGTGCTCTAAGCCATGTACTTCTCTCGGTCGCCAGGTTTCGCCCCTTTTGCTACGTCATATTTGCAGCACAGAATCGTCCTCTTGAGCTTTTCTGCCCCGTTTCTCCCCGTCGCGTTCCCGCCACGCGTACTCAGCAGAACATCCAGATACCACGGTCGTGGAAGCTCGCTAAGTCCTTGCCGTAACAGTAGTCCCTGACGTTTAAAGAACTTCAGTTTACGTTTGCAAGCCAGATTTCATACCTTCGTACCTCTCTCGATTAGTCAAAGTTAAACCCTTGTGTATGCAAAGGGGCCTCTTGTGGTTTCTAAGTGAGTTGTATGGCTTTGCTGGCAGAGAGCCACGAGCAATTTAGTAGGCACAGATTGGGGGGGTCGACAGGAAGAGAGACGGGGATAATCCAGAAAGCTTTAAGAAAGGACGAGTGAAATCAATATTTCTGTGCACAGCACAAGAATCTCGTGTTCCGTGTCTCACTTTTGGCCACGGCCAAAGCTGTTTGGATGTGTTGCCAGTCAAGTAATTCTGAAATCAGCATCATCAAGTCATCATCAAGTCACCATCAGCAAGTTTGCCCATCAGCAAGTTTGCAGATGACACCAAGCTGTGTGGTGTTGTCGATACACCAGAGGGACGGGATGTCATTCAGAGGGACCTGGACAGGCTGGAGAGGTGGGCCCAGATGAACCTCATGAGGTTCAACAAAAGCAAGTGCAGGATTCTGCACGTGGGAAGAAACAATCCTCAGTATAAATACAGACTGGGGGATGAGGTATTAGAAAGCAGCCCTGAGGAAAGGGACTTGGGGGTGCTGATGGAGGAGAAGCTGGACATGAGCAGGCAATGTGCTCTCGCAGCCCAGAAGGCCAATCCCATCCTGGGCTGCATCAAAAGAAGTGTTGCCAGCAGATCCAGAGAGGTGATTCTGCCACTTTGCTCTGCTCTGGTGAGACCTCACCTGGAGCACTGTGTGCAGGTCTGGAGCCCTCAATATAGAAAGGACATGGACCTGATGGAGCGGGTCCAGAGGAGGGCCACCAAAATGATCAGGGGGCTGGAGCACCTCTCCTATGAGGACAGGCTGAGGGAGCTGGGGTTGTTCAGCTTGCAGAAAAGGAGGCTCCGGGGAGACCTCATAGCGGCCTTCCAGTACCTGCAGGGGGCTACAGGAAGGCTGGGGAGGGTCTGTTTACAAAGGCCGGCAGTGACAGGACGAGGGGCAATGGTTTTAAGCTGGAGAAGGGGAGATTCAGATTGGATATTAGGAAAAAGTTCTTTACCATGAGGGTGGTGGAACACTGGAACAGGTTGCCCAGGGAGGTGGTTGAGGCCCCTTCCCTAGAGATATTCAAGGTGAAGCTCGACGAGGCCCTGGGCAACCTGGTCCAGTTGGGGGTGTCCCTGCTGACTGCGGGGAGGTCGGACTAGATGACCTTTGGAGGTCCCTTCCGGCCTGGACCAATCTATGAATCTATGAATCTAAATGCGGCACCGACTTGGTTTTCCTCTCATGCGCCGGTTCTGCTTCGGCTGAAGCATTCCCAATTTGCACCTGTGGCAAAAGAAGAGTTAGGCACCGGGGATTTAATTGTACAATGAAGTATCGTATACATCGCTAAATCGTTTCCGCAGGAATAACTCTGATACGGTTCCTAGTTGTCTCCAGAAATAATAAAGTTTGATTTCGTAGCCTAAATGTCACAATGAGGCTTTATCATGTGGCTTTTGCCTGAGAGCGGCCCAGCTGTAAATAGATACTAACATAAAAGGTCTGTCTCCAGCAGAGCTGATCTCTCTTTCCATTTCTGACAGGGGTCACCCAGCCAATGTAAATTACCGCCATAAACCAAATTCCACCTCTCCCGTAGAACAAAGTGCTTGATCTGCCTGTCTAGAGGCCAGGAGCTACGCAGAGAACTGTAATATTTCAGCAATTCAGCATGAGTGGCAACCTGTTCTTAATAACGGGACGCTGGCAACATTTAATTTCAGTTTGTCTCAACATATTAAAATCCATCCTTTCTTTCGGGGGTTTAAGCACTACCTGAAGGAAACCTGAAGACAAAGAAAATAATTCAAGTAGAAGTTACTATCTTCCTCTGTATTTTAGGCCAGATTCGAGTTCAACGTGCACATCTTGAGTTACTCTTAGCGATGAGTTACTTGGAACGAGTTACTCTTAGCAAAGGACAGCCTAGACATCTCAAGAAGAATGTGAATTCTTCTCTGGTTTATCTGTCATTTTGATGTAATTACAAAAACTAAATCCAAAGATGCAGCGTTAGCCACGTCAAAAGAGTTAGTGGATTTTTTTGTAGAAATGGAATTACAATTGAAAAATCTAAACTATTGCTGCCAAGTTTTTGGAGGTGTAACGATTTACATGGATGTTTTATAACTAAGCTACAAAAAATGCTGTTAGAAATGACATCTAGGCTGGAAACTATGACTTGAAACTAGATTCTCGTAATCATACAGATACCACATCTCGAATTCGGTCTCAGAGGTCTCAGAAACTGATGAACACGGCACTTTAAAAACCCTCCAACAGGCAGCAGGAGGATCTGGCCCCAGTTCAGTGTGTGGCTACCTAGATTATTTGACAGGCTCCTTGTTTTATATGAAAGATGAATTCGATGTAAATGTTTGGAATTCTTCTTGCAGACGTGTTGAAAAGGGACGGTGTTTTAGCATGACTCCCTTGTACAAACCTGGTGTTTAGCAGATTACGTATGTTATTCTGTTATAGGTACACTACAGTGATAGACAAAATGGCAAAGAGTGTATGACCTGTTTGACACTGTCTCCCGTGCAGATGACTTTCCAAGGTATCGGAAGCTCCATTGAAGCCAGCCATGACCAGGTATAATACCTTAACCCCACGCTCTTGTGATTTTTATTAATATCTAGTAAGGCCAGAATGTCAGCATTAGTAAATTTTCAATTTTCACCACATCTTGTGCTTTCTGTATGGCATGTTCTTGTCCCCGGGATTTGCCTATCTTGCCACAGTAAAATTCTGGTTAGATCTAAAGAGCGACCCCAAGAGGAGGCAAAACTATGTTGCCTTTTACAGGTTTTTAAGACATATTAGGACAGTCTGAAGAGCTTGCTTTGGTTTTAAAGGCAGATGTAAGGTTTCTGCAAAGGTTTTGTTTCATTTTATGTGTGTATCGGGTCTTGTCTATCCTATTTTTACTAGAAGATTACAGGTAGCTGGAAAAGCAGAGATGAAGCCATCATCTCTAGCCGTCATCTGTCACAAGGAACTGGCATTTGAGAGGGGAAAGGGAATTTTAATCAGACCGTGTAAAACTCCCATTTTGTTTGGCTGTTCTTAAAAGGTTTAATTCAACCTTCTGGTACAGAGCCAGGAGTGAAAAATATCTCAATCCCTCATCACTCTGCTGTTTGAGATGGGAACCCGGGGGGGGACTTCCATTCCAGTCGTCTGGTCCTCCAACGCTCTTATGTATAAAAGCAAGACAAGACGTTGATACCCCAAAAGTTTTAAAAGCGAAAAGGAAACAAGCAGAAGATGACTTTAAACCGAACCTTGCACCTTTCAGGTGTTAAGTAGATTGGAAAAAGTACCATTTTTATTTTCCTTTGCAAGCCACCTTTAAATTGTGCTGTTTTCACATTTACCGGACATTTTATCAGTCTCTATGTGAGATTCTCTAAGGAAAAAGGAACAGTCACCTAAAGAATTATCAGAATTAGTTACTTTTGGGGAAGAGGTCCAGACGCTCTTAGCCGTGTTTTAGGTTGGCGGGTTTTTTTTGGTTGGAAGTTTCGAAGTTAGTTGTTAAGATAAACTAAGCCCACTAGTTATTTAGATGGTAACATGGGGATACTTCCTGCCCTTAAGTGTTTGGTGTTTTACAGTAACGCGGAGCCGTGGTAAGTCAGACCGTGCTTCGACAGACGTAATCCATTCGATTCCCATTTTATCCAGCCACTTGTTTATGCTCTTCTAAAGTCGCTCCGTTTTTCTTTCGGTAAAGATCGCCTTTTAAAATGTAGTTATAACTCAAATACAATATTTAGACATTTCGATGAATTTTAGGTGGTCCCTGTCAATTTGGTAACAGCTACATTCTGGGCTACCAGCCAGCTTGGCCTTTGTCTTAGCGTTTATTTAGGCTAGAGTATGATATGTAAACAGAAAAAAGACTTTGTAAGCAAAAAGCACATTTAAGCCATCTGAATAATTATATATTTAAGACATCCAAATGACAAAGTGTTATTGAGCCTGCAAAGTCAAGCACCTAGAAATTAGGAAATTCCAGATTATGTGCAGCGTTGGTTTGATCCCAAGTGTACCCATCGAGTGCTGCAAACAGGACATTCTTCTGGGAGGGGAAAAAAAATAATGCATAAAATCCCATAGATAAAGATTATATCGTAGCATGTGCACAAATGGGTGGAATTAAGTTTGCTCGGGCCATTATGAAGCTAGAATTTCCTAATCTTGCTTCACTTTGAAGATTAAAAAATGTTCGTCGTTGGTTTTAGTTACGTAATTTTCCACAGGGTTTTTAAAAAGGAAAGAAAAAACGTTTTGTCATTGCATGGCGGGGCGGTTGTTGAGCTACTGAGCCCACATCCCTTGTGCAAAGATTTCATCTGAGCTGAGAGCAAAAGCAAAGAATCACCTAAAAGCCGAGCGCCAACCAGTGGGTCGCAAAATACATCCGTGTACTCGCCAGGAGTCACAAAGCTCTGCTCGTCCCTTTCCCAAATATCAGAGGAATTCCACTTTCTGGGGAAGAGAGGTGCTACTGACGGCTTGTGTTTGAGAAGGGGGGTGGCAGGACTGGATCGAAGCATTATTTGCCATCACCTAAATAAACAGAGAAAAACAAATCATTAGCAGACAAACAGAGAGTGCATCAAGTATATGCCAGGCACTGGAATTAATAAATGACAAAATTAGAACTCTTAATGGACCAACTTAAAAAAAAAACACCCAACTTTTCTTTCTTGTTCTCGTGTTATCGGTATAATTTTGCTTGTTTTTCTACAATTTCCCTCGCAGCAGGTTTATTGGGTACTCGTTCTTGTAAAAACAGGAGACAGAGGTGCTGTGCCAGTGTTAAGCTGAATTATCTGCATTTTAAAGTTTCAAATGAAATAAGTGCAAGGTAGCTGTATGCTATAAAACTTAAACTCTAGAAACTCTTCTTAAACTTAGGTCATCTGTGATTTTTAAATCATCTCCTTTGTATTGTAAGATAATTAGGATGGGTTAGTCACCTGAAAGGCTGTGATTTCAGTGGAGACACGCTAATTTATGTCAGCTACGAGGCCTGACATTGTTTGACTTCAGGATCTGTCCCTTTCTGTACTTATGAAGATAATTTTTCTCACGATCATCCTAAAATACAAATTCTATAAATTCTAGGTGGTTTTAATGGAAAACTGTCTGAATGAGGGTCTGGAAGAGGTTCTATGTGGGAAAGTGGTAGAGTCTGTTGTGTGAGAGTAGGTAATAAAACAGCCGGGTACCAGGTTTGTGGCAGAAGCACAGCTGACCACCTACCTTGATCAAAAAAAAAGAAACAGAAATTAAAAAATGAAAAAGAGAAACGGGTTCCCAGTGGCATCTCCAGCACTCTGGTCTGCCCTTTAGGTTGGTCTTGGGTTTTGTTATATAGAGATATATATATAGTATATATTTGTATATATTTGTAATATAGATATAGATATATCTCTCTGTTTACATCCAGCGGGAGATTTGTTACCAGCAGGTACTACAATCCTACACAATTATATCATCTGGCTTTTCCAAATATGCCAAGACTTGACACAACCGTTTTTTCAAGTCACTTGCTCTTTTCCTCTAGTCCGAGGGGAGTTTTCGTTCTTTAGATCGGTTTAGCTTGTGATTTTAATGAGTTTAATTTTTTTTTTTTCCCCCACATACCTCATTTGAGCAATTTCAGATTAAAATAAACAGTTCACGCCGCTACACTAATTAGTGTGCATTTCAACTGTCTGATTGACAAGGCACCTCTCATTTGATCACGAAGGGGTATTGTGGAAGCAATTGCTGATCTTTCATTTCTCTTTTGGGAAACTGTAAAAAAGGGAAACATTCCTAAAGTACCGTGGCAGTCTAGCCTGCCACATGTTCTGTTGGGTTTTGCATTCACGTATGCCAGCCTTTTTAGTAGAAATGTAATGGTTTTTAGAATATCTTTTCTTGAATTATTTCTTTTTCAGTTTCCCAGTGTGTAACTACAACGATAAATTTCTCTTTCCTTAATGGCCACTATTCTTTGGATTTTTCAGTAGAATTTAACCGCAAGCAAGCAAGCATGAATTTAACCTTTTCGTTAAAATGGTCACAGCTTTCTAGTGGCTCTCAAGCAAATCTGAGTTTGTCCTTAACGGTAATGAATCCTGGTATTTTTTTACTTTGCTGTGGGACTGCTGTTCTCAGGGCTTATGATGGACTTTAGGCATATAGTGGGAAGCTGAGGAATTAATTGAATGTGGGTGATACAAAGAAACAGAAAGGAAGACCACGTGGTGGTCCTGTTTGTGTCGCTAACAAAATGCAAGGTATGAGGAGTGGGAGACAGTAAAGGGAAAAATTCAAAGACAGGAAGCAAAAATAAGTTGAACGGAGCAGAAAACTGAGAAAGTGCAGGGAAATGGGGCAGTGAATGTCCAAAGGAGTGTTATAAACCGAGGAAATTAGAGCTAAGTGGAAGAGGGTGCTCAAAACCCCCACCAAAATGAATAAAGACGTCTTCTCTACTGCTTAGTCTGATGGTCTCACAGGGTTCTGCCTGTTTGGCTTCTCGAAGCATCGCACACCAAATTGCTGGTAACTGATACAATTAAATACCTTTCAGCTTTAGCAAACTGGGCTATATGAAGAGCTCTTTGAATTCTTGAGCAAAGACGTACCAAGGACTTTTAGTCAGAAGATGTAATCATAGAACCATAGAATTGCCTGGGTTGGACGGGACCTATAGGATCATCGAGTCCAACCATCAACCCAACACTGCCAAAACCACCACTAACCCATGTCCCTAAGCGCCATGTCTACCCCTTTTTTAGACACCTCCAGGGATGGCGATTCCACCACTTCCCTGGGAAGCCTGTTCCACAGTTTGATAACCTTTTTGATGAAGAAATTTTTCCTAATATCCAGTCTAAACCTCCCCTGGCGTAACATGAGGCCATTTCCTCCAATTGCCTGTTACTTGGGAGAAGAGACCGACCCCACCTCTCTATGACCTCCTTTCAGGTAGTTGTTGCTCCAATACTGAGTCACCTTCAGGCTCAGCCCAAAAATGCCAAAACACAGCCCGTGGTTTCTAAACTCACCAGAGGCAGGTTTCTCTTACTGCACTAGAACCAGCCAGACCCAGTTTTGAACTTTACTTCTCCTAAATTTAGAGACTCAGCTCCGTTCCAGACTGTCTTTACAACGCGTATGTAGGAAACTGACCTTGTTAGGGTCTTAATTGTTCTCTGCGTGTAATTTATCTTATTTTTAAACCCTGTATGCGTGAGGTACAAGATTTGTGGGGAATACTTACAAATCATGATCCTATGATGTAATCCTATGGGAGCAAACTATTGAAGGAAGTGGAGATTCCTGTTTCCCCTAAAGACTTCTAGTCAATACCATAAGGTTGTTGGAGGTTGTTGGTTGCTTCACCCGACACAAATTATGGGGCTCGCTATGATGGTAGGTAGATTAAATTGGAGAGCCTGTGCCGTACAAGACGGCCTGTGACGCAGGTTCAATCTAAGAAGTGACATTTCTGCTACCTCTTGACCAAGCCAGTGCCAAACTCAGCTTCCATGTTTCACGTGTATTTTGGAAACTTGCGATATAACAGAAAAAACCCCACTCCTGTGGTTCTCATCGCTGTGAAGAAAACCCTGAAAAAAACCCCCACCTTGTGTGCATTGTTAAACCTTGCTGAACAACAGGCTAATTGAAAGTACGAAAATTTATTTTTTTAATAAAATTATTTTGAAGTCATTCCTGGTGGTGAGAAAGAACAGGTTGGGCCCACTGTGGGATTTTTGAAGGCTTGCTGTGAGTACTCTGCCTGTACAATGGAATTTTTAACTTGATGTTCATTGAGGGGTGACCAGTTCTCTACTTAGAATTCAAGAGACAGCTCAAAGACCGGTGCGTTTTCCTGAATGCTCGTTATTTTAATGCTTTTTAATGATTTTAGAGACGTCAACGTATGCTTGGGTTTTGGAGCTGGCAATGCTGCCCGTTTGTTTAGTGCTGACTTCTGCTGTTTCCTTCACCCAACAGTCCCAATGAAACGTGCTGTCGAAGTGATGATAGCGAATCTTTTATGCTCATATCTTGAGTCTTGATCCCATCCATTATATTTGTGTTGTATATTAGGTCAGGTTTTAGAACTCTCCTACACATTACAATGCATAAAATAGCATATTTCTATTTTCTAGGGCAGATAACAGTTGTCTAATCTACCACTATTACAACTTTCATTTTCAAGTATTAAAATAGCTGGAAAGAGAAGCAGGGGCAGAAGTTGTAGAAGTGGAAGAGCCTGCAAAGAGATGTTTCTGGGCAGGTTTAAGAGATTGTGGTGGTGCCCAGAGCACCTCCTGAGCAGCTCCTGATGTTACTTGAATACAGAAAAGGTGGAAATAGTTCTCTAGGGATGAAAGGCCTCGGAGATGGGTGACTGGCTCGAGGGAAGGTGCTTGGAGCATTGACACTTAAGGTTTAAGAAGAACTTTACCTTCTAACAGTAAATACATAGAATATACGAAGGTCCACATCTCTGTGTTTGTTATGATCTGAGAATTGCTTGTAGACCATGCTTGGAAAGCAGCATCTAGAGAGTTCCTGGCAGCCAGAGTCACTGGCTGACTTATCTGTAAGAAAAACAAAAGCCCAAAAAACTAATGGTGCAGTCAGTGAGTGCGCAGAGGATGATCATTTGTCCAATGATGTAACCAAAAAAGATGAATGGGATTGGGGTTTTTGTTATGATACCTTTCCATATCCAAAAAAAAAAGATTATTTATTGGACACTACATGACTTCCTACTTATAATTAATTTTGTTCTAAGGTGAAATTAGTATTTTCTAGATGTTCAGATATACTTCACAGTGGGTATTTGTGTCCTGGACACAGCCAAAAAATGAGAAACTCTTAGGATTTTCTTTAAAAAATACATGTATTCCTTTTCTTTGGCTGGTGTTATGTGCTTCTCATGTCAGCTCATTTCTACATGATTCACTGTAAATGCAGTTCTCATTTCTTTGGGGTGGCTTCTTCAATAAAATGAGAAAACTTTAGTTCAACTCAGCGAAAATCTTCTAGCAGCTTTCCCAAAGGTTGGCTATTCCCTTCAGCATCAGGACTCCTACCTGATCTTGTAGAAACATCTCACCCAACTACATCTCCTCTTGCCAGTGTGACCTGGCTGGTTGCCACCTTCTCCTTGAGGACTCCGTAAGACCCAGGGTGGGTCAGACATGGCCACAGCCGAGCACCCAGTGCTCCAAAAGAGACAGTTCCCACGGGATGGAAATATAAACTGCTTTTGATAGATAGCACCACGCTTCACTCTTCTCTCACTGTTTCGGGAAAGTTGCATCTCTTAGGTTCACGCCGCAGTCAGGAGGCATCCCATCAGGTTTTAGTTAGGCTTCACTAGGTTGTTGTCTGCTCTTGGGTACTTTTTCCTCCTCTGCTCCCCATGGTGGAAGCATCGGTACATTCTCTCCATATTCTCCATCTTCTGTTTCGCATTATCTCAGTCTGGATGTACGTGACAGAACATTTGCTTTTCCCTGGCAGCCTCTGAAGTTTTCCTCGATGAGCCCGAGATCAAACGTTTGTATTTGTTCAGGATGTGTAATCTTTCATTTTCAAAAAGTGAGTTACTAATTAACTGCCGAATGGGAACAGAATGTAAACCGAGGCAGGGCTCTCTCCCTGCCAGACCCTTCCAGTGCTCTCATTCAGGACTTTCCAAGCGGCTTCCCAGTGTGACTGCCTCTTGCTGAAGATGGAGAATAGGGTTTTTCAGTGCTCTGTGGATGCATGTCTGTTTACACAGTAATGTCAGCAGGGTCTGACACTCTGCTCTTGCAGTCTCTGTGTATCTCACATGTAAATGATGACAAACAAAGACCATGTATGTTTTCGGGACTGTTTCCTCCTCTGTTGAAAAAAAAAAAAAGGTGAAATATCCTGGTGACAACTATAGGTGAGGTTTCACAAGAGTGGTGAGGTTCACATAATCACAGAATGGCTGAGGTTGGGAGGGACCTCTGAATGTCACCTGCTCCAACCCCCCTGCTCAAGCAGGGCCACCTACAACAAGATGCCCAGGCCCATCTGCAGGCAGTTTCGAATATCTTCAAGGTGGGAGAATCTACCTTGGTTGTTCATTCCCATTGACTTCATCTCCAATGTCCTGGCTGCTTCCTAAACCACTGAGCTGGCAGAAACTACCTCAAGTGTGTAGCCAGCAGAGTGAGTTGAACTGGCCCACTGGGGCTTAGGTGAGTACCAGAGCTGAAACAATGAAGACATCAAGATGCCCGACCAAGAGAAGAGGGGAAGGAGCCATCCATTGAGCTGTTAGATCAGCATACCCACCTTGTAAAATGTCACCTGAAGATGATAAGGCAAAAATTAACAGTAGAATCATAGAATCACGGAATGGTTTGGGTTGGAAGGCACCTTAAAGATCATCCAGTTCCAACCCCCTGCCCTGGGCAGGGACACCTCCCACCAGACCAGGTTGCTCAAAGCCCCATCCAGCCTGGCCTTGAACCCCTCCAGGGATGGGGCAGCCACAGCTTCTCTGGGCAACCTGGGCCAGTGTCTCACCAGCCTCACAAGAAAGAATTTCTTCCTAAGATCTCATCTCAACTTCCCCTCTTTCAGTCTCAAACCCTTCCCCCTCGTCCTGTGGCTCCCCTCCCTGATCAAGAGTCCCTCCCCATCTCTCCTGGAGCCCCTTTAGGGACTGGAAGGGGCTCTAAGGTCTCCCCGGAGCCTTCTCTTCTCCAGGCTGAGGTACAGAAAAGTGATTTTCCTGTAGAAATGTTTGTCTTGTATAGTACCCTTAAACCTCTTTACTGTGCAGTAGCGTGATCTGGCATCAAGAAGAGAACAGGAACTCACACAGAAGGAGGGAGGAAGATCAGGATCATAGCAGCCCTGACCTAGAGAAGTTGAGCAGTTTTGGAACCGCACCCCGAGTAGCTGCTTGCATTAAAATACCTTAGAGCGGGCTTTCAGTGCAGCGTAGCATGTGGAAGTGAAAAGAAAGGCATTAACAACATGCAATGAGCCAACCTTCCATGGACCACAGGCCAGCTCTTCACCGTCCTTAGTTTGCAATCTGTTTCTGGTTTGGGTTGTTTTGCTGTTACTTCAGGCTCAGCTGGCCAAGGGTGAAGTATAAAAATCTTGCATTTTCTTGCTGCTGTGGCTGTTAGGGAAGGGAAAAAGCTTAAAAGGGAAAAGTATTGGAGAAGTATGGGAAAACTAAAAGTGTCAGTTGGTTTTCTGCCTTGTCACCCCGCAGCAGCAGTTTCATCCCACTTGCAGTATCAAGAAATTTAACAGCTTTTTCCCTGGCAGGAAAAAACAGAAGGAAGACAACAGAGGTAGGTTCTTCTCCTACTCAGCAGTTAAAAATGGATAGACAAACACCTACTAGACAAAAGCTGGTGACAGAGATGGAGACAAAACTGAAGTGGAAGGAGACCCCCCCCAGTAGCTTGTCTTAGAGTTGGGATCCACAAGGGTCTGGATTTTTCATTTTGACCCCCCTGATGGGCAGGATTTTCATTTTAATAGCTATGTTCATTTTAATTTCTAGGACTGGTAAAGCCTTTGAAACCTTATGAATTAAAACTAACACTCAGTCAAAATGCAGTTGCTTATTTTGTAGGCACCTCCATTTTAGACAACGAAAGGTATTAGCAAAACTTACGCTTGACTTCGCTGCCCACCCCGTTCTTGCCAGAGTTACTGCGGGGTGTTTTCCACACACTAATCAAAGTAATGCTAGGTCTGTTTGTTGATGTGTGTTTAATCACTTGTCATTCAATGAAGTTGCTTAACGCACTAATTACATAATTGCCGTTTCAAAATACATTTCCTTAACCATTCTACAAGACAAAATAATGATTTGCACATGTTGCATCTGAAGATCTGTGCTTTGGCCAAAACTGTGTTTGCCACCTAATTTTTCTGCTTCTCTTGAAATAATACCTCGTGGCTGGCGTTATGCATTCACCGAGTACAAATGAAGTTTCATGGCTTTTTGTTTGAATAATCATCATAAAACCCCTGAATTTGCATAGTGCGAGTAGAAACTAAATCTTACGTCCTACGCCCCTTCATTTCAGGGATTCGTTTCAAGAAGCCAGGATCTCATAATAAATGTTCCGACAATAGACTTAAAGGGGAATGAAGGAGGTTGGGTTGTATGAGTAGTTATGGGGGAATTACAGCCAAGCTTATGTACTGTGAAATGCAGTGGGGTAACAAAACTCAGCGCTCCTCTCTGTCGCCACTTTAGTTTCATCGAATCGGTGCATTTTTCCTCAGACTGTCTCTTCAGAGCTTAAACAGCTTTTCCTTCTTCTTTTTGAGATAGGCCTACCCAACATAACCAGCCCCGGTGGCGAGCTGGTCTGAGCACTTCTGTAACCTTGGTCTGTCTTCCAGCACCGCGTTCCCACATCAAACCCCTGTCATCTGTTGTGTCTACATCACTTGCGCGCCCATCTCTATGTAGTTTGGCCCATGTTTTTCATGCTGGAGCACTTTTCTCGGGCTGTTGTAGACAAACTCATGTCTATTCTGGGCAGAGGTGGGATGAATAGAGGAGCAAAGGAATAGTTTTGTCAAGTAATGGGGAGAATATAAAAGTAGTCACTCGTGCTCAGTGCGGATTGTGGCACGTTCCTGTCCAGTTTAAAGTTCAGTTCTAAAGTTCCTCCCTCAGCTACGCTCCCTGTAACACGGATCAGTACACTAAAGGTCTGGATCTCCGAGGAAGTTGTGGAGCAATGTTATATTAAGGATCACGAAGTTTAGACTCATGGTGCAACATCCTGCTTTCCTCCTTGGACATTTTTTTAAATACTCATCAAGAAAGATCTGAAGACTACCTGAGCTTGATTGCTAGTGGTTTACCTAGGAAAATAATTTCACTTTCCTTTTTTACGTGGTTGCCATTGATGCCCTGATGGAGTGTCAGATGTCTCCAGGGAAATGGCATCCGAGTCCCTCTCTTGTCTCCCAAGTTCATTTCACACACAGGTTTTTGTAGTCACACCAGGTTTCTCAGCTCAACGAGTCAGAACATCCTGCTATTTGAGACAGGAAGGAGTCACCAACCAACCTTCCCTTCAAAGCACCAAATATGCAACGTCCTCGCTTGAGGCAGGAGTTCCTGCATCCCCAGAAGCTCCGTATGTTGCGGAGCCTCCATTCTGTAGCCCTTGCAGACCATCTGTGTTCCGATGCTAATGCTTCATTCCAGCGAGATCCTTCACATATGCTAAATGTAAGACTGCTTCCAAGTAATTCTCTCTCTCAAGGATCCAGGACTTGAGATAATAAACACTAAAATGGAGGTATCAAGCAAAACCGAAAGAGTGAACCCTTAAGTTAAACTTTAAATTTTATACGTATTTCTTCATACTCATTCTTTCTCTTTCCCATCATTGGAGAGAGTGTGAGACCTAGTTTTCCACAGATCCTTACGGCTGTACAAATAATTGATTTTACAGTCCGAAATCTCCTCTCTCATCCTTCATCCCCTCAAAAAAACAGTTCAAATGGGTCCAAAATAAAGAAAAAAATGCTTCTGGCCAAAAAAAATAATTCATTTTGCACTTGGGGCGTTTGTAGTGAAACTAGGAAAATGGCTGAGACTCACAACACTGGTGGGAAAGATGATGAACTATTTTACCTACAAGCTTAGCAGTTCACGCGCTGACGCAAGATGCAGAAGACGTAAGTTTTATTCTGTGCCTGCCCCCACAGGAGCATGAATCCTCTGTAGGAGCCCCCCTCATGCTGCAGAGCAGCACAGTACTGGGTGGCCACGGGAGCAGAAAGTGATAAGAACCACAGCGTAGTCATCTTCTTCGACTCACTAAACAGTGCGCTCAGCATGAGCCGCCTAAGCAGAAGAGTTTGGGGGAAATCCTCGTGTTGTAATAGCCCTCAAGATGGCAGTTAGGGCACTGTTCTGAAAGGTGAAAAGGAGGATCCGGATCCTCCTGGGAGTCAAAGAGCCTTAAGATACGATTTTCCACAGTCCAGTGGAAAGATTCACCATCAAGTGAATCTTGCCCGTTGGTTTTCACTACAAATGGCCAAAGCTAAGCAAACTGCAACAGACAACCTCAAAGTTTCTAAAGTTTTTTACGGCTGAAATGGCAGAATACCTGTCCCAAGCCTAGGAGCAGATTTAGCCAACACAAACCTGCTTTTTCCGATGTATATATATATATTTTTCAGGAAGAATATGCTTCCCTTGCTCTACAGCCAAGCCCATCCCTGCCACCGGTACACATCCAGCTGGTGGCGGCATTGTTCAAACCTCCCAGCCCTGTGCTCCTCCCAGTGTGAGGTTGCCACATGGACCCCAAGCAGGGACTGCTCCAGGTCAGGCTACAAAAGCGATTTAAGGTGGTGAGAAACGTTCAGCTAGAGTCACCGTGTTCCCCAGCAGCACCCAGAAAGTTGTTGTCTTCCTCCCTTGTGTAATTCTTCTAAGTACAACCTGCAGACAAAGCGAGAGCTTCCTTTCCTCAGTGTTCAGCTCTTCAGCTGGCTATAAAAAAAGGTTTTATGTTTGCTTTAAGGTTTTTTAAAACTCGGTTAACGCGGCATGGAGTCATAAAGGACATCTTGGCATATGTTTAAGCCTCGGCTGTTGCTGAATGTCCTCTGCTGGTGGCTTGATACAGTAAGGCGAGTGCCGGAGGCTCGGTTCTCTGCACGCTGATAGCGGTGGGGCTCTGCGCCATCCCCGTCCCCGTCACGCCTCAGCTAGTGATGTAAAAAGCACACCTTTTGCTGATGCTGGCCACAAGGCTCATCCTGGTAACGAAAAGATTTTAGCTGGCTTATGAGATGATGGAGAGCTTGTTTGGCCACTGCTTCAAAACATCAGGCTTCTTCAGCAAAGTCACTCCCATTTCAGCCTACTCCCTAAATATTTCATACTTTGTTGTTTTGAATAATTGGGGTAATTTTTTTTTTTTTTCCTAGCACAGCGTGATGGATGAAATTATGAATCGAGGAGATTTCTGTGTTGTCATATTTGATTCAATGCCCCGTTGTCACTTCAGGCGAAGGGGGACGATAGTACGCTGCCAGTCGCGTAGGGGACAGCTGGGCGTAGACGAAGCTTTGTTCCCGTGCGTGGGGCGTCCCGGGGTGGCTCAGATAAAACCCCAGGACCTGCCCCTCCATTTTGGAGCATGCCAGAAAACAGGATCATTCTTTCAAATTACATTAAAAAAAAAAAGCAGGGACCGGTGTGTTGACCCCTTTTTTTGTCATCACGTATCCGTCCACGCCTGTGAGGAAAAAAAGAAAAAATATTGGAAAGGAATGTTTGCTATAATTTTCTAAGCTGCAAAATAGTTAAGCAAGAAGACATGGGTTTGAGAGGGAGTTAAGGAAATTGAAAGGAGGCATCGAATGTTGATTTGACCCAAAAATGCTTAAAGCCCCATTTGCCCTTACGAAACAAAACTGTTAGCACAGCAGAAGTCCGACCTGCTGGCAAATACACAATTCAGACATGTCAAACTGCTTCGAGAAAATTTGCAAAAATTTGAAAGTTTTTTGGCCCTCATTTAAATAAACTAGAGCTTGTGGAGTTTTTTGGAGCTCTCCTAATAAGTAACACTTAAACCCCTTTTGATCAAATACCCTTTTCTCAGGCAATTACGTGTTCTTAATTTAGAGGCCGGTTCAAAAGATCACTTGTTACCTTCATTTAGCAAAGGTTCAACTGCTGCAGTTTTTTGATCCTTTTAAAAAAGGCAAAGAGGGAGAGTTTACACAATAAAAGTTCTCTTTTTTTTTTTTTTTTTTTTTATTCTCAAATTAATTATTTTGGAATATCTCACGGATTACATCAGTTTCTTACTCGCATTCATGTTGCAAGATGGCGACTATTGTATATTGCTAGTGATGCATTAAATTAGTTGTTTACATTATAAAATCTAAACATATTAGAATCTTTTGTGTTTGTCTTCAAAGATTCCTATTCTAATAAAGCTTTCTGAAACAAGTAAGGTTGTCTTTTTTGTTTAGTTAATGCATCAGTGGAGAACCTAAAGATTTGAGGCCTGTAGCCATCCCTGTCTGGGTTTAGTAGAGTGTAAGGAAATTGAGTTTGGGACAATATATATTTTCATTTAAAAGGGAAAGTTATACTTTTAAACGAGTCAAGAAAAGGTAACACCCGAGACAAATGTAGATGGGAAAGAGCTGAACTTCATCTTCTTTTCTCAAAGTCTCTGTTTTGCTGCGACTTTTAAAAATGGGAGGAAAAGGAGTATGTACAGTGTACCGAAAAAGAAACATTTTGGCTGCATCCTTCCCATTTCTGATGGCTTTGTGTCTCTCTTCAGGGCAAAGTGTTTCTCAGGGTTAAGTGATACAACACCAACATTTAGAAAAGAGCAGTATTTGGGATTTTAAAGAAACTTTGCAATTCCGGCTCAGTTTTGCTCTTTTAAGAAATGTTTTACCAGAGACATAATGAAATGTGAAAAAAATCAAAGCAAGAGCTGACAGCTTTAATATGGCTGGAGCTGCTCTGGGAGAGTAACTTTCACTGCTGAGGGATGTTCCTGGATGCGTTTTTAGCAGCAAAGGAGCTTCTTGAAGAGTCAGCCGAGCAGCTTGGCAATGAGCGTCCACACTTTCCCCTCAACACGCTCCTTTTAAGTGCAATACGCCTTAGCTCTTCAGCTGGAAAAATGACCGCTTTAATACACTTTGTAGGTCATACGGCGTCTGCCTTACGAATCCCTGTTTTAATATGCTTAGACATACATCTTCGAGCAACCTGCTCTGGTGGAGGTGTCCCTGCCCAGGGCAGGGGGGTTGGAACTCGATGATCTTTAAGGTCCCTTCCAACTCTAACCATTCTGTGATTCTATGATCTTCCAACGTTGGCAACTCATGAGAAAAGAGTGGGATTTTATTTACCTGTGAAAAACTAAAATAACTTGCATTAAGCCAGTGACCAAATAGAATTGTCAGAGTTATACGTTCTATCAATGAATGTCACTGACAGGAAGAGTAGCAAGCTAAGTGTTAACTTCAGAAGCAGATTATTTTCTGTGTACACGTTATGCCTTTTAGGATAAACAGCCAAGAGCACTTCATATCTAAATAGCCTGTAGAACATACAGCAATATTAACAAGCGCTGAGTTATAGTAAGACTTGGGAAATGTGACAAAATAAGCAGTGGAATGAAGAGAGCAGTACTGAAACCAGTTGGAAAAACAGGAAGTATAGAATTTGATGAAATTATGAAATATCTTAAGGAACATCTTGTTTCTGATCATGACTAAACAGTGAGAAAAGCGATAAGGAGTAAACTGGCTATTTGCAGTAAACTTTCAACTTCAGACAAAAAAGCTAAGTGATTAAAAGGTACCGAAGACTGTTTTGATTAAATAAAAATTGTAGCATTTTGACGTAAAGTGAAAGATTTTAAAAAAAAAAAAAAAAAGAAGGAACATATTCTTATTTGCTTGAAAGACTTTTTTAATGAACAATAGCATGAGAAGGTATAAAACAGTTTGATGTAACAGCCCGCCGGAAGTTGTTCCAAAGGTTATCACTTGCTGAGATGTTTAGGCGAGATGCGTTCCATCAGCAGCCCAAGGACAGGGCGGTGTGTAACAGGGTTGTAGCGTTCATGGTATCCGAACAGTTTTTAGTAAAGTTACAAGTGAATAGTGAAGCTTCAAAAATAATATGGACTGTGATCCAAAGTCTAAACTGCAAATTAAAGCCTCGAGAGAAAAATTATAGGCTACATTTCAAATATACCCTCTAATTCTGGGCTCTGATTTGAGCTACCTTAAACTCCAGTATTCAGAAACAAAGAGCGCCCATGGCTTTTAAAGAGATGAAGGCTTGGTCTTTTGCAGGAGCTTTACTCGTTCGGCTTAAAACGATGTACCAGATGAGAAGCCCCACCACTAGTTCATTGAGAAATTCTGGCCAAATCACGTTTTTATTCTCATGTAGGTCTGCAGATGAGTTGTCCCGTTAGATTGCCTGTTAATTGGTCTGCGCGAATGTACAGACAGCCAGAAATGCAAGATCAACTGATGGGAATGGAGGTTGGTCTGAGGTGAAATACCAACCGTAGCTGCGTTTCCTGGGTTTAGTATCCCAGCTTTGTTTGGGCTGGGACCTTGTGTACGTGCATGAGAGTAAAACACGGCACCTCTGAACGCAGTCGTACTGAGAAATGATGACTCCTACAGTCAGTTTTTAATGTCCAAAATTAGTTACAGTTAGTTTTAATGTCCAAACGGCATGAAAGCTGGGGTTTCCAGCCAAATCACAAGTTGTATAGTAGAATGAATAATTTGTATCTTGAATTCCCCTTTGCTCTTTCTGTTTCCTTTTACATGCCATCATAGCTGGTACTTGTATGTCCATTGCCTCCTGCTGGCTAAAAGTGACAGAAAGGGAAAATGTTCATGGTTTTAGAAAAAGAGGTGGAGGGAAGTATAGAAAAGTAAAGGCTCATTGCTGAAATCACAGGAATTCACAACCCTCGTCCTGAGAACAGATGTGTGCTGGGTTGTATCTTAAAGACATCTCATAGGTCTCCTTTTGGGTGATGCCTCTTACTTCTTTCTTAGACCTCCCTTCTAAAACTTTGTTCCAGATCACAAATTATTTCACAATTGAGACAGCAGGAGCCCAGAGTATCAAAGACTGGTATTTTGACTGAAAAGGAGTGCAGTTTTGACAGCGATGGTCTTTATCAGAGGGAACAAGACTCCAGGGCGTACGTTATGTACTTCTGCATTCCCCATCACGTTCTCCATTTCAAGTAGAAATAGAAGCTAAGCACAGGGAGTTCCTGCCTAAGAATGGTATAACCAGGTGATGTGCTTTGGTTTCTATTATACGAAGAAGTCAGAAAAGTCCTTTCAGGTCTTGAAACGGACAGTGGGGGCAGTGCACTGGTGTGCACTTTGGTGCTGGAAACTTGCTAAAGACGATGTGAGACCCCACCTGGAGCACTGTGTCCAGCTTTGGAGTCCTCAACACAGGAACGACATGGACCTGTTGGAACGAGTCCAATGGAGGGGCCATGAAGATGCTCCGAGGGCTGGAGCCCCTCTGCTGTGAGGACAGGCTGAGAGAGTTGAGGGTGTTCAGGCTGGAGAAGAGAAGGCTCCGGGGAGACCTTATAGCAGCCTTCCAATATCTGAAGGGAGCCTACAGGAGAGCCGGAGAGGGGCTCTTTGTCAGGAGATGTAGTGACAGGACAAGGGGTAATGGTTTTAAATTGAAAGAGGGGAGATTTAGATTAGATATTAGGAAGAAATTCTTTCCTGTGAGGGCAGTGAGACACTGGAACAGGTTGCCCAGAGAAGCTGTGGCTGCCCCATCCCTGGAGGGGTTCAAGGCCAGGCTGGATGGGGCTTGGAGCAACCTGGTCTGGTGGGAGGTGTCCCTGCCCAGGGCAGGGGGCTGGAACTCGATGATCTTTAAGGTCCCTTCCAACTCTAACCATTCTATGATTCTATGATGTCTTGGAGGTTGCAGCTGACGTTTCTGTTGCGTTCCTTGTCTGGCAGAAGAAAGAAAAGGCTCAATATCACTTTTACCCTATTGTAGTCTGAGAGAAGTTGTGCGCCTTTCTTCCCCTCTGATCTTCCCCTGCCTTTTACAAGATCTTTTTGTGTTTGTCTGTTGCTTTTGAGACATCTCCCTGCAAATCTCTCTCCTTGTAGGTACTGCGGGTCCACTGTTAGGTGCCCACACCTTCTCTCATAAGCAGAATAACTTCAGCTTCTTTAGTCTTGAAATACAAGGAAGATTTTACATACTCACCTTATTCTTCTTAGTCTTTTTCAGAACCGTCTAATCTGTCAATATACCTTTTAAACTTTGGAGCTTAGAGCTAAGCATGGTCAAGTTCTAGAGTATCAATGCTATCTCTACTGGTAATAACTCTTTCCTGTTCCTTGATATCATTCTGTGCGTCTGAGGGTTTGCTGTTGTACCCTTTGCATTACCTTTCCTAGTGCAGTTTGTTCCATTTTTTTAATTTTGTCCTTTTTTTCTGGAATAAAAGAGCTGCATCTGAATGAGGTGGAACTTGCATCATTGCAGATTACCCATTGAAAGTTCCATTTTTACGATGATTACACGTCAACATTAGGGCTTTTCCCCAAAATAGCTGCTTTTTTATCAGTTCTTGCTCTTTGCTGGAAAGAAAGCAGAGAATGCAGCAAGAGTGCACTATCTCTGTTGAAAGTAGGTCTTTACATAGTGAAAACAAGATTCAATTTCCCCTAAATTTCATTATTTTGTGGGTTGCATTCCTTGAGCACTGGGAGTAAAGTTCAAAATGTTAATATGCTGGTATGATTAGGATGCTTTTGATGGATGTGGTCTGTGTGAGGCTGGGCTCCTGTTCAGAATCAATCAATCTGTGCCCGCCGAGTTTCGTAAGTAAATGTCATTAAAGGTTGCATTTGCAGAGAAGGTATTTATGGTCTTTAAATAATCATCTGGCCGATTTTCTGTGTAATATCCTTACAAGCAGTCAAAAATTACAGAGGAAATAAATGTTAAAAAATGCAAGTCTTCTACCTATACATGCGTAGGAAGCAGCGTACGTCTGAGCAGTCCTGTTGAAACCAATCAATCAATCAATCAATCAATCCAGTCTTATGTCAAAATACTTATACAATGGTGAATAAAATAAAATTAAGGTTATGAGTAGGAACAAAATTCTTCCAAATTACCTCAGAGCAAAAAAATATGCTGACGTGTGGTCTGGACAACATAGGAAGTAATGTATATATTTTACGTTCATTCTTACAGAAAATACAGAAACCTGTATGTCAAATTACAAAGCACTTATGCGAGTAGTTAAAATTAATTCAGAGGGATTAGTTGTACATAAAGTCACTCAGTTCCATAGCATTTTGGAGATCTGGCCTGGGCTCTATGCATCTATCAACATACTTCAAATAACTTGTCACTATGGTGTATCCAGTATAAATTAATAATCTGTGTATACATCGGATATACAATCAAATTATATTTCACGTTTGAAATATATTTAAAACATTTTCTTTTGATATAAATTTCTTCAGGACCATGTTTTTTTTCTGCTGAAACCTGAGCTGATCTCTTTAATTGTGTAGTGTTGTGTTTCAGTAATTCAAGTCACGGTGCAGGTGGTACATGCAGTTTACTGATGTTAGAGATAGTATTTAAACAACTCCATGCTCAGAGGTAGTATATCAAAAGTTTTTAAATCGAGGGTGACAGGAACTGGTGCTGCGCTTTCATGTTGTCCAACAACGTGGAAGAATTTTGACATACAGCTGGAATGATCAAACTGCGCCAGTTTTCCTGTCTGACTTCATTCGACATGAATTTCAAGTGTATTTGGGAATTATTAACTCGTATGCTACATTTGGAGAATTCATCTTCCTTAGGGAACTTTTTTTATAAAGTCTTGATACGAAGGGGCTTATGATCTCAAAACATTGCATAAAGGTGATACATTTTGGGGTAAATATCCTTTAATGTTTAATTTACGAGTCACGCAGAAGCTGTAGTTTCTACAGGAGCTGTTGCTATAAAAATGAAGCACGCTGATACTAACCTCCCACGGTATTTTACAATCATCCTTCTTCCACTGATACAGGAAGAGACTGGCCTGAAAATACAAAAGATTACTTCAGATCATCGGTATTTTGTGTACATACAATAGGTAAAATTGTTACAAAGGTAACAACAGGAAGCCCAGAGTAGTTTGGGGATGTAAAGCTGGTTCTAAATCACAGCATAAATGATACAATTTGTGCAAGCTCAGTAAGTGTCATAGACTATTTACTGGTTTCCTGCTTTTTGACAGAAAAGCCGAGAAAAATTTCTCGAAACCTTTTTGTTGGGTTCCTTAATAGTGATGTGGCTCAAAGAGCATGGCTGTAAGCGCAGGGATGAACGACTTTTTAATAGGGTAAAAACTGTATATGTAATGTAGAATTTTCTGTGAATACTTGTATTTCTTCAGGATTCTGGCAGATGTGTTCTACAGGACTTAATTTACTTTTGTAGTTACACGTATGTATGAGTAAGATAAAAGAAATGAGGATTTCAAACCTTAAAAAAGTTAATTTAATTACAAAACCACTGTAAAAACTCATGACTGAAAGTTAGTTATAAAAAAAGATATTTTTGAAAATGGCTTCCTGGGGCTTTAATGGAAACTTTTAATTTTTTTATTTAGCTAATAATGAAACACTTCCCTACATTTTTAGTTACAGTAAGACCTTTTATGTGGGTGATGCCCTTCTCTGTACCGAGTACCAAGCGATTCGCAAAGGGTACCTCAATATAACGGCGTTACATTGTAAGTATGGGCCAAAGCAGCGGAGGATGGTTTGGCGTTTGCCGTGCTTATCTGCAGCAATAACAAAGGATTAAACGCTGCCTCGCTCCCGTGTTACCGTTCTCATGCTTTCCCTGCCGGCCCTCGTAGGCGAGGGAGCCGTGTTTACGGGGAGTATAAAGTCCGGCAGAGGCTGCAGGAGGGAGCTGGGTGTTAAGGAATGGAGATACGCCTCACCGAAGCAAAACCCGTGTCCCGCGCGAGAGCGGATTCTGTCGAACAGAAGCCCACGGGGGGAAGGATTATGGCGTGTGATTGAGACACCTGTTGAGAAAATGGGCAACTATTGACAAGTCTGATTCATGACTGAGTGACTGCTCTGCGAGCCTTCACATGATCCCCACCGCGAGCCAGCCTCGACCGCCCGCTAAACGAGGGCTGTTTGAAGTTTCTTTTTAACATTTCCAAGACGTTAATTCAGCGGGACATCTCCACTGGGGTTCTCGATGTCACCAAATCAGCAGCTGTTGAAATCCATTCACTTCAGCATGAAATGTTTGCATAATTTTTTTTTTTTTTTTTTTCTTTTATTTGTGACAACAGCAAAGTAAATAAAAATCCTGCACTGCTCAACTCATATATGTGTGAGAACAGCTTCTGGTCGCAATTGTAGCTGCGGAGGCAAAATGTTTATTTGTAGAGAACAATGACAATCAGAGTAGTTTATTATGAGACACAAAAAATACTGATTTTAATAGACATTTCTGTGACATTTTTCCAGTGTAAACACTCGGTCAATTTTTGTGCCAGCTGTTGAACTTGTGTGAAAAGCATTTTGAAATGGAATTGTCTTTGTTTTTCACTTCCAAAAAAAATCTTAAAAGTCTAAAAGCAAATGTTTCCTATTTTTTCCAGTTAGTAAATGAAACGTTGTTTCTCGGGTAGGAAAACATTTCTATCTGACTCACATTTCCCTGAGAAAACAGCTTGTATCATGGAGTTAGTTTAGTTTGAAGGGGAAACAGAACAAGGCAAGACATGTAAACATATTACAAAGCTTACTTTGATATTTAAATGCTTTTTTTTTTTTTTTTCTTTGCCTGGCCATCTGAAAAAAGGTGTGGTGAATGTAGTCGATTGTAAATAGAAACTGTATTTTCAGTCATCTCCATTGTTAAAGCCGAGAACTGCTGACCACATATGAAGACTCCCGGTTTGAGCCGTCCCTCCTCTGTTTATTAAATCTGTTAAGACTTAAGTGTATTTTTACAAGTTCATTAATGTATTCCATTCTCTCTGATGTATTTTTTCCCACTATTATCAGATTTCATTATATGGGCGGAATTATCAGATCAACCCATTATACAGCCGAGCAGCGTTAAGTCTGATTGGAATTCGGGCTTCCCTCCGTTTACAGGGGGAATATTGTGTAAATCAGACTCTCGGGTTTCAGTGGGAGGCACAGGGCTGCACAGCATCCATTTGTCAAGTTGATTGCACCTCAGCGAGGCTGCATTAGCTTGTCTTTGAACAGAAGTGAAATCCTATGCGAAGCTCCCCTTTCTGTCATTTACGCTAACATCCATCCTCTTAAAGCCAGGCCTCCGAGAAAAAACAAAGTGATGGCACAATATAATCAGTCACTCAGGTTGTCTGTCATCTGTTTTCTTAAGGAAATGACTTTTAAGTTAGTGGAGCAGAAAATTGAAGAAAATTAGCAGAAGGTTGTTGTGGAAGCAGGAGGAATTTTTAAAAATTACAGCTGTCCGCGGGGAAGCTGGATGGCGTACAGCAAGTAGAAACGCGGTCCACTCTGTTTGTTTAGCTCACTGCTAATATAATGCCAGCCTGCCCAATGGGCAATAATTCACCTTTTAATGAAACTTTATTCATAAACTTCAATTGGGCTGTAAACACGCAATAAAAAGCTGGTATGCACGTTTTCGGCTTTTATACCGCTGACTGTGTTTTATGATGCTGAATACTCAAGCAATTTGCGCTCTTTTCCATGCGTCAGGAAAGCTGCCTACGCACGGCAGGAGTGGGAAGCTGGGAAGGCCACTGTAAGCAGCTCTGGGAGGAGGCTTGTAAGTTTTTTGAAAATCAGAAAACTGCATTTTTATTCTGATGCAAATGGCAGCAGTAAGTTACGTGACTCATTTTAAACTGCCGCACAAATTAAACTCATACGGTACCGTTGCAAAGGTTGATGGTGTAAATGAAGAGAAGATAAAGATGTACATTTTGCACAAGGTAGAAGGCACCACAGGTTAACATGCTTATTTTTCTCCCACCTTCCTAAACTTCTCTTTTATCCGCTCTGGAGTGAAGTTTTTAATTAGAGATACTTTGGTTTAACTTCAATCAGTAGGAGAATCAGTTTTGTCTTGCGTATCTTAAGGGAACATGTTTCAGTGTCATTTTTTTTTTTTAAGAAGGGCTGTGCATGGCTATTTTAAGTCAGAGCAAAATAGCACATTCCTAGTTTAAAATAAAACCCAAGTTCTTGCAACAAACTGGTGTGAATTTTGAGTTTATTTAGTTATTTTGGAATAGATATGCCTTCTAAGGTCTTTCCAGACATGCAGTAAGCGATGTGACTAGCATCTGTCAAATGTGCTTCTTTTCTCCCTTCTTTATTCTGCCCAAGGGAAAACTGGATGTGGTCTTTATTTATTTATATGATGCAGATATAGTTGTCTAAATCTTACTGCTCAGTAATCAAAATGTTATTGATCTTGGGTAGGAAACCTATTCTCTTCTATTCCTTTTTCCTTATATTCCTTTTCCCTCATTTTTTTTCTGGTAGAAATAGAGGTACAAAATCTCACAAAACTAGTGAGGTTATTAAATAGCTGCATCTTAACAAGCCTTGGAAACTTTCAATGGAATATGATATGACAATACAAAATTCTGATATTTAGCACAACGTACTAGCACATTGTCACTTGCAAAGAGAAAGGAAATGGAGACAAAAAAAGGTTACTATTTTAAATACTATCCAAAGCCTAGGTTTATAATTTTCAGGCACAACTGTAGCTTGCAGCTAGTTTAAATTTTCAGTCAGTAAGTATTAGATATTTTTTTCTGAAGAAGATTTAAATTGGCTTCACAATCTTGAAAACACTTCAATTGGAATAGCTTTACTCAATAGAGACTTTATATGCACTGAAGTCGGTCAGATACGTCAGGGTCTGCAGGATCAGAGCATAAGTAGACGTTTCTCCTCAAAAATAAATCTTAAAAGATATCAGAAGGAAAGTATTTTTAAACACAGTATGTAAATTTATATAATAAGTTACAGATTCTAGAACTATCAAGTACACTGTTCATGCAACTCATGTTTCATTAAGATATATATTACTCGAGGTTGTGATATGAAGATGATAATGGCTACATTTCACACTTCTTTTCCCTTTTATAACCTAATGTTAACATTTAGGAATTTGGGAACTTGAGAGCCCTTGTAGATCAATCTTGATTAGTTTATTTTTCTTTGTAAAGATTTTGATAGCCTGGTAATGCTTTTGTTTGAAAGAGTATTCTTTACTTCCTCTTGTGGGGGATGAAATATTGTTACACCCAGCTCTTCCTCTGAAATAGTGAAAAACAATTTAGGTAACTGAATCTTTGATGAGGAGACCTTAGATTGAAAAGTCTGGCATTTAATTGCCCTTTTACTCATAATTCTTCTACGTTTAACCTCAAAGGTGATTTAAAAAGTTACATCTTAATTGCATAGCCTCATTCAATCATTAGTACTTTGCCTTGAAGCAATTTATTACAACTTTATTTCCCTGAACCATCAATGAAGATGATGCTGAATTTTATATTAGCCAAATGTCCTTTGGAGATTAATGTGGTAATATAGATTTTATGCACGCTTTTTCCGCTTTCATATTTGTGTTACAGATTGGGGTTATAGGTATAGCACAACTGCTGAAGCAGTTTGGAGAATGTTGAGCGTGTTGCCTCCAGAGCCGGTGCCAGAGATTTACTTGAAAATGTGCATCTTGAAGAGGAAATAATAGCAGGGCATTCTCTGATGTGCTTCTCTCTAGCTATTTTTACAGCTCACTCACACGGGGTTTTCCCCTTTGAAGAGAATAGTTGGACTCCCGTTGTGAGGAAAGCGCTGTGATCAGATGGGCTAGGAGATGCTAATGTGGGCACAAGGGTGCTTTGCCACAGATGCCACCGTTAACATTGGGCAAGTCACTCTTTAAGTCGTACTCCTCTTCCGTGGCAGTCTTTTGGAGATTCCTACATTCTTAAAATTTTTGAGGGTTCCAGCTACTAAGGCTATGAAATACCATAAACCCCTTGTGTCGGTGCAGGATCAAAGTAGATTTCACCATGAGCGTGTTTCCTGTTATGTCTTCAGATTCATTTGCATAGATATTTAAATATGTCAGGTAGAAAGTGTTGAGGCCCTTTATGCTCATAATGGCATAATTTAACAATTCACCTTTTTTCCCTACAGTGATATAGAATTTGGATTGTTTCTATCCAAATTCTCAGATCAGAATTGGCAGCTACTGGTGTCTACTTTGGAAGGCTTGCACGGGGCTGGGGGAGATTTCAATGGATGAGGCTAGTTTGATGAATACTTCAAGCCAGGTGTGCTGACACCAATGCCAAAAGCACCATCCTACCTTCCCCCCCCTCTCAGCTTCTCACTCCTGACCCTCTGCCACCCCTTCCTTTGAGCTATTGCAGCTGTTTGTTCTGCGAGTGGTGAGGGAGATGAGGCTGGGGGAAGACAGGGCTGCTTCCTGCTTACCTGCTGGAGAGCAGCTCTGTGGAGAGAGACCTTGGAGTCCGGGTGGACAACAAGGTGCCCACGAGACAGCAATGTGCCCTGGTAGCCAAGAAGGCCAATGGTCTCCTGGGGCGCATTATAAAGAGCGTGGCCAATAGGTCAAGGGAGGTCATCCTCCCCATCTGCTCTGCCCTGGTGAGGCCACATCTGGAGTCCTGGGTACAGTCCTGGGCCCCCCAGTTCAAGAAGGACAGGGAACTGCAGAGGCTACGAAGATGATCAAGGGATGGAGCATCTCTCTGATGAGGAAAGGCTGAGAGACCTGAGGCTGTTGAGCCTGGAGAAGAGAAGACTGAGAGGGGACCTCATCAATTCTGAGCAATATCTAAAGGGCGGGTATCAAGAGGATGGGGTCAGGCTCTTCTCAGTGGTGGCCAGGGACAGGACAAGGGGCAACAGACACAAACTGGAACATGGGAAGTTCCATCTGAACATGAGGAAAAGCTTTCCTGTGAGGGTGGCAGAGCCCTGGAACAGGCTGCCCAGAGAGAGGTGGTGGAGTCTCCACCTCTGGAGACATTCAAACCCCACCTGGACGCATTCCTGTGCAACCTGCTGTGGGTGACCCTGCTCTGGCAGGGGGTTGGACTGGATGATCTCGAGATCCCTTCCAACCCCCACCGTTCTGTGATTTCTCCACTCACACCGCTGGCACAACCAACAGAAGTGTTGGTTTGGCTGCAGACTCTGGAGCCAACTGAGTGGGGTATGGAGGCAAACCAGAAGGGTGTCCACAGCATTCCAAAAATGCAAACATTTGGTATGTGTCTTTGGGTAGAAATACTGTGGAACTTGGTGAATGTTACATCCTTCCTGTAAGGAACAGGTAAGCTCGTGGTAGCAGCAGTTCAAACAACAGCAGCCTCCACCCTAATCTCAGGCACATTTCACCTCCTGGAACAAAAGCATATGTGGGGACACTCAAGTTTTTGAACTAGGTGGAAGATGGGTACGACTGAATATTAAATTAATCTCTATGGAAATTGGGTATATCCGAAGGAAAAAGACAAAAGGAAAAGAAAGAAAAGCAGATAAAGCAGGAGAAAAGGCATAACAAAAGATTCAAAGGAGGAAAAGAAAGTGAACAAAAGAATTAGATCAGCACTATGACAGTCCCACAAAGGTCTGAGTGCTGGTTGAAAAAGCTTCCAGAGGGATGGCAGAGATTTTTTATTGTTGTGTATCTCCTGCATTCAAGGAAACAAGAGTGAAGTTGGGGGCGGGTGACTTTGGAGGTGTTTTTTTAGTTAGATATGCCTAAATGATGCTTGACTTCATAATTTTCTCCTCCTAATAGAAACAGCCCTCAAGGCCTCAAACTTTGGCTAATCATTTAGGTCAAAAGGGTAATAATAATGTAGAAGACTATGAATTAGAAGTGCACCCTCGGGAAAGCTTGACCCAATGCAGAAGTAGAAAATAGCCATACAAAACTCTGTAATGGGATCCTCTGAAGCTGAATGGGAAAATGAGGGCTCATACAAATATGCTCACCATCTAATATGAAACATAACTCCAGAAGTATGTATATTTATTCCCTGTTACAAGAGTGAAACCACAGTGGAGTTACTGTAACACTGAGGCTGAACTAATCCCATCACAGGATCAGATCTTGGTAATAAATAGTTCCAGGTGCGATCCAAGGACTAGGAATGTTTAGATTTGTTTAAACTGAAAGGTGTGGAGTTTTTTCAATCTTTCCCCTGACAAGGGAGGGTGGTATGAGGTGTGTAACTCCCATCTTTCAAAAGGGAGACCTGCTTATTGTATAGCACTTTTCACTGCTGGATCTCAAATACCTTACGCAGAAAGTTGGTATCATTCTGCTTATGTGACGGATAGGGAAATGGGGTGCGAGGATGCTCAGCGTCCTGCTGAAAGTCAGCAAACCTGGTGACAAACTGGGTAGTATAAACCCTGCAACAGTGCTCTACTCTGCTGCTTTCCTTTATCATAGATCATAGAATCATGGAATGGTTTGGGTTGGAAGGGACCTTAAAGATCATGGATTTCCAACCCCCCTGCCCTGGGCAGGGACACCTCCCACCAGACCAGGTTGCTCAAAGCCCCATCCAGCCTGGCCTTGAACCCCTCCAGGGATGGGGCAGCCACAGCTTCTCTGGGCAACCTGTTCCAGGGTCTCACCACCCTCACAGCAAAGAATTTCTTCTGAGATCTCATCTAAATCTCCCCTCTTTATACCAGAGCATCCTTTCAGTTTCCTACTTTCTTTATCATGAATCTTTGGGTTTGTGATGGGACAAGGTTCAGATTGGACATCAGGAAAAATTTTTACACAGAAAGGGTTATTAAGCATTGGAATGGGCTGCCCAGGGAAGTGGCTGAGGCACCATCCCTGGACGTATTTAAAAGACGGATTGACATAGCGCTCAGTAACATGGTTTAGTGATGGCTTGTTGGTTTTTTTGTTTTGTTTGTTGTTTTTTTTTTTATCAGAGTTAGGTTGATGGTTGGACTAGATGATCTTAAAGGTCCCTTCCAACCTAGATGGTTCTATGATTCTATGAAGTTTGGAGAAAAGCTTCTCTTTTGAGTATGCCTATCTTCTGAGTGTCGTTGGAATGGAATGAGCACGCAATTAAAGATTGTGCCATACTGCACATACGTAAAGGAGCATACCAGGGTTGCGTAAGCGATCTCATAGGCAAAGTCTCTGTGTTTTTCAGTCTTCAGTGTTGAGGTTTTATGGACTAATCAAGCGCTTGAAGCTCTATGGAATAGGCTGTACTTGTATATTAGGTTGCTAGCCCCAGTTCTCTGTTCCTCCCCACAGGCTGTGGCTGTCTTGGCAGCAGATAGATGGCATGGCGACAGATAGACTTAGTACCTCAGACACATAATTTGCATAAATTTGTAACAGAAAAAGGAGCTGCCCAGAGCTGGGCAGCTGTCCTGGGCTCCGAGGACACACTAAGCATTTGCATCTGGTTCTGTACTGTAGTCCCCGTTCAGAATTTATACAATGGTAGCAGAGCGACAGGTAGGTGGTGACTTCCAGCCATAACCCAGAATTATTGCCC
Organism: Numenius arquata; assembly: GCF_964106895.1. Classification (NCBI taxonomy): domain Eukaryota; kingdom Metazoa; phylum Chordata; class Aves; order Charadriiformes; family Scolopacidae; genus Numenius; species Numenius arquata. Next base: position 2,960,642 of record NC_133579.1, read on the forward strand.
TGGTTTGGGGTGGAGCAGAGCCAACTTTCTATTCAGTGAGAGAGGCTCTTGCTTATCCTTGGTGCTGTGGCATCAAGGTCAGCTGGCTGGGCTGTGTACCCCATGGAGGGGTCACACCTGTGGGGAGGAGTGGACAGGTCAGATGGCCCAAACTGACCAATAGGGTGTTCCATCCCATCTGCCATGCTCAGTATAAAAGCTGAGGGATTGATGGGGTCAGGTTGGCTCCTCGTCAAGGGATCTTTTTCAGTGGCTCTCTTTCTTTGATGACTGATGCCCAAGGAAGACCCTGTGAGTTCATCTACATATCAGTGTGTTCTGGAATCCATTTGCCATTTGTCACTGAGACCAGTCTGGAACTTCCGTAGCGCCTGCCGGTGACATCTCCCTGGGAGCTTGATAAGGTTTTGTATGTATTTATATATATTGTTTCTATTTCAGTATTTCCTTTTTTATTTTATTATTAATATTTCATTAAAGTAGTTTAGCTTTTTCCTAAACTCATAGCTCTCTTATCTCTCTTCCTCTCCTTGGAGTGAGGGGTGGGGGAGAGGATCTGTCATCTTGTCATTGGCCAACCTGGCCCAAACCATGACGATTATCCATGTGTGTGTCCTACTGTGGCCTGGAGCGTTGGCCTTTTCTGCCTAATCCATGTGTCCAGAGAGGTGAGAACGGAAAGACAGAGCATGGTGAAAGAGAAGGAGCATGGGGAAGACTGCTCTACTGGCACTTAGGGGAAGAAAGCGAGTGGGTGCTGGAGAGCTGTGCGAAGAGAATAATCACCAGTAGGCACCAGCCAGAGAGCCTCGGAATATGCTTTCCTTTAGTCTGTGCTGCTGAACAGAGGCTTTGGGCCAGGGACAAAGTGTTCTGGGACACGTCCTCTGTAATGCTTCTAGATTTCTTGAATAATTCACAAAGCTTTTGGACCCCTTTTCCCCAAACACACACACAAAGCCAATTGTGCTGTAGAAAGAGTTTGGGAAACTCCGTAAGGAAAGCCGCTTACTTCTTCAGCCTTTATATAGGCATTCTAAAGCAGTTTTAATTATTCCCCATTTTCAGAGGATGACGAAGCTGACCACTTAGTTTTTGCAGAGTTCGTACGCTGTAGTGATTTACTTTTTATGTCTTTATTAGGGTTTTACTGCCTTATTTACATTGTAATAGCAGTAGGGATGTTTTGCATATAGTCTTATTGCCTTTGATTGGGAACAATAACAAGAAAACTGAGTGCTTCATGATTTAATTATTTGTGTTCTTTGCAAGAATAATTAAAGGATCATGCCAAAATCTTATCAGAGCATGAAAATTTAGCATGCCAAGAGTGAAACTATTTCAGTGGCATACCAATGGTTTATTTGCTGACCAGATTCAGTTTTAGAAACTCACCCTTCACTGTTTCACTACTGGTACTTAGAAGTGTAAAAAGTGTAGTTATCAAAAAGCATTCGTAGGAAGAGAGAATAGATTTTTCAAGTGACCTGTGATTGTAGATGCTTTGCTTTAAAAAAAAGTCATCAGAGAAACTGATTTTTTTCAAAACTAAGCTAATATTTCTGAAAAATCAAGCCATGGGCAGGTATTTGAAAGTCAACCAGCAACTGACACAGCTACTCTTGCTAATCCTTTTCTAAATCTTCGCCATGAAGTTTTTGGCCTCTAGTTACTCGTCTGGAACACCACTTTAATCTGTAAGTATTAGCTTGCTTCAGAAGTATTGCAGCTGAATAGGAAAAGCTGGTGATTAAACAATCTAAGACATTGAAAAATGCCTATAGTCCATATATGCCTTATGAAACAGATCTTTTATTTACCATTAGATCTTCTTAAACCACAAACATGTACCTGGTTATTTTTTCCTAAGCATTTTATCTATAAAATTAATTAATCCATTCCCAAACAATAGGCTTAACTGTCTCCAGTAAAACGCAGTTTTACATGGTGTATGTATCTTGACCTACAAAGTTAATCCACAGCTTTTCTTGAAGAATTTTTGTACACTTCGAAACACTGGTCCGTTGAAGGAGGGACTTAAAAGGATTTATCTGCACATGCTTGAAGGAACCATCATTTAATAAAGTAGTATTGAGATCTGCAGATCCTGTTTAACGTTTGAAATACATCAGTAGCGCTGAGTTGGGGTGTCTCAGCCACTAACTGGTCCCAGAAAGAGTACTGGCGGTATCCCACAAAGTGCTGACCTTCAGCGTTCTTAGTGCTTTGCAGAACTGATTTCTCAGTCCCAAGGCAATTGTCCATATCATGCAAGTGCTGCATGCTATTATAGTCAGGAGCCTCCGTTTGAGAGTAATCCAAGAAAGAATACCAGTATTTTGTTTCCAAGTTCTTTTTGTAAAATATTTGGCTCCAACGCAAAGCTAATTTTCATGAGGCTCTTTGAAAGTCTCTCTTTAGAAAAAGATGTAGTTTTTCTATGCGCATAGTTCATTTCTAAACCAAATCTAGCTAAAAATTGCCACATAAGCTGTTTTTTCAACAGAGGGACAATAGCCATATTTTTGTTTCCCCACAGAAGGACTACATTTGTTTTTAAAATATATATATTTGAGCAGTCACATAAAATAAGCAACATTAAGGTGCCGTATTGAATTCATTAAGATTTCTCTCTCTCATATGTAATCCCAAGTCTCTAGATCCTTATAATTTTATTGGTAGGGGGAGCCGGTGCATGGTTTGACATATCAGCTGGGCTGTGAAGATCTAAACATTGACACACGTCCAGGTCGCCCCTGATGATGCCATCTCCAGGGCGTCTTCAGCAGACAGGTTTGGCCTGTCCTCTTATCGCCCTTCCAAAGCAGGGAGATGGAATGTCCTTTGGTCCCTGGTCCCGCTCGGCCGTTCAGTGCTCAGCTTTCTTGCCGCTCTTTGTTCACCGGAGCGTAACCGCAGGCAAAGTGAGACAGCAGATTTGCCGGGCCCTAGAGAGCCCCGATTCCCATGGCTATTGCTGTCCCAAGGAACAGAGGGCTCAAAGAAAACTAAAGGTAAAGGACGGGTCACTGATTTGGTCGTCGTCGTCTTTGATATAAATAATTATTAGGAAGCAAAATCTAACTTTCGCCTCGTAACCAGAAATTAGTACCATTTCCGTTTGACGTAGTGACATCCTGCATTGTTAAAGAGAGCCCTCGGTGGCTACTAGAGATTAGCGGGGGGGAAAACATTTCACTTGCAGGTCACCTGCGTGAATCTGGGCCGGGGCAGGGCTGAGTGACAGCCGCTCAGATGTGATGTCTGTAGGAGGCCCCTGTGAAGGAAACTGCGAGTTTTGGTCCGGGTGGGCAGGTGTCAGCACTACAGACACACATACACCCCCCCGCCGCAATTAGGGGTCTGTGCTGGAGCGGGGGCTGCGTGGAAACCCGGCATCAGGGTGTGGGTGAGGACGTGGGTGGGACGTGGGGGGCTTCTGCTGCCCCTGAGGCGCTTGTACGGAGGAGCGGCATGAAATCCACCCCCCGGCAAGCTCTCGCCCGGGGTTGAGGTCGGGCAGGAGCCTGTCCCGACCCGCTTGGTGTGGTGTAGCCTTGGAGAAAGCAAATGCCAAAGGAAAGGATTTAATGCCCTTCGCTATTTCTGTCCCAGATTCCTTCCCGCATGTCACCAGGCCTTCCTCGTACCGCTTCAGCTCCTCCCTACGCTTTCCCATGCAGGCTTTCCCCCCCCCCCCAACCTTGTAAATGATGTGAAGCAAATACCTAATGTTATCTTCAGCGCTGATGCAAGAAAATGAGAGGAGGTATATTACAGTTCTGTTCAGTGCTCTTTCCAGAGAAAACTGCTGGTTAGGTCAATTTACTTGGCAGGGTACACTGCTTTAATCTTAACTCGAGTCCTGCCGTAGATGTACAGCAGCTGGATCTAATGTCTTCATGCATGGTTGCCAGCAAGCCAGTTAATTTCTGTTTGTTGAGAGGTAGGAATCAGGCAAATTTTTCTCTCTTGAATGAAAACATTGTGGGGCCGGTAACAGGTGAATAAGCAACACTGGGTAAGAAAACAACCTGGAATTACTGCCTAAACTTTGAAGGGCTGGATTCCACAACAGAGAAGTCACGGTTTCATCCCGTTTATAATGGCAGTAGGTTTAGCCCTGAATCTTAGAAGAATTAAAAAGAAAAACTGGCTTGACAGACCTTGTTTGTGAGAAAACATCACCAGTGAAGAAGCACTTCTTAGATTCGAGTCCACTTGCAGTGCTGTAAGCTGCTAACTGGGGTGGTCAGGGTGTTGCTAAACCTATACGCAGGCTACAAAAGCTGGACAAATTGCTCTCTCCGTCACACTGAGGTCTGCTCAGGCTCTCGATGACCCCTTGGGTTACATCCATCAAGCCTGTTGCTGTATGTCCCTAGAGGTAGCACTGGCGATGCAGGGTGTAACCCCTGGGTGGCTGGAGTTCCCACCATGTTCATAGGATCATAGAATGGTTTGGGTTGGAAGGGACCTTAAAGACCATCCAGTTCCAACCCCCTGCCCTGGGCAGGGACACCTCCCACCAGACCAGGTTGCTCCAAGCCCCATCCAGCCTGGCCTTGAACCCCTCCAGGGATGGGGCAGCCACAGCTTCTCTGGGCAACCTGGGCCAGTGCCTCACCAACTCTGAAGTCGTCAAAGACTAGGAATAAATTCACTGGATCATTTGACTTTAAACAGGTCTTTAGAGTTATAGCCAGTGAAAAAGCTAACTACTTAAAAGTAGGTGCTAGTAAAACCTCCGATGTTCTGATTAACCGTAAGATGCAAGAGCTGTGGGTCTGTACCTCACCCTATAATCAATTAGGGACCCCTCATATTAATAGTAGCTTAATTTCAAATACACCTTACTGTTATATTTTAAAATTACCTAAACCTGTTCATATATTTAGAAAATAAAAATTTAGATAAAATAGAGAACAAATCTTAATAGCAGAAAATGAAATCCAGGTCTTTCTTCTCCCAGATGACCACCTACAGAGTCAGGCAGCTCTCTTCTCTCTTGCTGGGAACCTGAAGCCGTTGCCTGCACAGTGTCACAGCCTCACTGGGAGGAGCAGAGCACACCCTCAGCTGAGGCTGTGATGTGGGAAAGGTGAGAGAGACAGAGAAATAATGAGGGGATAAGTTATCTTCCTTCCCTCTTCCCCCCCCAATTTACTCTAATTCTTTTTTTGTTATTGTTCCTGTGTCGATGTTCATGGAATCATCACAGAATGGTTTGGGTTGGAAGCGACCTTAAAGATCAAGTAGTTCCAAATCCCCTGCCATGGGCAGGGACACCTCCCACTGGGTCTAGGTATTCAGAGTAGAAGAGCTTGCTTCCAAGCACCATAATATTTTATTATAAGACTTCCCTCATCTGTACAACCTGGCTTTTCTCGTTTAGTGCACAGGCACTTAGAAGAAGTGGGAAATCTCAGGTTAAGAGGGATGCTGAGTCAGCCCTTCTTACCCTGCAGCTGGTACTACTGCCAAAGTCTCTGCCGTCAAACCACCGAGAGAAGTTGCATTTCAGAAACCTTTTACCAAAGAATCGATAAAAGGCTATAAAAAAATAACAACCTGCGCAGGATAGAGACGAAACAGAATTAATCCTCTATGTGTAATTTCTGTAGACTATTTCTCCACTCTTAGTTAAAAAGACAGCTAAGATGCAAACTTTAATCTGATGTTTCCTCTCAAACTTGGCTGCTTAAAGCACTTTCCTGCAAATTTCGGTGTTTACCTAAGCTCCAAGGTGAAAAGCCACCTTCCCCTCCCCTACACCTAGTGGAGCTAATGAGCCGTGCCGCTTATCTTCCCAAAACTCTCGCCTCAGCAGAAATTAATCCACTTTCTTTGCCCAGTTCTAACACATGGCACCAGGTTAAGGCAGGAGGATGAACCGTCCTACCTTTTTTTGCTCACCGGAGGATTGACTGACAGACAGGTAGTACTTCTTTGTGTTTCATTAGTCATTATGTCGTTTGACGCTAAAGGTAAACCAACTTAATTGCTAGCTGCTACCGAAAGAGGTGGTTCTCATCCCTGTCCTGCCATCTCGCTCCCAACCACGTGGTTGCCCTGGCTTCTTTGCATGGGGACTTGGTTCAGAGGGTCTACACCTCGAAAAAAATAAACCCTGTGAAAATACATAGATTTATGGCTCCACCTGGGTGGATCAGGTCCCCGGGTGACCAGGTGCCCATGGTGGTGGAAGACCAGGGGCAGGATCACGTTCCTGGGGTGGGAGGGGAGATATTGGACAGCTAATTTTAGCGATGACAGGGCGTTAGGTTGGCTTAGCCCTCTTGCCAAACTAACCTTGGTCCTCTGTTTCACCACATTTCATAAAAAGAGCGGTCGGGCATTGGAATAGGCTGCCCAGGGAGGTGGTTGAGTCGCCATCCCTGGATGTGTTTAAGAGCCGTTTAGATGTGGTGTTGGGGGATATGATATAGGGAAGAACTTTGTAGTGTAGGGTAGATGGTTGGACTCGATGATCCCAAGGGTCTCTTCCAACCTGGATGATTCTATGATTCTATGAGAATAGCATAATTCCACTATTCCACAATAAACCTGCGGCTCCTGTTGTGAGCCAGCCTGTATAACTGAATTAACTTTCCCAGTGAGTCACGTTTCTCATGTAGTTCATCGGGCATGGTCACACAGACCATCTGTTCATGGTGTCATGAACATGTACGCCTGGTGTGCCGCCCCCTGTCTCGGTGCAACGCTTGAGGCCTGTAGGATGAAAGAGATGAGAAAACTGACTCACCTTAAAAATAACTTCTTCTTTTTCCTGGCAAATGAATCGTAGGCAGGTGACTGATATGTCCTGATCGAGAGTTGTAGCAGCATAATTAATGGAGCAACACCAGGGCTGGGATGGTGGTGGGGAGCGGAGAGAAAAGCAGCAGAGAAGTGCTGCGTAAGCAGATAGCGGCACCAGAAGAAACATCTGTATAACCATTGCTGCAGTACGGGTTGAGCAAAGGCTTTCCTTTATCTAAAGTGTAAGGGACGTTTGCTTTTGGAGCAGAAGGTCTGAGTTTAACCATACTGCCAACGTGCCACCCTGTGAATCGGTGTGACAATCTCGGAAGATTAACGAGGTAATGCAATTTGCTGCTTCTTGTCAGTCAAAGTGGGAGCGACTCTGAGCCCTGAGTACAGGGTGAGATAAAGCAGCTGTCTGACCAAAACCGGCAGCCAGCTAGCCCTAGAAGAGGCTTCTAGGATTAGATAGTGTATTCGGGGCTGGGCATTCATGCAGGATGAATGGGGGAGGAAGGGGCTGGGGACACGAGGGACATTTCACAGGTGTCACATTTGGGAGCATCCTCACCGAAACTGCTAAGCTGGAGCAGACAGACTGGGCAGATGGTGGGACAAATCTGAACCTGCAAAATATTGTAATGGTATATGTATACCTTTGTTAGTGTCCGAAGGGGTTGGGAGGTGATTCTGCCCCTCTGCGCCGCTCTGGGGAGACCCCACCTGGAGCGCTGTGTCCAGCACAGGAGGGACATGGACCTGTTGGAACGGGTCCAGAGGAGGCCACGAAGATGCTCCAAGGGCTGGAGCCCCTCTGCTGTGAGGACAGGCTGAGAGAGTTGGGGGTGTTCAGCCTGGAGAAGAGAAGGCTCCAGGGAGACCTTAGAGCCCCTTCCAGTCCCTAAAGGGGCTCCAGGAGAGATGGGGAGGGACTCTTGATCAGGGAGGGGAGCCATAGGATGAGGGGGAATGGTTTTAAACTGAAAGAGTTATCTTAGTTTATCTTAGAAAAAAATTCTTTGCTGTGAGGGTGGTGAGACCCTGGCCCAGGTTGCCCCGAGAAGCTGTGGCTGCCCCATCCCTGGAGGGGTTCAAGGCCAGGCTGGACGGGGCTTGGAGCAACCTGGTCTGGTGGGAGGTGTCCCTGCCCAGGGCAGGGGGTTGGAACTGGATGATCTTTAAGGTTCCTTCCAACCTGAACCATTCTATGATTCTAAGGAGTTACCCTTACATCAGCACCTTCTGACTACAGCTCCATGCTTTCTCTGCTGGTATTTTCCAATAAATGCCATCGCATGAAGAGCTGCAGGGCCAGGGCACTCTCTGCTTCTCAGCAGCGGGGGTCACTGAAGCAGAAGGAGAACAGCAGGATCCATCCCTCAGCACGACAGCGATACTCTACAAACAGCTTTGAAACATTTGGATGTGTAATATTTTGTGGTTGCCTGTAAAGTTCTCTGATGTCTTTTGGAGCAATTAAAAATCCTGCCATATGCTCCGACCTCCTTTTTGTGGTGGCCGTGGGTTATGTGCAAATCTTTGGGTTGACTGCGAGAACCGTTGTGAGCACGTCAGGTGCTCGCGTGACTCGGGGCGCAACTTGAAATGTGCTCAGCATCCCACACCGGTGGCAGCCCATTAACCGGTGGATGAGGTTGTGTTACCTTCCTCGGGAGGAAACCGAGCACCGCTCTCTTAAAGTCAGTCCTGCCTTTCTTTCTACCCGAATTTGTAGGGGTGTTATGGTTTGAGAGAACCCATAACAATCTATTTATTTTTGTTAGACAATTATTCTATCACCCGATGACCCCTCCCCACCCGGAAAGGGGAATCGGGGAACACAAAGAAACACGAGGGTTGAAATATAAATTGATTTAATAGACTAAGACTAAATAATTAACAATAATACTAAAGAACCAGTATTAATCCCGATACTGATATAAGATATACGGGAATGATACTCGGCCAATTCTCTCAGCAGAAGCTGTGCACTCCCAGCAGGGACAGCAAATGGCGGACACTGGGAGCGCGATGGCTTCAGGAGGAAGGGAAGGCCTCAGGGCTCCGGCACCGGGGCAAGGAGTTGTCTGGACCCGCCGCCATCAAGGGAGAGAGAGAACTACAGAGCAAACTTTTCTAATTTATATTGAAAGTGACGTTCGTGGTATGAAATAATCCTGTTGGCCAGCCTGGGTCAAATGCCCAGGCCTTGCTCCTCCTTGTCCCTGCACCTGGCAAGGCTCAAAAACACTAAAACCTTGAATCCCACAGAGCCTGGCTGGCTATAAAGTAAATATTTTCACAAATTCAGACACTAGAGTCTTCTGAAAGTGCAATTTTCCCCAGCATTAGAAGAAAAGCTAGTCCTGTGTCTCTCAACCCAGGACAAGGGGTTGACAAACTTCTGAGTAATTCCCTCGAGTGGCTTTTCCCCGCGGCGTGTGAAGGAGGAGGTTTGTCACCCCGGGCGGTGACAGTCAGTCGGACCTGCAGGGCATGTCACCGGCACGTCAGGCTCTTCCGCAGAGGCTAAAAGCCGGTTGTGGCCGTGCTCCCCCTTAGCCGCCCTAATTTTCAGATGGAAACTCGGCTGTCACTTCCACTTAACTGCCTCGTTTCCCAACGCGCGACGATGGGCAGGTTTTGTTTTCCTGACCGTACCGTGCGTAAAGGCTTTATAACAAGACCCAAAATGCTGGTTGGTTTGTAAAGGGACGCTGGTATTTCCCACTCATCCTCTCTCTCGTGACCCTTCAAAGCAGTGACAGAGCTACCTATATACAGTTTTGTTGTTCTCCCTAATAAAAAAACCTATCCATTTCATACCAAGGGTAACCTTTTAGTCGGAACAGGATCATTTGAAGTACTTTTAGAGTATATCTACAGAGTATAGCTGCATAACGTGGCAAAAACCTTGAATATTTCTCGTGTGTAAATACGCTTTATTCCTAAAAGTTTACTTTATGTACTGTGACCCCAGATCTTTATTTTAGGACTTTGTTTTACTTCTACTGTTTCTGTTACTAAGTTTGAGGTGTACAGCTCCAATTCACAGCTCAGTCACCTTCTATCTAAAATAATATGTTTCACTTGTTTTCCCTGCAAAGTTCTGAATTTCTAATTATGAAAGGGAGCTGTTTATCGTTGTTTGAGGTGTCTGTTTGACAAGCAGTCATGCAGAAATAGTGCAATGTGTAGGCTCCCAGTATAAATAGAAGCAATCATGATCCCAACTGTGGATAAGTAATTAGAATAATAAGTAGAAATAAAGAAGCTTTGTCAGTTTGCATTCCTTTTTCTGAAGCAGCTACGGGCAAGTGTAGAAACTGATCCTTATCTTTAGTTTTTCCCCTAAAATAAGGATAAAATTGGATTTAAGAATAAGAGCTTACCATATGAATTTAGGTTTATGGAGGATGTACTCTAGACTGTCAAAAATAGGATGCCTAAGGCAGATTTGCTTCTAAAGGGAAGAATGCAATAAAGCTTAGGGTTATACTGAACTGCAATATATTATGAAATAGTTTGGTTCAGTAATTCCTGGATTGTTACATTCAGATTTTCAGCCACGATGGTTCTTTATTGATTAAAAAAAATCCTCTGGTAAATGCCCAAGGACTAGTGAAGTTAAGGGTCTAACTTTTCTCTCTGTCTGAACCTTTCAAAGCAAGGAGGAGATAATAATTTACTCTTATCGAAAACGGAATAGTGACCTGAAGCTATTACATGTATTTCAAAGAGATGATTGAGGATAGTGACAATGGAACTCACCTCAGCGAAGAGTGACTGTCACATCTATGTGATAGACCATACCTGACTGAGAAAGCTCTGAAAAGTTGGTCTCCTTTCAGATGTTTTTTACCCTCCAAACGAGGATCTAGAGGATGAGGTCAAAGAAGATTGCACATCATGTATGGTCTGTACAGTCTCCAGGGTGACTTAATCAGCCTCAATGCTGCTCTAAATTATAGCAGAACAAATTAGTCTTCTGATTCTTTATTGTATAATCTCGGAACATGACAGTCTTTTTGGCTTATTCTTTGCTACAGGTTTTTAAATGGTCCAGAACTAAAAAATAAGCAGATGAAACCCATTTTTTTCTGGGACTGTCAGTTCTTGTTTGTAGACTAGTCGTATAAATAACTCTAGGACATCTGACATCTTATTCATATAAAATGTGTTGGCAAAATTTGGCATGAGTTGGTTCCATTTCATCAACTTTCTTTTTGGTTCTCTTTTATTTTTTCTTTTCTGTGGGAGTATTTCTATTTTTTTAATCATTTTGGAATTTGGAAGTTTATTCATATCTTCTTAAGCGTATAATAGTTCAAGGAACACATAATCCCTTTTAGGCAGCAAATTTTACAACATGTGGTGGGTGCCTCTGAATCAGCATCAAATGTTGGCATCTCCACTTCCTCCTTCATCAGAAGTAGTGAAGTTTCATCAGAACTAGTGAGAAAAAATATTTCAAGAGAACGAAAAGAAGTGGGGCTTCTTTTCTGGGGTGGGGGAAAGGGAAGGGAAGAGAAGGAAAAAGGGAAAAGAAAAAGAAAACCAGGTTTTATATTAAATGGAAGAACACAAAGCCACATTTCAAAACCATCCTGTGTACTTCCTTCAATCTTAACAAGGAATTAAAAAATTTCACGTTGAGGATGGACACTGTTGATAAATAGTAATGAGAATTGAGTATGACTTGTCATAAGACAGAGCTCTTTTGCCTGAATATTTGTAATGTGATTTGTTGGGGTTTTTTTCATGTGTGGAGACCTTGGCTTCAGGATATCCTGTTTCTGGCAGGTCTAGAAAAGAGCAAAATTGAGTATAATGTAATTTTCAACCTGTACAGTCAGATTAGTAAGATGCCCTACCAACTACTTTCTCCAACTTTCTGATCCATCTGCTATAACTAGATCTTATTAATGCTTATAAGTATCTAAAGGGGTGGTTTGAGGGAGGATGAAGTGGGACTCTTTTCAGCGGTTCCCAGTGACAGGACGAGGGGCTACAGGCACAAGCTGGAACAGAGGAAGTTCCACTCAAATATGAGGAAAAACTTCGTTAGGGTGAGGGTGCCAGAGCCCTGGAACAGGCTGCCCAGGGAGGTTGTGGAGTCCCCTTCTCTGGAGATTTTCAAGACCCGCCTGGATGCAGCCCTGAGTGATGTGCTCTGGGCAATCCTGCTTTGGCAGGGGAGTTGGACTAGATGATCTCTGGAGGTCCCTTCCAACTCCGACAATTCTGTGATTCTGTGAACTACTGACAAAAAAAAAATTGAGCTCACTATATAGAAAAATGCTTCTGAGAAGTGCTTTTGAGCTCCTGGGAGTGGTAGACACTCTGGCTATCTCCCAGCCTCATGCAGGGACAAGAATCGGGTGCCCAGCAGCCCTCCTTCTCGCCTTCTCTCCCTGGGAGTAGCCACCTGGATGGGTGAAATATGCTGGCTCTGGCCCTGAAGAGCACTGGAAGTCTGTGGACCACGGCCGTTCTTCCCCCACCTGATGGTCATGTTGCAAATAATTCCGTTGTATCAAAATCTTCCTCCTCCAAACTTCAAATCCCATTGTTCCACTCGCTGAACTCTGCAAGAAATAATTCAAGGAAAGGCTTCAGGCGATGGAATGTAAAGCTGAAAAAGGTGCAAAGGTTTCTGCTCATAATGGGATCCCAGCATCACTTAAATTTATGGATTACCTGATGCTTTTTTCTTCTTAAATTGGATATTTATAAGGTAGAAAATCCACAGTGATTCAGCTTTCCGGAGCTTAGTGGGAAGAGCCTATTATCCTACAGGCAGGTATAACCCTCATCTCTCTTGCCAGCCTCCCTGGTTGGAGTAACAGCCTGAGAACAGGTCACTTTATATAAAATAATAACTCTGGGGGATTCATGGCTTTGCTCTTCCCAGACTATGAGACCAGACACTAAAGTCTGACCAAAGCAATGGGGCCTTTAGAAAACCTTTCCAGAGGAAGGGCTGGATGTCTAAGCTGTTTTCCTATCCCAACTCAGAAAGTGATTTTTCTGGGATCATATATCAACAAATAAACTTTTAGCTAAGCTATGGGAACAAAACCAAGTGGTTTTGGCCAGTAATAACATCACAGATGAGTGAGGAAGATGCAGAAACCTGAATTTTCAGATCTTAACTTTGTCTTGTATTTCTAATACTCTATTTGAAATTAATAGATGACATTCTATCTTATTTTTATTTTAGCTTTATTTCGCAATTAGATTTTTCATCAAAGCCACAACATTTCTCAATGTTGAAATCAATAATATCTGATAACTTAATTCCATTTCTGGATGCAACAGACCTAGATTCCTTTCTACGCTAAATGGAAACAGAATGCAGGGTATTTAATATCCTGTCATTGAGAGAGCGCAGGCTGCTACTGTACAGTGAGTAGTATGTAAGTACGTGAGTTTTGAGAATTAAAATGAGCTAGTAAGCTAATAAAAGAGTAAGATGTAAGGATAGTCATTGTTTTTATATCTAAGTAAGACCACCCTAAATAATTTCAAGCAGTTTGAATGTTTTAAACAATCTTTTCTAGGGTAATCTGTGCAACTAACTCTTCATAGCATGAAGTTTAAGATTGCAGGGCAATAAAGGGAAATCGGTGTCGTATAAAAAACAACTTTTAAAAGAGCAGCACAAGTGCAGTGAAGCACAACTCATGTTTGAAGAAAACCTTTGTTTGCCTCGTGTGGACAGAGTCCTGTCATTTACTATACAGATATATTTTTATTTAATGGAAAGAAAAACAATACAGTTTAGAGGAGGTGAGCATTCATAGCTCTGTTGGTTAGAACAATCTATAGTCTCAGCAATAAAGCAGGGGGGGGAGTTTTTCCAAGGTAGCCATCACCTGGAGAGTAGCTGAGCATCGGTCTGCTGGTGGGAGGTGGTGAGTGCATGATGCCTTTGCATCACTTGGTTTTCTTTTCTTTTTTCTTCACTTATTAAACTGTCGTATCAACCCATGAGTTTTTCTCGCTTTTGCTGTTCCACTTCTCACCCCCATCCTGGGGAGAGGGTGAGCGAGCGGTCGGGTGGGGGCTTAGCAGCCAGCCAGAGCCAACCCACCGCAAGGAGGCAAGACCTCTTTGGACACTTTAAAAAATTCCATTTCAGCAGAAGACGGTATTCTGCCTTAGCGAGGTGTATTGCGCCGAAAGCTCCCAGTTTCCAGTTTGATAGTTTGCTGGCTGTATTCAGCTTTATTCTCACATTATAACAAAGTTGTGGGCTAGGTATCCCTTTTATTTTCTTTTCTCCTTTATTAGCTCTGTTGAGAATGCAGCAAACTAATGTACAGAGTTCAAGGCTTTGATCTCATATGTATTCCTTAAGCCTAGTCTGCCAAAGAAGTTTGAGAAGGCCATGGATTTTGAGCGTGCCGTGTACTGGGATCGAACAGGAGGGTCTGCGTACCTAATCTGCACAGAACTCAGATGCCTTGACCTGCGGTGTCTTCTTGACACATACGTAAATATGTCCATTTCAATCTTATCATTAGTTTGCACAAAACTGGAGAGTAGGGCAGAAAATATGACCTGACCTTTTGGGTTTTTTTTTTATATATATACAGCATTTCCTGAGCTATCCTGAGAAATCTGTTGCAGTACACAGCAGATTCCATTGCTCTTTCTCTACACTATACAGAAATAAACACTTCAAAATTTGGTTTTAATTTTCAGTCTTGGACTATATGCAGTGTGTTCATCAGTGGTCTGGGAGTAAGCATAAAACCACCTCTCAGTAGTGTTTGCTGATAGCCCAAAGACCAGCAGAGTGTTAAAAGGGGGTAAGTTGCAGAATACAATGTGGTAAGCCCAGCTGATTCAACAAAGTCCGTCCTGACACAGCTAACTGCACAATTATTCATCAAGGAACAAGGGATCAAAGCCATACTGACCGAACGGAGAATTTTAGCCTGAAAGTAAGTAACTGATCATGGCATCATATAAGATGGGCAACTGAGTAAGAATTCCCATTACAGCACTTGGCCACGAATGCCACGGGTAATGGTAAGTATGAGTTACAAGGTATATCCTTGGATATGGCATTGGTCAAGCTGATGCTGGAAGAATTCATCCAGTCCCGATGTCAGCATTTTCAAAGGGATATGGAAACACTGAGGTAAGTTCAGAAAATAGCCACAAAAAGAAGTATTTGCTGGAGGAAGTGAAGGGAATGCCTTCTGGTGAGAGACTTGAAAGCTCGTTTGGTGTAATGTCTAAAGAGAAAAAACTGGGAGCTGACTTGACTCTGTCAAAGTGCTTATGAAGAAAAAATTGTAGGTTCCCAAGGGACTCTTTAACCTAGCCAAGAAGGACGTGATAAGAACCAAGAGCAAAAATCTGAAGGTACGCAAATTCAGGTGACAAAGAGTGAGTTCTGAGCAGAAAAATGCTTACCCGTGGAACGAAGCTGCTCAATGTCTCTAACATTCTGTGGAGCAGGATGGGATTTCTCTGGTCAACACAGAAGGACAGCACTATCACAGTAGGACAGGATGGATAGGACAGGAGTAGAACAGGAGGATGGGCTGGACCAACTCGGATTCCCTTCTGGCTTTATGAACTGATGAATCTATGTGGTTTGTAACTATGGAACAGAAATGTCACCAACCTGTAACTTTCATCCCTGGCCCAAGTAACACAGACCAGGAAAATCAATGCACATTGTCAAAGAAGGAGAGGAGCTAAATTGGAGGAAGTGTCCTGGGGTGTGGTGACAACTTGCTTTCATAATGAGGTCTCATATGAAATCTGAGGAATTAATTCTGCTACCTGAGGGTGCTTCTTTTTGAAACCGATCATTTGCTCAGTTCTCTTTTTCACTTCTCTTTGGGATGGTTTTTTTTGGTAGTGAATTCATTGTTTTGCACTGTGTTTTAGGCCTGTCCCTCCATCTCCTGTAGGAGCAGTTTCTAGCTATGATGAGTTTCTCAAAATAGGAAAGGAAGCCTGGCATCCGGTCTCTGGTTAATGCAAGCACAACTCAGAACTGCAGTTTTGCCAACAGTTTAAATCAACACAACCAAGCTCATTACTTGGCTCGTTTGCTGCTGTTTTCTGAGGGGAAAGCAGGAGGGCAATTCTTCCCTGTAACTGAGTCTCTGTTCTTACCTCTCTTGTTCAGTGCTGGGATTGAAGAACAATGTGTGCCAAACACCGTGGGTCACTCCGGAGTTCTTAAACCGCCTTACAAGTTACTTTTACACTGCTACTACTTTTTCAGCATTAGGTAGTTTTTCCTTTTTTCAGTAAAAAAAAAAGAAGATTAATACTTTCCTGTGGGTACTGTGCCTTACCACAGCGTATGGTTCCTTCCACAATATTTTTCTGCTTGTAGAGTGAGCCTACTTCTTCCCATGTTTTATGACTGTATGAGAGCTTGAAAACTACAGGAAAAAAAAAGTTAAATACAAGCTCTCAAAAACTTTTGGTGACTTAACTTGGTCTCCGAAGCTGTGGGTTCAAAGCCCTTCTTGGATCTGGAACTGGCAGACAGTAACACTCAGTTTGAATATTCCCTGTTGGATGCATCATTCAAATGAAAACACAGCCACCGTCTGTTTTCATACCTCCTGGAGGATTTCTCCCTTTCTAAAGATCTCCTTGTTCTCTACAAAAAGATATATTATTTTCTACTGCAATCTCAAATAGATGGATTTAGGGTAGGGGGTTTCCCTGCATCGTAGGGGAATTTATTCTTAAGCCACAGAGCAGTGTAGTGGTTTTCAGTGGCCCCAGCACAGCCTTTTCTTTTCTTCCCCACTTAATAACCAATTAGCAAGGCTTAGCGTATCCAGATCAATCTTTCTCAAGCTGCTGTCTCTGTCTAGTTCTGTTAGTGCGGTGTACAGGGGACACCCCACTCTCCTCCCGTACATTCCTGCCCCCAGATTCTGCTTTTTCATTCCCTATACGCTAAAGAACCCCACAAGCTGATTTAAAGACATCCCAGGCCACCCTGCAGAAATGGGCGGAAGTTTTCACAACGTGGACAGGTTTGTTCCATGATTTACAAGTACTGTGCTGTAGTTGTAATACCCAAAGCTTCCTCATAAACTATATAGTCACTAAAACATCTTGCATACCTTTCAGACACCTACAACACCTCCAAGTTGGGCTAGTTTTATGGGTTTCTCTACAGTGAAAATACAGAGAGAAGCATTTCCAAAGGCTGATTCCTCCCACCTGTCTGTTAAAGCAGGATTATTTGTGCTCCAGAGGGACCTGTCTCCTCCTGCTCACAGTAGACGTTGAACTTTGACTACATCCTTGGCGAGTTCAGGGTTAAGTGAGAATGGATCCATCCATGAATCACTAGCCTGCCATTTCTTCTCCAATCGACAGTTTATTGGGGATTCTACTAAAATAAAAGATGCTATTGGTTATGAAGCAATTAGCCGTATAAATAGGGATAGTTCAAAGTTTTGCAGGAACATCACCTGTAGCGATGCACTCCAGCATTTGCAGGCATTGTGCAAAAAATGTCTATAGGAGAAAACACCTTTGCAGATGAGATACATCCAGACCTGAGTCAGTGGTACGTGGTACTAGGGTCTTGCAGGATCAATTTTAGGAGTGGAGTTCTTGTTCCGAGCAGTCCAGCTCCCGGGAGTTATTCCTCCCCAGAGAAAGTCAGAGTTTTGTTAGTGTGAGGCTGGGCACAGAAATATAACTATATTTAGCTCTAAGATAATATCTACTTCACTGGTTGAGGAGACAGTAACGAGAGAGGATGGCTTTAAACTAGAGAAAAAATTGTTTCAAAGTGGAGGGACAATTTAAATTCTTTAACCTCTGCTTGTATTCGCTACTTCTTGGCTTCTAGCGTATGAAAGCTTCTTGGCATGTGCCCTGCCTGGGGTCGAGTAGGACGTGGGAGAGATTGTGCTTGGATGTCTGGAGTACTACCACTTGGGGGGGAAAATGTGTAGCATTCCAACAGATATAATTAATGACAAGTGTTGTTGTCTTTCTCCTGTGCCATCCACCCACTGGCTGCCTGGTGCTGACCCCTTGCTGTCCTGCTGACCTCTCCAAAGTTTATTTTAAAAAGGCATCCTTGCTTTCCCAAACTTTTCAGCTGGGCTTCCCTTGGGCTTCTCCTTCAGTGCATGCCCAGGACCGTGCCTGTGTCCACTGCTCAGCGATCAGACACAAGTGTTTCCATTAGAGGGATGATTAATGGAACCCTCCTTGGGAATGGGAACGGGAGAAGTGGGTAATGCAAGGCCAGAAACATGTTAAAACCGAACAAAGGAACTTTGTTTCTTTGTTTCAAAAATAACTTATTTTTCAAGCGTGCGGCGGATTGCCCTGACTCGCTTGGGTCCTGCCCACATCAGTAGAACGCTCCGGTTGTTTCCGCGGTGGCGGGCTTGAAAGAATTTCGTGCTTTCACTTTGCAGCGCGCGACCACATCAAATAATTCCACCGGCTGCCTTGGCTTCTGGGTTGGCAGATTTAGTAGACGGAGGGCTTTAATGCCGTGCACTGCAGGTGCACGGGGGTCTCTACGCCGAAAGGCAGGGTAATAAAACAACGTACAGGACTGAGGAGGATAGAGGAATCCAAAGCGGCTATTTATGAGAGCGCAGCTGTCAAGTTACTCCTGCCTGGTAGCATTCTCCAAAGAGGAAAAACTGCATGACTAAGTCCCTCATTTGCATGATGAGGATCACAGATTGGTTTCTGTCTGATCTCAAGCCTCACCTCCGCCCTCAGCTTACCCCTTTTCTTTTTACGGGATGTTAGAGGCAAAAAAAACCCCTGTTTCTCCCATTTCCGTTAGACCCCGTGCTCTTTGGGTGCCCGGGGACAGCATCCGCCCCGTCAGCCAAGGGCACCTGCAGGTTGACACGGTGCGAGTGTAAAATGGGCCCAGTGACTGATTTTTCACTACTGAGGGGAACCGGTGAAAAACCATCAATGAGAGAGTAATAATTTTGGGAGGAGGCTGGGAGCTCCGTGCTACCGCTTCCCTGGGAAAGCGAAGGGCTGGTGTTTCTAGCGCATCCAGGTAGGACCTTCCACAATGTTTTAAAGAGGAAGAAGCTTTGCTGTTTTCCAGGAGAAACCGGTGCTTTTGTTGCTTGCTCGTGTAAGTCTATCAGTGCATTAAGAGCTTTGTAGAGACCGCAATAGAAAACGTAACCTTCCCACAAGCTCCTCTGCCTGCCAAACTTTGCTGTCCATCAGAAACAATCAGTTCCAAGTACTTGGTAAGTTGTTGTGCGACATGGTGCACGTCATGTTCTTTATTATAGAGTCCATTTTTCAAGGCTGGAGCTTGATCCCGTTGCCGAATCAGAAGAAGTGGGCAACAGGGGGACTCAGGCACGTGGCCGGAGCTGCCGTTTTCCCCTCCTACAAACCAGGTCTGAAACTCCTTTGCCACCTGTACAGCAACAAATAAATTTTAATTCCACATTTTATTCATGAAACCAAGCTCCTGCCCTCTCCCGTGGCCAAACCCCGTCGGGCGCGATGTGCTTGTGAAAGGCTGGTGCTGGCCGGGACCCCCACGTGCCCGCGGCCCCTCCCCTGCATAGCAAAGGCATTCTGCTTTGATGGCATCTGGGCCACTGCAGCTGTTATAAGGAGGGGTTTGCCCTTTTTAGAAATTATTAGCAAAGTAAGCATGCTGTTTGTTAAAATATGTAGTGTGCGTCGTGAACTTGTAACCACAATAGAAAAAGATACCGGCCTGCGATTTCTGGCAGTCGATTGAAGAGCCCTTCCTGCCCCTGCTCCAGCGAAGGCTGGGAATTACATTTGGATTGAACGTGCAACTTAAAAAAATACATAAGTTTTGTTGTTTTTTTTTTACTTTTGTCTTTTGCCTTTAGAATTCATAATAATTTATATTCAAATAAGAAATACTATAAATCAAACTTACATATTGAAAAACATATCAAAATATCGGGGAAAATTATTTAACTGTACCTCTTCGTACACAACCAGCTTTGATGAAATCACTGCACTAGATAAAACACAAGGGAGCTAAGACTTTTTTTTTTTTCCCTATTTTTCCTGAAAAGCACCGCTCACGTGTAAGTGCGTTGTTACTCAACATGCAACTGCTGGTAATGCTGATGCCAGTAGCACAGCTTTTGGCCAGGCACGGTATTGTAAATAGAACCAGAAAAGATCAAATGTTAGTAATACAGCAATATAAGAAACATATGTGACTATATGAGGGAACAGCCTTTGTGCAAGTGCTGCAGAAGATACTTTCTTAAGAATGATAATTTTTTTCCCTATCATCTTAATAATTAAACTGTTATTTCACAGTCTGTTAAGTGCAGTAGTGACTAGATTTCCCCCTCCCTGAATTGTTGAGTTTTTGTCACCTACCGTTCTTCATTTCTTTTGTTTATATAGAGGTATTTTTTTTTTTACTGCACTTGAATGATTGATATTCATTCAGGGTATTGTTAATTGTTGCACCCTTACTGGAGGAGACTAACAAGCTTTGTCAGTTCATTACTGCTGCTTTTGTTTTCTTTTGTATGATTAATACCCATTGTTGAGACCAAGTTACAGTTCAGTCAGTTGTGGCTTAAAGACAAGAATGAGATTAATGTTAGGGAAATATGAATTATTAACCAATTTGCAGAGGCGGTTGATTTTAATGAAGTAAGTTTCTTTACTAAGTACATGTATGAATGGTCAAATACCTCTACGGCACAGCCAGAAAGAAAGAAATGCCACTGCTTTTCACAGCATTTGTGAAAGGGAAAGCGATTGTATCATATCATTAACTTCTGATTTGAGTAAAATATTTTTCAGCCTTCTAGGATCTTAAATTTAGTGGAAACAGGCCAAAAAATGGATACCTCATAGACCCCATCTTCAGGGCAGCTGGGTTAGTCGAGTGCTTTAGAGTCCTTAATATTGTTGTGTGACTTGCATCTTGTGAAGCCTCACCTGAGAAATGCACAGTGGTTGACACTTTCAAGATGATGTCTATAGAGAGAGAATTGGCCCTACCCTTTCACATCTCTTCTAGACAGGCACGTGGTTTTCCAGAACCAGAATAATTTGCTTCTGGCTGCCAGGCAAGGAGAAAAAGCTCTAGTTGTGAGGTAGAAGTGTGGTCTGCAGAAACGCTGCGTTTTCCTGAAAGAACTGAGAGATTTGCAGCATTTGAATTTCTCTTTTTGTGTGTCATCCATAGGAGAAAGAGATATGCTGTTTGGCACATATATTTCTAAAAGTGAGGGTGAATATTCCCACATAACAAATAGTGAGGGCAAAATGGGTTTCCTAGTGGAGCAGGCTGAAATGCGATAGACACTGGGGTGCATTAGGAAGCCTTCTCACAGAATCACAGAATGGTGGGGGTTGGAAGGGACCTCTGGAGATCAGCTAGATCCAACCTCCCTGCCAGAGCAGGTCCCTCAGGAACGTGTCCAGGTGGGTTTGAATGTCTCCAGAGAAGGAGACTCCCCCACCTCTCTGGGCAGCCTCTTCCAGGGCTCTGCCACCCTCACAGGAAAGAAGTTCCTCCTCATTTTTAGATGGAACTTCATGTGTTCCAGTTTGTGCCCGTTGCCTCTTGTCCTGTCATTGGGCACCACTTTTATTTCTCTTGTGCTGTTGGTCCAGGGCTCATTTTTGTTTAGCTGGATGTGTGTTGCAATTTAGTTAGACACGCAAGAGAGCTACTATCGTCAGTATGGGAATTAACCTCATTTATGGGGGAGAATGGTTAGATAAACATTAAAGTATTCCTCACTGATGGCAGTTCCAGGGACTTTCTTTATTTTTTGTTAGAACCATTGTAGTACTATCATTTGCAGCCTGACATTGGTTTACATGGTGGTTTGGATGATCTTCTCCAGTTGTATAATCACAGGCCGGCATGCGGAGTCTGTGGGTGGTTTTAAGAGATTTTCTAGGCTTCTTTGTTTCAGGAGTTTGGTGTCCAAACATTATACGATTTGTTTATACTGATTTCATTGTGAAGGAAAGAATAAGTCTGATCTCCTCCTCTCTTTATTGTAACTCGATAGCATGACAGTTATCTCAAGCATGGTTTCGGTTAGGTCTTATTTGTCCTTGAAGAATATTGCTGTATAATATTCATGGCTATAAGTGTATATTTTCCCCGCTTCTGGTGGCAGCCTTAAAAAGCTAGTGTTTCCTTCATGCTATGATTGTATTGTTTATATGACAGCTAAAAGTATTAAATTCTTGGAGCTAACTGAGACGGCATAATGTTTTACTCTTCCTGGCATTTAGGTTACATTAGTATTTCTGCTTTTATTGTGATTGTGTTGATTTTAAGCAACTTAGTTTTATTGTATCACGGCAGAGTAAAACTGCTTGTAGCCTGATCCCAGAAACCTTCTCATAGGGTTTTCATACATGAGCAGGCTTATTGGAATAATTTGCATAAAGCGAGCTTGAGTAATGAAGGATTGTTATTATTTATCTTAATAAAATTCTGGGACTGTTTAGTATGAGGAAGAGAAGGCTGAGGGGAGACCTCATCACTCTCTACAACTACTTGAAAGGACACTGTAGAGAGGTTGGTGCTGGTCTCTTTGCACAGGTAATTAATGACAGAACAAGGGGGAATGGCTTCAAGCTCCAGCAGGGTAGGTTTAGACTGAACATTAGGAAAGAATTTTTCACAGAAAGAGTGGTCGGGCATTGGAACAGGCTGCCCAGGGAGGTGGTTGAGTCACCATCCCTGGATGTGTTTAAGAGCTGTTTAGATGTGGTGTTGGGGGATATGATATAGGGGAGAACTTTGTAGAGTAGGGTAGATGGTTGGACTCGATGATCCCAAGGGTCTCTTCCAACCTGGATGATTCTATGATTCTATGAAAATCATTTATTGAAATAAATCTTAATAAAATCTTTTATTAAGGTACAGCTGTATGTTAATTAACATGCCTCATATGGAAAAATATTAGACAAAATAACATCCTGAAGGGTTTTTTCCTTAGCTGTGGTTGGAGCAGATGCTAGGGGCTTCTGTGCTTTACACAGTAACATGGACCTACACAGGAGACGTGGACTCGGACTCTGTCCCTTCCACAAACTTAAGGTATTCATAATGACATGTCACAGGAAGCTGTCAAAATGCAAGTAGAGCTATTTATCTGCCTTCCCAGAGAACCAGAGCCACTGTATAGCAAAAATTTAAAATACTCAGAATTACACAGAGAAAGCAGGAGAAGGACTATTATTGCATCCTACCAGTTAAAGGAGCCACTGACAGAAATTCTCCAGGGAGCACGGGGTGATCATCAGGAGAGCTCGGTAACTGCTGTGATCATTGGACTATGGAGTCAGGCTCTTCCTTGTGCTCTTCTCTTTGACCCATGAATGTTGAGTTATTTTTTCTGCAACAGTTGAATCTTCCCTGTCACCGATCCTGGAGGTTTGATTGTCACCTCGGAGATGGGTTGTGTGGCTTCTTGGCTTAAAGCTAAGAAATCTAAAACCTGTATTTCTTATGCTCTGGACAAGTGTTCTCACATCTGTGCCATTGTCAAAAAGGGGAGTCTCACCTCCAACCATTTCTCTGGTGGTCATCAGCACCACGAGGATGATGAGAGGGCTGGAGAACCTCTCCTACGAAGGCAGGCTGAGAGAGTTGGGGTTGTTCAGCCTGGAGAAGAGAAGGCTCCAAGGAGACCTTATAGCCCCTTCCAGTACCTGAAGGGGTCCTACAAGAAAGCTGGGGAAGGACTGTTTGCAAGGACATGTAGCAATAGGACGAGGGGCAATGGTTCTAAACTAGAGCAGGGTAGGTTTAGATCACACATTAGGAAGAAGTTCTTTACAATGAGGGTGGTGAGACACTGGTACAGGTTGCCCAGAGAGGTGGTGGAGGCCCTATCCCTGAAGACATTCAAGGTCAGGCTTGATGAGACTCTGAGCAAGCTGATCTAGGTAAAGATGTCCCTGCTCACTGCAGGGGGGTTGGACTAGATGACCCAAAACGTTCTATGATTCTGTGATCTTCTCCATGAAAACAGTGAGCTGTGCTCAGGCCTGTCAAAGAGCTGGAAGAGCCAGCCGTCTTGAGGAGAGGATTATGTCTCTGTAGATACTGACTGACCAAGCTGCCAGGTCCTCCGCGTGTGGTCCTGGCTTTGCAGCTGAACTCCAGAGAGGAGCAGGAGTTCACCTCTGGGCTTGGAGTACCTCATTGCCTGCAGGTAGCTCCTTACTCAGCATGTAGCTTTCTTGGGTCGTTCTTCAGAGAAACCTGGCTCTCCTCTTAGCACCGAATAAAGAAACTGAGTACTTAACTTTAGACCTTTGATTTTATTCCAGGGATGTGCTATTTAAAACTTTGCTCTTACAGTGCCTAATTTGTAAGCACCTGAATTATTTATTGAATCTAACCCTGACAGGTTATTTTGTAACTAGCAAGATTTTAAATAAGCCCTTTTTGACAGCTGTGGTTAATGGATTTTAATAATAGGTGCTAGGATGAAATGATAAAATAGCCGTTAGCAGATCTTCCAGACTAAAAGCCAGCTGTTCAGTAAAATTGTTGGACATATATCTATATTTTTGACTGTAACTGTAAATGGAGGAAAACCAGGTCCATAGTTGCAGAGCTCAGTTAATCAGAGTCAAGGAGTGTCTAATCTGCATTGCTGAGCTGCCAGTTGGAGAGGTTCCTGAATTTAAGAAGTCAGAGCTCTTGAGGAAATCTGGTTCCTGCTTGTTAATGTCTCACTTTAAGCACTTTTTGAGCTACATAGTTCCTGAGGTATACCCTTCTTACCAGAGAAGCTGTAGGACAGTATTCATGGTGCCTGATCCGCACCAAATCATTAATACTCTTTATCTTTCTACCTGTATTGCAGTAGCAGCCAGAAGTAGAGTTAATGACTGTAGAGCAAATCCAGGTGCTTAAATCAATATAGAAATGGTAGTAGAAGCTGAATCTGAGGGTGGATTTGGCCTTTCCATTAAAAAGGGGAGCTGCAAGCAGTAGAAAATATAAAATAATCAAAAAAAAAAAATGTACGTCTGCCACTTCACAAAAGGAATAGGAAGGTATCTGGTGTAGATTTTAGGTGAAGACTAATCCTTCACCTCAAGATGCGTTTGCTAAAGAAACAGTTGAATTTCTGTGTAAAATAGCAGCACTGGACTAGGTAAGGGAAAAATATATGTTACTAGAGTTTTCTGCAATGTTGTCATTTAACGTGATCCACCGGAGTGATGGAAGATTAGTTTTTTGTTTCACCTTTAGGAAATACTCAAGTTCCCCCATAAGATTTTGAGGTAAAAGGAGAAGCAATGAAGTCATGATACTACTCCTGTGCTGCAAAAAGACAGGTTACAATATTTTACTGTTGAAAAAAAAAAAAAAAAAAAGAAAAAAGGATATAACCTTGAAAAGGGATTGAGGGGACAGAAATAGTATACTGCTATTTTTGTTGCTAAAAAAACAGGGTTTTTTCTTTCTTCCTTGCTGTATAATAAAGGCAAACTTTGGGGCACTTGAAAGGTGTTCTCACACCTGAGACAAAAAGCTGAGTCCAAGTGTAAGCTCAACCTCCCCTTCCCTGTACTCAAGGGCTAGACAAAGTACAGCTTGCATTTCGTCCACCAGACTCAGCAGCACCTTCCAGGTTTTCCAGGTATTGTCAGAATCCTCAGATCCACGTGGTAAGTTGGAATTTATAAATCTAATCTAAAATTTTTAAAAATCCATGGAAGAAGCCCTCTTTTAAAATATTAACCTTTTCAGTTGCTGCCTTCTGTCAGAATATGTGGCACTCGCCATGTACTAGCTCTCCCCAGAAAGTGGTTTTATTTTGCATTTCACCTCTAATTCCAGGCAGTGAGAGCTGGGATTGCTGGACGCTACGGGCGAGTAAGGAATGTATAGAAGCTTAACAGCAGGGGCAACAGACCCAGGTTAAAAATTCAGTGACCAGGAACAAATGTGCCCTTTATTTCATCTCCCAGCTAAAGTCCTAGATACAGTTTATTGGCTTTAAACTTTTCTCATTTTGCAGAAAAATTTAAGCGTAGTGTTTCTTCTTAATCACAGCCACTTTAAATGGGACATGTATGGCTCTATAAATTAAGCTAACACAGAAGTCTTCTTTGTTTAAAAGACCTGGAAATTGTTTGACAGTTAACTATTAAATGGTATCTAAAATACCTGGAATTTCCTCTGAAGAAGTGTATACCTCTGCTGAGAATGACAAAACCACGTTTACACCACAAGTGATGGAAACACACTCAAAGTCAGGAGCTAAGGATATGTCTGAAAAATACTGAACTAAAGTGGTACTTCAAGGTCCCACAGAAGGTTAGTAGCAGAGCCGCTGTCTTTTGAATGAAACAGATCTTTTTTTTATCCTACAAAAGACAGCAAGAGTTTCAGGTGCTTTCATTCAATTTGAAATGAACTAGAGACCTCCTGAATTTTTTTACACGCCGAAGAACGAGCAACTGTGAACGTGCCCCTGCAACCACAGCGTGGTGCTTGTCTGGGACATTTTGACCGGAGAGTCTATCCTGGACCTAGAAAATCTTTTCTCAAAATGGGCATATTCTCATAAAAAAAGGTTTGTTTGTTGATTTAGTGTATTTCTGAGGAAGAAATTTGCCCAGCTGTCCTCCCGACTCCTAGTTCAGTGTCCTATCCAGCTGGTCATGTGTGCCCCCTAGTAGATATGTATGAGTCCCCTCTTTGTGGGTTTAGCAAGATCTACAGCATCTTCATAATACTTCTGATGTACTTTTCTTCTCAAATTTTGGGTCTTGACATAAAAAGGCTGGAATGAAGGATATGGTGTTGTGCATACCCAAGTGAAGGCAGGGAGCCAACAAAATGCTGTTGTAATTACCAGTGAACATTCTTGTATCATAAAACTGCAAAGAAAAAGCTATAAATCAGAGCTGGCCTGGTGGTCCCTGGCAGCAAAGCGCAGGAGATTTGAGCTCATTCCCTGAGCTCGCCAAGAGTGGGATCCTCGCGGAGACAGCGGCTCATTCCAAGGGAAGGGCATTCCTCGTGTCTCCTGAGTGATGGCCATGAAGCACTGATTTCGGTGGGAGGCAGATCCAGCCTTCAGCCCTGCAGGAGCGATAGTCTGAAAAGTGCTGGCCATTGTGGAAAATAAAGCAAGTTGTGAACCAGAGGAATTTTATCTTCTTCTTGTGTGTGTGTTTAGGAGCCCACTGCTTTCAGCGTTAGGCCTGTGCTATTGTCCAAATCCCATATTTGATCACTTTTTGTTGTACTTGAGTATGTAAGTTTTTCCTTTAATTCAGGTATCTGCTTTCACGTTTCCATACGCTCATTCATGACACCAAACCGCCCTAAAAACCTTTTTATGGGCATTAGAAAAATGAAATGAAGTGACACTATCCGAAATGTCTCTACTGAAATTCCTGCCCGTAATGAACATGGATTCAAACTTCATCTTCGTTTAGAAATGGGTTTTTTCTTCTATCCTGGGACATTTTTCCTTTTTTCTTTCTGGCGTCTCATGAGGATGTAGTCCTTTAAAAAAATCATTGATGTCTCTGGGTAATTTACCCATTTCAAAAAGAAATAAGTTAATAGCGGGGGGGTAGGAAAGTATTAAAGCTGTTAGTGTTGGGCAGTTTTCTAGAAACTTTAACACAAGTGGGGGGGGATGTTTCCTGTCTCTCTGAAAGATGTGGCTTGAGCTGAGCCCACATTTACAAACAGTTTGTGAGGGGCAAAATAAGATGATCTACTGTTGTTAAAATAAAAAAAAAAAAAAAAAAAATATCCTGAGAGTGCAGAAGTGATTAACAGCAAAACAACCCCCAAATTGACAGCTGCACAAACAGCACTTGCCCAGCAGTGGAAGTCAGCTACTAGGAATGCCCAGTTTCCCATCAGATTGGTAAGAATTTATAATTAATAGCACATTTGGGGACTCTTCTGTAATGGAACCACAATTTAATCTGCTAACCTGATTATGGAGGAGGTAAAGGAGGGAGGGCAGAAATTCAGAGTCTTGCTCTGCCGAGTATATTATCTCCCTGTTGATAGCAGTACGAGACCAAGACAGACGGCCTTTTCCAGAGTCAGCCCCTGCGCTGGTTTAAGGGCTGCAATCCTGAAAGGTGAAGGGCTCTTTCCCGAACAGATGTGACCCCCTTCAACTCTGATAAACTTCCCGAAAAGATGAGGGAAATCTGTACCGCACAGGATGTGCTCAGCACATTGAGGGATTGAGTTAGTAATGTCCCTGATAATTGTGGATACCTCATTGTAGGAGTCAGTTTTTATTTAAATTTTTTTAATAGGAGTATACACATCTGTCTTTATACCCAGCAGCTTTTCTGGCCCACAAGAAGTCCTCTGTGAGTTTCCCCAACTGAGCTCAGTGGGATCTCTGTCAGCTGCAAGATTTATGTCATCTTTTTCAGTCCTGAGAACTGTTCCTTAAGCTTTTCACATCTGGATTTAATTGGAAAGACATTAAAAGACATTAAGTGTGCTGGAAAAGCATATTTTAGAGAAGATCTTTATGGACACTTCCATTAAAGGAGCTGATGGTTGTAGGTTAAAATGGGATGAGGAGAAGCCATCAACAGTTAGCAAGGACAAAATTACATTACAAACTACTTCAGCGGAGAAGTTCGGCCTGTAGCTCTTGGGCCTGACTCTGATCTCACTTAAATCAACTTCAATTAGGGGAAAAATACCAGTTAATGCAGTGTTAAAATACTCTGAGGTCAGAATCAAAAACTTTTGCCTTTTGGAAACACTCAAATTTCTAATTACATGCCATATATGCTAAATATAATGCTTTTAGCTGTCAATCTAGATTTGGTACTTTGTTGGACGTACATGCACGCTTGTAAAATGAGACTTGGAGAATGAAGAGGGGGATTGGTCGTTAGGGCTCCGAGGGTGGAAGTAACCTTCTCCGAATGCCAATATGTTGGCCACAGGAGTAGAGTTACACAGAAGGACAGATACGATACAATTTGGTACGTGGGCTTCATTACAGATGTTGTAACACAAGAATCTACAGCCCTAAACTCCCCCATTGTTCCATCTATAATGTGCTGCTCGAGGAAGCCAGTGGGCATTCCCTGGCATTAAGGGTAATCTGTTGCTTTTGTCTTCAAACCAGAGTTTCTAGTCATGTTTAGACTGACACGCATTAAAGTCTAAGGTAATGGTCTTGGTATGAGAGAACAAACATTCTTTCATTTTCAAATTGCTAAAATCGAGGAATCTGATATTTAGGAAATTACTCCCATGTCTAAAGCAAAGTGTATGGTCTTTAGAAATAGAAACATGTCAAGCTTTAAAGGAAAAAAAAATGTATTTTGGTAAAACATCGGGGAAAAAAAATATTCTTTAGAATATTTCAGCAAAACAAACTTGTTAGAGGCTCTCACCTGCCCTCTTCTCTTAAAAGGGAGTCTTTTTCTCTGCTATGTCATGGAGAGTGTTTAACATTAATGGGGTAATTATAGCTTCCTGGGTGATAGTGACAGGAATGAGGCATTTGAATTCAATTTGCGGTGAAGATTGCTCTTTTATTTTCTATCATTAAATACCTTTTTTTTTTTTCCAGAATCTCCCTCTGTCTGTCTTGAACTATGATAAAATGCATGTAAACTAGTAAAAACTGATTCTTACTTTTATTGCCTGACCTTGGGCCAGCCCTTTATGTGCTCATGCGCTCTCTCTTCACTTCAGTTTCCTTCTCTTTAAAAACGGGAATAATAAAACTACCTCTGGTCCTCAGTGCCATTTTGTTTCATGAAGAAAAGGATATTTGCAAGTAGAGGTGAAAAGTATTTAAACATTAGTGAGTGTGTTTTAAAAGTAGAGTTTACTTTACCTGGAAGAGTAACCGTGTTGAAGTAAACGTTGAATAACACTTGATAGTTTGAAGTTTGTTCAATTTTGCTGTGGATCTTTGAGATATTTTAATACCCGTTTTTTTTTTTTTGACTACTCTGCATGAGCAGTTGCCTAAGAAAACCACTTGCATAACAGAATAAATGCTTATATGTTGTTTAAATACAGTTCTGGCTACATCTACGCTACTCATAATATGGGTCAGGGCCCGTTCCCTGGTGGGGAATGATGTGGGCTTTGCCTCGTTTACGTTCTGCTTGCTGTGGAGTGAAGGCTGTGGTGGGGATGTTAAAAACAGGATGGAACTGTGGAGGTCAGACAGATGAAGAGGGTTGTCTATTGCAGAATATTGTAGAAGCCACCACCAACTCTCACACAGCCGAGAACCTCAATCTGCTTATTTAAAATCGACAGGTCAAAATCTCCTGCAAACAGATAGGGTTAATGACAGTGGACTTGCAAATCTATGGCAGTGATGTGGAGAAATGCCTATAAATAAATAATTAAATAAACCGAATTGTTCTGAGAACACAGCTGACAAGGATATTTTCCAGCCATCAGTGATGAAAGAGACAGTGATTCATGGCCTTTCTTCCCTGCTGGTGCAGGATTTTGCCTGAGGATATACATTCTGCTGTTTTCAGTTTTAGGTTTAAAGCCGTGTTTCTTAAAATTGCCTATAATTTTTGTCTGCAGCTTCTCAACCATGCTTGAGTGTTGTCTCAATTACATGATCTACCCACCCATACAATCATTGCCATCTAAATGTTCTCCTTTGAAAGTCTCTAATTATTGAAAGCACCTATATTACTTAATGTCTACTTCCTTCTGAAAGTTACTGTTAAGTACCTTTTTTCTGAGCGTACAAAATTAGAAACCAGATTAATTTGAAGGTTAATTGCTGTCTGGTGAAATTCTGTTGTATACATTTAGTGTAAACTCTTGGAAATTTAATTCTAAAATATTTTTCTCCATGTTGATAAGTAAGCTGTGATGATGCATGATTCTCTATACATTGAAAAGGTACTGAAATTATCTGACAAAAGAGGCTTGATTAGGACTTATTTTAACTGCTGATGCTGGGGCCAAACTTTCACACTTCACCATTAGAGGACACAGACACACCTCAGTAGATACTGGCATTGAATCTGAAAGCTCTTTCTAGATGTTCATGGAGAAGTGCCAATTAACTGATTTCCAGCATAGATTGCCACAGAGGCAAAAGTTAGCATTTTGGTAGCTCTTGAAAATGTTGCTCCTCGCGGTTGAGAACATGTGAAGAGGGAGGAGTCTGAGAAGGTACAGGTCTAAGAACATTCATTCTCTGAGTCCAGTGAGGATCTTTCAGCAATCCTTTCCTTTCATATTCCCACGCACAAGTAGGAACACAACCTAAACTTGGCAACCAGGCTAGTCTCTCCACACTGAATTAATCCCTAACATTAGCATTAATGGAGGTGTTCAAGGCCAGGCTGGATGGGGCTTTGAGCAACCTGGTCTAGTGGAGGTGTCCCTGCCCAGGGCAGGGAGGTTGGAACTCAATGATCTTTAAGGTCCCTTCCAATGCAAACCACTCTATGATTAAGTGTGACATCCAGTATTATTTATCAAATACTCTTAACATGAAAGCATACCTTTTAATTATTTTAAAAATCAGGTGCTTTTCAGTATGATTTTCTCTCTTTGTGGGTAGAAACTCTTGAATCACCATAAAAGCAAGAGAACTGCCTCAACCCAGATGATCACGCAGCTTTTTCTTGGGCTTTGAGATAATGTTTTGCCATTCTTTGTGTCTGGGATTATTGCATAGTCCCAAGAACGGTGGTCAGATTTCTACTGTGGTGATTCACATGCTAAAATAACCCATGCCTAATTGACTTTCTCTGCTGTTAACTCAAGGAGTCTACTTAAGCAGATTGTTGAAGATGAAAACCTAAGGAAATAAAATTTCACGTTGAATAGTGTCTTTCGCTCCATTCACTTCTTTGAATATTGAGAGGCATGGAGGAATGAGTACCTGTGTCCCATAAAACTAGGTGGAAGAAGGTGACATGCACGCTTGTTGTTGATAGAACCTCTGCTTAATACGTCAGAAAAATTTTTCAAGAACAGTTAATCCTTACTTTAGAATTACCCCGAGAAAGCTGGCAAGGTCAGGCTGTACGTGGATTGTGTGTCATTTAAATGCTGGCTGCAGGAGTTGCCTGGAGGTAGCATTAACTACTACGTGGGACTTGCTCTAAGCTACATGCGTGAATCATCGTTCTTTGTTTGAAGATACTGGACTCCTACCCTCTAAGCTCCTTCTCTTGACAGGTGCAGTCAGTAGGCTTAATTGTAGTGCCTATCAGGTGACTGTGCCTTTGTGCAGAGATTAATCAGTTGGGAAAATGCTATTTCCATGTAAACTACATGAGTTAATCAGATTATAACCCTGTGTTTTTCATGCATATCATAAACTGTGTGAGGAAAGGGCTTAAAGTCGTTTAATTAAGGCTTACATTGTGCAGTGTGAAAAGCCTTTCTGAATTTAATTTTTAAACAGATGTTAACATTGGTTCACATGAAATCTAATCAACTGGGGAGAACGGCACTTTGTGAGGAAAGTGGCAAAAACTCCCAGCACAAGTTATTGCTTGTGGTATAGCAAATTCATTTACAGCAGAAGCTGCAGGGAAAAGGGATTTGTTTGCAACACCCATCACCTAGTTTTGGTTTAGCTTTCATGTAGCCAACCAAATCCAAGAGAATTAAATGGATATGTTAAGGAGTCAAATTTTAGCTCCTCTGTGTGTGTGTGTGTGTGTGTAAGTCTACACAAGTAAATACATCTTCCCTTTGCGCATTTCTGTATGCAGGCAATTTTGGGTGTGGACACGTTAAAGCCAGGTGGTAGCTTGGTCAAAAATTTCTTCATCAAGAGAAGGCAAAAACAATCGCCCAGAGCAATAATTTTGAATACATACAAATTTAAATGGTTGCTCAGCTTTGGGACACTAAGTCCTCAAACTCACCTCTACAGCTGTGATATTGTTGGGGTTTTTTCAATAGCCTTTAAATGTGAAATTTAAATCCACATATTAAAAAGTCATGAAGTGCATCTCATTACTGAGGCAGACAGCTTTGCCGCAATGTTATTGCATGGATGATATTGCCTTTTGAGGCCTCAGTTGTCAGGGAGAGGGAAAGATCCTCCCTGATTTGGGGGGCATTTTTTCTCTTGGCTTAGAAAACAAATGAACATTGATTTTGTTTGTAAATGTACTTGCTACCGGTTTTGTTCCTGCCTTAACTCTGCTGTTGTCTGGGCTTCTGCCTTGTCAGTGAAATCGAGGAGCAGAGTTAGATCTGTCTAACGTTTTCACCCGGCACGTGAGCATTTTCTCAAGCCTAAACTTGGGCAGAGCCTGAGCCTTGTTCATGTATGTGGCAAGTGACTCCAGGCGGCACAACCACAATGGGTCATTTGACTCCTCAAACTCAACCTTGAACTAAGACCCAGCTACTAAAGACAGTAAAATCTTGCCCTTCATGACCTACCCTGGACCCTGACTTAATTCACTTTTGCAGAGTAGCTTTTTCTGCTCATAGTTTTATGTCTTCAGAAAACACTGGTTAAGGCCAAGCTGAATGTGTTTTTTTATGTACTGAGAAAGCTGATGTTAGGAGACATATCACCAGTAAACTAGCAGTATCAAGCAGTGTGTTTATTAGGACTGTCTTAGACCTCCTCGGTAAAGTCAACTGGAAGGGCCACAGAGAACAACAAACTTTTACAGTTTTCAGCTTCGTGGAATCATCCGAAATGTAATATAGATTTAAGAGGAAAAACACAAACCACATGCTGTGCTAAAACAAACATGTGAAAAATTTATCGTGAGGATGTGGTCTTAAATGCACATGGGCTAGCGTAGTGCCTGTCTGCTGCTCTTGCTAAAAGAATGATCTAATGTTACTAGATTGTCATTATAAGACGCTTTAATCCCCAGAGTGAGGAACAGGAAGAATATTCGCAAGTTTCAATGCTATTTACTAATTGCCAATTGACTTGAGGAAAGTTTAAAAAAAACGACTGGAAACATCCATCCCCATCCTGATGCACACACATACTAATAGTGGAAATGGCAGCCAAGACAAACAGCTAGCCGTGCGGCGCATCCTGTTGGCATCGTATTTTTGGCACTGTTGTAGCTACACAGAAAACAAGTGATACAAGAAATGTGTAAGGACATCTGTTCTGTAACCTATGGGGCTTCACTCACAAAACAGTTGTAAAATCTTCTGGGGGAGAGAAAAATTTCTCTCTATCTGTGCAGATGCTCTATTGTAAGAAAAATATCAATGGAAGGAAGCGTTGAGCCTTTAAAAGAGGAAATTGTTCACCAGATTCACTGTCAAATGTTCCATTCTTTTCTTTCCTTTTCATTTAACCTAAGTTATCCGCCATTCACGAGTTATATTTAAGCCAAGTGGTGTAAATCTGTTGGGACTAATAGAATTGAATCATGGATTAAATTAGCCTGGTGTCTGCCCG
The DNA here is from genome assembly GCF_964106895.1 of Numenius arquata. NCBI lineage: Eukaryota > Metazoa > Chordata > Aves > Charadriiformes > Scolopacidae > Numenius > Numenius arquata. Next base: position 2,994,829 of record NC_133579.1, read on the forward strand.
TAACTCTTCTTCGCTGCGGATTACTTGGGCTCTGTGTCACTCTGCCGACTGTTCGGGTCACAGCCTCCCAGCTACCAGCTTCCTTCCTGAATCCAGCATCTTCATGCCTGTCTAGGGGTATGATGGGGAGAGGAGAAACATTAAGGACATCTATTAAGGCCTGAAGTATTGTTTACTTCCCAGCTTCTCCCAGCTTTGCTGATCCTTGCAAATGTAAGCAGCCTGTGGGAGAATGAAAAGGCGGGGGGGGGGGTTAAGACACTCTGCCATTCATCTACTGCCCTTCAGTCACACCCCACGAATAGACATTTTAAAAAGGAAAGAAACGTTCCCAAAATTCAAATGTTGCTGCGAAAGTTGGGATATAAGTAGTTGGGCTTCCCCCACGGGTATCTTATGGAGAGAGAGACATGGTTCCATAAAAAAGAAATCAGGTCTTACATAAACCTAGAACACGTTAGGGAACTGAAACATAAAGAGGGACTGTGAGGTGTGGGAGGTTGGAAGGACTCGGGGAAGGGAAGTTTAGCTCTGGGAGCTGGGAGCAGTTGGGGGTCCTGGGTAGGAGAGCACTTAGGAGCAGGAAAAGTAGGGAGTAGGGGGAGATTTGTGAAGAAATAGAGGTGATCATCACCTCTGCTGTAAAAGAAGCCAGAGCTCTGGGATGGATAGTAGGGAGGAGAAGAACAGGGGAACTGGGGTGGCTTGGGAAAGATGTGGGATTAAGGCAGAAGATGTGGGGAGTGGGGACTGGGTAGTGAGAAGCATGAGCTTTTGAAGAGATCATCAGCTTCCAGAGCAGCAAAGGTGAGAAGCCCAGGAATGAGGGACAGTGTAAAGCACTGGCTCTTCAACGGTGCACACACAAACACCCTGACACCTCTGCTTGGGAGATCAAGAATACAGGTACGGGACTGCTTTCCTGACACATCCCCCCTCTGATATTTGGTTTCAGAAATAAAATAGAACTGAGATCTTATCTTTTATATGACATTGCTGTTTGGGGAAGGGTGAGATGGAGAAATGAGACTGCACCCCATTACAAACATTAGGATTTGGATGTTGTGTTGATATTAATCATGCTTATCATTAAATACTTTCAATCATACCTTCATTTTATATTTCCTCTAATTGTTCCGTATTTACTTCCTTGACACCCATATGGTAATGATCCATGTTTACAGCCAAATAATTCATTATTTTATAGCGTAGCACTTCTTCCCTTGCTGTTAGAAGAGAAGAGATGCCCTTGTGATCTGTTTCTATTGAGACAGTGGCTAATATTCCCCCAGGAAGTTCCAAAGCAGTTTCTCGGGAAAGCAACCCTGAAGCTGCTCTGCAATTTATGTGGTATGCCTTGCAATAGCCAGTGCTATGAGTAAAACTAGTAAGTTACAGATGTACTCCTATTCAGAGAAATTCTCGAAAGGAATTAGGAAGTTTGGGTTGGTCTAATTAATCTCCTGATGATTTGGAGATTTCAGTGACCACTGATCAAGATCAGACTGTTCTGCATGTCATGAGAGCAACCTGTGATCTAATCTTGAATGAAACATTGCTTGGCTCCACTCCTTACCAGCTACAATCAGAGCCTTCTCATCCAAGCCACTGTACAAACAAATAACCTGTACAAACAGTTCTTCCATAACAAGTTTGCGATTCACACATCAGACCCGGAAGCTGAGAATGGATATCAAAGAGTAAACAATGTGGGTTCAAAAACAGATGACGTAGCAGTTAAATAGTGTCGGAGGAGCAGATGTCTCAGCTTCCTCCTCTCCTAGCCCTGCTACCTGATAATGGTTTTTAGATGACCATACATAAGAAGAAGGGAGATCCTGATTGTTTTGCTCATGTGCATCAGGAAAAACGGATATGAGAAGACAGGAGATTTTTGTGTGCCAAACCCTACCCACTGAATTGTTTGGTTCTCGTAGTTGCTAACCCATGGCGAACTACAGTGCAATGGAGAAGCAGCCCTGTGCAAGGCAGCACAGGAGCCCAAATCACTCCCTGTCCTCACATGATGAGTAGAATCATAGAACGGTTTGGGTTGGAAGGGACCTTAAAGACCATCCAGTTCCAACCCCCTGCCCTGGGCAGGGACACCTCCCACCAGACCAGGTTGCTCCAAGCCCCATCCAGCCTGGCCTTGAACCCCTCCAGGGATGGGGCAGCCACAGCTTCTCTGGGCTTGCATTGTGATGGAAAGGACCCCAAGTAGAGGAGCAGGAGAGAGAAATCGGGATGTAGAAATGTACTGGATTACTGGAAAAAACAGAGAAATTGAGAGGAGAGTAGGTGAAAACCCTTGTTGCTGCCAGGAGAAATTATTTGGGTTGAACAAACAGGGATTCTGCTGTGCAGTCGAGATCGAGGATGGAAAGGTAGAGGGTGAGTAGAGCTTGTAGGAGTTGAAAATGCACATCTAATACCACAGGGGACACTCTGGGGTGGCAGAGAAAGAGCTGTCTTACAAAAAAATGCAAATATATCAAAATGTCAAGAAAACCAGAATAAATGAGGAAAGGGAGAATTCACTCAGTGGGGAACTCAATGGGTGATAAAAGTGAAAGATCCTGTAATGGGAGAGGTTGTTATTGAGGTGAAGCTGAGGCTCAGCCCTTTGCCATAGCATGGAAAAAAGGGTAAAAAGAAAGACGTGGGCAGAAGAGATTTAAAGAAGGGGAAAATTAGGCCAACGGACGGGAAGAATGAGCAAGCAGAGAGCAGGTTATCTGTCAGATACAGGGGGCCCAGAACACATGGCAAAGGTAACACATGGGTAAGTAACAGTGATAATCTGAGGTTTACCAAGACACTTTAGAAAATGTTTCGGTTTTTCTTTGTTTGCTAGGGCAAAACCCGTAAAACTTCACAGACTAGAGAGATTCCACCTTCATGCATTATGGTGGGAGTACCTTGTGCAGCCTCCTGAAGCTTTAGCAGCTGGTCATTACTCCAGACAAATCTGAGAGACACGGTCTTTTACTTCAGGGCAGCCTGGCAATTTCTGTGCTGTTATTCATCTCACCAAAATACACATTGTCTAATAATATTTGAGTTGTATAAACATACCTTTCAAGGGAAGGAGCTGTTGAGAGAATCCAGGCAAAGAATTAGTACGAAAGCAAATCTAGTACTTCATTACAATGGCAGCTCCTGTTCCGGACAGAATCCCTGCTCCCCGAGAGAAATGGAAAGTGAAGAGAGACACATGGATTCTTTCTGTCCCAATAATCAACAAGAGAGCAACTTCCAATTTTCTAAACAGCAGTTGTTTCCTGAGGGTGAAGAGCAGTGCCGTAGGGCCTGCAGTCAGTTCCAGTGTTTGAGATGTTACTTTAGGTGACAGTGTCTGTGAAAAGTTACCTTTGTTTTCCCCCCGTGATTAGTTCTGAATGCATCCTAGGTGGGAGCAGTTAAAGAGAAAAATCCAGTTTTTCGGTTCTGCTTTACATTTTACCTTCAAGAGAGAACTGACCTCAACTGTTTTATTGTGCTGGGTGTGTTTTCAAGGTCAGCCACGTGGTGCCTGAGGGTTTCGTGATCAACCTTTGCTAAATTAATTACAAAAAATCCATTTGTCTTTTACCAAAGCAATGAGCGGGGAGAGAAGAACAATTTTGAGTCCTAAAGCAGGACTCATGACAATGAGAGACAAGCTGGTCAAGCACTTGTACAGAAAAATGTCAGCTGAAAATTGATCATCCTTCTGTTGATGATGCTTTGTAATCGTCCCGTATTGGCTCACCCTGTTTAGCACACTTCATTCCCTTTGTCTAAGGGATCAGTCTGCAGCATTGTTTGAGGTCATAGAATCATAGAATGGTTTGGGTTGGAAGGGACCTTAAAGATCATCCAGTTCCAACCCCCTGGACACCTCCCACCAGATCAGGTTGCTCAAAGCCCCATCCAGCCTGGCCTTGAACCCCTCCAGGGATGGGGCAGCCACAGCTTCTCTGGGCAACCTGTTCCAGGGTCTCACCACCCTCACAGCAAAGAATTTCTTCCTGAGATCTCATCTCAATCTCCCCTCTTTCAGTTTAAAACCGTTCCCCCTCATCCTATGGCTCCATTCCCTGACCAAGAGTCCCTCCCCATCTCTCCTGGAGCCCCCTTTAGATCCAGCCCTGGAGTGTCCATAGTGTCCTGCTGACCCTCTTCCCGATGCTCACACCTTCTGCAATCATCTACAAGACACGAGTTTGTCCATAGGAGTTCTGGAAAGCATGGGATCTAAGAAAGCACATGGGGAAGCCTGAGGGACTTAACAGGCCAGAGAGGCAAGAATCCTAAAAGTATGTGGTGTTCTTCATGTAGGTGATGAAGTTTGAAACAGCACAAATGGAAGTCAGTCATATACCGAGGAAGAAGATGTTCTCAGACCCGTGCACAAGCACAGCTCTTTACCACGGAGCTGTTACGTACCCACTCTCTCAGCTCTGTATCCTAAATGGCTTCAATACACGGGAAATTATTTAAATCTAGAATATCAAAACACACTCCTCCCTTCATTTGGTGTTAATACAGTTGTGTCAGTGGGTTTTTTGACAACTCATTTTTTTCTTTAGGCAGCGTTAAGTGCCTTGAAACAGTTTTCAGAACAAGGACTGGATCCAGTGGAAGGGGCTATGAAAGTTGAAAACGGATCACATGAAAAGTAAGTACCATTTAAATCCTCTCCATTTTAATGCCTGTGTGGCATGGTAGATAAGAAATGTTAATTAAACAGCTTAGTTGCCCTTTTAAACCTGTGCAAAACTATTTCCTCTGGAATTTATGTACAGTTTGTGACAATTTGAGAGGATAAACAAGATATCAGGTTTAGCATTACTAATGATGTTTACTAATGAGCTATGAGACAGCCAGTCCCCCTATGGAAAGCCTAAAGAAGAGGATTTTCTTTCCGTTGTATGGATTCTGTGTAAGTAGCATAACGTGATTTTTGTCAAACGTGTTGCTGCACATGATATTGCCTGTAACTAAGGGTAGCTCTCTGCCAATAAGTCCTTACGTCTGCAAGATGAATTTTACCCTAAAGAATTTAAAAGTTAACGTTTCTTTCAGGTCTTAAAAAACTCTTCTCTGGAATATTAGCTTTAAGTAGTAGACAATAGAATCAGGTTTCACACTGGATTTTCAATTATTTAAGAAAGTGGGATTGTCTGTCCAGTATAGATTTTTTTTTTCCAGCTGCTAGTCTGTTTATGGAAGAAGGTAGTTTTGTGTTACTAAATAAATTAGGAAGTGATAGAATAAAAGAAAGAAGACTAAAAGTGGCATTTAGATTTTTCAATAGATATATCGTGCCTATTTATAAACTAATTTAATCAGAAACATTTTTCCATATGATCTCATCAGCATACTATTTGAACATAAATATTGTTGTTTCACTTTAAAATGTTACCTTCCACGGTGACCTTTGAATCTTATGTGCCATCTGCTAATAAACATGTCTTAAAGATGTGCAACCCCGGACCTTACCGCTCTTGTTAATGTATTAATCTTTCAGACAAGTCAAGCATCTGGGAGAGAAAGCAGACAATAAACAGACTAACTCAGGCACCATCGCTCAGGACTGCAAGGATTCAAAGGCTGTCGTCTAGGAGCTTCCCGGCACCCACGGCTGCCACTGCATCCTTATAAACCTGTCAACACGCAATAGGGTGTATGTGTACAAGGAAATGAATGACTAATACCATTATTTGAGTCCTATGTGAAGACAACACTATTCTAACACAAGAGATAGTATACATGGTACTGTTTACTCAACCGTGGAAGAAAAATAAAATCAAACATTTCCCTTAGAACTCGAGATCAGAGCATAACTCAATTGCCCAGAGGCAGAAGAAGTCTGATCATGTTACTGGAGGTTAAAATAACAACTAATTAACAAAAAGTGTTAGAGAAGAAAAATAAATAAAGGGAAACTTTAAAATTGATTAATATGGAGGAAAACAAGTCAGCATTGGTTCAGTTATACAATTTTTTCGTAGTGTAGTTTTGAGTTCAGCTTACTGTTTTTTAAATAATGCTTGAATATTTTAAAATTAACCAATGACAGTGCTGTGAGAATTGTAGTTGTTGTCTTCATATATAGTCATACAGCTTATCTTTTATGCAGACATTATGCATTCTTCATTCTATATGAATATGTATGACTTTAAGATGCACTACTCGGGAGTTGTATGCAAACAGAAGTTTAAATCATGACAAGTATTTGCTTAACATGAACAGATGTTAGTTATGATCAGTCTCGATATACTCCAGGAAAAAAAAAAGCAGATATGGTATTTGATTTTCCTTGCCATAATCAATTAAAGAGGCGTCTTGCCTCCAAGCAACATTTTCCCCTTCGATTCTGCTCTCTGTTGTGTGAAGCACATCTACACCCCATTCTGTGTGTTGTATCAACCCACCATTTGCATCAACTGAGTGTTTTTAATCTCTGCATTCGGACCAAGAGCAAAAGGAAGGACTGCAGTGTCACCGAGCCAAGGATGGAAGACTGTTGATGTAAAGACCCTTCTCTTGTGAAAGGAGCGGCAGTGGAGATGAGACCCGTGGCTGCTCTGTACCAGCATATTTCTTTTACGTGTGTGGCCAAATGCAGTAAAACCACATCAGTTCATGTGTACAATGAGAGTGTCGTCTCTTTCTTCATCCTTCACAGGTAGACAGCTGGGAGAATGAAGTGAAAAAACCCCAATTACAAACTAACAAATGATTGGCAAAGCCAGGGTTCAACCTGCCTTTCCCCACGCCACCACCTTCTACAAACTTACCGTGTCAGACCAGTCATCCTGGCATTTAAGTCATTTATTTATCCAAAATACAGACATTTTACTAGAGGCAGAACTCAGGCAATAAACACATAAAGCTTCCACCAACTGCATTAACAGTCACGGCAGCGTTGCACAAGATGTTAGAAGCGTGTAAACCAGGGATCACAACCCCAGTGACTCACGCAGGAGAGCAGACAAACAGCGGCGTAAGGAAACGGTGCGAGGTAGGGTGGCATTGATTCACCTCCGCGACAGGCTTTAGGGGTGGCCATGCAGGATGCCCTTACAGAATCAGTGGTCACCAAAACTTTGGAGTCCTTTTTTCTACTTCACAGAATCACAGAATGGTTTGGGCTGGAAGGGACCTTAAAGACCATCCAGTTCCAACCCCCTGCCCTGGGCAGGGACACCTCCCACCAGACCAGGTTGCTCCAAGCCCCATCCAGCCTGGCCTTGAACCCCTCCAGGGATGGGGCAGCCACAGCTTCTCTGGGCAACCTGGGCCAGGGTCTCACCACCCTCACAGCAAAGAATTTCTTCCTGAGATCTCATCTAAATCTTCCCCCTTTCAGTTTAAAACTGTTCCCCCTCGTCCTGTTGTTTCTCATGGGTATGAATCACTCTCCCCCCTAGCACATGAGGACCCTTTGTGCTAAAAGTTTGCAGCTTTCTGGGGGTCTGACTCCATAAAAGAGTCAGGAACGAGCTGAACCCTTCAGTTCCCACAGAAGTGGGAGATTTCCAGAGGCGTTTGGCACCTGGCAGACTCAAGCGATTCAGGCAACAGCATACAAAAATAATTAGCTCTTGCACATCAACTTTCTCAGCGATATGTCACCTGCCTAATTGGCAACCGGGGCAGAAATTCTACTGCTCCTTCACCTCGGCAGCCAGCTCGGAGAGCTCAGGAACAGGCTCCGTCTGTGCTTTAGCAGCACCGGCCGGTACACAGAGTCCAAATGGCATTACTGCCCCCCTCCCACGGAGAACAGGAACAAAAGGAAGAGGTAAACCCATTCCTTGACAACTCCATCCTAAGGGCGGGAGGCCGAGCGTGCTGGGGAGGATGTGACAAGGAGCCTGGCAGCGTGGTCGCCCTGGCACTAACAGAACCTCCGTGGCGTGTTCCCTGTCCCGTCACTACAGAGAAACCCTCTGTACTGGTTTGCTTAGAAGCTCAAGGCACAGTTTGATGCTTGGTGCCATTCCCTGGGCACAGCCACAAAAACGTTCCCCTGGAAACTTCAGATTAAGGTGCTTTGCTGCACGTGGCTTCTGCACTGAGCACCAGCTTTCCCCAGTGCAGGAGGAGAACAGCGAAGTGATAAGATGCTGGGGAGGGCTTAAGTCCAACGATCTAAAACTCACTTTATTTTCCTTGAGTGACCTGATTTTTTTTCTGATTTTGCTTGCCAAAATTAGGCAAGCGTTTGTAAATAGGGGCACGTGGAACAGAGCAAACTCTACATTTAGTTGTGTAATAATTAGCTAATGATGACACTGGAAGTGTTTCAATAGGTTTAAATGTTATTGTTAGTTCTAAAAGGGTTGAGTTTACTTTCCTGACAGCAATTAATGTGGGGCTTTTAATTTTATTTTTATTTTTCACATTATACCTATTTTGAGGTAGAGACTTTGTCAAACTTCTTAGTCCCCTGTTTAGCACACAAATCACACCTCTCATCCTGGATCTCAGAGCTCTTTCAAAGACGAGCCAATGCCATATTTTACAGATGTGGATCAGAGGAGCAAACTGGTGCTTAGGAATAAGGCAGGAATAAGGAACAAGGCCTAGTACAGGCAGTTTGCCTATTTAGCAGACTGCTCAGGGCACTGGGGTCAACACTGTGTTCACCTCTTTCAGGACTCAGAACCCAAATTGTCATCAATTCTGGACCTGTAACTCACTAATTGGGAGGAATCATGCTAAAGAGAAAATAAGACACTCGGGTATCCTTTCAGAAAATCTTAAAACCTTCTGGGGGTCAGTGAACTGAGAACTTGCACAGGAACAGGTTCATCACTGAGCGAATGGGGGTATCCGATGTGACTCAAGGGATGAGAATCTTATATCTGAGTTATCATCTCCAGTTGCACACTGGCCTGTCAACAGCTCAGCGCTGGAGGTTTCTGCTCTCGCATTGGCTCGTGTAGCACTGATTTCCAAAAGGACAGATGTGCTGCTTCCAACGAATGCAAAAGGCAGCAGCGTTGGGGCCAGAGAGCTGGAGAAGAGGGTGCAGGTTTCTGCCCCCAACCATCCCAGCGTTCACCTTCCGTTCACAGTGGAGCTGAATTTAGTCCTCAGCTAGAATCCCCACTGAATTCAGGAGAGAATTATGCCAGTATGTAATTTCCCCTGATCGAAGCCATAGTCTTTTGAAGACTTAGTACTATTTTAAAAGATTTAGTGCTCATCAGCAACATTTTTAAAGGGCAGTTGGACAACGAGTAGAGAGGAACCCCAGGAGCTCTGGTTCCTCCTGCCATCTCCCCCCTCTGACGCCTGAGGAAAGGGCTGAGCCACAACAGATTTTCAAAATCAGTAGGGGAGTAGCTGGGATGAACGACTGCAGGAATATGGAATCTCCTCCTCCTTGGCCTGAACTAACAGTGAAATCGAATCCTTCCTAAAGCATCCGCAAAGCCCTTGATCTCTCTGACAGTACTTCACTACATGCATTTTATTGGTGGGTGACTCCCTGTTGTTGTTCCCTGTCTCTCTGGCCTGCTCCAATTCCCCACGAAACAGCAGAAAGTTTCCCATCTCCTGCAGCGAAAAGCTGAGCAAAAGTTTTAAGCTGTATTTGTTTGCCAGTTAGTAGGCAGAGGGTTGGTCTTTTGTGTGTTTGTTTCAAAACACTATGACAACAAAAAAAATACGCTTGGTAAAAATGTCTTTATCCTCTCCCGGAAACATCCAGCATTTCCCCACTCTCAGTAGCACCTCATAAGCAGGTAAGGTTTCCTTAGCTCAAATAAGATTGGTCTTTCCAACCCCTGAGAAAAATCCGCAGAGGGTGGAAGGTTATTTTTAACGACGGTGAAGACAAGGACTGCGTCAGAGCCCTGAATACAATATTACTTGGTGATTTTTTGTGTGCTTTTGGGGGGGGACGTTGTGCTGGGACCAGTGGGAATGGAGAGTGACCATCCTCCATCAGCCTTCCAGCTCAAACAGGGCAAGTTTGAGCCAAACACGTCTCAAACACAAGGGCAAATGTAGGGTCCTGCACCTGGGGAGGAAGAACCCCAGGCACCAATATAGGTTAGGGATGGATCTTCTGGAAAGCACTACTGAGGAGAAGGATCTGGGAGTCCTGGTGGATAGCAAACTTTCCATGAGCCAGCAATGTGCCCTTGTTGCCAAGAGGGCCAATGGGATCCTGGGCTGCATAGGGAAGAATGTGGCCAGTAGGTCGAGGGAGGTCATTCTCCCCCTCTACTCTGCCCTGGTGAGGCCACAACTGGAATACTGTGTCCAGTTCTGGGCTTCCCAGTTCAAGAGAGACAGGAAACTGCTGGAGAGAGTCCAGCGTAGGGCAACTAAGATGATTAAGGGATTGGAGCATCTCCCTTATGAGGAAAGGCTCAAAGAGCTTGGGCTCTTCAGCCTGGAGAAGAGAAGGCTGAGGGGAGACCTTATCTATGTTTACAAGTACCTAAAGGGCGGGTTGAAGGAGGATGGAGCTGGGCTCTTTTCAGTGGTTCCCAGCGATAGGACGAGGGGTAATGGGCACAAGTTGGAACACAGGAAATTCCATTTAAATATGAGGTGAAACTTTCCTGTGAGGGTGCCAGAGCCCTGGAACAGGCTGCCCAGGGAGGTCATGGAGTCCCCTTCTCTGGAGATCTTCAAGACCCGCCTGGATGCAGTCCTGAGTGATGTGCTCTGGGCAATCCTGCTTTAGCAGGGGAGTTGGACTAGATGATCTCTGGAGGTCCCTTCCAACTCTGACAATTCCATGATTCTGTGAAGTTTAGCTGCACCGAGCGACAGTTTTGGGTGCATATATCTGGTGTAGCTCCCCAAGGAGCTCTCCAAAAGAGCTGGAAGGAGAGAAGCACATCCCGAGGGATAGCTTGCTCTGCCTTTTTCCCTCCCCACAGCCGGTGAACCTCAAGCTGAAGAGGTAAGGTCCCATCAAGGATGAGGCACAGGGAAATGTGGCGTCCCCACAGGTACCCCTGTGGGTATTTATCTCTCGTGCTGGTCCCTTTCTGTTTGTACCTGCATTCCTGAGGCATGATATGAGCTGAGCGAGCATGTACGCCAGTAGAGGAGACGTGTGTGAAGTGTTTTGGTGGTATGATTTCTATTATTCCACATGAATGGCTCTGGCTTTCATTTTTGATCATACGGCTTGTTATTTGCTTTACGCAGTTAGTCATGGTTGGCTGTGCGCTTTTCTGCTTTGGTGTCCTAGCTCCGCAGCACTTCAGTACAAAGGAAATCTGAAAAACAACAATGAAAATGTTTCTAATCTGTTCTTAGTTAAATAGACCTCAATAATTGATCTATGAGAAGAGGGAAAGCAAAACAGAGTGCTTGCTAACCTGAAAATAGAAATTGTTTAAGGATCAAACTTTCTTTTATTTGTGATAACCAGGATCTAGGGGAGCCTGAAGACCTGTGAAGTTTTATCCAACAGCACACAATATATGAGAGGAAAATTAACCTGGATAACACAGTTGATGCCTCTCACTCTCACATATTAAAAATATCTTTGTGCATTAAAACAGATCACCTATGCCTGCTTATTTATTTTCGATTATGATTAGATGTGCAGCATAGCACGTATATGCATTTTCTTTTTTATAAGCCACTGGTACCTGTTAAAAATGTTCAAGGGCAATAATCATGAAGGCAATCTAGTCTAATTCTCTGTTTTAAAATGGCCTGTTTCCACCCCCCTGCCCCACCCCTAATTCACTGTAGTTGAACTGGGCTGACGATAGATTTGGGAGTTTTTTAACTTATATAGGTTTAAAGGTAGGAGGTCTTCACACATAGTTCTAAGCAAAGAAGACATATTTAAATATGGTAGGGAAAAAGAAATCAAACTGTGACATCCGTCTGCAGTTCAAAAATTGAATTACTTATTGCCTAAAATATACCTCATGTTTTTGAAACTGAAAGACTGAGCTCTGTACACTCTGCTGAATACAGTAGATGTTTGGCCATTGCCTTCAATAGTACCTGAATTTAATCCAATATTGTACCTCCAAGCCATGTGGCTAGCTAGATCAAGTATAACTGTGATAACCCAACTACTTAAACTGGAATTTCTTGCCTTGTATTATCATAAAATGACAATTTATTGAAAACCAAACTTGACTTCCTCCTGTATGGAAGCAAAATATAATGTAAAAGAGGTGCAGAATTATTTTTGTTGTCAAGGAAGACGTACCAGTCCAGAGTGCAGCACACTAATTGTGCTCCAACCAGGTTTTATACACAGCCTTATTAACCTGGTCTTCAGTTGTCGTATCACTGGGGTTATTGACGACTGAAAGTTCAACCCCAATGATAACTCATAAAGCTGGGAATTGTTGAAATAGTGAAATAGGGCTGGAATAGTGAAACAGTGTAGGTAGGTATCTGGTAGTCAGAGACTACAGTTCCCATGTACAATCCGTGGTAGGAGAAAACAATTAAATGAGCACAGAAAAGAAATAGTTCCTTGCAAAAGAAAAGTCACCAGGCCTAGGGCTGGTTTATGCTGCTCACTTCAATAAAGCTACTCTTATCATTGTGAAATATTTGTTGCATGTGATCAACACAGCCCAGAGAAAGATGTTGCTACTATTTCAGTGTTTCTCCTAACTCTTAGACAAAATAACCCAGGGCCAGAATGTTAATAACACTGGCCTAGCTAAAATATACCAGAAAGGATGAGATTTTCTGACGTCTTCTGAAAATCTCATCCCAACTGGGCACAATTATCTTGAATATCACCTTTGGAGTCATTTTTGAAACTGCTTTCGAAATACCAGCAGATCTATCGGCCTATTGTGAAGACCTACAAAATTAAGTGGCTTGTTGAGGGGGAGGAACGCTGTCAAGGCCTTGGCACCCTTATATACAAAATTTGGTGGCAGATTTTGCAGGCGTCTGAAGGTGAGTGCAGGAGACTTCTGTCCCTTCCCTCTGCATCAGTTGTACTCCTAACTCTTGCATTCGCACAAAAGCTGAGGCAAAAGTTTCCACACAGATTTCAAAAAGATTGCGAAAACATTTTCATGAAGGAAAACTTTGCAAGAAATCAGAGACTTAATAATTTCCATGGGGTTTTTGTTTTGTTTTTTTTTTTTTGCTATTTTCTTTTAAATTTTCGTTTACCAAAAAACCCTAACAAACCCTTCCCAAATAAATCACAGCTTGCTCTCTTTCTAAAATGGAAGTCCTTCACATTTTGTTTCAGTTGAAGGATAAACACAAAATAGCAGTTTTGCAAAATCTGGAAAAAGGGACAGTACTAGATGTTTTGAATGGAGTTAAGCATTTTTTATATATAGTATATTTGATATATTATCTTATTATAAATGCATACTATGCTTGAATATTACGTAGACTTCTGTGTTTCTGTGTGTGTGTATGGATTCAAACTACGTATATTTGTGTGTTTGTGTCTGTGCGAATTTAAATGTATGTATCCAAACGATCTGTCTGACAATTAGAAAACAGAATGCTAGTTTAAGGAGCACCCATATTCTAGATACACAAATGTTTTAAGTGCCTTACTTGGGGGCAAAGTCGGTATGGAGAAAAATCTCTGTGCACCCCAGATCTAACACAAAACGTCTTAAAGTCTGCAGACAGCCAACTTCTCAAAGCAGAAGATCACTCATGTAAATCTCCATTTCTGGGCATGTTCAGAAGCTCTTTGATCTCAGCCACGTGAACTATTTCCTGCTCCAGACACTGAAGCTGGATGCTCCCTCTCTGCCAAGGAGAGGATACCCTGTCCTGTAGGCGTTCAGGGATTCTTACCAGCTTGGGCAAGATATAAAGTACTGGTAAAGGAGGAACTCCTCCCTACAAAAATCTGCTTTTTGCTCACTGCTAAGACTGGAGTTTAACTTCTTCCTCTGCACCTTGCTTCAGAGAGTGCCCTGAGCCACCAGGCTGTAGTCTCTGTTGAAGCAGTGTCATCCGTCCACTTCAACCCCCTACAATTCTATGACTCTATGATCTCTCCAGCTGGTCCTCTTCGCTTTGGACAGACTTATTCAGCATTTACCAAATCAGTGAGAAAGGAAAAGTATTCCTATTACCTGGTGCTTAGGGTAAATGTTGAGTAAGATAGAAGGAGCCCGGTGTTCCAAGTGTTTTCCTTAAAATAGTGAAATATCACTATCAGCTAATCAAGAGGCAGTTCTTCATGTTCACTTTTATACTCTCTGAACCACTGAAAATTAAATCATTCTGTACAAAATGGAATGGTTTCCATGGAGAGGGAAAGCAGCCCAGTGACTTCCATGTTTTGGTGGCTAAAGCATTCCTTGAAGGTGGAAAAGTGTATTCTACCTGCTAAGCAAAGCCACCGTCAGCGCAACAAAAATTCGTAGTAATCTCAACCTGTACATCTTACAATGCAGTCTGGTCTGCAAAAGCACCTGGAAAGCACAGCAGTTGAATACAATGTACGTATGTCACCCTCCCCTTAAGAAAACAGAAGTCTTCTTGCTGAGAAGGAAACCACCTTCCTCCATGACTACTGCACTCGAGCCATGAACTTCCCTCTGAGCAGCAGGTGATGTAAGCCCCAGGAACGTGTGACCATGACATAGCCAGTATCTTGACAGAAAGACTCATTCTTATGGATTCTTGGAATCACAAACCGTCCATTGTGTCTGAAGTCAAGAGGGAACTATGTTCCAACAGGTACCTTGGGTTTATTTTCCTTCTTAATCATATTAAAAAAAAAAAAAAAAGAAAAAAAGGGGAGTCTTCTGCTTTTCTTTTTAATCCAGAAGTTGTATTATAGCATCACATAGAGCTCCAAGCTTCTGTGGCCTCTCAGCTCTGTCTTTGCTTCCATATTTGCTTACCTTGGTTTAAATATTTTATTTTTGTTTGATAACTTGGATCCATTCAGATTCATTCTGTCATATTTTGGAGAGAAAAGAGTATAGCAAAAGTTGAGAAGAAAAAGTGTGAGTGCATTGGAAATAAAATTAGCAGTTTAATTTTATTGCTTAAGGCCTTCACCAAGGAACAATTTGTGCAATATTGCTGAAAGCCAAAGAAATCTTAACACAAAAAGAGTCAATAGTTTGATAAAACCCAGACCTCCTGTGTTATGCAATTAAAGGTTAGACAGGGTGATAAGAGCTTTAATTTACCTTTGGGAGATATTCATCAGATTTTGGATTAACTTAAAATATGTTTCCTGTGCGTTTCTTGCCAGGTGAAGGTCCGTCAGTGTTTCCTCTGGTGCAGAGGAAGAAAAAACACTTTCCCAAAGTGAGGTGAACTCTACAAACCCAGATATGCTATCAGGAGGCTTTCTCCAAACTCCGAAATTCTGTGATTTTTCTTCTAGCGGCCAGGAAAGCCAGAGGTACCAATTCCCTTATGTGCTAGTTTGATGTGAGTTCTGTTATTATTAATTATTTATACAGCACCACGCGTGTGCAGGATTCTTTATAAACAAAAGATGATATCCCCCAAGAGCTTGCAAACCAAATGGCCCAGTGGTACAAACACTTCTTCAGCTTTCCTAGGACGTACTACCTGGAATAATCCACCCATGTCAGCGGGCTACTTAGGCTCTGGTAAGTGCTCTGCTGGGTAGGAAGTGTTTGCAGGATTAGGCTCTCATTAAACCATGACGTGATCACGGGTGATGAGGGAAGGGAGGGCAAGCGTTCCAGCAATAAGATCATGCCGTTGCTTCGGTTATAACGAAGGTGTCAAGGGGTTAGGGCATTTTTAATGTTTTACGCTATTTGTGATCCTGTTGCCGAGAAGGAAAAGCTCAGCTTTCTGGGCCACACGGAAGAAGTGAGCTGCTGGAGAGGGAAGACTCGCTGCGGGTGGGGGGAGAGGCAGAGCCCGGTATGTGAGGAAGAGGACTCCAGAGGTAATGAGGAATGTGCAGGAAGAGGCGCTGGCCATATGCTCAGAGAGTCTCCATCCTCTGCTGCAGCCAGCACGTGTCCACTACATCCTTGAGAGCTGTTGGTTGTTTTTTTTCTTTTTTAATTGAGGGCATTTTCAGAAGTTTCCCAGTACATTTCCAGCTCTTGGCAAGACCCAGACACATCTGTGACATTTAGCTGATAGCCTCCTTAGTGAAGGGAAGGTTGCCAATGAACCCTTGTGCAACTGTTTATGCTACAAACCAAAGCGCACACAACTGCCAGTTTCACTCTTACAACACAGAGAGCATTTTTCCTCCTTAATTGAAAGTGTGGAACACAACAAAGCCTTTAAATACCGAGAAAACAACCAGCTGAAACAAGTAGTAAGAGAGACATCAAGGATGACAGGCAGTAGGCCCTCTGCCCAGCGAGACACACAGCCAGGGCATGCTCTATTTTTAAAAGCAACCTCCAGACGTTAGGAAGAATATAGGATCTGGGGGGCAGGGGAAGGGTTGTTCCAGGATTGCACGGCACTTGAGAGAAATACATCCATGGGAAGGGGATGCTGCCTTTGGAGCAATGACACAGACGAGCTGTGGGGTTGGGATGAGGCAGCAGAGAAAGCCAGTGGGAGCAGAGAGGGGCCGAGTTGCTGCCCTGGTCTCCATGCAGATCTTTTCTGGGTGGCTTTTTGGGGTTAAGACTTTTGCACAGCAGTGTGAGACCATCACTCTGCGGGCACAAGCCCACAGAAGAAACAGAGCAAGCCATAGACCGGAGCATCAGTACCTCCACCCCACCAAGGGCTGTACGAATGGACCAAGTGCCTGGACAAAAACCTCTGCCTTTTTGAGGGATAGTGTAGAAGTCCATAAACTCACTGCAGTTTTGCTTTTCTGACAGCTCCACTTGTTAAAATCCAGGATAAAATAAGTTTAATTACGAAAGTAACAAAATGATGGAAACTAGGAGGAGAACTCAAACAGGAGATTAGCTTGCAGCCCCTTTTTGCAGCATGAATATTTTGAGTTTTCAACATTCCGTGGGAAGCAAATGGGTGTCTCAATGGTTAAATGAACTGAGAGACACCTCGCCCCTACACTTGGAGGGTGAGGATGGCACTTGCACAGAAACAGGCATCACCAACCGTCACTTTTCTGAATCCCTGCCCCAACTTAATCCCTCTCTGATTTGTGAGACTCTTCTTTTTCCTGAGCTGGTCTGGGATACGTGACTAAATTCGTTTCCATACATTTTTCAAAGTTTTTAAATAATTCTGACAGATCACAAGGAGGACTTGAAGCAAACAGATACGTGTTGGGAGATCCGTAGATTATAGAACTCGGATACTCTACATTTTCTCTGCCCTTTTTGGCATTTAACCTGTTCCAGACAGTATTGCTGTTTTCTCTTAGAAGTTTCACATTTTTTAACCTGAATTTTTATACTTTATTAGTAATATGCTTTGAATTCCACATAAAAAGAACTGGTGATGTAAACAGCCAGATCTTCCTGACTGACAAATCTTTTACATATGACAAATATAAAACTAACCAAGAGATGGTCTGGTTCGGAGCTTGTTTTCCTTACCCTACAGACAGCTTTTGATGTAAGAACCCCGAACTCGGTGCATCCGACACTTGAGATCAGGCTTTTATTGGTACAAGGTACTCCAGACTGTCAGTCACAGAGAAATGAGCCATTGTCCTCGCAGATAATTAGCAAGCCTCTCCCCTCATTGAGGCATGTTTTCAAAGTTGCTTCTGACCTCCAGCGTGGATGGCGTCACACATACTTTAGCTGTAACACATGCAAAATAACATTAGATGCACCACCGAGAAGCACTCACGCCTTCTCCTACATACAAAGACAGGGCTGATGCTTCTCGGGTCTAAGTGGTGGCTTGTAGTCCTTGCTGACCTTCAACAGGCAGATCTCAGTAGTATACAGGTGCTGGACATGCTTGAATCAATGCTGACTTGGTCTAGTATTTCAGCAATTGTGACCAGGACCCCTGGAGTGTAGTGGAGTGTCCAGAAAGAACCAGAGAACCAGAGAATCCCAGGTTGGAAGGGACCTCAAGGATCATCTGGTCCAATCCCTCTTGGCAACAGCCCGATCTAGACAAGATGGCCCAGCACCCTGTCCAGCTGAATCTTGAAGAGTGTCCAATGTTTGGGAACCCACCACTTCCCTGGGGAGATTATTCCAACGGCTGACTGTTCTTATTGGGAAAAATTTTCCTCTTGTGTCCAATTGGAATCGCCCCAGGAGTAACTTGTATCCATTATCCCTCATCTTTTCCATGTGACTCCTTGTAAAAAGGGAGTCTCCTTCTTCTTTGTAGCCATCCTTTAAACACTGGAACATGGTGATTTAAAGAGATGCAGTAGCTCTGAGTGAGGAAGGGAAGGGCCTTTCCAACTCAGCAGATGTGGCTCTCCTGCCAACAGCCCTGGGAGCATCACGGCCCCATGACACAGCTGAGGGGAAAATTCACAGGGAACAACTGGCTTCATCTTCTTCCTTCTCACCCTTGAGAGTAAATGTGACCTGGGACATCACCTTAGACCAGGCAGATGCAGCCTCTGAGGGCATTTCAGCCTCTCCTAACATCACTACCATACTGCAGCTACAGAATTCTACATTAGCTTTTGGACCGAATTGCCAAGAAAAATCCCAAGAGATTCGGTCTCAAAAGCATACTTAAAGAGGGAATATTGTCTGGATGTAATTTAGCTGCTATTGCCCAGCAATTCCATAGATCCCTTTGACTTGTGACATTAAATATATGGAGCAAGCATATGAATGGATTAACATACGCAGTCCTATAATTAGCTATGTTATTAAATTTGCTAAGTGGTTGGGGGGAAAGGGGCTTGTTTGCCATCTGTTTAAAAAGTATCTCTCTTTCCACTGAAATCTGGATATAAAAAACCCCAGACATGTGGGCATGACTGCCTTACATACATTACTGGGATTATTTCCCTTGAGTTAACCAAAGACAAGCATGATTCATATATCAGTAGAATGTTGTGCAAAAATGTGCATAGCATTTTTTCACATAACGTTCCATTTCCTTCCCATTGTAAATTATGAATCACATAAACATCATGAATTACAGAGTTTTGTTCGTCCGGGGTTTTTATTTTTTCACCATGACCCTAAAAACTGCGTAATGGAAGAGTAATTATACCAGGCAGTATGGTAAATTCTTCCGTTAAAATTAGTTTTTCAGCCTACTCTTGTCGCTGTGTAACCACACAGCCATTTGCTTCAATTTCCCTAGAAAAGTTGCAATAACCGAGGCATGATTTTAAAACTCAGATACACACGCACACACACACACGTACACATTCCCACTGACTTTGAACAGAAAGCATGTTTGTATAGAAAAAAAGAAGGAAGCATATAAAGCATGCTTGTATAGGAGAAGAAGGGAAAGTTGTCACTGGTTGGAATAGAGATCCATATTAATTATTTTATCATTAGCCTCAGTTAATGGTCAATGTGGAAATTGTCTTTGAAATGTGAAAATAGTTCCAAAAAAGCATAGAGTAAGACCCTAATTCACAAACTCTTCAGCAGAGCTCTGTCACTCGCTTGAGTCCTTTGAAAGCCTGAGCTGTGAGAGCACAGGGAAAAGAGAGCATACAAGAAAAAAAACCGTCCCAAACTGAAAGATTCCAGAGCATGGGAAACCCTCGAATATGGTAACTAAGCAGTACCGTAAATTGATATTTCTACGTAAAGCCTTACTTTTAATGCCACATTTCTGTAGAGCGATGAGCAAGCATTTGTGATTTCCAATCAACCATCCAGCAGCAGTTCCTGCAACACGCCGACCAAGTGTTTTCATAGCTTTTTTCAAAAACTACGTATGAAAGCGGTACAAAAGCAGAGCTGAAAACAAGGAACCTGGATCTGAGTGGTTTTTCCATTTGCCTCAGGCTACCTGAAAGTATGTTCAGTTAAGTCAGAGGCAGAGAGACCTACTCCAATATTATAATTATGAGTTTAGGGTTCACTCTCACGTCCGCAAGGATTAAATTTAAATGTTGCAATAGAACAATGGAGGAGAAGGCACAGCATAAGCCAACAGGAGAACACAAAGGGAAGGGAGCGGTTAGATACATCGACACCTACAGTCTAACTTCAGGCGTCCCATGCAGTCATCTGAGAGGGTTAAGCTTTCGGCGTGGGTGCTCTGAGTCACTGCCCGGAGGAGCTGAAGGGGTGGTTATTTATACAGCACATTAACCACACAGGAGTATAGAGGAGGTCTAAAGTTCAGGAGCTGAACGTGAACACTCCCCAGAAGGTGTGGAGTTTGCATTTCTTTCTATTTGCCACTATCCCCATGGCCCCCGTGAGCTCCTCCAAGCCATGTTATAGAAGACCAAGAAACTTTCTAATTTACACCAGCCAGAACCGGCTGCTATCAGTGATCCAGACAAAAGTTTCTCTGGCTGTGTCCTCCCCTCTGGCAGTGGTAAAAAACAAGTTAGATGTTGGCTGTTTGTCCCGGCACAGAACAAAGTGGCCAAGATAAACTAGCTGGGTATTCTTTGCATGCAAAAAGAGCAAAGAAATGAAAACCAAAAAAGAAACTCCCTACTAAAGACCCTCATCCATCTGTTGTTCTTTAGGGATGTTTTAACATTAGCTAAATATCACTTATTTACACCTGAAGAAGTTAAATGATCTTGTTCCCATGAACTCTCTTACAAATGCTGTCCTGGCCTGTGATTTATATAAAAGTAGCTGTTCCCTTAATTTTATTCACAATAGCTTCATTCTTACCGTATGAACCTGCTTTGTCAGTATTCGCTTTGATTTATGGAAGATTTCAAACTACCAAAATAACTATCCCTTTTCTTTTCATTAAAGCTAATCCCCACAAAGACACTTTCATCTGCTGATTAGTCATGCTTCAGCGATCCTTGCTAACCAGAGGCTAAGTTATTGATGTGTTAAAGATGTAATCGCAGAGATTCAAGACCACTGAAGAAAATTCAACGTGTTATTTGACAGTGTCGGACTGTAACAGCGTCTTGCCTTATTGAGCCAGCCTGGGCAGCAGACGCTCAGCAGCGTGGTCAGACTCCTTCGGTCGGGCTACGGGCAAGAAAGGTCTTGTTAGAAAGTGTTTCAGGTCTACACAGACACGCTGCTTTACAGATCATGAGGAGAAGAGGGTAGGGATTTCCAAAATACTGAACCCCCGCCTCGTTCAGCAGGAACAAACCAAACTCTGGCGTTTCCCTAAATTGCACTCAAGTTTCTGAGTCAAAGGAGCAGCACATTTTCCATTATAACCTGTACGTGTAATTCTGAAAAACTCACCATCATGGCTTATATTTCCCAGGTCTTGTCTCATTTGAATGCTTGTTTAGAATCCATCTAAGGAAACCCTTCTTGCACCTTTTCATGCTTATAGCGGACAATTCTGACCACTGTGAAACAAAACTGTCCTCCTTCTCCTGGCCATCACTGTCTCTAAATGATTTTACATGTAGATGATGACAAGCTATGATGACAAGCTCATCTACCAGCAGCAGTTTCCCATGAATTCACAAAGATGATCCTCCCAAATGTTTAACGTAATAGGTATGCTGAGGAGAAGAAGGACTCATGGAGCTCTACACCCTGGCTTAGAGCTAACGGAAGTCTTCAAGACTAATCCACCACCCAGTGAGGCAGCTTGTATTACACCTCAGGAAAGGGAACGTGACAAGCCTGAACCTCCACTTCCAGCAGTCAGCACCTCTCTGACGCCGCTGTCATTAGTGGCTGCGTGACACATGTTGAAGTTCATCAGGATACATCCTTGCCACAGGTACACCACCCCTTCCTCAGCATCTTCATGGCTGATGCTTCGTGATCTTGACCCTAATAGCTTTGTGTTGTTTAGGAAATTAAACGTGAGTGAGACCTTCTCTAAATCCCAACTGGCTTTACAACTGACATGTAGAGGTCTCCAAGTAATAATCAGCTTAAGTCCTGTGTAATCACTTTTAGGGACATAAACATACATTCAGCTGCCGTTACCCGTAATTATCAAGCTATAACATGACCTGCTTCTCTCAGGTCTTCTCCATCATTGGTGGGTGACTGTAGATTAGTGACAGCAGGACACCTCTGTGGTTGCCACAGCCAGCCTGGCCTGAAAATGGGTTAACCATTTTTATGTAGTATGGAGCCTGAACAGACACGTCCTGCTGAGCCTGAACTGGCTGCCTTCAGGGTTAGGCCAGGTGGCAATGCACTGTGTTCCCAAACTGATGGAGGTGACAGCATGGTGACCCCTACATAGATGCTCAGGAGAGTCCCAACCCAGCTGACACCGTTGTACCAGGATGGGAGCTGGGCTGGCTCTATGCACCCACCGAAGTATCTCTGCAGGAGTCCTTCTGAACCCACCTTGTGCTGCTTCTCCTCCCAGACCCCTGTTATAGGAACAGCCAGGCACTGACTGAACTAACCCAGATGCCCACTTTGTCCCATTTTCAAAACTGCTCCACGGATGAGCCCACACTCTCTCACCGCTCACTCTCTTAGACGAGCTACAGGCTGCACCCAGTTTGAACCTCTGTTCCATCATCTTAACATTGCCTATGTTTGACCTGGATCGGTACAGCCATATCCCTTTCCTGTCTTCTGTCATTCAGTCTCAAGTGCTGGTCAGGAGGATGGGGCCAGTCTTTTTTCAGTGGTGCCCAGGGACAGGACAAGAGGGAACGGGCACAAACTGGAACACAGGAAGTTCCATCTAAACATGAGGAGGAACTTCTTTCCTGTGAGGGTGGCAGAGCCCTGGAAGAGGCTGCCCAGAGAGGTGGTGGAGTCTCCTTCTCTGGAGACGTTCCAAACCCACCTGGACATGTTCCTGTGGGACCTGCTCTGGGTGACCCTGCTCTGGCAGGGGGTTGGACTGGATGATCTCCAGAGGTCCCTTCCAACCCCCACCATTCTGTGATTCTGTGATAGATCCTCATTTCCAGGCTTTACATCTTTCTTTCATGTCCTGTGCTAGAAGACACTGATGTTGCTCCTTCTGCCATGTCCAGCCTTGTACTCTGGCACTCCTTTGTACCCCTGATTTTTTTCTACACGGTTGACATTTCACCCATATTATGTCAATGTCCCTCATTTTGGAGCACAAACTCATCATCTGCCCTTGCTGCTTAGTAACTTTGTGAGCCAGATCAGAATCCCCCTTTCCTCATGGATATTAGACACAGAGCAGTATGTACAGGGTTCCTGGCAGCCAGCTTTCTGCCTCCTTTCCAGCAGCTGCTTCTTCATCTGGTGTACTTCTGGACAGAGAGCGTCCAGTTCCAGGGCAAATACTGCTCCTCTAGGAATGTTCTTGGAATCTTCTGGCTGATCTGGGCCTGAGAGCCCAAATCCACTGAACGCATATAAATTAGTCCATTGCTAATTTGTGCTGGAAAGCCCTACTGAATAGAGGAATATGCCGGGAACACAAATCTCCGAGACCCTTTTTTTTTTTCAACTGAAGTGGCTTTTTCTTACTCCCTTCGTTTGCCTTTCGGCTTTGTCCTGACCAGATAAGACTGATGACTGCTCCACACAGCATATCAAAGATTCACTCCATCTAGGCGTAAATCACGCTTGGGAGAGGAGTTGAACTCTGCGCCACAATCGGAGACTGGTCCTTCAGATTGCCTGCTGGATGATGTCTTCTGAGTCCTTTTGTTTGGCGTTGTTATTAAAGCAAAATAAAGCCAAATGATCCTATCAATGTCTTACCCCACTTATATAGAGGAGTTTCGTACTATGTGCGGTTTGGACAGTCTGACCTTAGGCTGCGTGGCAATTGAAAAAAAATAATAAAATAACTATTTCAATGCCCAAACTAGATTGATTTGGCTCTGATTTGGGTCAGGTCCACCACTCATGTTTGTTCTGTGATTGCACATTTAAGGCAGGGGTTTTATTTTCCTATATTTTATGCAGCCTAAACAGAAGATTTAAGAATTGGACTTCTATTTTTAAATACCTTTATTTTTTCCCTTTTGGAAAATGACAAATTACTGTGAGCAATTGATCAGATGATTAAAATGTACAAAACCACTCATAATCTGTATATGTCGAATTCCAAGGCAATTAGGCTATTACCAGTGAAGAAAGACAGCACAAAGGAAAAACATGTTTTCACGGTGACCTGGCAGTTCACTGACTCAGAGACAGCCTATCTGTACCAGATCTGTGAAGAAATCCAGAATATTTCGGCCAGCTGGGATGGATAATGCTGACACACATGAGACAGAGCCAGTAGTTGTATCTCGTAGAGGCAGCAACAGCCCTCAGTGTGACGAACAGGTGTCGCGCTGTTCCAGAGGTTTTGAGTGACCGCATCCTGGTTTTATTCTGATGAAAAACATCTTATTTCCACCCATATTGGTTGTCCATAGAGCTCTGATTGCTGTGAGCAGGTAGGTCGAGTTGGAAGGTCCTGGTTATACAGATGATTGGTTTGTGTGGCTCTTTGAGTGGCTCTTCAAGCCAGCTGCAGTGCCTGGACAATCACACCTGGGCATGGTGAGGAGCGTGCCTTGTTCCTTCAGCCCAGGCAGCGTTGTTCGCTCTGATGCTGAGGCCAGCACCCAGCTCCTTCAATGCTGCTTTGCAGATGTCCTTGAGAATGAACAGTGGCTTCTTTCTCGAAGGACATCCCATTAATCAGTTTGTGTAATGTTGATGTATATCCCTTTGGCATTGGCTTATCAACCCTTTCTCTTCTTCCTACCCAACGTCCTGATAAAATCCCATTTCTTGATGACAGTATGACCACAAAGGTACCCATTAGGTGGCCCTCTGAGTCCTCCTCTCTTCTTCTCTCGGGTAGCTTCTCTTTATGGAGAGATACCTTGGAGCAGGAGGAGCCCTGTCCTGTGGCACAGATGTCACTAGCAGTAGGCAAACTTCTCCAAAGTGGTAGACAAATACAGCCTGAGCAGCTGAATGCTTCTGCCTCCACATTGAACCATAGAATTGCCTGGGTTGGACGGGACCTTTAAGATCGAGTCCAACCATCAACCCAACACTGACAAAAACCATCACTAAACCATGTCTCTAAGCACTACGTCTGCCCGGCTTTTAAATACCTCCAGGGATGGGGACTCCACCACTTCCCTGGACAGCCCATTCCAATCCTGAAGAACCCTTTCAGTGTAAAAATTGTTCCTAATATCCAATCTGAACCTCCCCTGGTGCAACTTGAGGCCGTTTCCTCTTGTCCCATCGCCTGTTCCTTGGGAGAAGAGACCGACCTCCAGAACCTCAATGTCCTTTTTGTGGTGAGGGGCCCAAAACTGGAGACAGCACTCGAGGTGGGGCCTCACCAGTGCCCAATACAGGGGGCGATCACCTCCCAGTCCTGCTGGCCACTCTGTTCCTGACACAGGCCAGGATGTTGTTGGCCTTCTTGGCCACCTGGGCACACTGCTGGCTCATGTTCAGCCGACAGGTGACCAACCCCCCCAGGTTCTTTTCTGCCTTGTTTTTTTCCCACCAGAAAGCATGGAGTTTGTCTCCAGTAGTTTTCTGGTATGTCTCCTGCAGTCTTCCAAAACATGATGGTTGTATGATTAATGAAGTGGGAGTGGGATTAGCAAAAATCATGTCACCTTTTGTGTCACCAGTAGCTACATGTATACTAGTACCTCAAACTCTGCCAACCCTGGGACCCAGAGGCATGTTCTAGGTACATCCATACTCCTAAAGTTTGTTGTCCACCAAAGCATGGGGTAGACACATTCACTCTACCTAATGGATCTGGCCCGTGGCCTGGGCCATCTCCTGACACATGCTGGGAAGATTTTAGGAGAATGCTACTCAGCATTATCCAAAACTGTGCCACGGAGCCCAACAACAATTTAACAACATAAACACATTTTGGTGCCTGGGGACGTTCTTTGGTACTATTTAATTTCTGACACAGGAATAGCCAGCATGTCCGAAGTAGATCTCATCTTACTTTTTCCATTATATTACTCAAAGAAGCTTGAGCACTTTTTACCACCTTTCCAGTCTAAGTACTCCTGGGTTCAAGATGTAATTACTCAAGGGCAGTAATTCCTGGCTGGTAAAAAAAAATATTTCTGGACAGCAGTTCTGTGGGCATTTGTGTTAGTAACACCTGGTTTCGTGCACACAAACACAGAAAGTGGCCACATGTGAGAAAGCATTTGCACAGAATTTGAGTGATGGCACAGAGATTTTTGTTTGCTTTTCAGGGCACATCCAGCACTTGGTGATATGGCTGGAAGTCGTGACATTCTGCTCACGTTTGGAAGCCTATGGGACAGGAATTGCTGGTCTCGCCTCTTGTTCATGCTCTTTGGCTATTCACAGCATAGAAATTGTGACTGGCTGTTGTGCAGACTTATGGAGAAGGTCGGGTGAATCATACTTGTAGCACAAATATGTCCTTTATTCCAGGATGTTCTTTCACCGGAGAAGATCACAGCAACAGGTTTGGTCTAGGGAGCCTGAATCTGATGTCATGCTGCCTATATAATTTCCGCTGTAACCTGTGAGTTCACTGGTGGATTTATCTCTTTCACGTGCCTTGAAAAAGAAAAACAGCTTACCTGATTTCAAGTGGGCATGTTGGAGCCTTGCTGGTGTAAGCGCTACAGGGTAGTATAAGCCACATCATTCTTTGGCAGTGACAGAAGGTCCTCAATGCTAATACGAATTCATGAAGGGTAGCAGAGGTTTTGCCTGGTGTCTCTACTTTATTAAAGTTAGCAGGATATCTACAGGCTATGGTGTCTCTACCTCCCCCACTCCGATTATTGCTCGGAATCAAGTGCCAGAATAATTAGTTCATTGCTGAAGAACTTCTTACCATTTTTCTTTGCAGATCTCATATCCTATACAAGGCACTGATTCACACCTCTGACTGCAAGTACGAGAGGGTATTCCAGCTGGGCCTGGGAAAGAAAAAACCATTCACATTAGATTACTTCAAACCAGTTCACGTAGAGCATTTCCTCCACTAGCTCTCCACCACCCACCATCCCAGCTGGGGTCAGATTCATCTGATCAACACCCGATTGAAAGTACGGGACAGACAACACTCACCATGTACCTAAATGTCATAAAATTCAGTTCTTATCTCCATGTCAAAGGACCCCAGGCTGTGGATCACAAATGAGTGCAGCTGAATGCTTTTCCATTTTCACTTCTGTTTTTACCATGGGGTTTGAAGTGTCACATTCTGTAACATAACTTCCCTTTTCAAGTCACAAACAAATGACATCTGGCCACTTTCAATAATAAACCTAAAGAGAGGGGACATTTCCTTTCAGCTTGTTGGGCCCCCTCCTTAACCTTCAAATTCTTATGAGAACTGGGGAGAAGGAAAACTCTAAAAAAATGAATCCCCTAATGATTAAACTCACCGACACAAAAAAAAACCAAAACCTTTTCCTTCGAGCCTCTGAGTACTGTTTTCTTCACACAATCTCAAACATCCCGGCACGGTTAATGTTTGAGGAGCTGTTTGCTGCTCCCACTCTCGTTCTTACATCATACAGGAAACCCTTGCAGGAAATGAACCTCCAGTCAAGCCTTCTTCTCCCTCAACACCTTGGGCTCACAAGCCTAAGACAGAGAGCATACACGGCGGAATTAAGGTGGGGTAAGAGCACCGGAGAGGCAGGCCAGACACCGATAAATCATACGCCTTGGTTTTCCTGCCTGGCACAACATACGATTTTTCTTTCCAGAGATGCTTCTGTCATATAATCTGGGTTTCACTACCTACCCCACACTGGGGGTTGTCATTCAGGGCTGTGTAGGCTGAGCCTGCATTGTGCCTGCGTCATCTCAAAGGACATAGTCAAAGGAATACAAAGAAATACAAAGAAGTCAAATACCTCTCTTCCATTTCATGTGAAAGAATGGGCTCCTGGCCCTTGATGTGTCCCCGGCCTGAATATTCTCATTGCTGTAACAACGTGGTGCGGCTCTTTGTCCAGGCAGAAAGCGTGTGGTTTCAACCAGGCTCGCCCAACTCTTTTTCACCCAGGAGCAGAGAATGGCTGAGGTTGTAAAAATGACTAAAAATTGGGGAAGGCATTGCGAGCAGGGGTAATGAAAAGGCCTTTTCTTCTTTGGTTCTTAGTCACCAGAAATACCAGAAACCTCATTTTAAAGGTTAGATTGTTCAGGCCAAACCACTGCCAATGGTGCAATGCACAGTAAGGCCGGAAGGGGTAATTTAGTGACTGTATAAGGAACCTCATGTCTTCCTCCTGATGATCTACAAGAGCTTCTTTCAGAGCTGATTCAGGACAAGGGAAATATTTCCCATGGTCCCTGTGGCTCAGAGAGTAGCACCATCCCTGCCACCACAGCTAGTGACAGTTTGTCTAGATAAAAGGACCCCCAAAGTCCTTCTCCTCAGGGCTGCTCTCAATTCATTCTCCGTCCAGCCTGTGTTTGTGCTTGGGATTGCCCTGACCCATGTGCAGGACCTTGTACTTGGCCTGGTTGAACCTCATGAGGTTCACACAGGCCCACTTCTCAAGCCTATCCAGGTCCCTAAATGCAAGTGAACCTCTTGTGGCACTCCAAGGAAATTCTCTGCGTTGATCCTGTTCTGTCCAACAGAGATGGTGACCTCCTACCTGTTTTACCTGCATGTGGTCCCTGGGGCAATTCTAGGTTGGAGGGCCGTTACAGGATCTCCTGTGACTAGCGGTGTGGCTGTGCTGGTTTGGGAAGTCCTTGAACAATCTGAAACACCCACTGTAGAAGGTAGTGAGCTGGCAGGTCTGCTGATGCCAACATCACCAGGTCACATTTCAGCCTCCTTCCACACCCGTCCTTATCTTGCAACGGTCCATTAGGAAGGCAAACTCACCCTTAAAAAAAAAAAAAAAAAAAGCAAGGAAAAAATAAAAGGCAACAAAACCAAGTAGTAAGAGTAAGAGAGTCACGTGCTGCATCAGCCGAGGTGTCCGAGGAACACAACAGCTGTGGCATGAATCACAGCAGCGTTGTGGGGATTGTAACACCGAGGACAAGTTTCTACACAGCTCAGCACACAACTCTGCAAAGCCACAGGGAGTTGTTGGTGCCATTGTAAAGTCTGCAAGATTTTGGGGTATTCCCTGGTAATAGGTGAGAAGAAAAAGCTAAAGCAGGGGGTGTCACACCCTGGCAGGCCTTGCTACAACCAACCACACGATGCTCTGCCAAAGAGCAACCAGATGGCCTCTACACCAGCCCACCAGATGCTGTTGCTGTGCTCTGACGGCATACGTGTAGCATTTGGAAGTGAGGAAAACAAGCTGTTTGTAAATATCCATGTCCACCTACAGAAATGTCCACCCTGGAAACAAGCCACAGGGCCGGCAAGCCTACTGCCATTGCGAGGCTGACAAAATCACACTTCAAAAAAAAACAAACCACCCTGAGATTTAAACTATTATTATAATGGAGTGGTCTCTTCCTACGTTGCCTTCTGAGGTTGTGATCATCCCAGGTTTGTGCTTCTTACAGCTTCTCCCTGCCTCGAGAACTTTTAGGAAAAGTAATACAGGACCTCCCAGGACGAGTCACTGCACGTGGCCACGCTGACTTCTCTGGTGAGGTGAAGGAAAACACAGCAAGACTGGTCAGAGACAGTTAACTCTGTCCCCCTGCCTCTGCCGGGGGGCACAGGAGCTCCGGCCGTGTCACTGAACGTGGGTCACTGACTCCAGGGCCTGTGGTTGCATGCTGTTCCCATCTCCAGTTCAGAGGGGATGCTCTGGGAGTCAGCTTAGCTTTCCAGTCCATGAGAAGCTCATCCATAGTTTATATTTTCCAATATTTTCATGGTGACTAACAGTGTTATTGAACCCTGAGGAGGACAAGCTTGTTATACAGGTCCCAGCCTTGTCTCTGGCTCTCCCCGCTTCCAGCCTGTTGTCCAAATGCTCTCCTTGACTGTGAAACCCTATGGCCCGGTGCTCTACAGCCTGCCCCACATTTCCTTGACCTGCTACGAAATCTCTCTCCAAAATCTATCATGCATTGGTTTGTTCCTGATTAGAGTGTTTGATCAAAGCAAAAAAAATATGTGGCTCGTTGCACTTGCCAGAATTGGAGAACCCCACAGCTTATCTGATGTGAGCACCCATCTTCACGGGAGCTGAGCTGACTGGAATCGTAATTAGCTGCACCCTGCCTCCAAAAAAAGGACTTGGCTGGGGCTAGAAAGTTATCTGGGGTCTCTGTGGGGGGAAAAGACTGACCTTGTATGGAGAATGAAGCCTCTGAGAAGCACCCAGAGCATGGAGAGGACATGGGCACGGAGATGGGCTTCCCTCCCACCCACCAACAGTGCAGAGGTGGCAGAAAAGTTGCTGGGCTTGGAAAGTCACGGTGCTGGTGCATTGCCTGACCCTCACAGAAAAGTTTCTGTTGTTTATGGTAAAACAACCAAAAGCAAGGCGTGAGAGGATTCTTTTATAACCGAGATCATTTTCTATCCCACAAGCAGGAAATCTGAGGGGCATTGCAGGAGAGGGAGATTTTGTTAAGCGGATTAACATATTAACTGAAAATAAAGATTGGACATATTTGGAATTCTAGGATAATCTCGCTTTTCTGGTGACAATAGAAACCACTCACGCCTCTCTCCTCTGCTTTCTGCAGTGCTCAAATTTGTACTAGCCAGTTAATTGATGAGTTTATCTGTGTTGTGCATAAAAAAGATATGTCTATGCCTACAGCACATGCTGACATTTGGGCCCAGATGATCTAATGATTGGCATGTTTGGATTCAGCGACTACATGCTGAATAGTTTACCAGAAGATTTATTCTTAAATACAAGATTGCTCTTTTTTGACTTAATTACTTCACATTTTTTTTTCCCCCATACAGCGTCTCCCTTTCATTTTGCCCATCCAAACTCATGAACCTGATCAGGGACATTTTTAAAAAAGTTTCTGTAGTCTCCATTTAGCCTGAAATGTCAAATCTCTGTGCCCTCCTGGCGCTGTGTCAGAGCCCAGCCCGAGCCCAGAGCAGTCTGAGTGGTGGAGACATCCCTTGGGGATAATGGTGTCCACCCTGAGCTGTGCTGGCTCATCTTCACCAGCTCCAATCCTGCAGGTAGCTCATTTCAGCTGGCTTGGGTCACCCAGCTATGACTCGTGTGGTGGTCACCATAGGATGTGCAAGCACGTGGGGGCTTTTGCCTTTTCTCACGACCATGGCTCCTGCTTGGCATTTTCTGGGTAATGTTTGGCTTAAGCAAGCTGACACATGGACCTCCTTAGTGTGGCGCTCTCCCTCGCATCAAAGAAGGGGAGCCTCATGGGCAGCTGGAGGATAACCCCAGGACCTTGGCCCAGGGAATTATAGAATCATAGAATCATAGAATGGTTTGGGTTGGAAGGGACCTTAAAGATCATCCAGTTCCAACCCCCCCTGCCACGGGCAGGGACACCTCCCACCAGACCAGGTTGCTCAAAGCCCCATCCAGCCTGGCCTTGAACCCCTCCAGGGATGGGGCAGCCACAGCTTCTCTGGGCAACCTGTTCCAGTGTCTCACCACCCTCACAGCAAAGAATTTCTCCCTAAGATCTCATCTAAATCTTCCCTCTTTCAGTTTAAACCTTTTCCCCTTGTCCTATGGCTCCACTCCCTGATCAAGAGTCCCTCCCCATCTCTCCTGGAGCCCCTTTAGGGACTGGAAAGTGTTTATCTATGGTGTCCTCCCGAAAGCCCACAGCTCCGCAGGGGTATGGAGACTTGGTGTCTGCGTTATCTCTGAGCTGTGTTAATGAAGGGAACTGATTGTTTTCTCGTCTGTCAGCCCCAAGGGGGGCCTCTTGGTGCACACACTCAATGCAGGCTTGGTGACCAGTTTTACCACTGCAGCTCGAAGTGGTGGGGGTTTCAGGCCTCCCTCCCCCAGTCCATTAGAAAGCACAAGGAGCCCCATGGGAGGGTTATTTTGGCTTCCCACCAGTGGCACAGCCTGGGTGCAGTGTGTTGGCCAGCTAGAGTGGCCATTTCCCTTCATATTGGGGCAGATCTATCTCATGACTTCTATCTATCCTCTCTTGCAACTAAAAATTATTTCTTTTTTTTTGAGCTGCAAAGACAGCTGAAATCTCTCAAGAATTAATGAAAAATAAATGCCATAGCATTCTTCTGTAGGAACCTTGCAATGGGTTTATATGCATATCTGTGTGTGTTTATGTCTGTACACATGCATGCACAGATTGCACTATTTCAGCAGGGGACTTTCTATTTTACATTCTACTCAGGCTAACACTTGCTCTTTAATGCCAGATATCACTGCGAGACATAATGAGGGTCATTAAATGTATTTATTAGCTTATTAAACTGAACTGCCTTCACTGTTGCAGCTGGCCTGGGTTTTATAGAAACCCCAGCAAATCCCCAAAGTCACACAACAGGAGCCCAACACACTTTAGCTGATGACAGTGTAAATATCAAATTTACTGGGGCTGGCAAGTGGCAAACACAGCTCTGGTATGTTGTTTAAAAACCTGCCATGAGGCATAGTACGTAATTCTCAACTCACAAGGGTAGACTTGCTTTGGAAGGAAATATGAGAAGAATTTGATAGGATTTAGTGATGTTTTCAGGGATACAGTTTCATTATAAGCAGCCAGGAAGCTCTTAGATACTAGCTGCAGGTCTGATCCAATGACCATTGAAGTGAGAGGAAAGACTTAAGCTGGTCATGTGGGTTGGTCTAACATGGGTTTTAATCATAATACATGAGATAGATAAAGTGCCCCCAGCTTTATCAAAATCTACGTGGAAGCTAAGTTTCTAATTTTTAATTAAGTTTAGGCAGGAAGAGAGAGAGCCCAGCAGGTGCCAGTTGTCTAAATGGGGTGTGATTCTCTGATTTTTGAGAAGTGAATGTTTCTTCTTTTGCACTGAGGTTCCTCATCCCTCATCTCAAACATCTGGGGGGGGGCGGCAATAATGGAGTCTTCTGGACTTCCACCATTCGCTGTGGCCTAGACATGGGTGGAGGCAAGCATGGTCCCAGTGTGGGGGCAAGCGTGGTACCAACGTGGGATGGTGTCCAGCTGCTCACCACCCCTTCCTGGGGGCTTGGCTAGGGGGAAACACCACTAAGGAGCCCGGCTGCTGTGAACCCCCCCCAACTGTGGGGCTGGGCAGACTGAACAGGGGGTTCTGCTCCCAGCAAAAGGGCTGGGATCCTAGAATTACGCCAGGGTCGTGCCACTCTTTAGCCCTCACTTCCCAGTAGTCCTGCACGGGTGAGGATGGGGGGAAAGGCTCCAGCCCTCTCGGATGTTTCCTGAGCTGTTCCTCCAGGGCAAAGGCAAATGGGCAAGTCCCTGGAGCCATCGTCATTAGATGCAGTATCAGCCACAAATGCAGCCCGAGTTAGCTGTGCATCACCAAAAAGAAATCAGAAAGGGATTAGTCACAAGGAAGTACACTTTGTTTTTAAAAGTTCCTCTCATTCAAACAGCCCTCTCAAGCCCAGTCAGGAGGAGAGTCTCCCAGGGCACCGGATGAGCAATGCAGCCAGGTGAAGACAGAAAAGCTGCTTGGCTGCCATGAGATAGCCGTGACTAAGAGCTATGACCTTGCAAAACCGCCTTCTGCCTTAATCGAAAAAAAAAAAAATAAATCCTGTGTCCCTTTTCACTCCCATTACAAGGAACTCACATATGGTTTTGCATCATTTTCCATAAAGCAGAAGGAAAACCCCTGCTGAGGTATTTTTACTCTCACTCTATCTCACTGTCCTGCTCTAACACCCACAGTTCTCCTGAAGATAGTCGCTGCTTATTCAAAGTTCAAGTGTAGGGGGACCTTGAGCTGTTCTTCCAAAAGCTTTCTCCTTCCCCCGCCACCCCCGCCTGAATCACTGGCAGCAAACATAATGGCAAAGAGTGTCACATTCTTCTTACCGTAATTCTGTAAAGCAGACTGGGATATTTTCCGAGATTTCTTGTAAAGCTGGATGCAAGCAACTCTGTGTGTCTGTGTGTGTGTGTGTGTGTACGTGTGCACACACCCAGTTGCCAGTAAATCATCTTAAACCCGCATGTTTGGAAAATTAATGACCAATTTGGCTCTTTTCTTA
Source organism: Numenius arquata (assembly GCF_964106895.1). Classification (NCBI taxonomy): domain Eukaryota; kingdom Metazoa; phylum Chordata; class Aves; order Charadriiformes; family Scolopacidae; genus Numenius; species Numenius arquata. Next base: position 3,028,853 of record NC_133579.1, read on the forward strand.
TAATTAGGAGCATGTATTCAAATTATAATTGAAGATTTACTTCTTCAGGCTCTGTTCTTCCAAGCTCTTTGTTAAATTTCATACACAAACAACAAAAAAGTGTATCCCGGATAGCTGAAAGGCATGAATTATAAGTGCCCACACCCCTAAACACACATTTTTATAATGGCTTAGACTGACACGAGCCAGGAAGTTCAGAGTTCGGACTCACATGGCCTTAATTCATACCTTTGAACACACAAACTCTTCTCTTTATAGGGCTATATTTTAAAAATAGCCAGTGGGATCTTAACCCCGAATTTCTGTGCAGCCCTGATTATATTGGCTCTTCCTTTTTCAGCTTTCTCTTTTACAGCCTTTCTTGCTCATTTTTCAAAAGATATCACATAAAAAGAGGGATTGAGAAAGGATTAATTAGTTCTCCAGAAGACCATTTTGGAAGCACTGGGTATTTTTTTCCATTTTAATATATCTTAAGCATTTGTATGTTTTATACGTTCTTATCAACCCAGTGAAAAATATTGTAATTAAGTGTTCCAGGAGTCAATGCTTAAGAAATGCCAGAATAAATTGCCTGCACAAGCCTGTTCACTTCTCTTACACTTACGTACAGGGGGATGGTTTCCACTCCGGGTCAATCCCTGTTCACTCTGGCGCTTGGCCTTATCAGCTCCCTCTGCCCTCCCTGTCCTCCTGGGTCCCTGTCACCTTGGCCGGCCGAGCCCAGTCCTCCAAAACGTTCATCAGATCATGGCATCTCACCCCTCTTGCCCTATTTTTCCACCCTGCTCCTGAGCTCCTGGCCTGAAAAAGCCAGAGCCATCTCCCAGCTCTCCTATCAAAGGGTGGTTCTTGTTGGAGACTCTGGCACGTCAGGGTGGAGGGAAACCATGTCTGTAGATCATGCAATTATTTTGCACGTATGCAAATTGTTCATGTGCTGGGATTGTTCAGTCCGGAGAAGAGAAGGCTTCGGGGAGACCTTAGAGCCCCTTCCAGTCCCTAAAGGGGCTCCAAGAGAGATGGGGAGGGACTCTTGATCAGGGAGGGGAGCCATAGGATGAGGGGGAACGGTTTTAAACTGAAAGAGGGGAGATTTAGATGAGATTTTAGGAAGAAATTCTTTGCTGTGAGGGTGGCGAGACACTGGAACAGGTTGCCCAGAGAAGCTGTGGCTGCCCCATCCCTGGAGAGGTTCAAGGCCAGGCTGGATGGGGCTTTGAGCAACCTGATCTGGTGGGAGGTGTCCCTGCCCAGGGCAGGGGTTGGAACTGGATGATCTTGAAGGTCCCTTCCAACCCAAACCATTTTATGATTCTATGAAATATACCTTCTATCAGCAGGTCTCCCACACGCTTCATCTGCCACCTGCCCAGGTCAGCAGAGGAGACAAATAGCCCCAGTTTTCAGATGGCGACAAAGGAAAGACATAGGGGCTGAAGGCAAGAGATGACAAGAGTTTAAAGCCAACCCGGTACAGGACATTTGCTTGAGCTGGACACACAGGCTATCCTATGCTTGCAGAAACCTGATGGCTCCTGTCATTTGTGAAGGAGCTGTGGGACATCTGCTCGGCATTTGGGAATGGGAAGGTTCTTGGTCTCCTGGAGGAAAAGGCCCACAGGTCTGGCTGGCCTGACTTGGGCAAAAAGCAAGAAATCAAGACTGCGAGCCACTCTCCCCACCCACTTTATCTTTCATGCATCAAAATGCACTCAGAATCATAGAATAATTACATGTATTTTCAAAACTTCTGAATTCATATCTGGTACCAGTTTAGTAGGGAGTAAAAGGATAGAACAGGGTTGGAAAATGTCTTTATTTGCATTCTTTGAGAATGCAAAATATAATTTCCTACTGTATATATTTCCCTGTTTTAATCCCTATGCCATTACTACCTCCGAGTCCTTTTTTTTAACCATGCAAGAAAAGCACAATTTTTGGAGCTTCTAGTATTGCTAAAAATCTCTGCAGAAAAGTTGATGATAAATAAAGTAGCAATACACTACAAGTAACACATTTATTTAGAAACACTGCATGTGCTTCAACTCACTACGTCATGACCTTGACATCTGCATTTTGCTTCCATTTCAGGACAAAAATGGGCAATTTTAGGGGTATTTTAGAATCGTAGAATGGTTAGAGTTGGAAGGGACCTTAAAGGTCATCAAGTTCCAACCCCCTGCCATGGGCAGGGACACCTTCCACTAGAGCAGGTAGGTATTTTCCTTGACTTTGTGTTTTATACTTTATATTTTATTGCTTGTTCTCTCCCGCTTTGCTTTGGATGTTCTTTTGGCCAAGAACAGAAAGAAGAAAACTGGGTTCCTAAGAAAGGGTGGGTCTGTCTTCTAGGAAAGAAACGTGAAGCCCTTCGACTGAAGAAGGAAGCAGAAGTCAAAGCTGTGCCACCACTGCAGGGGAAAGGACCTTTCCCACCACGCAGCTTCCCAGAGCCACCCTTGGCTGAAGCTGAGCCAGAAGGGAGCCAGGCTCTCATAGAATCATAGGATGGTTTGGGTTGGAAGGGACCTTCAAGATCATCCAGTTCCAACCCCCTGCCCTGGGCAGGGACACCTCCCACCAGACCAGGTTGCTCAAAGCCCCGTCCAGCCTGGCCTTGAACACCTCCAGCGATCGGGCCACCAAGGCTGCAGGGATGGGGCCACAGCTCTGCCACTAAATGCTGTGGGACTTGCCTGAAAAGCACTGAATTCTAGCTCCTTCTTCCGTATTTTCTTTTTTTAAGTCAGTGACAAGCCAGTTTAAAAAACGCATTAGCCTCCCCCAAAAACGAGCTGCGGTGTCATGCCCCTTCCTACGCTGCCTGGGTGATTCCTGCAAGTGCTAAATTTGTCCAGAAATGTGATTCTGAGAAAAGCCAGTGGAGGGGCAGTGTCCCGAGTGGAGCCCTGGCTGACAGCGACGTGAAACAGGGAGCAAAAGGACTGTCACCTGCAGCTTGAGACCTCTGGGGAAAGCATAGTTTCTGAATTTTTTTGTAAGTAAACAGGGTTGCCTCAGAGAGACAGCTGACTCCGTCTTCGGTTTCCCGTGCAACACCTGCAGCTCCACAGATTTTGGCTAAAGTGTGGGTCACAAAAAGGGTAACGTTAATATGATCAAAAGTGCTGTAATGAATTTAACGGAGTGAATGGTTTCTAAACAGCCCAAGGTCTTTTGGACTGTGGACCTCTGGGATTCTGGATGGGAAAGCTTGTCAGTCTTTTCCAGAAATGCCAGGGGGCGTTAGAAAGGATATTGAGTATATCCTCCCCGACAGCTTGATGGACCATGCGTCCCCAGGGTGCCTGGAAGGGCTTCCACCCACATAGAGATATTTCTAGTGTCCTCAAAGGAGGTGTTTTAGGGCTTCAGCTCTAGTTCCCTCCCTCTCCCCCGTTTCTCACCCGGGAGCATGGGACCAGTGCTGAAGACCACAGCCCTGGCATTGGGCAATCTACAGCTGGAGAGCATGCAGGATTCACACCCCGAAAACTAACATCTCCTAATTGTATCCTGAGTATTCCCTTAACTCTGCATTGTCTTCCTTGCTTTGTCCAGTTCCATAAGATGCATTTTTATTCCCCGTTTTGCTCACAGCATCTTCCAGATCTCTACCGGTTCCTCTCCATCGATCTGTTCCTTAGTTTTCATCTCTCAATACAGATATTCTCCTCAGCCAACCCCTCCTCCCGCAACCCCACACATTCCCATAAATCTTTAAAAAAGCCCCGATGATAAAGAGCAGCTTGTTGGTTATTCTCACTCTGCTGGCAGGTAAACCAGCCTGGAGGAACAAGGAACCTTCTGCCCTCGTGCCAATGGAGCCTCCACCGCTGCCAACCCTCTCCAGGAGTACAGAATGACAAAACAAGCACCTCTGAAAAGCCTAGGAAATGAGACACTGTGTAAATTCAGGTAAAAGGTTTCTTTACACTAGCTGCTTTGTGTGGTCAGGAACACTGGTGGGGTAGAGAAGCCACAGAAGTCATTTTCTTGCCGTTGGGGAGAGGCAGCATCAATTGACCGGGTTTAATGCGATGCCACTTATGACAAATATATGCAAAACTGCTGCAAGCAGTAGAAAACTTGCCACATGGACAGATTTTTACACAGAATAAGCAGATTCAGGGTACTGAGTGAGAGGAGGCAAGGCTGGGCCTTTTGTGTCGTGCGTGTGTCCATACCCAGCATGTCCCTCTACAAACCCCGCGCTATAAGCTGTGTCATTCCAAACTGAAGAAACTCAAGAAAATACTGTCAGAAACAACCAGTATGTGCAGGAAACAACAGATTTTAAAACTAAAATATCTTTTTTATTCTCTACTTCTAGTGCACTCAGGTTTCGGCTGTTTCAAAGGACTTTCCTAAACCAAAAAAAAAAAAAGAAAAAAAAAGAAAAAAATCCTGGGCAGCAGCAATTTGAGCTTATGCTTTGTGTAGAAGTCTCAAGCTTGAGCTTGTGAAAGTATTTTGCTTTATCTTTTATTCAAGACACCAGCTGCTCAGTTCACTAACACAGCCCAGAGCCTACAAGTTCTCACATGGTTTGCTCCTGTAACCCGGCTAAAAGTCAGCTAAAAGATCCATTCCACTGGGCTGTTTTTATTATCCTGGTTTTTTGTTTATCTCCCGGTATAAGAGCTTTTTTTTAAACTCATTGATACACTTTTTGGGTATTAGCCATTGGGACGCTGAGTACGCAGGTGCTCCGAAAGACGTGCAGTATTAGGTTACAGAATAGCTCCGATGTGATCTTTGACTTTTGGGTCTGATTGTTAAAAAAAAAAAAAGAAGAAAGAAGAAGAAATAAAAGCAGCATTTGACAACATTTCATTAGAGCTTTCCATCCAGAAAACAGGCCAGAAGAATTTTTTTAATCCTGTATGTTTCATTTTGGGACCCTATGTGTAATATCAAACAGATTAAATGCGTTGCATCACTCCCTGATGCAGCACATGCAGACCCTTTGCCGCTGAAGTTTCCCAGTCAATCCATCCTCTTCCCCCCCAGCCATAAATAAAGTTGGGAGTGGAAGATTCCCTTCAAGGAAATTTATCTCTTTGACAGTCAAACAGGTGGCGAAGTTAATGCGAAATCTCCAGAGAACTTGGTTGGTAAGAATGGCCCTGCAATAACTAACCGCAATGATTTACAAGGGACTAAATTGCCAGATTAGGCCTTGATAATTTTTCAACTCTTGACTTCATTATTACCTTGTGGATCTGGATCTTACATCACCTCTAGGAATGCCTGGGATCAAATTAAAGTGGAAACACCTGGTTGAAAGTCAGTTCAAAATACAGATTGAAGAACTAGAGGGCTATTTTCGTGTGCTGGATCTGCTTTTCATGCGCGGTAGACAGCTATAAAATTCTATTTCTCTGTGTTTGAGCTTTGTTTTCAAATGCCAGTCTGCCTCGTGTGTGCGCGGGCTAATAACCACCGCTCTTTGCAAGCGCACACACTGCTTAGACATCTACAGATCCGACGTGTGAAGCAGATTTAGTAGTTAAACGGAGTGTCCGAGTGAGGTAAACTGCAAACTCAAAGACTCGGACCAGGAGGTAAACCTGGCGTTTGACCTTACACAGCGCGACTATCTAGGCAAGAAGGTGGAGGTACTCGTGCAGCAAGGGTTTGCAGAGAAGCGTGATGACCAGTAGCGACTAAAAAGCAAACCTTTCCTTTTTAGTAACGTATGAGATCCAAATAACAATTTTTACCAGGAGTTTGGGGCCTGGACAATCCAGCGGAATGCTCAGAAACACAGCGGGCAGTGATTTAAGGACTCAGTACCACGACACAGCGCTGCTCGAGGAGGGTCTCCTGCAAGCCTTTGTGCCGTCCTCCCCCTTGCATCTCAGTTGTCCTTCTCTGGTTCTTCTGCTCGGCTGGGGAGCTGCAGCCTGAGCTCATGGCTGTGTCACTGTGAGCCAGGGACTTCAGCACTGGCACGGCACTGGCACGAAGCTGTATGACAGAACAGCAGTAGGAGCCTTTCACGGGACACCAGGTGGAAAGTCAACAATTTGTCTAGTCCAGAGTGCTGCCAAGGCCATCTAATGACAGAATGGCTATTTATAGAATAAAAGCGAAATCCTTTGGGTTTGTTCTGCTGTTGCTGGCACACAAGCAGTGGCTGTTTCAGCAGAGAAAGCCTTCACCTCCCAATGAGTCCCATTAATGAGTCCCACTAACCCAGCAGTATGCCCAGGTGGCCAAGAAGGCCAACAGCATCCTGGCTTGTGTCAGGGGTAGTGTGGCGAGCAGAATGAGGGGAGTGACCGTTCCCCTGTACTGGGCACTCGTGAGGCCCCACCTCGAGGGCTGTCTCCAGTTTTGGGCCCCTCACCACAAGAGAGACATTGAGGTGCTGGAGCGTGTCCAGAGAAGGGCAACGGAGCTGGTGAGGGGTCTGGAGCACAAGTCTTGTGAGGAGCGGCTGAGGGAGCTGGGGGTGTTCAGCCTGGAGAAAAGGAGGCTGAGGGGAGACCTTCTCGCTCTCTACAACTCCCTGAAAGGAGGTACTTCCCTGGTAGAAGTTACAGGATGAGAGGAAACAGCCTCAAGTTGCACCAGGGGAGGTTCAGATTGGATATTAGGAACAATTTTTACACAGAAAGGGTTATTGCACATTGGAATGGGCTGCCCAGGGCAGTGGTGGAGTCCCCATCCCTGGAGGTATTTAAAAGCTGGGCAGACATAGTGCTTAGAGACATGGTTTAGTGATGGTTTCTGTCAGTGTTGGGTTGATGGTTGGACTCAATGATCTGAAAGGTCCCTTCCAACCCAGGAAATTCTATGATTCTATGATTCTAATTTTAACGGGAGCCTGTCTGGTGGCTTCAAGTGACAGATCTGACCTAACAGCCTCAATCCTTGAAAAGTAAGCAGCTCATCTACAGTTGCCCTGTGGAATGGCTTAACTTGATCTGGAGTCATCCCTTGAGGATACCACTGCACATGGCTGAAAGCACTGGTGGGCATGATGTGCCATTCAGAGACCAGGCCATGGGTGAAACTGGAAAGGGCTCGTTTCCATGTTTCAGAATTGCTTTGTCCTTTTTAAGGGGTGAGGTTCTCCCAGGTGTGGTGGCTTTATGTTTGAAAAAGCTGGCTCCTACGTGGGGAGAAGTCAAAGTTGCTCGACAGAAAAAGATTGCCCATTGGGCCCTGGAACTACATGCAGCCACCACTCTGCCTGAGGGGTCAGAGACTCCTAACCATCTATGTAAACTCCTGTTCATGCACATATATTCTTCTACTCTCTTTTTCTGCCAGGTGAAATGGATGTTAGGATATGTGTTCTCTGCCTGTGACCTTGAGTTTTATCTTTCTGAGTCTAGAGATCTAGAGATGATTTTTCCTAGGTGGACAATGCAGCACAACAGCTCACAGCGCAACTTCTCCAACCCTGGAGCAACACCAGAAGGTTGGGCTAGAAAAATCACCACCGTGCATGGGCCAGTCTGCAAGTGCTAACTATAGAATCATAGAATGGTTTGAATTGGAAGGGATCTTCAAGATCATCCAGTTCCAACCTCCCTGCCCTGGGCAGGGACACCTCCCACCAGACCAGGTTGCTCAAAGCCCCATTCAGCCTGGCCTTGAACACCTCCAGGGATGGGGCAACCTGTTCCAGGGTCTCACCACCCTCACAGCAAAGAATTTCTTCCTGAGATCTCATCTCAGTCTCCCCTCTTTCAGTTTAAAACTGTTCCCCCTTGTCCTATGGTTCCCCTCCCTGATCAAGCGTCCTTCCCCATCTCTCCCGAAACCGCTTTAGGGACTGGAAGGGGCTCTAAGGTCTCCCAGGAGCCTTCTCTTCTCCAGGCTGAACACCCCCAACTCTCTCAGCCTGTCCTCATAGGAGAGGAGCTCCAGCCCTCTGAGCATCCAACTGCCCAGTGTCTCTTCTGTTTCATTCTGGGCACTTGAAACTTGCTGGTATAGGCTGGGAGACAAGCAAAAGCATGAAGATGATGGTAAATAACTTCCCTTTTGCCCCTCGTGAGAATGACACAACAGACAGGGAGCTTTCGTATTGCCCGTGTGGTTTGGTTCCTGTCCCCCCCAGGGTCAGACCCGTCACTGCCGGCAGGGAGAGGGGGCAAGGACGCAGCACCTCGGCAGGTGAGAAACCTCAGCGTCCTGACCATGACACTGGAATTGTCTTCAGGGAGTGGGACTCGAGGAAAAACTCCAGACAGTGACAGAGCAGGAAGTTACAGCAGCTGTAGGAGCTGCGGTTAATGAATTTCCCAGCGGGGCTTTAGCTTTTGCTCTGCCTTGCTCCCTCCAGCCCAGAGTGCCGTATTAGTTTCTCCACTTCCCAGCCATCCCGGTCCCACAGGCTGTTTCGCGTAAGAATTTTCAAGGCAGCAGATTGTGTTATGAGTCCCCAGTGAGTGAATAATTTTAGGTCCGATTCCAAATATTTAGTAACAAAGGGTCGGCTTCCCAAGGTGAATCCCAGGAACGCTGACAGCATCTCCACATCTGATCATTCAAGCATCAGGAAGAAGGCAAAAATGAAAATACGCTTTTTTTTTTTTTTTTTTTTTTGAGAAAACAAGAAACTTGGGTCCCACAAGCTCAAGGGTCATGGAATTTCATGTGTAATTTTGCCCCTTCAATAAAAAGGGGCTGCCTTGGCTGACCTGACCATTCTTATTAGATGCTCTAGGTCTTCAGAGGAGAACCTTCACAGGGGACTGCAAATATTTATAATGCCAAAAATCCAGGGAAGGTTAAAAGCTGTTTTTTGGAGACTCTGGGAACACTTACCTCCAAGTCTGTTGCACTTGCTAATTTCAGCTAAAATCTTGTGTCTTTTCCAGGAACGGAGAACCTGGGCACAACTTTTCTTCCAGTCCCCGTCCCAGTCCCAGCCCCAGCCCCAACCTAAGCTGGACAGTGGCTTGGTGTAAATTACTACTGTTCTCTTCCAGAGGAGAAATAAGTTATTTCCTTGAGAAAACACCCTCTCACCAACAGCTGTGGCTCAGAAGCGCTCTGCCTATAAGTGAGGATTCCATATTAAAACACAGTTCAAATTAGTTGTAAAAAACTCACACACCTTATAACTTCTTCCTAGACCCGGCGTTACTGCAGAGACCGTAGTTTGTTCCCCAGTTTAGGGACAATTAAACATCTTCCAATCGCTCCACTTGTTCTAGTTCCCTCCACAAAATAAAGATGTGAAAGAATGCTCGACCAGACCGAACTATTACTTGAACAATCTGTGTTTGCAGAACCACCCTAGTGTTCCTCAGAAATTCCCAGTTAAGCCCTGGGACTAACAAAGTCCCTTATTTCGCACGTGCTGCAAAATGATGTATTATGTGAGCCACGCGTTATTTTTAAATGTCAAAAGTGTTGGTTAAACAACCAGAGAAGTGGTGACTTCTGTAAGTCCAGAAATAAAATATGGAAAGCAACTGTTTAAATGATTTTTATTTTGAGTCAGTGCAAGCAGAGAAAAGCTGGCATTTCTTATCAGGTTGTTTGGATTGTGGATACAAGAGAGAGATGAGAAAATCCATGTATCAATGTTTTTGCTGGACTGCTCTAGTTTATGATCCCTCCACTGGAAGCCTTGGTCTCATCTGCCTCGCGCTTATTTCCCACCACTGTGAGCACTTGCCAGACAAGAAGCTGGCAACCCTCAGCATTTCAAGCCCTGGGAAAGCGGAGGCCTCGAGGAAACACTGGTCCCTTGGAGCCGTATCTGCATTCGGGCTCCCACCGTTGCTACCAGAAGCGAGGCTGAACCAGTAGGAGGAATAAGACAAGAACTGGTGATGAAACCTCTGTGCAGACACCTGTAAAACAAAGAGCACTGACTCTGGCTTGGTTTGGGGATATCATAGAATCATAGAATGTGTTGGGTTGGAAGGGACCTTTAAAGGTCATCTAGTCCAACCCCCTTGCAGTGAGCAGGGACATCTTTAACCAGATCAGGTTGCTCAGAGCCTCATCAAGCCTGACCTTGGATGTCTCCAGGGATGGGGCCTCCACCACCTCTCTGGGCAACCTGTTCCAGTGTCTCACCACCCTCATTGTAAAGAACTTCTTCCTGATGTCTAATCTAAACCTACCCTGCTCTAGTTTAAAACCATTGCCCCTCGTCCTATCGCTACATGCCCTTGCAAACAGTCCCTCCCCATCTCTGCTGTAGCCCCCTTCAGGTACTCGAAGGGGCTATAAGGTCTCCCTGGAGCTTTCTCTTCTCCAGGCTGATATTTGGGAGACCTTGATTCCACCCTCTTCTCTGATCCTGCTGTTGACATGAAACTCCTCGACATACATGCCAGAGGTTTAACTAGCCAGGAGCTCCTTTCTAAAACAGCTGGAAAGGTTGATATTCCCAGCTTTCTGCATGGCAGGAAAACCTAACCCCTAATCACCCTGGCACGCTTCTGCCTGCCCGTTAACTGCTGACGTTTGTAAAGACCTAACTCGTATCCAGTAAGGTTTGTTCTAAACAGTGGCTCAAAATGTCCCTGCCTGTCGAGAAAATAGAACAAGTTAAAGCGAGCTCTGCTTATCCATAGCTTAAGTGGATGCATCCCAATGGAAGTTTGTAATTACCTTCTAAGGGCTTGTTTAGACGTGACAGTTGATGCTGATGAGAGTACGAGAGACATTCAGAACGGACCGGCTGCTCCCGAATAAGTCCCCGAGCACAGAACTTCTCACTCCCGTGGGAGTCAGCGGGATGTCAGCACCCGAGCGGGATGCTCTGCATGCACACACGCTGAGCACGGGGTACGGAGGGGAGATCCCCAGAGCCACCTTAGCACCCCATCCCTCCTCTCCCACTAAAAACCTGCCCCCAGATACAGCTACGAGCCTTCCTCATGGCTCAGCACCAGCTATTCCTTACTTCTTGCTGCCACAGCAGCTTTCATGGATAATTGGATTAGGAAAGAACGGCTCCGGTTATGCCAGTGCCATAGACGCTGGTCCAGGCACGTTGTTTGCCAAAATGTTTTCAACCAGAACAGGCTAATATTTTGAAGGCAGTTTGCTCAGGCTGTGTGGACAGGGATGCATTTAAAGGTTTCATTTTTTTCAAAATGACAGGCTGAGAGAGTTGGGGGTGTTCAGCCTGGAGAAGAGAAGGCTCCGGGGAGACCTTAGAGCCCCTTCCAGTCCCTAAAGGGGCTCCAGGAGAGATGGGGAGGGACTCTTGATCAGGGAGGGGAGCCATAGGACGAGGGGGAAGGGTTTTGAACTTAAAGAGGGGAGATTGAGATGAGATCTCAGGAAGAAATTCTTTGCTGTGAGGGTGGCGAGACGCTGGAACAGGTTTCCCAGAGAAGCTGTGGCTGCCCCATCCCTGGAGGGGTTCAAGGCCAGGCTGGATGGGGCTTTGAGCAACCTGGTCTGGTGGGAGGTGTCCCTGCCCAGGGCAGGGGGGGTTGGAACTCCATGATCTTTAAGGTCCCTTCCAACCCAAACCACTCTACAATTCAATGAAAATACATTGCAGTTTCTTGGCTAAGAGCGACAACTGCCCTGTTTAGGAAGAGGGAAACAAACATCCTGACAATTTAACTTACGCACACACACACACTTGATCCCGACTTCTGCACATTCATCATTTGGCTCAAGAGCCTTATTTTTGTGCAAGAAATTAATTGTTTGTGTATTGTCAGCATTAAGCAGATAGATAAGTATGTAAGCTGGAATGGTATTTCTAAAGTTATTTTAAATATTTGGGTTGTCCACTTAAACTATGTTTAAATAAAGTTAGTATGAATTTCTTCATTTCTTTGATGGCACGATAAAGCCCTCCTTTCTGTCATTAAACAGATTAGCATTTAATGGCCAGACTGAAACACGACAAGCTAATTAGGATACCAGTTTTGGAGGTTTTTATGAAACTACATTTCTAACTTTGTTGTGGAGCATCCCTAGATTTCACAGCTTTTTTTTTTTTTTTGCAAGGTTGAGGAGCAGCTGTGGGACTAAACACCTGGAATTCAGGGTTAGGAGCTTCAGGACTAAGTCAGACTTAAATCAGTTGCCCTCATCAACCAGTTCTGCCTAACCTGCTGTTTCGGGGGCTATTAGAAGACCTTATCTCTATGACAGACAGTTTTATTTCCTGTTTGTGCGGTATGAACTGGGCAGCAATGGAAAACTGAGCCGAGCCCCAAAGCTTCCGTATTTGGAAAACTTGGGTTTAAAGCATTTATGGACAGAAACAGACTCTGAGGCAAAATAATTACTGGTTTACCATTTGCATTATGATCACCTGGTTTTTTTGAACAGATTCTTCGGACTTGTGTACTCAGAAACAAGGAGAAAAATTAGGAATCAAATTCAGAGGTTAAGTTAATGCTTTTATATGCATTAAACTCTTGCACAGATGCACTTTTAGAACCATAGTGGTCCGTAACTTAATCCTTTAATTTATGTGTGTTCGCTACACAGCTTTGATTCCTCCGAAGTTTCCCAAATGGCTCCCGAAGACAAGGCTCATCAGAATTTGACCACACACAAAAGTTACAACAAACTACGATGGTGTCTGAGTGTAAAGAATAATGCTTGAATTAATAAATCCTGAATTAATTATTTACTCATTATGAAGCAAAAGGGTATTGTGTTCCTGATTAGCTTACCTCACTTAAAGGTCTTCTGCACAAGTCGTTAGGATGTAAACTAAAGTAGGCACTTGTGTGTTAAGAACTCTACGTACACCACCCAAACAGGGGTGGGGGGCAAAGAGCAATTTACGCTATACCGGGCATCTCGTTTAGATGCTCCAAGCTGCAACTACATTAACACATAAAATAACCGCCAAGTCCATGGTACAGGAAACTACTAACACCAAAAGCAAAGATACCTGAAGCCCAAACTTGACTTCTCTCACTCCAAATGGGTACACAGTTTAGGAACCTGGCAACCCTGGGTTCCTTTTGAAGACTCACTTTGAGAGCAGCTTAGATTTTACAGAGGTAAGTTTATTCCCCTGGACACTTCTGTGGGGCAGAGGGAAAATCTAGGATTACTATCTAGGCTGCTATTTAGCTATATAAAGTTAATGAGATCAATCCAAGCTCTACTACCCATTGGGACTGTCCATACAGGAGGTTGGTGTAGGAAATGTGAATTTAAATTGCTCTACATTTCCTTCCTACAGAGTCAGGCTTTTAGGAGACACTCGCTCACTTCCACAGCATGTCAACTAACCAGAAACCAGGATCCCTTTTTTCTTAAAGAATGACACAATCACAGCATGGCTGAGGTTGGAAAGGACCTCTGGAGTCATCTGGCCCAACCCCTCCTACTCAAGCAGGGCCACATAGAGCTTGCCCAGGACCATGTCCAGATGGCTTTTGAATATCTCCAAAGATGGAGACCCCACAACCTCCCTGGACAACCTGTGCCAGCACTCGGTCACCCTCACAGGGAAAAAGTGTTTCCTGATGTTGACAGGGAACCTCCTGTGTTTCAGTTTGTGCCCACTGCCTCTGGTCCTGGCACTGGGCACCACTGGGAAGAGCCTGGCTTTAAAAAACTGTTGGTGTAGACATTTACTTGGGAATTACAGGCAGACTCTCAAAGTGTAAACCCAGGAGGAAGCTACCACACGGTAAGGCTGGTTGTATCAGAACACACTTCTGATACACCAATTATACCACAGCAGCTGCCTGGGCATGTGTACTTACCTCAGAGAAAACGTGAAGATTTTTATTCCTCAGAGAGGAGAAAGCTGTCTCAAACCTTCTGAGCTCCGCTTTGAACAGAACACGTGTCAACCCTTAAGGTACCATTCCTCCAGCCAAGCACAGACGGTAATGTCTGAGCTAGTCATCCGGACATCTTCTGTAGCGAGGAAGCAGCCAGCTCCTGTGCTGTGAAAGTATCTAACCATCAGATAGGAACACAACTAAAACTTACCAAAAACCCCCAAGTCCGTGAATCCGGTAGCATTTATTTCTCTCCACTGACCATTAACCCTAGAGCACCACTGTAGATGCACCAAGGGTGTGATTTATCCTGCTTACTGGGAAGCACAGTGCTACAGAACCATCTTCAAACCCTCATCTGGGTGACTATAACACCACCGTCAAGATAGGAAATTTTGGAGAAAATTTTCATCAGCTGCCTACCCCATTTGGTTCTTACAGCAGGACAAAGATGGGGGTTGGAACTCAATGATCTTTAAGGTCCCTTCCAACCCGAACCATTCTGATTCTATGACAACAGGAAGATACCAAGAGGGACACCTCTATCAGCTCCTCTGGGTTTAACAGTAAACTTTTGTGGCATCATCCTACAGAATGAAGGAAAACGTTCCTACCCCCAGTTTCTAGTTTAAAGTATCCATTTAAAACTTTTCCCTGAGCTACTTAAACTACACTGGGTTCGTGCTGAAATAACGCAGTCTATCAGAGAGCCACAACCCTGAGGAGACACAGTAATTCTCATCGTTTCTGGTCACAGAATCACAGAACGATATGGGGTTGGCAGGGACCTGTGGAGATCATCCAGTCCAACCCCCTGCCAGAGCAGGGTCACCCAGAGCAGGTCCCACAGGAATGTGTCCAGGTGGGTTTGAATGTCTCCAGAGAAGGAGACTCCACCACCTCTCTGGGCAGCCTCTGCCAGGGCTCTGCCACCCTCACAGGAAAGAAGTTCCTCCTCATGTTTAGATGGAACTTCACAGAATCTTCTTAGTTGGAAGGGACCTCTGAGATCATCAAGTCCAACCAACTACTTCTTATGTTCAAGTTTGAGCCCGTTATCTCTTGTCCTGGATCACAGCATTGAAGGAATTTCTCAGCATCGTGTGGTATTTGCAGCAGCTTAGGGTAATTTAATCAGGGGAAACCCCACTTCCCGCTCCATTCTCAGTCACAAATCTCTTCCTGCTCCGTAGGAGTCACCTCAGCAGCCGGAAAGCCATCGAGACAACAGAAAACCCCCTTGGACAGGTGACCGGCTTCTTTATGCGCTGGCTTTTTTAAGGTGTGACTAAAGGTGACAGAAGTTTCGGGATTGTTTCTAAAACAGTCCGTGCGTATCAGGAAAAACTAACACTTTGAATTTGTTTCTCTGGAGGCCTGAGCTGAATTTAAGCTCAGTCTCCCCTGTTGCAAGACAAGCGCTACACAAAATGTTAAGTTTGGAGCCGTGACTGTCACTTGCAATAACTTTGATATTACTTGACAAACCAGAATAATATAAAATTAGCTTCAAAGATCTTCCCCACAAGCACTTAATGAATTCTCACCAGATCTACGAGGTACCTGGTATCCCCTTTCTCCCTCTGTGTCCACTCAACTTTTGAGCAGGAGATTAAAAGTTAAGGGTCTGAAGAAGTTTTAGAAACACGCTCGCAGAGGGCACCGGTCACACCCCTCAGCCACAGGGTTCAAGGGCTGAGATGGACCATGAGATTTCTGGAAATGGTACTAAGTTCAGAGAAACCAGGATGCTAACATATTTGATAATTAAAGCGGAACTTTACAAGCCCTGAAACTTCCTTTTACCTAAGCCTGTGACCATTGTGAATTGGCACGATGCTTTATAGAAACCTGATATTACTGGTCAGCGGCTTATTTTTCCTTCTCTGTCAGGCTATTAATCATAGAATCATAGAATCATAGAATGGTTAGAGTGGGAAGGGACCTTAAAGATCATCCAGTTCCAACCCCCTGCCCTGGGCAGGGACACCTCCCACCAGACCAGGTTGCTCAAAGCCCCATCCAGCCTGGCCTTGAACCCCTCCAGGGATGGGGCAGCCACAGCTTCTCTGGGCAACCTGTTCCAGTGCCTCAGCTCCTTCACAGCAAAGAATTCCCTCCTAATATCTAATCTAAATCTCCCCTCTTCCAATTTAAAACCATTACCCCTTGTCCTGTCAAGTGTCTGCAGTATCAATATATCAAACTTTAAAAGTTGCTTCTTAGTCCCAGACAGCAATATAGATTGAGACACGTTAGAAAAACAAATGTGAATTAAAATGATGGCATTTAACAGAATGAAATTCGCTGTACTTGCTCTCAGTGACTTTGCTATAAGAACACGGGAGTTAATTTGGCCCTGGGGAAGTCATTAAAGAGGCTTTTTCAAAAGAGCATGGAATTTGGAGTAAGGGTTAATGTAAACAGTTTCTTCTACTTTAATTTCTAAACATGCTCTGTTCACACCACTATTCTGCACACAGAAAGCAATTTTTAAAATTCTGTATGTATGCTCTATATATATGCAGTAATAACTACAACTGTACTGAAACTGCATTTACTTTTTAACTCACTAAAACTGCATCCACATCAGATCATTTTTCTGTAGATCTAAATGAAGCCCCACCTCGAGTGCTGTGTCCAGTTTTGGGCCCCTCACCACAAAAAAGACATTGAGGGGCTGGAGCGTGTCCAGAGAAGGGCAACGGAGCTGGTGAGGGGTCTGGAGCACAAGTCTTGTGAGGAGCGGCTGAGGGAGCTGGGGGTGTTCAGCCTGGAGAAAAGGAGGCTGAGGGGAGACCTTCTCGCTCTCTACAACTCCCTGAAAGGAGGGTGTAGCCGGGGGGGTCGGTCTCTTCTCCCAAGGAACAGGTGATGGGACAAGAGGAAACGGCCTCAAGTTGCACCAGGGGAGGTTCAGATTGGATATTAGGAACAATTTTTACACAGAAAGGGTTATTGCACATTGGAATGGGCTGCCCAGGGCAGTGGTGGAGTCCCCATCCCTGGAGGTATTTAAAAGCCGGGCAGACATAGTGCTTAGAGACATGGTTTAGTGACGGTTTTTGTCAGTGTTGGGTTGATGGTTGGACTCGATGATCTGAAAGGTCCCTTCCAACCCAGGCAATTCTATGATTCTATTCTATGAATATTCCTCAAAAGATCTTTATCTGGTTCCTTCATCAATGAGTTCAGGAACCAGAGAAAACTGTCAGCTCCTAATATCTAATTTCAGAGTACTTACTGATAGACTTAAGAGATCACACCGTAAACCACCTGGCCGACAAGGTGATACAGGAATCGAGCAGTAAACATTTGAGCTGGGTTGATGCTAAAGAGCTACGGAACAGGCACAAGCAGTTTGCGTTAGTTTAGTCTTCAAAGGAAGCGTTCCAATCACTGGTTTAAGGAAAAAGTGGCTCACTTTAATAACCACAGGCATTGGTCACTATTTAACAAGACATTCTAAAAAAGTAATCACAATTTGTCCGATAGTAGTTTACAAGTGGATGGTATACATTAAGATACAGAGGTAGAAGTTCACTTTTACAATGCTCCACTAATACAGGTTACCAAATTCAAGGCACAAAATTGTTCGCTTTACAAAAAATACTGTAAAAATGTCATTTGCTGTTCTACAATGTGAGTACAACTCAAAAAAAAAAGAAATCTTTACACCCTTCCATATTCGGCATGTAGAGTTGCATCAGGCATGATTCTATTTTTCCTTTGCTAATAATTGGCATTTGACCAGCACTTACATAAACAGTTTGTATCTCAGCTGAGTTGCTTTGTCTTTTAGGCACAAGTCCAGTTACAGAAATTTAATACAACAGCTTCCTCGGGGGGGGTGTGGGAGAACTCTGTCGGAAGTAAGAATAAGGAGGAAGAAAAGAAACATACAGTCCGTAACGGTGGATTGGACTCTGACATACAGAGGGAAATACAACAGAGCATATTTCAAATCAAGTGACTTGAAAAAAAAGTCAGTTTAAGTCATTGTCTGCATTCCTAGAAAACCAGATACCCGGTACAAGTTTGCTCTGAGAGTATTCAAGACATTCGCTTGCCTTTGCACCGGCAGAGATTTACAAATTTCTTCTTATCTTTGTTTAAATAGAACACACACAGTTGCTACAAAAGAGAATTACACCATAATTGGGCCATGTGTCCTTTAGAGAGCTTGGGCGAACCAGTGAAGAGACGCGTTCAGAAACCGTCCTCAAATTTCCTAAAAGGTCCCGAGCAACAGCTTCCAGCTCGAGATTTCCCTCCCTCCCTCCCTCTTCCCAAATAAAAATCCATTTCTGAAACGTTCCACCTTCTCGTTGGAGACAACCCCGGGACAGCCTCGGCAGGCCGCGGCAGAGAGACCACACAGCGCGTCCCCACGACAAGTAGTACGACTAATTTACTGTACATACAGTGACATCCTAAAGGACAACGGTGGCAGCTACGTTGTGAATTCACTTCGCTTACCTATCACATTTCCCAAGCACTCTAGTCAGTTTTATTTACAGTATATTAAAAAAAAAAAAAAAACCAACCCAAAATCATTGATTTTTTTAGAGTTCGATACACAGGTTTAGGACCCAAGAGAATGCCACGGTAAGATGTTGACATTTGCATCCCTTAGATGCAAGTGCACTTCGCGATTCAGTCACGTAACGTTATCGTGTTCACCCAGAAACGTTAGTCCAGCCAAAACAGTGTTAAATTCCATTTTTTGCTTCGTTGTTGTTTGTAGCCTGTTTCCTTTGAGCGATGAAAGGGTACATACACTTGTCCGCTCCCAAAAATCGGTACATGCATACGACTGCTTCAAAGGGCAGAATACTGTGAAAAGGAGGTTATAAAATTGTTAGGAGACAGCAAAACCCAAAACCTCTGCTAACACCATAAGACACCTCTCCAATAGCTATTAAGAGACTTCAAGGATTTTTATTTCACAGGGATATTTACAGAGAGAACTGAAATTCTAAAGTCCCAACCACACAAGCCAGCAGAAAGAAGGAAGAAGCTACTTATTCACGTGCCCCCAGCTTAGACCTGATTTTCTGCTGCTTCTTCACAAGCAGTGTGTGTGATGAGCTTGTTTGAAAGGGGTAGGGGGGGCGCAAGGGCATCACAGAAGGCCTACTAAAAGCAACGCATCTGCTCAAAGCCACATCAGCAGAGGTCATCAGACATTTAAGATATTCTTTAATGTGGGATTAGTGTTAGTTAATGCCATTCTTTGATCACCAGATGTCTAACAACCTTGGCTTACATTCTAAACTCAACCATCCATCCTCAAAAAGAGAGGTCCAAAGGAAAGAGAGCAATTTCCTTTTTCTCCCCTCCAGATAAAATTCCAAGAGATGACTACGTGATGGGTACCCGGCTACAGACCCTCCCCTCCCTTCCCACATCCACAAAATATTGCTTCAGGGGCTCTAGTGAGAGACTGAGGTGGGATCTGCTCAGCCCCTGGAAGTAGTGGCAGACATTGAGTGGAAAGCAGGGCACAGAATCGAGCCGTCAGGGGCAATGACCACCGAAGGCCTGAGAAGTAGATGTCACTGGTACAGGTGTCCCCCACTGCTTGTGCAGCGGGGACTGGAGGGCCTTTGATCTGAGAGCTGCTGCCTGGGGCATGGATTATGCAGAAGCTTTGATCTCCCTGTTGGAAGCTGAAGTGTTGAACCAAGACAACCCGAAGGGCCTTTGATGTGACTGTTGCTGCATAAGGCACTGAAGCACCCTCTGAGCTTCTGGCTGAAGAAGCCAGTTCTTAAAGATGCTGACAGTGGCCTTGATTTGTTGGCCAAAGAGACACAGACATACTCTCCTCCAGGAAAGAGGTGAGGAGTGAAGGCTCCTCTGGTCTTCGGTGAGCCTGTCCACCACGAGAGACTTGAGGCAGAGGAGAACCACTGCCTCGCAAGGGGAAAAAAATATAATCACCAAGTTCCTCAGTTTCAACCATCCCTCACAGAAGGAAAATAAGACAATGCATTATTTTAAAGGTTCCTCCTACACACTACAGATTAAAAAAAAAAAACAACAAACCACCAAACACCCCAACCACAGCTGTGAAGCTGTTCTCTACAAACTAGAATGCAAGTGATGTTGCGTCAGTGGAATTGAGCCAACTCCCGTATTACCCTGCATCATCAAAATGTCAGCCTGGTTACAGATTAAACACAGCTCCCATCCAAAAACTGCAGCGTGTTGGACAGGACAAAGGAGGCAATTCCTCTAAATAGCCCTTCCTCCAAACTTAAGGCTCCGAAAATTGGTTCTGAATGTGCAGATTTTCAGTTTATCTGTGCGAGTCCTAGAGAATCCGCAGGCAGGGCCTCCTACACGCTGCTTCTACAGATAAAGAGCGAGAGGTTTCTTTGCTGGAAGCTGTCTCATGCCCTATGTCCTAAGGAGGAACCCAAACGATGGGAATTAAAGTCTGTTGAAAAGGAAATAGGAATCTGAGGAGGATGGAAGATAGCAGAAGGGTAAAACAAGGATGCATAACACATGGGATGTCAGTTTTATGGAGCTTCCCAAGCACACAAGCCAAGAAAGAGGGAATTGGGTCTTTTTAGTCTGGAGAACAGAAGGCTGAGGGGGGATCTGATCAACACCTATAAATACTTAAAGGGTGGGTGTCAGGAGGACGGAGCCAGTCTTTTTTCAGTGGTGCCCAGGGACAGGACAAGAGGAAATGGGCACAGACTTGTACATAAGAAGTTCCATCTAAACATGAGGAGGAACTTCTTCACTTTGAGGGTGGCAGAGCCCTGGAAGAGGCTGCCCAGAGAGGTGGTGGAGTCTCCTTCTCTGGAGACATTCAAACCTGCCTGGACACGTTCCTGTGGGACCTGCTCTGGCAGGGGGTTGGACTGGATGATCTCCAGAGGTCCCTTCCAACCCCGTATCATTCTGTGATTCTGTGAAAGAGACTTATGAATCCTAACAAAACACCACCTATGGCCTGTGTGCGCGGGAGGGTGCTTGTGTCCAGAAAGTGGACATGCTCCTGCCTTTTACTAGTTTTCTGTAGACTTGCCAACAAACTGGCATTACAGCTCTTACCTTTTCATGAAGGTGACCATGTACATGAGGCGAGGTGTGCAGATCATGGGCTGGTCCGTAAGGATGGCTCTCATCGCCTGCTTCACACAGTATTCCGGCTTCAAGGGTGGAAGGAAAGGCTCGATTTCTTTTCTGAAATGTTTGATTAAGACAGGTTAACAAGATACATAAAGGACTGTAGACCTCAGGGAAGAGTTCATTAACTCACTTTCTTTGGAATGCCTCAGCAGGCACAAAGACTTCAATTTTTTTTTATATTTAGTGTTAAGTTACAAAGCCTACAGTTACAAAAGGACAGAAGACACCCAATGAATTCAGAAACTCTCTTTTGTCGAGTCTAACACATATTAAAGCAGATATAATACTTACTTTAGTATTTTTATGGTAACAGTTTAGTTACCTTTAAGTACTTTTACGACACTACAAACACTGAGCAGAAGGAGAATTTAACTCACCTGATCCTGCACCCTCTGAACATTCCTGTATCTACAAGATAAGGGCAGACTAAAGTTGTTTTGATTCCATCCTTTTCGGCAGCCTTCAATTCATGGCTCAAAGACTCATGGAAACCTACGGCTCCAAATTTGCTGGCGCAATAATCCTGCGTTGGCAACAAACAAAGCAAAAAAAAGACAACTTAAAAAGGACAGATATGAATCATGTTCAAAGCCAAAGCATATCTGAGGTGATTCCGCACAGATTTTCAAAGCAACAACAAAAGACAGCCACTGAATAGAGCGTCACATCAACTCATTTATCACTTTGCTCTTGAGGCAATTAGCACGGAATCACGAAAGCTGAATGTAGGAGGATATTACCTTGGCTTCAAGTCTTTGAATCAGGCAGGCTCACAGGGCAAGTTACTCCGATTACCAGTTTGCTTAATATTAAATGTTACAACAAAGGACCGAGCTACCTAATACTACCTTGGGTCAAGTTGGAAAAAGCTTGGGGAGTTGGCAGGGCATCGGTGGAAAACTCTTACATGCTTTATTTGTTAAGGTTAGTTTCAACAGAAGATATAACGGAGATTTGAGTGTGTTATTTAATTTTCGGAAGACAATACAGTTTGTGTATCTCATAAAAATATTAAGTTCAGCAGCATCAAAAAGGAATTGCATAGACAGCAGCAGCATTTGCAGTTGCGGTTGGAGGTGTCCACCTCTGCTGTTGATCACACCCACAGTCTAGGAAATTCTTTGTAGTTTTCTCAAGACAGTAAATACTCTAAAAAGCCTGACGTTACACCAGATTCATTCATTTCTGTTACGAAACACTTCAGTTTAAGGTCCTGGATTGAGCCTTACCTATGTGCAAAGAAGCCTGTGCTTACGGGGTAAATATGACCATTATTCCTTTAGACACATGAATTCATTTTCACTAACTGAGTGCTTTTTGCTCGTACTTGTGTTTGTGATAATGACCCAAAAAGCAAGATAATAGGCTCTAACCCCAACCTAGTTTTATGTACCAAGCAAGTCTCACAAACGGGTGTTCTCAAACAGCTGCTAGCAACTAGACAACCTAACGCTGATAACTGGTAAAGCAGGTGAGCCGTGCATTCTGGCAGGAAGGAGCCACATATTCTGGCAGCTCTTTCCTCACAGAAACAGGAAACAGAAAACATTACTTTTGAAAATCCTTGCCTTTGGCTTCAAGCTTAGCACTGAAGATCTTGACACAAGCAGGTTCCTCAATTTATCAGGTAATTCAAAGATCATTTAGCATCCTGAGATCCTTAGCCATCCTAGGCTTTTACTCCAAGTGGCAAATCCACGTGCAAAGCGGGTGAATATGGTGGCTACCAAGTCCTGCAGATCCCACTTACAGGGAGCCATGCGTCGGTACATCACAGCTTCCAAGTATCTTTGAAAATTTGACTTTATTTTCTTCAGCTAATACTATTAAAAAGCTTATCCTAAGCAAGAAGTGCCAAATTTATTGTTAATTAGAGTCTAACCAACCTCCACTCCAGCAGTACTGAACAATCCCAAGGAACTCGCAACTGTCACGATGTGTCCATGATTCATTTCCAGCATCTTGGGAAGGAAGGCTTTAGTGGTCTACAAAGTAAAAAGAAAAAAAAAAATCAAAATAAAACCCTACACCACGAACATACTACATTAGTGATAAAGTGTTCAAAACCCCTATCTGAGTTTAATATCAAGAATATAGAAGTATGATCACTGCACAGGTTTTGAACTTCTGAGTTGGTCAAAAACACCACCAGAAAATCTACAGTTTGTTTGTGAATCCAGACAGCGAGGCAGCAAGGATTGTATCTCCAGAAATCCTAAGGTTAAAGGATCAATTGAGCTCAGACGTGTTTATTTTTCTGCAAGAGACTAGTTATCAGAAAGAGATAATTTGACCCTAAAATGGAAGCCACATTTTTTTAAGACAGAAAAAGGAATGCCAAGTGTTTAATTACACCATCCAGCACATCTGTGTTAAGGCCAGTGCCGACTATCAGTTCTAATTATTGACAGTATGTTTTGCAAGTTAGATCTGGCTAGTTTTAGCCAATTAACTTATGATCTTGGGCATTTTAGATGAAAAGAAATACTAGAGGCAGAGCATTTGCTGATGTTACTTTTTGTACATAATACAGTAAATATCTGCTAGTCTAAACTACTTTCCATCTTTATTAGTATCCATAAGCATTGCTCTAACTAAAAAGACACGATATACACTTCTAGTATGGATTCCACATTTTAAGAATTTCAAAATAAAACAAAAGCAAGTCTCAAGATCAAACTTTGATTTCAACCTCCATTTTTTATGCTTTGATTACAACAAAGTTTGTTTCTGTTTAAAAACCCAAGTCAGAGTTAATGAATAAATAAAAAAATAAATTTTAAGTGATACATTAAAGGCATTTAGTAGAAGATCACCCTTGCTAGGACACCTACCTTTGCCATATCTGTTTTCTGAAACTGACTCAACAACTTTCCTTTTTAAAATAACTATTAAGCAGAGCACCATATCTGCTAAAAAAATAACAATCAATGAAGTAGTAAAACAGTATGTGCAGTTATGATTTCCTTCAGCTTCTAGGCTGTCAGTGTTCTATGAGATCACTTTTAAATCGCCAAAGAACTTCAGACAATGCTTTTTAATCACAAACATGCCCAGTTAATAAAGAGATCTGCTAATGACA
The DNA here is from genome assembly GCF_964106895.1 of Numenius arquata. Lineage (NCBI taxonomy): Eukaryota > Metazoa > Chordata > Aves > Charadriiformes > Scolopacidae > Numenius > Numenius arquata. The sequence continues at coordinate 3,052,796 of NC_133579.1, forward strand.
GAGCTATTATTCTGCTCTAACTCGCTCACTACCATAAATGCTTAATCCTTCATCCTTCCAGAAACCTGGTCTTCCCATGTAATTTGGATCCAAACCCTGAGCATGCAAATGCCCCTTAAGTATTTGCTACTTGCTTAATTGTTGGTCTGAGTCGTGTCAGCTGCGTTCTTGAAAAGACGTGCAGCTGAATCCATCTAATTCCATTCTTATGCTGTCTGCATTTTCCAATCACAGACGTCAGGACAGTTTTGCTCTAATGATTTTCACATGTTCTTGTACAACATTTTTTTTGCCTGCAGGTGTTAAATGACTAATCCAGACCTCCTAACACCACACAAAAGAGTGTTTTCACTGGACAGCTGGCAGATGATAGAAGATTAACAGACCTCCTGACTCCTTGCCTTTTCTACTGTTGATTCATACAACTCCTAGATTCTGTCATAACTGCATAACGAAGGTAATTATAAAAAACAATCTGAGAGCAAGCTGCCTTGCTTTTGCTTCTTCCCTCATGGCAGGGATCTCTAAACCTCTTATATAGAGCCTTGGACAAGAATTTAGCGCGCTGTTAAACTAATCTGTGCCAGGCACACAGAGTTTCAGCCTCTCGCCCCGCGTCGCATGGCAACAAAGCCCAGCCAGCCCTGGGCAGCGCCGGCTGGAGAAGGTGAAGAGGCTTCCCTTGGACGGCACCGAAGTTTGACGGCGTGTTCTTTACCTGCAGCCTGCCTTACCCACCCCGACGCCCCCGGTGTGTAGGTTAGCCCTCATCCATCCTCCACGCCAGCCCCCTAAGAGATCCGCGCTCCCGGCTCAGTCCTGCTAACAATTTACTCCCCTCCACGGAGCATTACTCAGCTCCATCAGCAGTTTCCACTTACGTCTCGGTTATCTGTCCACATCGCATCGGAATGACTGATTGCCACCTCCCCTTGCCAGAACGCTCGATAACGCAGATTATTCAGCCTGGAGAAGAGAAGGCTCCAGAGAGACCTTAGAGCCCCTTCCAGACCCTAAAGGGGCTCCAGGAGAGATGGGGAGGGACTCTTGATCAGGGAGGGGAGCCATAGGACGAGAGGTAATGGTTTTAAGCTGAAAGAGGGGAGATTGAGATGAGATCTCAGGAATAAATTCTTTGCTGTGAGGGTGGTGAGACCCTGGCCCAGGTTGCCCAGAGAAGCTGTGGCTGCCCCATCCCTGGAGGGGTTCAAGGCCAGGCTGGATGGGGCTTTGAGCAACCTGGTCTGGTGGGAGGTGTCCCTGCCCAGGGCAGGGGGTTGGAACTGGATGGTCTTTAAGGTCCCTTCCAACCCAAACCATTCTATGAAATTGAAGCCGTGGCTGCAAACCACCGTAACTACAGAATGGAAGGGGCACTTGCCTCGGAGCTTGTCTTGGGGGAGAGAAAGAAGGGAAAGAAGTAGTAATAGATTTTGTTTCCTACCACTTCCAAGGCATGGAATCTATGTTTTCTCCCAAGAGATAACCAACAGCCAATTGCACCAAGCTTTGTTGGATTGGCTTTTCTATTATCTTTACTCTGGCACTGCATTTTTTTCTTCTTTTTTTAAAAAAATATGATGAACTATAACTACTTGGCCATAAGTGTCTGTATATACAGCTGTGGAAGACAATTTTCACAGGCGTATATACAGATACGGGAAATAACCAGAACAACCACAGGGCAATGATTTCAGAAAACCCACACAACTACGCTACACTCCTTCAAAGCACAGAGGTAACAAAGATTGAGTTTTTCAGAGCTTGTGGCCGAAGTAACCCATCTGCAACCGAGATGAAACTGGCACGTGACAAATAAACCCTGTTGAGGACACTTCTGGGTGACATCTTCAGCACTTCAAGTGCAGACTGAGCAACTCCCAGCAGCAGAACTACAGTCACTTGGTGTAAGTCATCTCTTAAAAGGCCATTTATGGCCACGTAGGAAAAAGTCCAGCTCCTCTGCTCCGAGGACAATTAGCAATTCATGGAAGTCTTTGCGTGAGACCTCAGCGTTTTTAACCCAGCCTGTTCAGAGCAGGCCCCGTACTTTGTCATGGGACGTTACCCCCCAAATCCATTTAAAACCTAAAGCCCAGGCAGTCTGTAAAGGTAACGCAACTGTCCTACGTAGGAAACTTAGCAGTCAGCTATCAGCATCTCGGCTAAGTGGATGTCAGAGAAAGCCACCTCGGTCGCTGCCATCCTCCAAGCCATCTGCTACAGCTGGAGTCAGGGCTGGAAAACAAGCCCCGTCAGAGGCAGGCACACCCTACGGGGGGGGGGACGCCTTCCCAGGCTCGGAGTAAAGGCTTGCCCACTGCTCCTCCCAGCCTCCCCTGGCTGGGAAAAACAATCCCAAAGCGAAGTTATTCTCTTTCACGGCATAAAGCAATCCCCAAATAAATCAGTGTTCTTACTGAGCTTCTGGCACAGCCCACTTCCTTGATCAAAGCAGCTTCCTCCATACTCTGGTCCCCAGTTTTTCTGCCTGTTACATAAACCAGATCAACCTAGTTTCTTGTTTCTAGTTTCTTTCAGCTCCGGCTACATCTGCCTTCCAGACCTGAAGCCTTCTGTGTGCTTGTTGTGCTGCTGAGAAACTAGTTAAGAGCTTGACCGGTTCGGGGCAAGATGCCTCCTGGGTGGCCTTCCCATCTGGAGTTTGTCTGAACAGGTAGCACAGCCCACATTAGTCTTCCGAGGTGATGCATGGACATGCTAATCCTCCATAATAAAAAAAAAAAAAAAAAAAAAAAGTATTAGAAGATACCAAGCAAGAAATGTGTTTTGTCCGTGGCATTAGAGGTCACGAACCAGGCCCCCAAAATAATTCAAATCAACTCAAGTGATTTAATCAAACTATCTGCCGTCTGGTTTGATCCTTTAGGTTTCCGTTTTACCCCTCACAGCTGCAGAGGAAGACGTTTAACCAAAACATTTAAGTACTTAAAAGTCAGAGCTGGGTCTTTTATTAATTGCAAACATAACGCACGTTTCAACACTGAGAAGAAACCAGTAAGTAGCATATAGTGGACAAAAGGAATGGTGTTGTGATGCATCAGGATGAGGAACCGGGGAAGTTACAGAGTGTTCAACATCAGAAATTTAAATTAAGCATCCTCTTCACTCAGAATTAGCATTTCTTCTTTTTTTTTATTAGGGAAAAAAAAAAATAAAATCCCCAAAAGGACGGTGCAAACATGCGTTTTCTAACTCTAACCTGCAGTATAGTTTAGATACAGCAACTTGGTAGGATAGATAGAACATAAGGAGCTATTCTGAAGAGAGAGCAGAGCTAGTTTTTCCATCTAGTTTAAACTTTAAGTTTTTTGGAGTCTAGACATCAATTCCTAATCTTAGGAATCAATTCCTAATTCCTCTATGCTTCTGACTATACCAGGAAGAGCAAACCATTCCCAGTAGCCGTAACCAAACATCTATTTCATGTGCACACAGCTTTAATGACTTATTTCTCACAAGTGTGAAACTGAACAAGCATTTACATGTCACTTCATAGCTTTCGTAATCTGTTCTCAACATTTTGGTTTACGGCAAATTAACTTCCAACAGTCTAGCACTTCTTCCCTCCCCTTCCCCAAATTCTTTAGTTCCACTCTTAATGAAACAAAACTCAAAAGGTTGTGCAACACAAAGAACAGCACAGCTGCAATGTCAAGACAAATTAGTCTAAATACAGCAAATGAGAATATGAAGAAACACTCTGTTTGGGAAAGTGATTTTTTTAATTAAATTTTGGATTAATTATTCTTAAAGAAGAAAGCAGGCATCCACAGAAAACAATGTTCACTGTATGCGGCTCAGGACAATGGATACCGAGAGCACACCAAAGCAGAAAAGTATGTTTAGAGAATTGTCTTTATATCAAAGAAAGAAATAAATAAAGGTACCAAATCATAAGGTCCTTTAAGTTTCTATTTTTCAATACAGTAATTTTTTTCCCACGCTTTCTGCCTTCTGTTAGTGTTCCACAGCCCTTTTAAACTATTTTGATGGCATAAACAAGCTGCTTTACTGCAAGGCAGAGACCCCTTTATGCCACAGGAATAGCTCATTTTCCATGCACCCCTTCAGGTAAGAAGGACAGAGTACGGTTATTTTTCTGGGGCTGGATCCAAACAGGTGAGTTTTTACATCACTAGAGTCATCCCCAGCAGTGACGTACAGGTAAAACAGATAAAGACACTTCCTCCCAAGCCCCAGCTATTCCCAACTGCCAGGACGGCTGCCTAACACTGCAAATCAGTGCGACATTTGGGTAAATGTATAGTTTTGTCTCCACGTTAAACACTGTTTGGCCAGACCCAAGAAGCAAAATTGGCCTGACTAGTCAAGGGCTCACCCAGATGACTCCGAGAACTCAGGTACCAGCGATCATACCAGCCTGCTGCCAGGCGGGTTAGCTAATCCTCTAACCACTACCATGAAGCAACCGAGCCAGTGACAAGAAAATATTGTTCCAAGTAGACGTCTTTTGTCTAAATTGCACATTATGTCCTCTCTCCCCTTCAGCATGGATGTTCAGCCTTCTCTGCCGCCTTTTCTTTCCACAGGTCTGTCCAAACTGTATAGAACTAATGCACCTCTGTATGTTGAAAAGGAAGGAAAGGTGCCCGAGAGGCAGAAAAACCCCACGGCAAGCTTATCAGTAAAGAGACTGAAGTTATTTTCAGCTACAGCCACGCAGCCCAGCTAATTTCAGAAGAGAACCACTTTAAATGCATTTTATAAACACAGGGCAAAACTCCACTTAGAGGAGTACAGTGAAAGTCATTGCCAAATAGTTTTGGAAATGGCCTTGAAAGTATCCCCTAGAACTGTGTAACTCTCAAAGGAGAGTTTATTCAAGTTAGAGGCTACAATATCCCAAACTCCTTCTCACGCACCAAAGCATGCGGTTACGAGCCTGGATTTAACCATCTATTTTCCTTCTCGCTTTTTTATTTGGTTCCAATGAGAACTGAGAGCAATTACTTGCCATTTGCGCTATCATCTCAATTATTTTTGCCCCATATTATCTTCCCGCCCTTCTCCAATTCCTTTGTACGAGCATCTCTGAAGTATTAGGCTGAGGTGAGACTAATAACTGTGACTACGTGAAAATACCGAGTTGAAGACCAGAGAGACCACGCGGCACAGAGGATGCTGCTCTGCCGGGAACAGGCTGAACGCAGAAGGTGGACAGAAGTCTACGACTCCTGTTGACCTCGCTAACGTTAAGGGACCAAAGCTGTGCTTTAAAGGAGCTCAGATGTCCCTGCCGACTGTTTGCAAGGAGTGCTGGGCTCCTTCTGGATAATTAGCCACTGTCTAAGTAAATATTTGAATAGCTGTGGAAATTAGTGCTATTTTTGATCTTCTATTTCTATTCTCAAGAAACGACAATGAAAAATACGCCAGAATTACCCAGTCTTCCGAAAGTCATGAATTAAAAAAAGGAAGTCACAGATTTCTCTGGCTTGTTGATGGGTCTACCCAGATCCTTTTGGAGCAAAAAGGATCAGGAGATAACACATGACATCTCCAAGCCAAGCTTCCACAGATAGCCGTATGAAAAGCATGAAAGGAAACTATTCAAGGATTGCCCTCAAGTGTGCCTTGAGCATTCGGAACAAAAAACCTAGACCTTTCAATATTTCATCTCGAAAGGAGTCCCTTAGTTATTTAGCTCCTGGCAGGCAACACAACCTGCAATTTCTCACTAAAGCTTTACTTGTCCTTCACATAAAAAACCCACTGTTTTGGGGCCGTGGGGATTCCTTTAATATTGAACTGCAAACGGGAGTTAATGCTTAACATACATGCACAGTAATAACGTTGCAGTTGCCTTGCAACCAGAAGCTCATGAAAGAACAAGATAGACTTAAAGAGTAAGTTCATAATGATGACGAGCAACGAGAAAGGAAAAGCCACACACACACACACACACTGCCCCCAACACTTTGCATATCCTACATTTGCAGACAGAGTGAAACTGCAGATAAGATCTACCCATGTTAAGAGGTGAAGGTAACAAAATAATACCCTGAAGAATTAAGTCACAATGAAAGACAACATCGGTTAATTTAAAACTGTATTTGATTTACAGAGAAATAAGCATCTTTTTTTTCCCCTCTCCAACTTTGCATGAAATACTGCTTTGAAGTACATGAAGCATTAGCTTAGTAGAACCCGAAGCTATTACTTGAATCACTTTTTGGTTTTTAATTAATTATTAATTCGTAATAGTAATTAACTTTTCTGTTTTCTCCGCCCTTGTGACTGATCCGTGCACACAAAATCCCCTGCTTCTCAACAGACATATTTGAGAGAGAAGCACCAAAGTTGTACAAAACTAGGAAAAAATCTTATGTATGGACGTTTGTAAGTGGGTTTGTTGGTAGTAACAAACATCTGTCATGCCGTTTGCTAAAGAACAAGTACGCTACAGCCCACATTTACATTACTACCTTGTTTTATTTTAGTATTTAGAGTCCTGTTACAAAATTTCTTCAATTTTCAAAGCCAGTAGTTACCACTATTTCCCGTGAACGGTTCGGTTATTGTAGTGGCTCCTCTCACATGGAGTCAACTCATGTTGAGTCTATCAGAAGAAAGCTGAAACTGAATTAAGTAGTTTCCTTAATCAGAAGTTAGTGCCACAAAGCTGTTTACAATGGGTAGACAGTAAAGATAAGATAAGTAATGCTATTTAAAAAAAAACCAAAACCAAAAACCCACAGGAAACTAATACCACTAGTTATCTCTCAAACATTAATCATTGATTTCCACTCTTTACTACTAGAACTAATTATGCCATGCCTCGGGCAACTGAACATTGCCTGGCTAAATTGCCTTTTGTATAGTTTGTTAACAAGGCTTAGTCGAAAAAGGGTTGTGTCTACAGAGAGTGGGGTATGAAAAGTGCTTAGGGAAGGACACTGCAACAGAAACTTTGGTTACTGTTGCCTTACCCTGTCACTGGATTGTCTCCCCCTTCCCTTGCCTTTAAGGGCTTCATTTCCTGTGATCTTACCCCAAATTGGGTAACTAAGACTGGAGTAGCAAACAGCTTTGCTCTCCCTCTCCTCTGAACCTCTTGAAGGTTAAGCATTCAAGAACGCTACCTAAATAACACAACTCTTGCTTCAGAAACTTTCTTCTTGAGAGCCAAGGAGGGAAAGGTACCATTACCTGAGGTGTACAGTGCTCTGCTGCTCCTCAAACTCCCACCTCTCTTACATACAGCATCCCCCACCATCGCACCGCTCGGGATTTTGAGAGCACCTCCACCGAGGGCAGGGGTTTGGGTACATCTGACACAGCCAAAGGTGGCCCCGATTTCTCCTTAAGAACATTTCACTTCTGTTTGGAGAGGCCACCACTTTATACGCTCTCTGGGCATGAGAAAGTTCAGGTATTCAAGCTGAACTACCCTTGTTATTTCTGTACCAGCAAGTGGAAGTTAGAGACTTTATGTTATTGGCATGCAGTCTCCATCCTTCTGCTCCTGGAAACTTTTATATTCTTTCTTCCTAAGGGGAAACAGATTTTAGATTTACATGCTTTTTAAATTACTTCCACCTTCAGATGTCAGGCCTGTCCTTTAATGTGTCTGATCTTTCTAATGATTACATGCCACCAGTCATTTCTGTGGAAGCATCCAGCTGCCTTTAACGGGCACACTTGTATATAGAATCATAGACTGGTTGGAAGGGACCTTAAAGATCATCCAGTTCCAACCCCCTGCCATGGGCAGGGACACCTCCCACCAGACCAGGTTGCTCAAAGCCCCATCCAGCCTGGCCTTGAACACCTCCGGGGATAGGTCTTCTCTACGGCAATCTGCTCCACTGGCTGATAAAGAGTCCTTCCCCATCCCTCCTGTAGCCCCCTTTTAGATACTTGGAAGGGGCTCTAAGGTCTCCCCACAGCCTATATACTATATATACACACTACCATACACGCACACCAATTTGTCTACTTTCGTCCACACTTGCAGGTATTGCTTGGTTGATGTATAGCTGCTTCATATATATGCAGCAATATATATATTTGTTTAAATCGCTGGTTGTATATTTAGACCTTTTCCCCACAGTTTTTGCAACCCTTTGATTTTATATGGCTATGAAAAAGAAGCACCTTCTCAAAGGTTGTCCAGAGAGGCTATGGAAATCTCCACCCTTGGATATCAAAAAGGTGTTTGGAGGCAGTCCTGGGCCACTGGCTCTAGGTGGCCCTGCTTGAGCAGGGGGGTTGGACCTGATGACCTCCACAGGTCCCTTCCAACCTCAACCAGTCTGTGATTCTCCGGGTACATCAAGCAAACCAAGTCCTTGCTCAACAGCCCATTCCTCTTCCTCTCACAGAGGAAGACATTCACAAGCCAGCAGAGACTTTGCCATCTTTGTCCCTGTGTTACCTGCAAGTTTATCAACCCAGAATCTTAACTAACTGGAAATGATGGCGATTCCTCTGCCATCTATCTCCTTTATCTCCCTTACAGGAGCTCTTGCCTGTAATAAATTATCCTGCTCTGTCTGAAACAGCGTCTGTTCTACTGCCATTTCTCCTTCTCCTGTGGTCTCAAGTCCTTTCAGCTGGAGACAAGGTCCGATGAAGCAGTGCAGAGCACCTGGATGAATTTCTGGTGGAATTAACATATTTTCAGCCGAGTCCAGAATATAAACATACCATATTGTTTTCAAAAACTAATGTTATCCCCCCAGCTATTAGATGCCTTCCAGTAATGACACTCCCTTGCCAGCTTCTTAAGGGTATTCTGAGCCCTCACAGACAATTCTGCCTGAATTTTAATAGCTTTGAAAGCTTGGACAGAGCAATCACATTGAATTATCAACGTGAATTCTCAGTGAAAGACAGTATCTCTGCTTAAGCAGTGTATAAGCGCAGAACATAAATTGCCAATGATGTTTATTGTGGATTTCAAATGCCAAACTAATCTAAAAGCTGAGAAGAGTTGGTAGTAGGTAAGATGGCACGGTCAGAGGGCTGTTGGAGGTCCAGCTATGTGTTTAGCCTGCCTTACACAGCAAAACAAGCAAGATACAAGTCTAGACTGAAGTGGAACTTGGGAACAAACCTATAGGTGCAGACTGCTCCAGCCGGCACACATTTAAGGCATAACCAAGCACGAGAACTGAGCCTTTCAAAGTAACTCATGCACAGAAGCTGACCTCTTCCCTCCCGCCCAAAGGCATCTCACTAGACCAGTTGATATTTATTCTCCACAAATATGAATCTCATTATACTCTCAGACTATCATAGCTACCAAACCACAATTACTAGTCAATTTAAAGCAAATATTACACAGTTGGCAGCAGCCACTGAAAAGTAACCTCCACTTTAAAGAAAGTGAATGAATCCTTCTGCTCAGATCTCCCATTTGAGCTCTCTGCATACCCAATACTAACACTGAGCTCCAACACAGCTCCAACACGGCTGTGACAGCCCAGTTAGACTCCTTAAATTCAGGAATTTAAGTTCCAGCCAGAGTAGGCAGCATCACCAACCTCGTATTCTTCCACGAACACATCTATCAGTAAAAACAACCTACCTCGCATTTATTCAAACGTCAAATTTGAAGTTACTTTAGAGTTTGCTGGTCAAGAGACACAAGAATTTAACACTTGGCTACTCCTTTCCGCAAAAGCTGGTTTAAGCCCTGCTGAAGTCAAGCCACTAGAAATTCTGCTTTGTTTATATACTGACAAATGGCCATGTCAAAGGATTTGTAGTGTTTCAGAGCTATGTTGACATTAGTGTAACAAACACATTAGTCCCTCACCTTCGTTAGCACAAGTTTGCAGCAAATGTCCAACCATTTGGAGAGCAGTTATTTATTGCCAGCTATTTAATAATCTTGACAAAAATGAAAACATGCCCCTATGAGTCAGTGAAAAAAATTCATTTCAGAAAAACTATTAGATAAGAGCTCAGAATATTCTCTTCGGTGAACAAGAACACAATCCAACTTTTAGATACATATTTTTTCTCCAGCTTGCCATCAGCTTAGTCATCCTCTGGAATATTTAGTAAAACTTGGTATTTTAGTCTGCACGTTTCCAAAAAATTACTAGAGGACAGCGCTGTCAGAACTACTCATGGAAAATATGAAGTCATCACTCGTGTTTTATAATTTATGTGGCAGTGGCAAAACAGAAAGAGACTATCTCACATTTTATAGATACCTTAAGGCCACTACCTCCGTTGCTGCAGCACTTGCCTGCAGATGAAAGCTGAGTCACTTGACTCATCCCTCCCCAACTCAGTCACTAAGTCATTGTTTCGAATCAATTACTTTATAAAAAGGAAAGTGGTTATGCCATAAGTGAGTATCTCACAAGAGGAATAAGGTGAGGAAAGCTCCCCTTTCCACATAGCAGCCTGCCTTAGTGGAAATAGGAAAATAAAGAAGATATTACAGTCAAATGGAAATTTAGCTTCAAAGTTTGTTGAGGAAACAGTAAGACCTAGAAGGCTCCAACTTCTTATGAACTAACTCACCGAATGAGAAGTAACATTTTTAAAATATATGGAGCTTAGGAGGTTTTTAAAAGCCGAGGTGTTTCCGTTTCATGCTTCTCCTCAAAAGACCCTCCCAAAAAAGGGTCTGCAGAAAACAAATAGTCTTAAGCAGGTAAACTTTCGCTTCATAAGCCAACAAAGGCTAAAATGACAACGAAACTCCAGCTAACACCCTGACCAAGATTCTGCTTGCACAGGCACTTTAACCAAACACCAGCAAACTGCTCCCTTCCTTAGGGGCCGAGTTTTTAAAGCCAGAGAGGTCCTTCCTTCCTTTGCCTGCCTGTGGAAGGAAACTATGCTGTGGAAATTCACTTCCCACGAGCTGAAACACAGCTCTGGCCGGGTTTTTTCCCACATTCAAACGGGGTTATCAGGGTTAGTACAGCTCATTTCCAGAGAAGCCAGAGCGCAGTAGGCACAGAGATCATGGCTCGTGAGGGTACACAACAGCAATCGCGGTATCGGTGAAAGGCAAATAAGCCAGAGCTGTTCACACAACCTTATTTGATGTGCTCAGAAAACTAACTTACCTTTATCTAAGGGTGTTTAATAGTGTGTAATTAAAACACTGCCATCTCCTTAGAAGTTGAGTTGTTACATTCAGACCTGTTATGCCAGTGGCGGATTTGCTATAGCTTGGAACCACTTACGACTACTTAACTATTTGGAGCCTGTAAATCCTACCCCAGAAAATCTCTCCAAGAATGAGGTTTCATTAGATGGCCGCAGGGGTCCCGTTCACAGCTACGTGGTTTTATCCTGTTCCTCCTCACCTTTTCCCCAATACACGCTGGCCAGTCCAAGTCTGAAATGTCAATGAAGTGGGTCTAGTCTCTAAATAGAAAAACTAATCATCTTGGCCAAGCAAACGAGCAGCTTTCCTCCCTGCCCTCCAGACAGGTTAGCAAGCTGGGCTGGCTCACCCAGGGATCAGGAACACCAAAACTAGGGCAAGGTAAGGTGCAGATGCAAGGCATGGTCCCAGGTGACATCTTGCCATCACCACTAAGCTGCCTTGAAGGTTCATCCTAAGTCAACAGAAATTTCAGACAAGTTACCTTTAAGCATAAGCTCGGGCGTTTTTCCAAACCAAAGTGCTGGAGGAGCTGTCACACAAGTTCAAACAGATGGCAGAAGCCACCAGAACCAGGGCACGTTTAGGTGTAGAATTCAACAGCCAAACAAACTTGAATTTCAAAAGGCTCACACCACGGCAGCCACCCCGGCTCCCCAGCTGTTCCAGCGTTCCCTGGCCTCCCATCCCAGTTGTGATAACTCACTCGTGTCAAGTGTTAATTTGACTGGCATATAAATCATTATACTAATATAATTGTTTACAAGAACAAAGTGTTTCTTCAGAAGTGTAAGCACAGATGTAAATCTCTCCCCCATTTGTGACAGACCTTCTTTCAAACTAAAACCTCAGAAACTGAGATTTTACCAGTCTGTGCCTACTCATCCACATTCTAACTGCATTTTGAAAGACCTTGTCTCTATTTAACAGACTAAGAAGCCTAAAACCACAGGTAAAATGCACATCGCACATAAATCAGCTTCAGCTTGCCTTTGCAGAAAGACCTCCACCATATTTCACAAAAGACAGAGAGGTACCAATAACTCAGATTTACCATCAGTGCGAATAGCCAGAAAACCTCAAAGGTCAAGGAGCAAGGTTTATCAGGAGAGCGATGCTCTGGCTTTTACATACAGAGGACTGCGGAAAGGTTTAGTACTACAGATACATAACAAAAAAACCTTCCCTCCCCCTCAAAAAAACCCCCCAGAAGTGAAATCAAAGCATGGGAAGGGCCGGGAACGAATAATGCTTCACAGCTGATAAAGATGAAAGTAAAAAAGATTTTAAAAAGCGCGGTGCTAAAATGGCAGGGATGGTGCTAGAAAACACAATGTTCATCTTTCCTCAACTCTTCAGAGTAACTGATGACACTGAGAGCTTCAGAAAAGGACTTCTCACGCACGCAGATCGGCTAGGACAGGTCCTCAGCAGTGATGAAGATCCTGGGTTGGAGGACACTCACCAACACCGTCATTAGGATGGCTTTTTCCCACAGCCATGGCACCGATCGCTGATCCAGCACCTTTCCTTCAGAGAGGACCGGTGATTTTGAAAGCATCCCTAGGGTTTGCTGACACGTCTCTCACCCTCAGGAAAAGTCACAGGAGATCATCCCACGTGCCCTACCTCTGCAAGCTGTACTGCAACTCCAGCTTGATTACAGAAGGCTGGAGCATTGCAAGCCCCTAATGATTAATACCTCAAATATGTTTCAATTTCTTTGAGAAGTCTTGGCATGTTCTCTTCAGGACAACTTTCCCTTTTCTAATGGGACTTTCATATTGCTTTTCTGTGAAATAAGTGACTTGTTTATATGACCCAAACTCTTCAAGCTTCAGACAGTCTAATGCACGGAAATAACCGGTGAATCACACCTCACACTACCATCTCGGACACCGACCTACAAGCAACAACCAATCCAGGTGTCACGCTCTGAGAATCTCCATTTTCTGTCATTTGAGGGTCCAAGTCCCCTGCGCCTTTCAAATGACACAGCAAGTTCACTTCCAAAGTATTCCTGAGACAAGCCACCGCAAAAGCTCGGGTGTAACTGAAGCCGTTTAAGGAAAACATTCTGAACGGTCATTTCAGATTTGTTAATTGACTAGGATGAAAATCAAACACTTTACATCGTTAATGAGAAGGCAGGGAAACTCATGAATTCAGTTGCTGCTTGAAGAAAAGAGGTCAGCATCCTCCCCCGTGCAAGGAAGATGCTCAGGCACATAAAGTGTATCTAGGAAAGTTGGTATTGTAAGTAATGTAGAATCATAGAATGGTTTGGGTTGGAAGGGACCATTGAGTTCCAACCCCCTGCCCTGGGCAGGGACACCTCCCACCAGACCAGGTTGCTCAAAGCCCCATCCAGCCTGGCCTTGAACCCCTCCAGGGATGGGGCAGCCACAGCTTCTCTGGGCAACCTGTTCCAGGGTCTCACCATCCTCATAGCAAAGAATTTCTTCCTCAGATCTCTTTTAAAACTGTTCCCCCTCGTCCTATGGCTCCCCTCCCTGACCAAGAGTCCCTCCCCATCTCTCCTGGAGCCCCTTTAGGGACGGGAAGGGGCTCTAAGGTCTCCCTGAAGCCTTCTCTTCTCCTTGCTGAAGAACCCCAACTCTCAGCCTGTCCTCACAGCAGAGGGGCTCCAGCCCTCTGAGCATCATCATGGCCTTCTCTGGACCTGCTCCAGCAGGTCCATGTCCTTCCTGTGCTGAGGACTCATTTTCAAAGTCTTCGATATGCTTTTCCCACTGCCCTGATGGAAGCCATGCTAATTAAACAAGTCAAGAGTGCTATAAGCTGTTTTGTTCACACTCTTTGATACGTAATTACTTGTTTATCATTGAGATACAGGAGACAATGGTTGTCATGACTGAACAGCCCGAATAGACCTCACGGGTTAGAGTTGAGTAACTTGTGGAAGAGGTGGAGTTTTGTGGGAAGCATTCTGGAATCCCCATAAAGGGTGCTTGAATTAATACGATTCCTATGAAGGAAGGGGCTTTTCATGTAGAACTAACACTCACCCCCTGCCCCATCCCCACAGGCTTAATTATGCTTGCTGACTCTTTGGATCAGTACATTATCTGAAGGGGCACTTTTAGCCTCACTCGTTTCTACTCCAAAACCAACAGAAGATCCCTTTTGCAGGCAAAGCTTAGACATCTGGGTACTCAATAAATGGTTCGGGTGGGGTTTTTTTGTTTTTCTTTTTTGTTTCCTCCTAAAAGGACCAGAAAATTAAAAAGTCTTCCACAAAAGATTGATTTTTCTTTGCAAATTATCACTACCTCTAAAATGTGACTACAAGGCCAGACTGCGGATACACACAGATTGCAAGAAACAGGTTACAAAATTAGAAGATTGCAGGCTGGTAACAGCTGTGATTGACACAATAGTAGACAAGCTCCTACTAGACCATGAAATAAATCTGTGAGGAAAGCTCTGAGCCAGAGTCCTGTGCCTACTCAACCTCCAGAAATACACATATACCCATTTATTTTCCCAAACTTGTGTTAAGCACAGCCCTTTGTAAAATGAAAAAGTCCTGTTTTCTAGAGCGTGCATCTGGGACACAGCATTTTCTCAATTGATAGATTCCCTCTGTTTTCTTGAGAAATAAACCCAGGAACATACCAACCACAGCACCATACCCAAGCACTTAAAAAGTTTTAAGTACGACTAATATGACTATTTCCGTAGCTAAGAGCCTTGCCTGCTTTTTTTGCTTCAGGTTCCCTGCCCAGCATGCTACCACAGTGTATAAACCACACGTGCTGTCCGGGGTAATTTACTGGTGGCATGTAGCAGGAATCATTTTGCAAGGGAAGAGTTAGTTTTGATGACACTTTTTGGATCACGTGCGTTGCTTGAATTCGATCCAACTCATTTTTCAAAAACAAACAAACAAGGCAAGAATTTGTAGATTAAATTTTGTAAGGAAATTTATGCATCTTGGATTATGTTATCATGAAATTAAAAAAAAAAAATAAAATCAATTGAAGCAGCTAATTCCAGTCATTCAAAATGCTAAATATAGGTAGCTGGCCTGTCAGTGGAATACTGTGTCTATATTTGATCATAGACACTAGAATCCTAGAGATGAAGACAAAAATCAAACTGCTGTGCCAAGAGGCCACAAAAGACAGGGCCTGGTATAGTTTCAAATAATATAACTTATGCTGTCTTTTCTTCTGTAGAAGATTCAGTGTGCACATCGAGTGCAATACTTCCATATTTAAACGAAATATAGGCATAAGGCAGCTTTATTTAACACCAGGGAGCTTGAAGAGTCTAGAACAACAATACATGAGTATTGATACCTTATAGATAACTACAAGCCACTTATTTTCCAGGGCTTTAGCACTTTCATTAGACCAACAACTACAGCAGCTGCATAAATAGGGATTTGATTTAGTAACTCCGCATTAACTTTCTTTCCAAGGTAAATTAAGTTTTGGATTATTTATGAATGTCTTAATTACTTGAGTAGTATTTCCCCCCTTTACTCAGTATTTCTCTCTTCCTGTATTAATGTCAGGACACCTAAAGGTTTGTTCAGTTTCCACAAAGACAAATATACCTGGCTAACTTCAAAAATCAATTAGTTTGTAAGCAAATGAATGTAACCAGCACAGTTAAGGCAGCAGTAGACAAGCCTTCAAACTCTGGGCCCTAGTCTCTCACCCACATGGGTTTTTTTATTTATTTTTTTTTTTCCTCTATAAATATGACAGAGCTGGAGCTGAATGCTTTTGCTTCCCCCTTTTGGTAAGTCGAAGAGAACTCCTCTAGGGGGAGAGCTGTTAAAGTTTTGGAGGATCCACATGACAGGGAAAGGCAGATCACGCTTCTCTCAGAGCCGAGTACTGAAGAGCTACTGCTCAGAAGGACCTTCACCTCACAGAACTTTACAGACCCCGATCGTCGCCTTCCCCTGCCCCTCCACGAGACCCATTCAACAACCAAACCTCGAAGGATTTCTCAGGTACTACGCAGATATACAACATTGATACCTACATAGCATTATTCTTCCAGAAAAAGTTTTGAAGTAGGTACAAGGATCTGAAATTGTCCTGAAATAAAACTTTGTATGGTAGTTTTATTAAATACAGTTCCATGAGCTAAAAGACAGTCTTTTGATACTTCACTTAAAGCTTTATTGTTAAACCACAAGAAAGAAAAACCGTTATTCCTATAGTTGCTTAAAACTGATTAAGCACCGGCTCTATCATATACTGGGATTCAACATTTTTCAAATCTGAATCCTGATGTATCACAGGAAGAAAAATTTCCTTGTCTGCAGAAGTTCAGTTCCAGTAATTGACAAGTGCAGCCAAGTAAGTTATTATTCTTACAACAGGCTGGCAGGAAAGATAATGTTACACTCCTGCTACAGTTTTATGCATCTGCAAATTATAGTAAACCAGAGCTGGCTTGTTTCAAACCAGGAATGGATTTTGTCTCTATGTTTTCAATATCAGAAGCATTCAAGTTATCACAGCATGAAATAACAGGTTTTTAATACTGCAGTGGGTTTTACGCTGTGGAAATCGCTACACGACACAGCGGTGACATGTTTATATAGAACACTCATAGGAAGGATTATACAAATCAGGGATGTCAGCAAAATGGAAAGCATCTGGTTGGGCTGTGGGACGCTGCTGAGGCGCTCCCCACTGCCAGCTTGCGATACAGTCGGAGTGACAGCAGTCACAAACCAGTCATGGACTGGTGGCACTGCCTATCGTGTAAATTGGGCAGCCCTCAGATCATGGTTGCCAAGGTAAAGGAAGCTCATATCACCTGCGTTCTGCACGAAGAGAGGGCGATCCATCTCATCTCAGAGGCTTCAAGGGGAGAGCCCCACTTTAGGATTTTATACATAAGCACATTGAGGCTTGATTAATCATCAAGGGACAAGGAAGAATTTCCCTTGTCACACATTACGGAAAAAAAAACCCAAACAAAACCCCAACAAAAGTACAGACACTTAACTACTGAACAATATTACATGGAAGATCCATGTCTTTATAAAAATCCATTTACAGCTTTTTGGACGAAACACCCTCCAAGAATAGCTAAAAGTCTACATAATGCTCCAGAGTATTAGCTTTGCTTTTGGACCACCAGTTTAGCTGACACGGAAAAGACTAGCTATGTAAGACTTCACACATCTAGACACATTGTTCTATTTAAGTCATCATTGACTTGCATCAAAAAAAGTTGGCTCCAAATCAGCTGATTCAGTTGATATCTTATGAATTAAGTACTATTAGTTTAATACAAGTCCACCCACTGTTGGTCAAGCCAACCTCTTCTGGGATTGGGAAAGGGAAGACGGGGGGGGGGGGGGGGGGAAGATCTGCCAACAGCAAAAAATAAAAGGAAAAGCAAAGCAGGACATGGGATGTGCAGGAAGTGTACATATGAACAGATCCTCAATTAAATATAAAGGGTGTTGACTGCTCCTCAGAAGCTTAAGCCAAGATCTCAAGTTCCACAGTTCAGATCTAACCATACCTTCTTGGAGGCTTTTTTTTTTATCATTGTATTTTTTATTTTCAAGTCACTTCACACTAACATTTAGAGATGAATGGAACTGTTATGGAAACCCAGTCATAGCAATACTAGACTCTAAGATTAGTTTTCTATTACTGTAAGAGACTCGGAACACACAGAGGGTGCTTTAAAAAGGTCTCTGAAACAATGTTATAAATAAGCGTATGACTTAGGCCTGAAGGAAGAACAGCTGGAGAATTTAGGATCCTCCCATATTTTAATTCATGGTGATGTCATAATTTAAGAGTTCTTGGAAACTTTGTCAATTCGGCATTTAAACCACATCAATAACAGTCATTAAATCTAGTGCACATCTCTGTTTGCTTAACCATCAATTTAACTTTTATGAAGGGGAACACGCAGAGCTTCAAGTTGTAAAGTCGTCGTATGAACTTTCTCAGAACTTTGCAAAATGGCCTTAAAAATGTACTTTCCCAGTTTAAAAGCCTTTCTGAAGGCGCTATCTCGCCTGCACCAAAGTTTAAGCACTCTCTCCGCAAGCTTTACAATACATTGGAAAAAAAAGACTGCTCTGCCATTAAGCGTTTCACAGTGCAGATTTGAAGGGGCTCCTTTAGGGTTATGAAACAGCATTTCACTTCCATGTTAAAAGGAAAAAAAAAAGAAAAAAAAGTTTGGTTTGGGAGGGCCTTCTGAGTTTTGAAGATGAGACATTCTACAAAATTTTATTATGAAAAGGTAAGACCCAGCCAAAGAAGGCTTAAGTTGAAGTATATTTCAGATTGCCTAATCCTTTGATTGTTATGCAAGTGTATTTCATAACCTTATTTGAAGGACCAAAGAACAGTTTTAATACTAACAATGGGCTCAGTCTGACAGCTAATTCTAACCCCAGTGTGCTTCATGCCCTCCTTCCACACTCCAGTTTATGTAACTCCACACTACGGTGAGTTTAAAAAAAGTAAAAACACACATGAAAACAAGGTTTAGATAGATAAAAAGAGCAAGTTCACATAACTTGTTCTCCTTGATTAGCATCTGCTAGTTATGGAGACAGTATTACTCCAGAAACCATATTAAAGATTTTTTTCTTACTTCCACTGGCATCCCCCAGAGAAAGCTATGAGGACAAATACGCAGGATTCCTGAAAAAGTGGTCTTGGCTTGATTTCTGGAGAGATCTTTTTCGCCTTTCCTCACAGCCTTCAAAAGGAGCAATTTGCCTCCCAGGCAATTCAAGCAACATTTCCAGCAGGGGTTTTAAGTATTTTTTTCTTTCCCCCCCACCCCGAAATGTGCAAGTTTGCTATTGTAGCCATCATTAAACCAGCATCTTAAAGCTGCTAACATGCTGGCATGAGACTAGCCAGAAGAAGTCTGAGAAAGTCATTCATTAACAGTAACAGCCTTTAAGCAGGCTCAGAGGTTGTGCTCGCAAAGGATTCCACATCCGGGGCTGCAGAAAAGGGCACGAGACTCAGAACTCTGGATTCGAGGCAGATAGAGTTGTTTTAAAACGGCCTGTTAACAATTTTAATACCCACCATTCCTGTTTAACAGAACAGCAGGCTAAAAATAAGAAACCCACAAAAGCGGCGAGCTCGCAAATGAAAGGGAGCAAGCACCAAACTCAAGGAGACACGAGTTAAGCAACAGCAGTTAATTCCCCCAAATTAACTGACCAGACAAAATAAAAATAAAAATAAGAGGGCAGCAGAAAGGAGTTGGTATTTACCCAGAAGTGCGCGTGACAGTTGACCATCATGGTCCTCTCGATAAGCTCATCGGGACACTCCAGGAGATGGTGGCCGGAGACCACGCCGGCGTTGTTCACCAGGACCGACACCTCGCCCACCTCCTTGCGGACCCTCTCGGCCGTGGAGTAGACGTTTTCCCGTTTCCCCACGTCGCAGGTGTAGGTGTAAACCTGCAAGTCACAGCGGGGCAGGGCATCTTTTTCTCCCTCTCCGGCTACTAAGGAATACAGAGAAGAAAACAGAGAGGGGGGGGGGATAAAACTCTTATTTTTATGTTGTTATTTAATTAACTAGTGGAGCGACGAGGTGTTTGATGCCCTCCAGCAGGTGAGAGCGGCTCCGGGCTGGAGACCCCCGGGCAAGTAGCCTCGGCTACCCCTTCCCCAGGCCAGGGCAAGCTAAGCGGTAGCCCGGGTAGCCGTCCCCAGCAGGCCACCGCTTACCTCTGGAGGTGGCAGCCGCCTCGGCCATCTCCCGGTAGATGTGTCGCACCATGCCCGCCGTCTCCTCGTTGCTCTGGGTGTTGATGTCCCACAGGACCAGCAGAGCCCGCCGCCGGGCAAACTCCAAGGCGAAGAGCCGGCCCAGGCCGCTGCCCGCCCCGGTGATGAGGCACACCTGCCCGGCCACGCTCTTCTCCTTGGGCCGCACCAGCCACTTGGCGGCGGCCAGCACGAACGCCCACAGCACTCGGAAAGTCACCACGAAGAGCTCCAGCAGGATGTTCATGCTGCCGGACCCCGACCGCGCCGGGTAAAGGGGGATGGCGGGGGGGACGACACCGGAGCGGATCCGGCACGGCAACCGGAGAGGGGACGGACACCGGCGGCGCGGAGGCTCCCCCCGCGGCGGAGGCCGCCCGGCTCCCCGCACCTGGGGCCGCCCCTGGCCCGGGACCTCCCGCTGCGGGCGGGCAGGGAGAGAGGAAGGGAGACTCCGCTCCCGAGGGTGCCGGGCTAACCCTTTCTCCGCGCCGCTCGCCCTCGGAGGCGGGCTCCGCGCCCTGCCTCAGCCACACACGCCAAGGACGGAGCCCGGACACCGCTCTGCCCGCCCGCCGTCGCCGCTTCCCCGTCCCCTCTCGCCCGCGGCCCCGCTACTGGCAGTGAGCATCTTGCTGGCTCGGCCCCCCCCTATATAGGGCGGGCCGGGCGGCCGGGCACCGCCCCCGGGCCGGCCCGGCCCGCCCCGCATTCCCGGGACCCCCCGCCCCACCGCCGCGGCCCCTCCTCGCCCCGCCCCGCCGGAGGAGGGGTCCCTCTCCCGGCGGCGGCGGCGGCGGCGGCCCCAAGCGGGCGGCTCCGAGCGGACCCCCGCCTTCCCGGGGGTGGGGGACTACATGTCCCAGGGTGCACCGCGCCCCCCCCGCCGGGCCGCCATCTTGAGGCAGGTGCTTCATTGCGCGTTTGAGCGCCGATCTGAACGACTCCCTTTTATAATAAACAGTTTCAACGTAAAGCAATATCCTTTTACAATAAAAATTCAACGTCGACACAGTCGGGGCTCGAACCCAAAGCGTTCACCGCACAGCGCGTTTTCAGCCTCCTGCGGGGAGGGACGGGTCTGGCGGCCGGGCGGCTCCCGCCCGCCCCCGGATACGGCCCGGCCACGCTCCCGGCCCGGGATAGAGCCGCTCCCGGCGCCGCTCCCGTTCCCGGTCCCACCGGGTGGAAGGCGACTCCCGCCGCTCTCACCTCAGGCACTCGCCGGCCACACCGTCACTCGCACCGCCGTCAGGCACCGCCGCGGACACCCAACCCCGGGGTCCTGCCTGCGCCCAGGGCCCTGCCTGCGCAGGCGGAGGGGTTACGTCCGCCCTGCGCATGCGCGCGGCCTCTCTCTTCCGGCGCTGACCATGGCGGAGAAGGAGTAAGTGGCCGTCCCGCCCCGGGATAATCCGCCGCCATCGGCGGCTGTGGCGGGGCCCGGTCCATGCCCCCGCCGCTGGGAGGCTGCCCGCCGCACCCCCCGTCGCCGGCGACGCGGGAGGGGATGCGAGCGTCGCGGGGTCGGGAGCGGCGGGAGGATGGACAGGGCCCAGCGCGGCGGGGGTGCAGCTGCCGCCGGGCCCGTCCCTTCCGCTGGCGGCGGCTGGTGCCCCGGCGGCCCTCGGTGAGGCGGGGGAGGGAGAGTTGGCCCCCGAGCGCCGCCTCCGTGGGAGAGGGAGCCGGGGTGGTAGTGTGGGCCGGCTTGGGCGGCTGGAGTAGGGAGTCGTGGCCGAGTACCCTTAGGGTAGGAGCTCGCCCGGGTAGCGATGGCTCCATAAACACTGGTCTTGCGAGTTTTGTCACATCTAAGAGCTTGTAGTCTGAGTAAGTTTCAAGTCCTGCGAAATAAATTTCGGAATTCTGCCAAACTAGTTTTGCCCTTAAAGCACCCGTTGGAAAGTTTGTTAAGTATTGAAGTTCCATCTAAAAACGTGAGGAGGAACTTCTTTCCTGTGAGGGTGGCAGAGCCCTGGAAGAGGCTGCCCAGAGAGGTGGTGGAGTCTCCTTCTCTGGAGACATTCAAACCCACCTGGACACGTTCCTGTGGGACCTGCTGTGGTTTGCACTGACATTTTTCGTGTGTAACTTTAAAGCCCGGTGTCTTCTTATCAGCTAAAAGAAGTTTTTTGGTTGGTTTTTTTTTTTTCCCCCTTTCCGTTCAGAGCAAAGAAGGTGCCGTCGGTACCGGAAAGCCTGCTGAAAAAGCGGCAGGCTTACGCAGCTATGAAAGCCAAACGTCAGAAGAAGATCCTGGCTATAAAAAGGGTGGGTATTCTGTGATTCCTTAACTTGAATTGCTTGTCTGTGGCAACATGAGCTTCTGTTGCCGATGTAACGCAGTACAGAAGTTTACAGTGTTTAGGTCTAGTACATTGATTTGTTTTTTAATGTTTTAGATTAAAGTATTTTGGGGGGGCAATAATCAGTTCTGTGCAGAGAAAGGGCAAAGCGAACAGTTTTCTGTAAGATTAAAGTCACTCTTCTACAAGGCAAGAAGTTACAGCTTTTGTGGGGTGAGCTTGATGCATGATAAGGTTGTTCAGCATTGAGCAGCATCGCTGTGAAACAGTCTTCCAGATTCTCTAGAATATCACTGAGGGTGATTCTAAACTCCACGTTTTGGGCCCCTCACCACAAAAAGACATTGAGGAGCTGGAGCGTGTCCAGAGAAGGGCAACGGAGCTGGTGAGGGGTCTGGAGCACAAGTCTTGTGAAGAGAGGCTGAGGGAGCTGGGGGTGTTCAGCCTGGAGAAAAGGAGGCTGAGGGGAGACCTTCTCGCTCTCTACAACTCCCTGAAAAGAGTGTGTAGCCAGGGGGGTCGGTCTCTTCTCCCAAGGAACAGGCGATGGGACAAGAGGAAACAGCCTCAAGTTGCACCAGGGGAGGTTCAGATTGGATATTAGGAACAATTTTTACACAGAAAGGGTTCTTCAGGATTGGAATGGGCTGCCCAGGGCAGTGGTGGAGTCCCCATCCCTGGAGGCATTTAAAAGCCGGGCAGACATAGTGCTTAGAGACATGGGTTAGTGATGGTTTCTGTCAGTGTTGGGTTGATGGTTGGACTCGATGATCTGAAAGGTCCCTTCCAACCCAGGCAATTCTGGGATTCTATATTGGCAGATGTTTCTACCGTCTGTGTTATTTATGGGAAGCTCTACAATGTGCTGCGTTATTTGAAAGTGATCCTTGTGCGTTAAAAGGCATCATACAATCTTAAAATCTTAATTTTTAATTGGTTTCAGCACCGTAAGGCACAGCGAAAGCTCATGTACACGAGAGCCCAAGCTTACCACAAGGAGTACAGGCACATGTACAGGCAGGAGATCCGCATGGCCAGGATGGCCCGAAAAGCTGGCAACTACTACGTTCCAGCGGAGCCTAAATTGGCGTTTGTGATCAGGATAAGAGGGTAAGATAGAATACAGATGTAAACAATTCTATGTTCAAAAGCATTGAAATTGTTTTTTCTGTTATATAGGGTTTAAATATGTAAATAAGATCAAGCCTTCCCCTGGTGGCTTGGGAAGTTGTTGACGGTGATGTTCATGCACAACATGATGTGCATGAGTTAATGTAGCTTGTTTATGTAGGCTTGTTTATGTATTATATGCATTATTATGTATTATAATGTAGGATATTTAATGTAGCGCAAAATCATTTTGTTGGCTGTGTCCACTGTCTTTAGGAATCCCCATTTTTTAAGAAGGTGTCAGGGTACAAATCCATGCAAACAGTTGTGTTTAACCTTAATCTTGATAAAATGGCACACCGGTATTCCCTGATGTTCAGCTGAGCTTTGTTTGAAGTGTTTAACTCTCATTTGGTAAAATGCTATAAAAAACTAACGAAAGGTGTGATTGGAAACATTCAGGAGAGCACGAGGATAATTCTGAATTGTTTCAGAATAATACTTATTTCAGTTCTTTTCATGGAAATAGATCTGTTTTAATACTAAAATATATAGTGAATAATTTGTTAAGCTTGCTTTGTGTAATTGGTAAAATAATGATGGGTTTCGTATGGGAACAATATGAAATATTGTGGGGTTTTTACCTGATACTTGGTGTTCTGGGATGTAGATAACTGAGGCTGTTTCCCTGTGTTCTCTAGCACCAACGGCGTCAGCCCCAAGGTCCGCAAGGTGTTGCAGCTCCTCCGCCTGCGTCAGATCTTTAATGGCACCTTTGTAAAACTCAACAAAGCTTCGATCAACATGTTGCGGATTGTCGAACCCTATATTGCATGGGGGTGAGTGGAACCGCCAGTTTTATCAAATGGGGGTGAAAATGTTGAGTGCCTTTTGCGTTTTGCTACACTGGACTTACATTTGTGTTCAAAATGTTTATCCATCTTTGTGCTTTCTCTGCTTTGAATTGAAAACATGATTAAGGCAGCGCTTTAAAAGGCGATACTCGCTGGATATGATTACATTCTCGTGTTGTTGGGAACTCGGTGTGAGTAAGATTTGCTTCTCTGCTGCTTTTGTATTTGCAATTGGGGCATGCTGAAATGATCTTAAATTGTTTGTTATGGAAGTTTCATTTGGGGACATTAACTTGGAATGTGGCTTGCAAAGACTAATAATTTTATCTTTTTTTTTACTTGACTGTTCTAGTTATCCCAATCTGAAGTCTGTGCACGAACTGATCTACAAGCGCGGTTATGGCAAGATCAACAAGCAGCGCATTGCTCTTACTGATAATTCCCTGATTCAGAAGCGCCTTGGTAAATACTGCTTCACTTCAAACAAAGCAACAAACCAACTTGGTGCATTTTGATGATTATTGCTAAGCTGGACAACTGTATTTGTCTCTGAATAGTAGTAGTGACTGGTTAATAATTTCTACTTCTGTCTGAATAGCTTAATACAAAGCAGGCTGGAAGTAACTTTCGTTATAAAGCATTGAAAACCAGTGTAAAGAGTCAAATTGGAGCATTTTAAATTTGTCATTTTAAATGTAAACTCTTTGACCTTTTATAGGTCAGTAGATCTTTCAGTAATGAAAAGGTGCTGGGGCAGGAAAGAAGCTTATCATACATGGTTTTAAACTTCCTTTCAGAAGAACTAGTAATTAGTAAAAGCTGTTAGTGTATTTAGTAAAAACAAAGCGTGGTGGTTGGCTGTCAGGAAATACACTGCTCCAGGAGGCCTTTCCTTTTCTAGTCAGAACAGCAGAAATACAGTGAATTTCCTACACATAACTTGGTTTTAAACTTATGTAGCCTAGCTTTTCTTCAAAGAACACAGTGTATTTCCTAAGATTCACTAAGTGGGGTTTGTTTTTTGGTGTTCCTTATTGCTGACTACAAATATTCAACAGTGGAAACACGCTTCTCGCCAAGTGTAACAACTAAATACTGTTGAGTTAGCTGCAACTGATCCATTCTAATTGAAAAGACAGTCATTGGCTGTTGTGACAGAGTGGGTACTTTCTGGCTTCCTGCAGTTTATCAAAATTAGTGGGTATGACAATAATAACGTGATAATTTTTAGCTTGTTGTTGACCAGTGGCTCTGAGCCCTTCTGAAAACGGACGTTTCTGCCTTTTAGGAAAGCTTGGCATCATCTGCATGGAAGACGTGATCCATGAGATTTACACCGTTGGCAAGAACTTCAAAGTTGTCAACAACTTCCTCTGGCCCTTCAAGTTGTCCTCTCCTCGGGGTGGGATGAAGAAGAAGACAATCCACTTCGTGGAAGGTGGGGACGCTGGTAACAGAGAAGATCAGATCAACAGGCTCATCAGGAGAATGAACTAATGGTGAGATATTACCAATGGTTAATACCTCGCGCTGCTCCGTCTCTGCTACGGAGGCTGCTGCCGTTGGTGGTTGAGATTCATGTTTAATATATATTTACTCACACTTGGGTGGTACCTACAGTATAAAGCTACTCAGACAATACAGTGCTCTGGTCTTATTTTTAAAGTCTAACTAAAGCTTAAACATTTGTGAAGAAATCTTAATGATAGCTAATATGATTAGGAAGTATAAACTTTACTGATAACTTATTTTTCATTTACCCATAACTTGTTTTAAAACCTTATTTGGGTTTTATGATGGAAAGACTTGAGATCTCGGCTAAAATTTTCAGCCCTCATAAATAAATTCTCAATATGATCAAAGTCTTGTGATTGCAAGTACAGTGGTTTTTTCAGATTGTCTGATTTCTGCTATAAAACCCTATTTAGGAATGCGAGAAATGAAATTATCAATTTGGACAATTTTAATGTTAACATGACCAAGATGGTAATTCTGAAAGACTTATTTGCCCATGTGAATAGTCCATCCTTTAGAAATGGGAAACTTGTTAACACTTCAAGCAGTTTGACAGTGACAGTTGAGCCCTGCAGGCAGTATCTAGTTCAAACAATCTGTCTTGCCATCTATCTGGTGAAAACTCTGCTGGTCCTGCTTTGAGGAGAAGTCTCTGCCATTCAAAGCCAAAACTTTTTTCGGAGTTCTCATGCTTCCCAGTGCATTTCCTGCCTTTTTAACACGCTGAACTAGCACTGATACTGCCCATATCTTCTTTTTAATCAAGGATAAATGCCTTTTTTGGTATGACAAACATGCTGGAATTTAAGAAAACTTCATTGTGCTAGGGTGCTTGGAAAGAATAACAGGCAAAGACCCAATTTTCCCAGAATGATATGGGGTTGGAAGGGACCTCTGGAGACCATCTTGTCCAACCCCCTGCCAGAGCAGGGTCACCCAGAGCAGGTCCCACAGGAATGTGTCCAGGCAGGTTTTCAATGTCCTCAGAGAAGGAGACTCCACCACCTCTCTGGGCAGCCTATTCCAGGGCTCTGCCACCCTCACAGGAAAGAAGTTCTTCCTCAGGTTTAGGTGGAACTTCTTATGTTCAAGTTTGTGCCCGTTCCCTCTTGTCCTGTCCCTGGGCACCACTGAAAAAAGACTGGCCCCATCCTCCTGACACCCACCCTTTCAGTATTTATAGGCGTTGATCAGATCCCCCCTCAGCCTTCTCCAGACTAAAAAACCCAAGTCCCTCAGCCTTTCCTCATCAGAGAGATGTTCTAGTCCCCTAATTCCCCAAACCGATTCCTCCAAAGACAAGAGGGTGTTTTTGGTTGGTTTGGTTTTGATTTTTTTTTTTGTTGGCTTTTTTTTTGTTTTGTTTCAGTTGTGATGGTGTGGGGTTTTTGTGTGGTTTTTTTTTTTTTAAAGAGATCAGATGTGCAGTTTACGTAGGAATTCCTAACTTTTAGAGGCTTGGTTCATGGAAAAAATAGTAGTGATGTGACTTTACAGCTTAAAGCAGGTGCAGTTGCTGTTTGGATGAGTTCTCAGAAATTAAACTTTCTGAAGGGAGGGAAGTCTTTTTTCTTTAAGCCTTGTAAAAATGTGTTTATAGCCAACAAGGCGTATTAAGTTGAGCCCATTGAGGTCTGCTCTCTGTCCAAGGAGCTAAAGGAGACCTATGAAATATCTTTCCGTTTGACTGACAACTTTTTGTTTCTTGAAGCTCTGCTGTAGGCTTTTCTTCCTCAGTTTCCGCTCCCCCAAACTTGTTGCATGTTGCCTTGCTGTCTCCATCTGTGAAGCAGCGGAGTTCTAAAGCCCTGGTTATGTGACAGCTGGAAACCCGTGCTTTGGGAAAATAGTTGCTTACTGGGGACAGGGTTCTCCTAAAGCTTTTTAGTTCAACTATGGGAAGAAGGGGTTAACTTCCAGAAGCAGGACTGCTGTAATGTTTGATGCCTGGGGTGATGTTATGTTACTCACACCAGCATTCTTGTAGAAATTTTGCTGCTGGTGACACAAACTGTCACAAATTCAGCACTGGCAGATGTTCCCCTTAAGTTGGTGCACGAGGCTTTGTAACCAGGATTAAACAAAACTCCTTTGGCTTTATGCTCCTGTCTGGTTTCTGAGCATAAGATGGAAGGTGCTTTTTTTAACTGAAAACCTGCAGCTTTTCTGTCAGTGTAGATCCTTTCTCCTCCCTCTTCAGTGACAAATACCAGAAGTGCACTGGTGGTCTTGAGTTTTCAGGAGCCTTCCTGCAGGAGGGAAGGTTCTAGTCCACTGTTGCACTGGCTGTAAATGCCTGTGAGAAGTGGTATATTGGCAGAGAAACTAGGAGTATTCAGCTGGTTCCTCATGTTTTTCGTGGGACTTGTAGCTCAGCATCCCCTGTAAGTAGCAGAGATCAGCTTTACTCTTATCTTCCAATTTAGGAAGTGACCTCACAGGTTCTTATTTTATGCTTAGAAGCAGTTAATTACTCTGCTTGGACTGCAAACACACCTCTGGTGTAAAGCTAAAATAACGGATTGTTCTCGTCTCCTGCACTTTCTATTCCTGCTGTTTTCCTGCTGTTATGGATAGAGCTCACGTTTAAAACACAAAGTAACCTACGTGTTGAAAATAGAAGAATGCTGTAGTTTCTGTGAGGTTATGGGCAACGAGAGCAGTAGGTTCAGATGAAATATTGAAGACATTGAGACACTCTGAAGGGCCATGCATCCGAAGATGAGTATTTATTTCTCTTCCCTGTATCTAGATGGTTTCCTGCCATTTGTCTTTATTTCTTATTACTTAAGTGGTAGTCTCAAATAAATTTTCAAAAAATAAAGACTCCAGTACTGATTCCTTCATACAGATTGGGAATAAAAGAGCATAGTACTTGATACTGAATTTTGACAATCCAATATTGGCAAGGTACCGAATTTCATTAGCTCTCAAGCAAAGTTTACAGGAACTGGTCTCCAGTCTTTTTTGCTTTCATTTTTGTAAACAGTCCCTGAAATGTGCTGAAAATAGAGTTACTGCAGCAAAAGTTAGAATAGGCACAATAGCTCAGCATTTATCTAAATATCAAGTTTCCCCTGATACGCTTTTAGACAAATAGGAAAAATAGGTACCAATAGTTCAAGGTGGAAATGTTTATCCTGTTGGTTCTGGCACTTGAAATCTGTGCTTTGAATGAAGAGATGTTAATATAGAAGTTAGTTACTGTGTGCAAGACTAATGAAGTCTTAAATCCAGTGAAATAAAACACTAGTATTTGCAGCCAAAATGATAAACTGTAGAAATATATTCTTTGGGTGGCCGAAGTAGTTTCAGATCTACTCGTGTCTAATTATACCTTTCTTTTTTTTCCCCTTTCAGATTGAGAGGCCCAGCTGCAGTCTTTCGAACTCTGGTCGGGTAATAAACTCTGGTCTTGCACAAAACAGTGTGTCATCTCGACTGGTCTCTCTTTATGGTCCTCTTTTCTTGCGGTGGTGGTTCTTGAGTTAACCGTGGAGTAACCTGCTCCAAAGAGCCATGTGTAGTTTGAATTAGCAGCACATAGGTAGTACTGTTTCACCTTGGAGTTGGTGAGGAAGAAAATTTGGTACGGAAGAAAATTTGGAAGGATTCGTGCAGGGAGCAGATCAATTTTGAGTGGCAACAAACCAACGAAGGGTGTCCATTTAAATATCATTGGCGTTGATATTAGTCTTTTTTTTCCAGTTTGTGCAAAAGCTTATTTCTGGAATTTAGTTTAAATGGAACTTTTTAACAGCAATGCGAGTTTATTAAAGCTTGTCAAAAGCTAGTTTTGTTTTTACATAACTCGGGGAAATGATGATAGTAGCTTAACGGAAAATTGTGTGCTTTTGTTTGTTGATGGGTGAGGACATCGGCAAAAGAGCTGAGTGTCAGATTGGTCAGTGTTTCCAGATAAACAACTGAGTTCTGAAACCTGAAGTGACAATTCCTCTATGGTAAGTTAAGCTCCAAAATCTAGTGACTCGGTTTCTTGTGTCTAAATACGAAGGTACCAACACCGTTGCCCATTTAAGCTGATAACTGCGTGAAATCAGAAGAGCTTAGTTCTTTACAGCTCTTCAGTGGAAGCAATTAAGACTACTGATACATCAGTGCTTGAAAAGGGTTTAATGAGTGGATGAGGTGAAAACCATCTTTGTAAAGTGATAAGCAGTATGATTTACCAGGGAAGAAAACCCTGTTTTCATAAAGTTGCTGGATGAAGGGGAAAAAACTCTTATGGTGAAAATTATAATAAGCACTTTGCACTATTAGTGGGAAACCTCAGTTCTTTTCTTGGTCTTGTAAGGGTATGATCTGGCTCCTTTCAGCTTAAAACCACCAACAGGCAATGAAATTCCGGTATTGGGGGACGTACCAGAGGAAAGAGTTGTTGATACTTATGTATTGTCATTTGTTTCTTTCCATTGGTAGAGTTCCTGCATTACTTTGCTACAAGTTTTTCAGTTATTTCCCTGTTTTAGTGTGTTCTTAAAAGCGTATTGTGTATCACGAAGCCATACAAATGGATAGCAAACTTTGTGTGACAGGTCTAGAGAAGAAAAGATTAACTCGTGAAGTTAATCAGTGCTTATTAGGACCTTGTTTGGCTGATAAGAATGCCCCAAAGGTCCTGAATTTTGTTTAAATACATGCACTGAAGCGTTAGTGAGGAGAAAGTTAATTTGATTCTCGTGGTGCTTGAGCAGCTCATTTGTCTTACCTGCCTCTGATGTGCACTCTCGGATAGCAGCTCCAGAATGTTAATACCTGGGGTGGGAGCTAATACTGAAGTGCGTTTTAGCCGGTAATCCTGCGTAATGCGTCACCTTCTCTACCAGCATCGCTTTCAGGATTGATAGTCTTGCTCTTCAGGCGTGTCCCGTGGTAGGCGATTGCAGAAACAGCTCGTGATCCCATAGTCAGTGTCAGAACTCCCCTGCTGACTGCGGGGAGGTCGGACTAGATGACCTTTGGAGGTCCCTTCCGGCCTGGACCAATCTATGAATCTATGAACTTGCACTGGAAATGAGGCATGATCCACTTATTCCATAGATGGGTAAGTACGTTCTGGAGCATTTATGAGGTAATTTGAGTTAAAAATGTAGCTGATGAAGACAATCGGTCCCTAAACAATAAATAATGCAGATCCTTTGTCAACATTCTATGATAAAGTTCAGGTTTTTGCAAACATGCTGTTACTTTCTTGCTCTCCATAACTGCCAGCTGCTGACACACGCTGGAATAAAATCTCTATAAACTCTTACCCTCTTGCAAAATGACCAAAATCTTCCTTTTTTTTCCCCTCAGAACCGCAGCCAGAAGCTTTACCTAATAGCTATTGGAGAAGCAGCGGGAGACGCTTTGAAAGGCTAACAGGTTTTCAGGCGTGCTACGGTTTATAGGCTTTACAGTTAATTGATACTCCTGGGGGCTGGGTGGTTTGTTGGTTTTTTTTTTTTTTTGCCAGTGTCCAGCTCATCCAGCCCGTTTCACTGTCGCCGAGTGTAAAGTCACACATCTGGAAAGGGAATGGGAGCCCATCCCAGGAATGGATGTTTGGAGAGAAAGTTGGGAGACGTGATGGATGCTCAGCTGAGCTGAACATAAAGCTCCCACTTGGCCAAATGCAGTTCTTGGATGCATTAAAAAGGGAATATCAAATGGTATGGGGGAGGTAACACTACTTTTGTTCCAGTAGTGCTTGCGCTGGTGCCAAATGCAGTATCCAGTTCTCATGCCAAAAATCGAGCACATGCCTTATACTCGGAGAGCTTAATTTATTCAGTTTCAAGGAGGCCGTGGTTACGAAATGAGTATCTACCTCTAATTACCTCCGTGGAGAAAAGCAGTTTGATAATAGAGAATTCTTTGATCTAACAAAGCTATAATAGGGTGAAGTGTCTTGAAATTGAAGCCAGATAAATTTTGGCTTTAAGCAAACAATTTTAATGGCAGATAATTAGCCATCGGAACGTTTAACCAGCGGTGTGCTGGATTCTTTGTCACTGGTCATTTCTCAGTTGAGGTTTGGTTTTTTTTTTTTTTTTTTTTCCTTTAAAGCATATGCTTTTACTTGTAAGAGATTTGTTGAGGGCAGTCCCGGAACTCTGTTCCTCAGCAGAAGTTACTCCCTGCAGGCTTTTCGGGTACTCAGGGATAGAGGTCAAAGCCTTATTTTTAAGATGTACGGCCACCCAAAGTGAAATTGCGAATGGTGTGGGTGGGTGTTACGTGTGTCACGAGGGAACGTGGACTAACGCAGCTCACAAAGTGGTAAAGTCACCTAAACCTTAGCAGAGATAGTGCTTGGGAGAGGGATGGATGGTAGGACTTGTCACACCTTTTACGGGCTTTGCTGGGATCTGATCTTGCAGCTCTCTCCTGAGGAGGGGCACCCGTGTGTTTTTTAGAGAATCAACAGGGTTTATTGTCAGTTCTGAGTCCCCGGCAAGCCAAGTGGTGTCCCCGCTTCATGGTTTGCTCACACCCAGGAAGCTGGATGCGTGTGTGTTTGTTCAAACCGTTCCTTCCATCTCGCCTTTCGCTGAAGACTCTCCTTTCCACACAACTGCAGGTGAGAAAATCTCTGCCTGTTGCTCCTCACTGAAGCCGTGCCCAAGTCTAACGCAGGGAGAAGATCCCGATTTTAGCTTGGATTAGGAAACCGCAGAGCAGACGGGGATAGGAATCTGAAAACGGTTGAGCTTAGAAGCGAACAAAATTTTTAGTCTCCCAAATCCCAGGTGAAACGTTCTGCTGGACTAGTTTCATCAAGTGTTAAGTTGTAGTGGGAGTTTCTCTGTCTTTAGGGATTTTTAACGAGATTGTGCCAGTTCTCTTTGGTGAAGTTCCCACTCTTCTTCACAGACTGGGTTTTCCTAAAAGCCTTTGTACTGTACCAGGCTACTCCAGGCATCTAGGATCCCTAAAATATCCTTGCCCTGCCTAAATATGGGTTTAGATGTAAGTAGGCTCTTGCAGGGTGCAGTTTTTCGTGACTGAAGAACGGGGAAAATCAAGTACTGAGCTGATGGATTGCAAGTGCGAAGAGAGGAAAACGATATTCAGAAACAATTTTCCACACGAAGCTCCTGTCATTTCTCAGTCTGGCTGTAGGTGACGGCACCAGCTCCATCCATCAGAAGGAGAAGCACTTGTGGCCTTGGTCATACTGCGAATAAAAGCAAATTTTCAAAGTTCAGAGCTGTAAGCAGTTTTCCCCGAATTATTTTTCTAAAGATAAAAAAAACTCCACAAAAGCAGTTTTTTTATCTGCTAAGTGTTTCTTCATACTCGGTTGCACCAAATATCTTTCCTTATGAGATAAGTAGGTACTTGGTTGGAGGAAAACAATGAGAAATAAGGGAGTGTGCAGTCGTAGGGCGGGGGGGTGTATGTGGGGAATGAGTAAAATCCAGGGCAGAGGAGGGGACGGGAGCAGCGGGAGGTGTCAGCAGCAGCCTCACTCCTTGCTTGCCTGGCACTGCTTTGGCAGCGGGGATCACGGAATCATGGAATTGTTGGAGTTGGAAGGGACCTCTAGAGATCATCTAGTCCAACTCCCCTGCCAAAGCAGGATTGCCCAGAGCACATCACTCAGGGCTGCATCCAGGCGGGTCTTGAAGATCTCCAGAGAAGGGGACTCCACCACCTCCCTGGGCAGCCTGTTCCAGGGCTCTGGCACCTTCACCATAAAGAAGTTTCTCCTCATATTTAAATGGAACTTCCCATAGAATCATAGAATCATCTGGGCCGGAAGGGACCTCCAAAGGCCGTCTAGTCTGACCCCCCCCGCAGTCAGCAGGGACACCCCCAACTAGACCAGGTTGCCCAGGGCCTCGTCGAGCTTCACCTTGAATGTCTCCAGGGAAGGGGCCTCAACCACCTCCCTGGGCAACCTGTTCCAGTGCTCCACCACCCTCATGGTAAAGAACTTATTCCTAATGTCTAATCTAAATCTGCTTTTTTCCAGTTTAAAGCCATTGCCCCTCGTCCTGTCACTGCCGGCCTTTGTAAACAGACCCTCCCCAGCCTTCCTGTAGCCCCCCTCAGGTACTGGGAGGCCGCTATGAGGTCTCCCCGGAGCCTCCTCTTCTCCAGGCTGAACAACCCCAGCTCCCTCAGCCTGTCCTCGTAGCAGAGGTGCTCCAGCCCCCTGATCATTTTGGTGGCCCTCCTCTGGACCCGCTCCATCAGGTCCATGTCCTTTCTATACTGAGGGCTCCAGACCTGCACACAGCACTGCAGGTGGGGTCTCACCAGAGCAAAGTGGCAGAATCACCTCTCTGGATCTGCTGGCAACACATCTCCTGATGCAGCCCAGGATGGGATTGGCCTTCTGGGCTGCCAGTGCACACTGCCTGCTCATGTCCAGCTTCTCCTCCATCAGCACCCCCAAGTCCCTTTCCTCAGGGCTGCTTTCTAATGCCTCATCCCCCAGGCTGGATTGACAGCGAGGATTGTTCCGGCCCAGGTGCATAACTCTGCACTTGCTCTTGTTGAACCTCATGAGGTTTACTTGAGCCCACCTCTCCAGCCTGTCCAGGTCCCTCTGGATGACATCCCGTCCCTCTGGTGTATCGACAACACCACACAGCTTGGTGTCGTCCGCAAACTTGCTGATGGTGGACTCCATCCCTCTGTTTATATCATTGATAAAAATGTTGAAAGCTTGTGCCATGTTGCCCCTCGACAACATGAAAGCTTGTGCCATGTTCCAGCTTGTGCCCGTTGCCCCTCGTCCTATCGCTGGAAACCACTGAAAAGAGTCTGGCTCCATCCTCCTTCAACCCACCCTTTAGGTACTTGTGAACATGGATAAGGTCTCCCCTCAGCCTTCTCTTCTCCAGGCTGAAGAGCCCCGGCTCTTTGAGCCAATCCAGTTTAACTCGCCAGCGTGCCACAGGCTTTCCATGCTCCCCGTCCCCAGTCGCTCTGCCAGCCAGAGGCGTCGGTACAACTTAACTAGTTGTTAACAGCTTAACTTACAACTTAACCCGGTGCTGGCCGGGGCCCTGCGGCCCCTGTCGGGAACCTCCACCCACGGCACGTTTCCCAGCGACGTGAGAATTTCCACGCTCTGCCGTATCTCACGGCATCTGTTAGCCACAATATTTTCCCCCCTTTTTTTTATTGCACAGTAAAATCCAATTGAAGTTCTCAAGTCCTGATCGCTCCGGATCCCTCGTGTGCAGAACACCACAGTAGTACCTCGTAATTTCAGCACGACGCATGTTTACATTTTTGATACTAATACTGTGTATCACACATCATTATAGCAAGGCCTCCGAGACAGAAGGAAGTAAGATACAGTGAGCCAGGGCAAGTAGGAAAATGGGATTCCAAGAAGGCTCTAAGCATCTCGAGTTCGAGTCTGAAAAACAGATAAACTTCTTTGTTATTTCTTCTTTTTTTTTCTTTTTTTTCTTTTTTCTTTTTTCTTTTTTCTTTTTTCTTTTTTCTTTTTTCTTTTTTCTTTTTTCTTTTTTCTTTTTTCTTTTTTCTTTTTTCTTTTTTCTTTTTTCTTTTTTCTTTTTTCTTTTTTCTTTTTTCTTTTTTCTTTTTTCTTTTTTCTTTTTTCTTTTTTCTTTTTTCTTTTTTCTTTTTTTTTTTCTTTTTTCTTTTTTTTCCTTTTTCCTTTTTCCTTTTTCCTTTTTCCTTTTTCCTTTTTCCTTTTTCCTTTTTTTCCTTTTTCCCCCCTTTTTCCCCCCTTTTTCCCCCCTTTTTCCCCCCTTTTTCCCCCCTTTTTTCCCCTTTTCCCCTTTTTTTCCCCTTTTCCCCTTTTCCTTCAACTTCTTTTGCCGGGCATTATTTCAGATAACTGAACACATTTCACTAGTAGATTGTAATACTGGCACTTTTTTGTGCCAATCCTAATTTTGTAATTTTAACAGCTTTTTTTTAACCTGATTTTTTTTTTTTCTTTGCTATTCCTTCCTACTACTGAAATGTATTTTGGGGAAAGGAGAAGGAAAAATGGGGCGAGGCTTTTCTTTATACAAATGGTCTAATACACACATCCCCTTTGTGGGAGAAGCCATCAGGATTGCAAGCAGCATAAATAGTGGGTGACAGTTCAGTTGGGTTTAGTTAGGCATAGGAAATGTTAATTATGTGCTAGGAAGCAATTAAACTAATTATGTAGCATTGTCTAGCTCTGTAACACTCTTTACCCTGGGACACTAAAGGAGCCAGGATGTAAATGTTGCATTTATTTGTGACCCAAAGTGTTGAAGGTGAGGGGGGTTCATCTCAGACTTGAGCGCGGTGGATGATGTTGCTTTTACTATTGTTCTTGTTTAGTTTTAACGATCGCCTTGTTCTTGTTTAGTTTTAACGATCGCCTTCTCAGTTTAGAGCCTGGTGGTTCTTTGAAGCTTCTGCGTAATCTTCGCTGTTTTGCTTCTCGTGACTATCTCTGGAACTATTGCTCTCGGGGAAGTGTTTTGAGGACGTGGAGCATGGGAGGCAAAAGTCTTAAGAAAAAACCCCGCAACACTCCTTTAATCCCTTATTTGCTTTTCCTTACTGCATAAAACTAAAATTTAGCT
Source organism: Numenius arquata (assembly GCF_964106895.1). Taxonomy (NCBI): domain Eukaryota; kingdom Metazoa; phylum Chordata; class Aves; order Charadriiformes; family Scolopacidae; genus Numenius; species Numenius arquata. The sequence continues at coordinate 3,089,029 of NC_133579.1, forward strand.
TGCTCAATATAGAAAGAAGTGAATGACTGCAGGGAATATGTATTTTGAGCAGTACTTCCAGGCTGGCTTGTTTCCAGTACCTTATGAAGAAGGATGGAGTTAAGTGCCTCCCAGCCTCTGTCCTCTGTCCAGCCAGTCCTCTGTCCCTCTGGCTTCCTGCTGTCACCGCGTTTGTTTCTACTCTCTGGGATTCCAATCCCTGGCGTTACCAAATGAAGGCTGAACGTTTCTAACTGCTGTTTTGCAGCTTCCATTTCTGAAGCCTTTGTGTGACGGTGTTCTTCTTAGCAGACTTGGAAGTATTTTCACTGCTGACCTCAGCGCTATGTTTTTCTTTCTGCTGGGAGAGCGGACCTACCCAGACACCGGGACTCGCCGAAGTTTACCTGGCAGAGTGGGAGTCGAGTCTTGGCTCAGCCCACGGGAACAGGAGGGCAAGCTACAGCCTGGAAGGAAGCCTCTGAGCGGTGGCAGTGGCCAGGGAGGGCTCTGAAGCCAGGTTGCTAGGATCACAAACGGGAGAAGACTCACCTGAGGAACTACCATTATAAACCTGTGATTGCTGTCTTCCTCCCCGCAGCTCCCCGGCTGAGCCATCCTTGCAGGCAGGGCTGGGACTCACTGTCCAAAACCCTGTCCTGGATTTAGTCTTCTAAAGACTTTAGTACCTAAAGGGGCTCCAGGAGAGATGGGGAGGGACTCTGTCAGGGACTGGAGCCACAGGATGAGGGGTAGTGGTTTTAAACTGAAAGAGGGGAGATTTAGATGAGATCTCAGGAAGAAATTCTTTGCTGTGAGGGTGGTGAGACCCTGGCACAGGTTGCCCAGAGAAGCTGTGGCTGCCCCATCCCTGGAGGGGTTCAAGGCCAGGCTGGATGGGGCTTTGAGCAGCCTGGTCTGGTGGGAGGTGTCCCTGCCCATGGCAGGGGGTTGGAACTGGATGATCTTTAAGGTCCCTTCCAACCTGAACCATTCTATGATTCTTCTTGACCATCAATCCCTGACTCAGGTTTTCAGAGGCACCTGGAAGGGTCGTAAAATAGTCTGTGCTCTTTGGAGCAGTTTAGTCTCGCACACTGACCTGGCGAGAGGTTGTCCCTGTGTTCTCAATGATCTTCTGTAACTGAGATGGGTTCAAATTCACATTTGCAGCAAAAACGGCCTACGCTTTTTAGAAACTGAGTTTTTCTGAGTAATGGCTATGCTTTCTTTTGAACTCAGCGGTACATATGGTCTGAGTTATCCTACTGGCTCGACTATCTTTGGGTCTATAGACATCTATTGTGGACATTAAAAAAATTTAGACTTGATATAAATACAGAGATTCTTTGCCCTGCCAAAACGTTCATTACTCTGGACAGGCACAGTAGGAGAATTTTAGGAGACAATTCTGTAGTCATGCAGGACTGAGCTTGTAGGTACACTTTAAATACCAGTGCAGGTACCTCTCTGCAAAGGGAAGCATGTCTGGAGCCAGGTCTGAGCCAGCAGAGGTTTCAGCTGAAGCGAGGGGTGGCTGGACTGGCAGAGGGGCAGGATGCTTGGACCACTCCCTCTGAGGTCTGCTCTTCATATATTCATAGAATCATAGAATCGCCTGGGTTGGAAGGGACCTTTCAGATCATTGAGTCAGATCATTATCACACCAGTCTACAAAAAGGGCAAGAAGGAGGACCCAGGGAACTACAGGCCAATTAGTCTCACCTCTGTCCGTGCGAAAATAATGGAGAGACTTGTTCTAGATGTCTTCTCCAAACACATTGAAGATCAAGAAGTTATTGGAAGTGGTCAACACGGATTTACCAAGGGTAAATCATGCTTGACCAATCTGATAGCCTTCTATGATGTTATAAGTGGATGGCTGGATGAGGGGAGAGCAGCAGATGTCATCTACCTTGACTTCAGCAAGGCTTTTGACAACGTCTCCCATAACATCCTCATTAGAAAATTAAGGAAGTGTGGGCTAGATGAGGGGGCAGTGAGGTGGATTGAGAGCTGGCTCTGTGACAGAACTCAGAGGGTTGTAATTAACGGAGCAGGGTCAAGTTGGAGGCCTGTAACCAGCGGTGTCCCTCAGGGGTCAATACTCAGCCCAGTCCTGTTCAACATATTCATCAGTGACCTGGATGAGGGGACAGAGTGTATCCTCAGCAAGTTCACTGATGACACCAAACTGGGAGGGCTGGCCGACACTCCAGAGGGCTGTGCCGCCATCCAGTGTGACCTGAACAGGCTGGAGAGGTGGGCAGAGAAGAACCTAATGAGGTTCAACAAGGGCAAATGTAGGGTCCTGCACGTGGAGAGGAAGAACCCCAGGCACCAATATAGGTTAGGGGTGGATCTTCCGGAAAGCACTACTGAGGAGAGGGATCTGGGAGTCCTGGTGGATAGCAAACTTTCCATGAGCCAGCAATGTGCCCTTGCTGCCAAGAGGGCCAATGGGATCCTGGGCTGCGTAGGGAAGAATGTGGCCAGTAGGTTGCGGGAGGTCTTCTCCCCCTCTACTCTGCCCTGGTGAGGCCACAACTGGAATACCGCCTCCAATTCTGGGTTCCCCAGTTCAAGAGAGACAGGGAATTGCTGGGGAGAGTCCAACGTAGGGCAACTAAGATGATTAAGGGATTGGAGCATCTCCCTTATGAGGAAAGGCTCAAAGAGCTGGGGCTCTTCAGCTGGAGAAGAGAAGGCTGAGGGGAGACCTTACCTATGTTTACAAGTACCTAAAGGGCGGGTTGAAGGAGGATGGAGCCGGGCTCTTTTCAGTGGTTCCCAGCGATAGGATGAGGGGCAACGGGCACAAGCTGGAACATGGGAAGTTCCATTTAAATATGAGGAGAAACTTCTTTACGGTGAAGGTGCCAGAGCCCTGGAACAGGCTGCCCAGGGAGGTCATGGAGTCCCCTTCTCTGGAGATTTTCAAGACCCGCCTGGATGCAGTCCTGAGTGATGTGCTCTGGGCAATCCTGCTTTGGCAGGGGAGTTGGACTAGATGATCTCTGGAGGTCCCTTCCAACTCTGACAATTCCGTGATTCCGAGTCCAATCATCAACCCAACAATGACATAAAACATCACTAACCCATGTCCCTCAGCACCACGTCTACCCATCTTTTAAATACACTTCTCTAGGCAGCCTGTTCCAGTATACAATAACACTTTCAGTGAAGAAATTTCTCATAACCCTAAAATTTTCCATCCTAAACCTCCCCTGGCGCAACTTGAGGCTGTTTTCTCTTGTCCTATTGCCTGTTCCTTGGGAGAAGAGACTGACCTGACCCCTCATTCAAATGAGCAAAGGCCCCTTTTGAAAGTCACTCACAACTTGTGGCTTTTTATTTAAATTGGCTTCTTTTCTTACAGTTTTTCCCCCCGGGTTCTGTGAAAACTGAAACTGTGAAAAAACAGGGAATGAGAATGCAATAGCACTTTGTTTTTTATCCCTTCTTTTCACCAAACCCATTGATCCTCCGCTGTGTAATCTGGGTTAGTCATCACTTGTGGTGGAGCAGCAAGCTAGGACCTGAGATAAATTTTCGGAGTTTCCATTCTGGATGCTGCACTAGCACTTTCTGGAAGACTGTTGTTGTACTGAGGAAAATATAAACTACAATGAACGGAGCTTGTAAATCAAGTGATGGCACTTACATATAATTTTTAAAATATAATCTCAGTGAACCATGTTAAACTAAAAACACTGAAGCATAGTTAGATTTAAATGTACTTTTTGATAAATGCCTGGTTTATTATTGGTTTAATTTGTTCCCTTGTGTTTCTTTTCTTAGAAATTAGATCCCACAAAACTTACGTTCTTGAGCAGAAGAGCCTATTTCTGCCTGAATTACGCTTTTCAGAATGCAAATTTTGATTCTAATATTTAGGTGTTTACTATGTTTTTGATCCCAGTGTTCCTGAACCAAGATTTTGAAATGGAAATAAACTTCTCTAAACTTTTGCTCAGCAGCTGAGTTTTTGAAGTGAATATAGACTTTTTTCAAAGATAAACTGTCACTCCTGAAAAAACAGTGAAGATATTCAAATTTTATTCCTATTTTTTATATGAGGTGTTTTAACAGTATAGATAAATGTGTGTGGGTAGTAGTTTTTCTGCATGGGAAAGTGAAGGGAATCTGTAGGAAAAGTCTGTGTATCCCTGAAGATAAGGAGGACTTTTCTCCAGCTGGGAATAGGGATGATGAAATTCTCCCTCCACAGATTATTTTTCCCAAGGACTCCTGTTACTGAACCATCTGCAATGTCTCCTCTTGAAGTGCTGAACTTAAACCTGTGTATTCGTAGTACAGAAGTACTATGAGGAGCTTCTGGGTCTTTAAGACCTTCAGGATCCCATCAAGATGTCCAAGTCAGTGGCGCTGACAGCACCATCAGACAGAAAGGCTCCTTCTGCAGTAACACGCTGTGGAGATGTTCCTCCTGGTAACACCCCTGCATAAAGCTCCAAAGAGGCAATTGCTCTAGTGTGTTGAAACTGTTCTATTTCAAGCAATTGTGCTTAGACTAAGATCCAACAATACTACTGTTAGTTACATGACATTTCAGTAGAATTGCATCCACAGCAGACTTTGGACGGGAAGAGAAAATAGCTCCCAGTCCAAAAGCTGCCCATTATTTGGGGAGTCGGTCTCTTCTCCCAAGGAACAGGCGATGGGACAAGAGGAAACCACCTCAAGATGCGCCAGGGGAGGTTCAGATTGGATATTAGGAACAATTTTTACACGGAAAGGGTTCTTCAGGATTGGAATGGGCTGCCCAGGGAAGTGGTGGAGTCCCCATCCCTGGAGGTATTTAAAAGCCGGGCAGACATAGTGCTTAGAGACATGGTTTAGTGATGGTTTCTGTCAGTGTTGGGTTGATGGTTGGACTCGATGATTGAAAGGTCCCTTCCAACCCAGGCAATTCTATGATTCTATGATCCAGCTGGAGCCTTCACAAATGAAGTACAGTTCCTGTAATCGATTGATGGTTTTTTGGATGCTGCTAAATGCCTGTGAAGTAGGATGTAGCAGAGCACATGTCAAGCTTTAACCTCTGCAGAAAGTTTTGGTCAATTTCTTAAAGTTCACTTAGACAAAAGGAGTCCTTTTTAAGCACGCATGTTTCGTGGGGTCCACATTCTAGGAACGCCTGGGAAAGACAGGGCACATGGTTTTGAACCAATAGTAACCTAGGCATTAAAAATAATAGTAGGTACTCTACTTCCCGTACCTTTTGGTCTCTTACGCAAAGCCTGCAGGGAGATGGAAGATGACTACCACAGTCAATTTGTAAATTAATCTCTAGATGGAGCCAAAACAGATCTAATGTTTCGCAGACGAAGAGATGACCTTAAGATTTTCTACGGAAGCTATGAGAAAACATTTAATTCCGTAACAGACCTTTATATCCACCTGGAAATCACTGAGGTTCCTTATTGATTTTTCTTTTAGGTTTTAAAACCTAAAGAATTGCAGCACTCGTAGTCTAAACAATTGCCTATCAGGGCATTTTATTCCACTTTAAAGGCTAATGGAATGTTAGAATCCCTTATCTCAGAGTAAATCTGCACCTGTGCATCCGTTACATACACAAAATGAGTGTAACAATCTCATGGTGCATCCTCCAATATCGCTCTGAACATTAATGATTTCCTGAATTGTCAGCCCAGTCACACACGCTCCCTTTTGGTGCTGTATTTATGGTGTGAGGTTTGATTTGCCGGTCATTTACTCGCTCACTGTTTTAGAAAAGCACTTGCCAGCTGTGTTACACGTACAGGCTTAAGAATCCCAGCACCATTGTTGCCTGAAGGGTTTATTGGTAGTTTTGCACAGACCAGTGCTTGAAACCCTTCTTTTCCTGGAGAAAAGAAATTGCAGAGTGCAAATATAACACTGAGTAAAAATAACCCTCGATTAGTTTTATATGTTATTCTTCTGTTATGTTTGTTCTTATATGTTATTCTGTTATTTGGGGTTCTAATTGACAAGCGGCTGAATATGAGCCGGCAGTGTGCCCAGGTGGCCAAGAAAGCCAACGGCATCCTGGCTTGTATTAGAAATAGCGTGACCAGCAGAAGTAGGGAGGTGATTGTGCCCCTGTACTCAGCACTGGTGAGGCCACACCTGGAGTATTGTGTCCAGTTTTGGGCACCTCAATACAAGAGAGATATCGAGGTGCTGGAGCGAGTGCAGAGGAGGGCAACGAAGCTGGGGAAGGGCCTGGAAAACAAATCCTATGAAGAGCGGTTGAAGGAGCTGGGACTGTTTAGTATGAGGAAGAGGAGGCTGAGGGGAGACCTCATCACTCTCTACAACTACTTGAAAGGACACTGTAGAGAGGTTGGTGCTGGTCTCTTCGCACAGGTAACTAATGACAGAACAAGGGGGAATGGCTTCAAGCTCCAGCAGGGTAGGTTTAGACTGAACATTAGGAAAGAATTTTTCACAGAAAGAGTGGTCGGGCATTGGAACAGGCTGCCCAGGGAGGGGGTTGAGTCACCATCCCTGGATGTGTTTAAGAGCCGTTTAGATGTGGTGTTGGGGGATATGGTATAGGGGAGAACTTTGTAGTGTAGGGTAGATGGTTGGACTCGATGATCCCAAGGGTCTCTTCCAACCTGGATGATTCTATGATTCTATGATTCTTAATTATTTCCGTAATGCAGACCATATCGTAATAAAGAGTGTGTTCGAAGTTGCTTTTGCTTTCGTTTTGCCCTCATACAACCTTATAGGAAGGTGTGGTTTCACAGACTCACAACGGTAACTGCTGTATCTGGAAGAGTAGGGAAGCTTCTATGTTAATACCGATGAAATTAAAACCAACTTTATGAGCTATCAAGATCCTTTTTGGCACAGAATCTCCTCTGTCCTGCTGTCTCACTGAAGCTGAAGGTAGCTGCACTGTAGAACACCACCTTTCCAGTTAATCCTGTTAGAAAATGTAGTGAGATTGTGAGTTCGTGTCATATCATGTTAAGACTGAGCTCTGAAAAATACACCTAAAACAAGCACTTGGACGATTGTGACAAGTACAAGTAACCTTTGGTTGCTCAGTCCAAAGTCCCACACCGTTTTATTTCTGACTTCATTGCATGAGATAACTCCTTTTTTTCAGACAGCAATTCTCACATGCTGAGTGACCCGGAAAGTTTATGCCCCAATGAGTAGATGATACTTCATCGTAAGATGTGACTGCCGGAGAACTGCGAGCGTGTCCATCTCTCTGCGGACTCAGTTGCGGGGTGGGAACTGTCTTTGCTCAGTCTCTTGCTGGCGAAAGGTGTCCATTAGGCACAAAATGTGAAACGGGGCCAGTCTTTTTTCAGTGGTGCCCAGGGACAGGACAAGAAGAGATGGGCACAAATTTGAACATAGGAAGTTCCATCTAAACATGAGGAGGAACTTCTTCACTTTGAGGGTGGCAGAGCCCTGGAAGAAGCTGCCCAGAGAGGTGGTGGAGTCTCCTTCTCTGGAGACATTCAAACCCACCAGGACACGTTCCTGTGTGACCTGCTGTGGGTGACCCTGCTGTGGCAGGGGGTTGGACTGGATGATCTCCAGAGGTCCCTTCCAACCCCGTATCATTCTGTGATTCTGTGAGCAGCCCCTCATCTACAAGCAACAGTGAAATAACTTGCTTTGTGAGACACATGCGTTCACTGCAGTGAGGAAAACTCCTAGGAGAATTCATAGCTGTGTCTTCGGAACAATATGTAATAAATCAGTTTGAGGGCCACACACTGAGTAACTAAAAGAAAACAGCACTGAATTGCTGTTCATTATGCGGGCATCGGTCATCTGATGCACCAAAGGAGGCAGGGGTGCTGCTGAAGAAAAAGCCTGTGACTATATAATGATGCTACAGCTTATTCTAAGGGTCAGCGAAGAAAGAACATGATTTCCATGATATAAACTCTAGTGTTAGTACGTTAAGGCAAGCTTAAGCTAAACATAAACTTCCCACCACAGTTATCACTGGGAAACTTTTTGCCTTTTTGCTGAACGCAGAGCAACCCCCGTACGTCCCATCCCACTCCCTCAATTCACAGCACAGCGACACCCTGCCCTGTCGCTGGTTTAGCTGTCATTTCAGAGTTACAGCACTAATTGTTCGACAGCCTTCCCTGCTCACCACCGTTTCCCCAGTCACTTTTCCATCCGTCATGCTTTAATGGCCTTAATTCATCTGAGGAAGACGATGACAGTGATGAAAGCGTAACTATTCAAAAGGAGGCAGTAAGATCATCGGGTTTGCCAGCTGGAGGAGATGCTGGCTTTCTGGAGGGTAGTGTTCGTGGCTTTGCGTCTGTCAAACTTGGTCACTTTTATGAGGCTGAAAGCCTGACCTTAAGCTTTTCTGCCTTCTTGCTGCCTGTTTCTGAGTGGTTACATTTTCATCATTGTCATCATCTTTCTCTAACTCACGTGAATTTGAGTTATCTGTCAAGGAAGAAGGATGGAAAAAGGAGGTGACGATGACAGTTAGCAATCTGTGACAGACCATACTGAAACATCTCAGCAGCCAAAAAGTCAGCACCTCCTCCAGCTGATGATCCTGCTTCTGACTTTTCACCTTCCACACCATACACACAGTCCTCATGTATTTAAATCGTACTTAGGTCCCTGTATGCGTCTCCCTTCTATTACATTCATTCTTATGGGAAAAATTGCTTTGCCGTCTGCTGACTTGCTAATCACTGCGTTTTTTAGGAACACGGCCTTCACGGATGGAGGGGTAAGGTTGTACCCAGAAGGATAACTGTTTTGTGAAATTGGGGTAGATGAAAACAGTGGTACAGTAGTATTTGTCACCAGCCTCCTAAATCTGCTGATACAAGGAAGTAAGTGAACCTTTATCACTTCAGGCAAAGTGGACCAGTTCTGTTTAATCCACCAGTGCAGGTGGTTCAGCTAACCTGTTAGACTTTGCCAGGGCAGCAGGGAGCACTCTTACACATGCTTCTGTAGGAACATGTAGAGATAGTAACCTCCAGATGCTGGGCAGTGAAAACCAACTAAGGGCAGTGCTACTAGAGCTCAAAGTCGACAACTTCCCAAGGATTTACAGCAATGATCCTTTGAAGTCAGCTTTTTCTACCAGTAGGAAGCAGAATAAACTATAGAGGGAATAGAAACCCAATTTAGATTGTGGTTTTTTTCTTAATCATAGAATCATAGAATGGTTCGGGTTCAAAGGGACCTTAAAGAACATCCAGTTCCAACCCCCTGCCCTGGGCAGGGACACCTCCCACCAGACCAGGTTGCTCAAAGCCCCATCCAGCCTGGCCTTGAACCCCTCCAGGGATGGGGCAGCCACAGCTTCTCTGGGCAACTTGGGCCAGGGTCTCACCACCCTCACAGCAAAGAATTTCTTCCTGAGATCTCATCTCAATCTCCCCTCTTTCAGTTCAAAACTGTTACCCCTCATCCTATGGCTCCACTCCCTGGTAAAGAATGGATCCGTAACAATCCAAAGACAGGAACTGAAGGCGTTCACTGGCTAATGTCAGTTATCCAGCTACTGTAATGAATGTTACAAAGAGTCATGAACCCAGATTTCCTTTAGCACACAAGACCACAGTGGAGTGGTGTCTCTGCTGGCTCCCTGTCCTATGGGATAAAGGAATAATATACATTGTAAATGTCTCTTTCCAAAACAGAGGAGTACTTTATTTTGGAACACACAAGAATAAGTAGGAAAAGACACTTCCCATCATCTTCACACCACATGTTCCTTGACATCTCAGTATTTGTAAACATTTTTTCCTCCTATCCATATTTACACAGGAGAAATATAATTAGAGGTTAGGATAAAGAAGGTTCTAAGGAAGCAAAACAACCCAGCAAAGTATTGGAGCTGGCTTTAGTAATTCTTGCTGTATGTTTTGTTCCCAGAAATAAGTAACTGATTCTTTACTGATGTTGCACCACAGGAAGGGTGCAAGAGCAACAAGAGATCTTGGGCTGATGTTTTCCATGACAGTGGTTTGCTTGAGGTAGTCTTTCTAGCAGCCAGGTCGTATTGCGAGATTTCATCTATTACTGGTGAGAAAGAAAAGAGAACACCCACAGACACTCTCTTTTGGGAAGTGGGCAAAATGATGGTCTGGTTTTCTTCCAGCAAATAAACTAACAGCAGCTAAATTTCAGTCTGCTGTAGAGATTTCTCACAGGCAGATTCTCCCTCAGTGGAATCAGGTTAACTCATTTTGCTTATTCAGTGTTTTCTTTTAAAAACTGCACTACTTTACATGGGAAATATTCAGTATTTACAAAATACTCCTAAAAATGGCAAACTTGGCATTTTTGTACGGAGACGTACAATTACCTCTGAGTATCTAGAGTAATAAGGGCTCTATTACTTCAAATTATGAAGGGAAAACTTTGAAAACACAGTATCCAAGAGGGAGGTTATGGATAGCATGGATGACGCTCTGCATGGAAGAGGTTCAGGCTGAGGTGATCTTTTTAGTGTTATCTCTGGCTTAACTTTGCCACTTGGAATTGGATGTAACAGAAGCCCTGCTGTCTCTTCCTCCTGCTCCCCAGTACTCTAGGGAAAATTTATTTGTTTATGCTGGGAACCTAAAGACCGAGGGAGATGAGCACAGAGGTCTCTTGCAGAATGACTCTCACCTCAAAGTCCAGCAGGGTTGACACTGAGGCTGACCAGTTAGAGCCCAGTGCAACCAAACAGGACTCCTGCAGAACCCTTCTGCACTGATAAAGCCTACCTCTGCGGTTTCCTTCTCCAGCTGTTATAGAATCATAGAATTGCCTGGGTTGGAAGGGACCTTTCAGATCATCGAGTCCAACCATCAACCTAACTCTGATAAAAAAACCATCACTAGACCATGTCTCTAGGCACTATGTCTGCCCAACTTTTAAATACCTCCAGGGATGGGGACTCCACCACTTCCCTGGGCAGCCCATTCCAATGTGCAATAACCCTTTCCATGTAAAAATTGTTCCTAATATCCAATCTGAACCTCCCCTGGTGCAACTTGAGGCCGTTTCCTCTTGTCCCATCGCCTGTTCCTTGGGAGAAGAGACCGACCCTCCCTGGCTACACCCTCCTTTCAGGGAGTTGTAGAGAGCGAGAAGGTCTCAGCCTCCTTTTCTCCAGGCTGAACATCCCCAGCTCCCTCATCCTCTCCTCATGAGACTTATTCTCCAGACCCCCTCCAGACCCTCTGTTCATGGAACCAACTCAAGGGACAGCTAGACTGAATCTGTAACCACGATCGTGCTGAAAGCCGATCTGTATTAGTTCACGTGAGTGCTACACCAGTAAGCACAGCCAGAAATAGGTTGGCTCTTAATGGCATCAGCTCTGCATCTGGGACACGGTCAAAATCTGTACCACAAATAACCTTGATAATTGAATGATAGAGTCATAGAATTGCATAGGTTGGAAGGGACCTTGGACTCAAGACTTGCAAGTTCTAGGAGAGACCAACGTGTGTCATCTGCAAAAGCAAGACACAGGGAGGTCAGATATGGCAAGAAAGAATGAATGTGTATGTCAAGTCACCTCTTATTTATCTCTGACTAGTCTCTCTGGGTTGTAGATTAACTATACCATAAACAAGTGCCAGACTGGTTGAAACTACCCAAATTTATTAAATAAGGACTGTACTAGCATGTCTATGCTGCTGCTGGGGCAGGTTTTCAACAGGTTAATCCCTGGAGCTCCAGAAACTGCATCTGGAGTTCTGTGTCCAGTTCTGGGCCACTAGTTCAAGAAGGACAGGGAACTGCTGGAGAGGGGACAGCAAAGCGCTATGAAGATGATGAGGGGACTAGAACGTCTCTCTGATGAGGAAAGGCTGAGGGACTTGGATCTGTTTAGTCTGGAAAACAGAAGACTGAGGGGGGATATGATCAATGCCTATAAATACTGAAAGGGTGGGTGTCAGGAGGATGGGGCCGGTCTTTTTTCATTGGTGCCCAGTGACAGGACAAGAAGTAACGGGCACAAACTGGAACATTAGAAGTTCCACCTAAACATGAGGAGGAACTTCTTTGCTGTGAGGGTGGCAGAGCCCTGGAAGAGGCTGCCCAGAGAGGTGGTGGAGTCTCCTTCTCTGGAGACATTCAAACCCACAGGGACACATTCCTGTGGGACCTGCTCTGGGTGACCCTGCTCTGGCAGGGGGTTGGACTGGATGATCTCCAGAGGTCCCTTCCAACCCCTGTCATTCTGTGATTCTTTGTGATTTTATGAGACCCGCAAACAATATCCTGGTATTGCCCCATACTATTCTTTGCAATAAGTTTCTTTTAATGAGAGCTTATAAGACAGGTTTTACCTAGACTATTGTATATGAACAATACATACCAGTAGATGGAGAGGAAAAACACGGCCCTGATAGAAAACAGTTCTGATGGAAGAAAGTGAAAGACAGGCAACAAAGGATAACCAGGCAGAGGATTGCAATTTTGCTTATTTTTTTTAAAAAAAAGGTAGGAGGAAAGAAACTGTGAAGTAATTTTCACTTAAAGCAAACTGAACTGTTCTGATCTTTAACAGAAACCCTTATTAGGGACACACCAGCTGATGTCTTTCCCTACGCCCATGAAGACCAAACCAAAGCAGTTCAGGATGGTTTGTCATGAGATCATCATCTAAATACATTTTCCCCAAAGATCCTGCATCTTGGATATTCCCTCCCTCACTTTCTAAACTTGGGAGTGAAAATTTATTTCAAATTTCTTTTTTTGGCATCTTTTCCTACCTTTCCTCTTTTCACACAGGCTGCTCTCTCTTTAGTGAGATAAAACATGAGTCTTAAACGGAGCTTTGAAGAGCGATGTATTGGTATCTTTCTAAAGCACTTTCACTGTCTTACTTATCCATCTAAATCTAAATGCTGTTATTTATCTAGGAATAACTCAAAATTGAATGATTCAGTTCATGCAGCTGGCACAGATTCAGGAAAACTGATAGGCTGAACTTGATCAGATTTTTATCAGTTAAAATGTATTAAGCTTTTTAAAACATAAAAGACAAAAGCCTAATATAGATCAAGGCAAAAGCCAATGTAATGACAAGGAAAAGTTATTTTTGGATATTAATGTATTGTCTATCAATTCTAGATTGTCCTTGTTTAGCAAAAAAACAGAAGAGAGATGCCACAGCACTTATGCATGAAGCTAGAGCTAGTGCTCTTTAAACAAAAGAATCAGCATGAGAGCTCTGAGCATGTTCTAAAACTAAAATCATTAAAAATGCTGCCGGAGTCTTAAATATTTATTTTAAGGCTGAATCTAATTCTAGCTTTCAGAGACTCAAAACTGTTTACCAAATAAGGCATCGGATTGCTTAGTTTCTGCAAGATAAGCCATTTATTTCATTATTATTTAACAGTAATTCAATCAACCAAAACTCGACATATTCAGAACCAGCTGTTCAGAATTATACTCCGTAATTTTTCAGATTCCAGCAAGAAAGGTAGGAACAAAATTATGTTTTTCTAATATGTTGTCTATAATGATTACAGAATAGCAACTATTTAAATTAAAAAGCCAACAGATTTTAATCATGCCAAACCACCCAACCGGCAGCATTAAAAATACCATTTTATGAATCAAATTCAATCTATAAATCAAAACTAAACTCTACAAAGATTAATCCAAATAATTACAGAAAAGGCTTTTACAATAATAAAACTACATTGGTTCTGCTGAATTGACCAAGAAAAAATTCTAGGTGTTCAGACTCTGGTAAAGGCTTTTGGAGCTTTTAGCAAGAGGACCAACAAGAATAGTTTTCCAGCTTATCTCAGCTAACAGGATAAATATGTTCCTGGGTATTCAGGATTTTAAAGATAGTTTAGGGATAGTTATACAATAATACCTGGATATTTGTTTCCTAGAAATCCTAGGAAATCCTGGCTGACAGTCTTAGTTCAGATTTAGACTTATGCACTGGGGATCAGGAGTAGCATTAAGGATAAATGATTTCTGAGCTCTGTTTGGTAAATATGGCCATATCAGATGGCAAGGAAGGGCGTCAGGAAGGAGACTGTCCTCAGTAGCCATAAGGTGACCTGATAGTGGTTCAAATTCCTGAGAAGACTGCAGGATATCACAGTTAAACAGCATGATGAGGGTGAGGATGGCTAGATAAATGCCTGAAATTCAGAAAAGCCAGAGCAAAATGGTAAATAATTCAACTACAGGAAAGAACGGTTCTACCTCTCTGAATGAAGGATATCAGAAGGAGCATCCTTTTATTGCTGCAACAAAATGATATCATGGGGCATATGTTCAGGGATCAGTGACATATTCAGGAGTTTTCTGAACCTGTGAAGCTTTATTCTGTGAAGGTCTGCGAAGTCATACATTCAAATCTCAAAGAAACATTAGCGGAAAACCTTAAACAGAATATATTCGATTTGGACTGGAGCATAACCTAATCCAACTTTCTATAATTCAGTTGGTGTTTTGGCTTTTAGCTGACAGAGAGAGTGAGTGAATATCAGTTAAATGCAAGAAAGAGTTCACTATGAAAACAATAAAGAGAGAAGAATCTGTCTTTCAATTTTAAGACACTTTGAGCATCAGTTCAGCAACTCCATTCAAGTCCTCGGATTCAGACAGGCACGTTTTTCAAGTACAATGGTACAAGCTAACAACATTTTTGATAAGGCCTCTGAAAACAGAGTCCTGACCAGATGGAGTTGTGATGAACTGTCACAAAACAAGCACTTTTCTCATTTTAACTGAACTAGACAGAACGATTAGTTATTGGGGAAATATTGTGGGAAACAGAATAGAGTTCATTATGTATACAACACATTGGCAAGACATCAAAACTAAAATGTCACGAAAACTTCTAGCAGTGTAGGCAAGTAGAAAAAAAATCTTGTCAAAGACTGATACAAGTGAAATTCAACATGTTAGAGAATGACCATATCCACTTGGAAGATTCACCCTCTTTGAAACAAAACCAGCTGAAAGTACATAAAAACCTTGAGATACGTGAGGCAGTTGATAAAAAATTAAAACAATACAATACAGGTTTTTCAAATTATAAAACCCAAGCCTGGTTAGCCAGTCAATTCCCTTTATTGGCAAAATGTTCCTAAGGCTGATTTTGAACATCATCCATAAGTATTCCATTTAGCTACATTGCAAGAGGAAAGAAAAATACGTAAAAAGAAAAAAAACCCCACAGCTTTAACAGCTGAGTCATGACGATGCTCTCTCAGAGAAGGGTAGAAGATTCATAGCCTGATTTCTTGAATATGTTTCATTGTAATAATGAGATACAAAGAACAGATTGTTTGGACATTGATATAACAGTTGGCAATGTATCACAGCAACATTTATGTATGATCAGCTTCATTTACATAGTTCTATCTGTTCCATTCACTTCCATGACCTATAGATGATGACCTGCAAAGGAATAAACATGTACTTTCTGCCTTTACTACGGAACAGTAATTCAGCAAGCAAAGTGTAACTTCTGTGCTGGGCAAGACCTAATGATTTATTCACCACAATTCCTTCCTTTGAGAGTGGTTGACATCTAGTACTTTAGGGAGATGCAAAGATTTATCTCCTCAACATCAATTTACCAAGCTCCAGGGCTTCTGGGTCAGCACATTATCCAGCCACTTTAAAAATTCAGCCTGTGCCTAAATTTCGGATGTCATTCCACAGATTAAGCATTTCACTTTGTGCTAATATGTTAAAATGTTTAATGTGTTAAAAATTGCAGTATTTTTCCAGTATTATTCCAGTATAACACATAATACATTCCAGTATTCCAATACCTAAAGGGGCTACAGGAGAGATGGGGAGGGACTCTTGATCAGGAGGTGGAGCCATAGGATGAGGGGGAACAGTTTTAAACTGAAAGAGGGGAGATTTAGACTAGATTTCAGGAAGAAATTCTTTGCTGTGAGGGTGGTGAGACAGTGGAACAGGTTGCCCAGAGAAGCTGTGGCTGCCCCATCCCTGGAGGGGTTCAAGGCCAGGCTGGATGGGGCTTTGAGCAACCTGGTCTGGTGGGAGGTGTCCCTGCCCAGGGCAGGGGGTTGGAACTGGATGATCTTTAAGGTCCCTTCCAACTCTAATCATTCTACGATTCTATGATTCTAAATAATCTAGGTATTCTGTGGAGCGATCCCTTCTTCTAACCTTTTATCACTGTAATATTGTACATGAATGAAAATTAGACTAATTTAGTATGCTTTTCATACTCCTTATGTATCACATTGATGTTCCTTCCTGTGTTCTCTGCTATAATCATTGTTTACTGTCCTCAGAAATACCACCACATTTCTAAATCATTCATTCAATAAAAGTGCTTAGCAAACATGTTTATCATCCACTGATTTGTTACGTAGACTTGTCTGGATTTTAAAAATGCCAAGCACCTGCGGCTCCTACAGACTTCTTCAGAAATCAGAGGCAAGCTTCATTTTTTTTCCTCCAAAGAGTGACATCCACACAGTGAAACTCGGCATATTTGTTTCCTCACAATTTGGCATTGCGTGTTAAAGGAGACGAAAGCATTATTTTCCCGAATCAGCTAGATTTGGGGTGAAATCTTTGACAGTTCTTAAAAGGTCTGAGTGGCTCTCAAGGCAGCTATCACCTTTTGTCAAGTTTCAGAGTTGGCTTGCATATTGTGGCATTTTCTGCTTAATTAAGTTTACGTTTGCAGATGACACCAAGTTAGGTGGGAGTGTTGATCTGCTTGAGGGTAGGATCCATTCTTAATTCTCAGGTTAAATGTATTCACAAAAGCTGGATTTCGATACAGAAGGTCGCTTGCTCTAAGTGATGAAGAGACAGATACAATTCCAGAATAGTTTCAAGTTCTACAGACAATTCAAGGCGGAAGACCCTTGCTACCCCCTTAGTTCAATTTAAATTTTTTGGGGGGTGAATATTCTTTTTTTGGTGATGATTAAAGTCTTTCCTTCCCATTTGAGATTCTAAGAATTCTTCCAGCATGGCTGCAAGGTATTTTTATTGCATTCTGCGACCAGCTGTGATCTGTGATTGAATTAGAGAGTTAAATGTCTATTGTCTGGTCCTTGTACAGTAAAATTCTTACATTTGTTTCCCCCACGATTTCTTTGTTTCCATTTTCACTGTCATCTCCAGAGGAAGCTTCATAAATATGTTCTGTCTTACCTAGATAAAGTCATGTTGAGTTGTGCTGTTTTCCCCAGATATCTGGGATATAAAAGGAGAAAACAAAAGAAACCTACCTAGAAATTCTTCTCAGCAGAGTCTTGAAAAACTCAAGGCACAGACCATCTGCAGACTGCCATCAATAGAAGGAACATGCTACAGAGGGAGCATTCTCTTGCCATCTAAGCCATCAGTGCAATAACCACAGTTGTGCAAGAGGTAGGGAAGCTCAAAGCCCCAAGTTTACTGCAGAATCCCATGTGCTGGAATTAATACGGGAGAAACTATGCCACCCAGTGGAAGTTTAAAACTAAAGAAGAAAAAGTGCTGGGGGAGAAGAGAGAGAAAAAGATTTCCCTGATATTTCAAACTCAGAAATTAAACTCATGAAAAAACTATTTAGCTAAACAAAATAATAAAAAAAAAAATATGAGGAAACTACTATAATAGTCACAGCTGATTCTCATTGACACCAGACAAAAAAATCTTCATGTTATTTAAGACTTCCTAAAGACATTTAACTGGAACTTGGATTGAAGCTCAGATTGCCATGAGCAAACCCACTGGTATATGGTGCAGCATCTTTTAGCCTGGGGTTTGCCTTCCAAGGAAGGTAATGGGGAGTAGAGAGAGAGAGGACTAAGTGAGCCTGGTTTGTTACACAGCACAGAATCAAGGTACAGGTTTAGGGCAAGTCCAGACCCAGGGGGACACAGGCACATCCAGGGCCACCAGATTTATCCAATGTGGTTTGCTAAAAAGAACAGTTTATATTATATAAAATTTGGTATTAAATATAATATATATTAAAAAAATACACAGTCTACATAAAAATAAAAATATTTAATACCAAATTGTTATATTAATGAATTATTTACATTGGTAGAGTATCATACTGCATAGGAAGGTAATTTTTGGATTTCAATTGCAAGAAACTCTTAGTACCTGAAGTGACATTCTATCAGCTTGCCCACATTACTCTCTTCTTTTCCTTTTGTAATTGTTTTGTTTCTTTCCTCAGACACAGTTCCACATTCTAATGAAGCCATTTCATAAAGCCTTTGCAGGTATTCGGGGGGGGCTTCATTTAAAGTACCTATGTAATAGTAATTATCTAAAAGGGAAATCTCCAAACCAGGAACTATTTATTACTTCATGCAAAATCAAGTGCTTAGAAAAATAGTTATTTCTCATTAGTATGACCTGGAACTTTTTTTTTGTTCCTTTAGTGGATAACTAATCTAATACTGAAGTTTGATATTATGGTTTCAAATTAAACCTTAGTATTGGAAAATGAAGTTACAGCAAAGCTGACAGAGATAGCTGTGTTTCATGAGGGAGCTGGCCTACCTAAGTTGTCAGCATTTTTGAACAATTGCTTCATTGATGTATATCCATGCTTCAGCTTGCTTCAACTTTCTCAGTTGGGATAAGCCCCCATCGTGCCTCTGTACTCGGCACTGGTGAGGCCTCACCTCGAGTGCTGTGTTCAGTTTTGGGCCCCTCACTACAGGAAAGACATTGAAGTGCTGGAGCGTGTCCAGAGGAGAGCCACCAAGCTGGTGAGGGGTCTGGAGAACAAGTCCTATGAGGAGAGGCTGAGGGAACTGGGCATGTTTAGTTTGGAGAAGAGGAGGCTGAGGGGAGACCTCATTGCCCTCTACAACTCCCTGAAAGGAAACTGTAGAGAGGCGGGGGTTGGCCTCTTCTCCCAAGGGAATAACGACAGGACCAGAGGAAATGGTCTGAAGTTGCGGCAGGGGAGGTTTAGATTAGATATTAGGAAGAATTACTTTACTGAGAGAGTGGTCAAGCACTGGAACAGCCTGCCCAGGGAGGTGGTGGAGTCACCATCCCTGGAGGTATTTAAGAAACGTGTAGACGTGGCTCTTCAGGGCATGCTCTAGTGCCCGGGATTGTTGGTTTGTGGTGGGGTGTTGTGTGTGGGGTTTAGTTGATGGATGCTGCTTGCTTTTTTTTTTTTTTTTTTTTTTTTTTTTTTTTTTTTGGGGGGGGTGTTGTTGTTTGTTTGGTTTTGTGTTGTGTTTTTTTGTTTGTTTGTGTGTTTTTGTGTTTTGTTTGTTTGTTTTTTTTTTTTTTTAATGTGGTTGGACTCGATGATCTCAAAGGTCCCTTCCAACCACTAAGATTCTGTGATTCTGTGTGAAGCGTAATTTCCTTTATTTTTTCTAATAGAGTACTTGGAAGATGAAGGATTTTGCATGATGGTCAGTATGGCTTCTTACCTATATAAATTTGCAACCAATTTCCTAGTCAAATTCCAGGCTGAGAAATTGCACTTCAGCAAACTGCAGTGATTTCTGTATTGCTAAACAGAGTGTTAAAGCCAAACCAAAGATGACAGAATTTTCTACGATATGTTTTGTATTAGCAAACAATGCACCACCACGGCAATAACGAAAAGTATTTTTGTAGGAACTCATCTTTCCTCACAACATTTCTGTTGTATTTTATTCTTTTCTCACCTTACCCCTTCCAAAGTTTTTCCAGCTCTTAGGCTGCAGATAGAGAGCAGCAAAAGGGAGATGGCCTGGCTCTGACAGCGAGCCTGTCTAGAGAATTAAACTCAAACTATTTGCCATTTCTCTCTGGCAGCTGGTCCTCACTTCCCTGCAGTGCCCTGAGATCTAATATTCCCTTCCTATATAATAAAACGTTTGTTCCCCTATATGCTGTACTACAAATTACTTTGACCTCCAGTCTTCCATCTCTCCCCTCCAGCATGTGTACCTGCAATCCTTCCAGTGCCCAACTTCAAGGATTCTTTCATCCTCACCTGCAGATCTATCACAGACACAACTCTCCCACAGAAAGAAAAAGTGGTATGAGAGGACCGGATTTTTATTTTAATTGCTATTGTGAAGAAAACATGTGGTCATTCTCTTTTTCACCATTATTCCCTTTCCACCAAAACCAGAAGGGATGACTTGTACGGGCACACACTTGTCGGTTATTCCACAGTTTATATTTATTACAAAGAACAGCTTTGAAGTGCAAACTGTTCTATTGTCTCAGTGGGTGGAAACCGAGACACCGAAGATGAAGTCAATGTTCGATTACCTAATGTGTAAAACAAGCATGTAAAAAGAAGAGGGTTTATGAAGACCATAAGAAAGCCCAACACATGCAGCAGACCTGGAACACGCACAGGGGAAGGAATGTCTAACGGGATAGCAAGCTCGTGTGTCCTGTTTCAAAGGAATGGGTAATATTTCTGCCAAGTGGCAGAAAGGACAACAAATTAAAAACCAACCCCACCTCGTTATAGTAGGATCCAAACTAGTCGAAAGAACATTCTAAGGAATGGCAAAAATAAGGGAAACTCTAGTTTGTTAATTGGAGCACTAGTTTCCAAGCCAGAATTCAGTTTGGGATGCATATTAAAAGTATGGAGGAGTTTTGTACAAGAAAGCAAGAGACTTATATACTTCACATAAACCTGACCGACATTTTAATGAACAGAGTGATGCTTGCATAAATAATTTAATGTAAAGTATAGTAAGGTTAAAATGAGAAAGGAGCAAAGCTGGCAAAAAAGGTTTCTGCTCTCCAGCCCTCTCCCCTGCTGTTTGCGTCCTCTCCTCCATGTTCATCTGAGAGAAGTGAGGGCAGTAAATTGGGTCAGGGAACTGCTCTGGAAGAAAAACGAGAAAACACTCTAAAACTAAAAGGCAGAAATGCATCAGGAAAGATAACTGTCCTACGAGTGGGTAGATCTGCATGTCCACAGACATAGATGTTCTGCTCTGGTTGAAGCAAAAACTCAATTTTTCTACATAAATCACTCATTCAGCATAATGCAAAACCACTACTACTGTTTATAGTTGTGTTAGGACCCTTAGAATCATAGAATCATAGAATTGCCTGGGTTGGAAAGGACCTTCAAGATCATCGAGTCCAACCATCAACCTAACACTGACAAAAACCATCACTAAACCATGTCTCTAGGCACTATGTCAATCCGGCTTACTCTACCACGTTACTCCACCACTTCCCTGAGCAGCCCATTCCAAGGCTTAGTAATCCTTTCCATGTAAAAATTGTTCCTAATATCCAATCTGAACCTCCCCTGGTGCAACTTGAGGCCGTTTCCTCTTGTCCCATCGCCTGTTCCTTGGGAGAAGAGACCGACCCCCCCTGGCTACACCCTCCTTTCAGGGAGTTGTAGAGAGGGAGAAGGTCTCCCCTCAGCCTCCTTTTCTCCAGGCTGAACACCCCCAGCTCCCTCAGCCGCTCCTCACAAGACTTGTGCTCCAGACCCCTCACCAGCTCCGTTGCCCTTCTCTGGACACGCTCCAGCCCCTCAATGTCTCTCTTGTGGTGAGGGGTCCAAAAATGGACACAGCACTGGAGGTGGGGCCTCACCCGTGCTGAGTACAGGTGGACGCTTGTTCCTTAAGGTTCTGAAGGAAGAATGAAAGAGCTGCTGAGTGTGCTCCTTCACTTACTCCAAGGCCAGGTCTATCTTTTACTTTTTTGTCAGGATGTTTCCACAAGGATATACTCTGTAGGCTATGCTATTCCAGCAAAACAGTTTCTTAAGTAAGCAGCCTGCAATAATAAAAAGAAAAAATCCTATTATACTAGCAAAACTACACATAAAGCGAGCAGTGAGGTTTTGGCACCATATCTGAAGCTCTAGCAGTGGCTTCTATTGATTTAACAGTGCTGTTCAGAGAGATGAAGAGAGAATCTGAGGAAAAGACTAGACCGTATGACACTGGATATTAATTTACGCTATAAATTTGGTGCATAGAACATACCGTGGAATTTGTTCTGTTTTGGAAGGGAAAGGCAATATTTTTTGATCTCTTCACTAATTCAACAGAAACATAATTTCAGAATTATGTATACACTGTAAGTGCTATTCTTCTGTAATCATCACTCAAGAGTAACATGATAATATAACCTACACATTTAGCTTGCTACCCTCTGGACATAAAAATAACTGAGAACACAGGATTAAACACCTATAAAGTTGTGACAAATAGCAAAGCAGTATCATTCATGCTGCACTTTCTCTGTAAAAAACCACCGTGTGTGTATATATCCTAGTATAAATAGTATACCACGTTGGAAATGGTGGCAGAGCACCAAATCTTCTGATCTGAAGTACAAGAGATGGGATGACTTGACAAGTCTAGTTTCGCTGGGTAAATTTAGGGACTGCAACACTCTCCTCATGCTGTTTCATGTGAAAGGGTGAAGTATATTCGGCTTAAAATGAATATTTACAGACCCATATAGATAACTAGCATCCAATCGTAACTAAGACATTTGCTATATAAAAGAGCATTAACCAACTAATGCCTATTAAACTCCTTGTATGAATTTAATATCAGAAGCATATTATTTGGAGGAAAAAACATTCATTTAATGGTCTTACAATGTTAACACAGTTATGTGAAATGTTTAAAAACAGTGGGAAATACAAGATTTATTAATAATTTAAAATAGTATTCCTCTGAATTCAGCTGCTGAAGTCCTAGAATGTGCAGGAGACTATTGTACCTTATTTCCATTAATTTCATGTCATGCACACTGCCCCTCTGACCGGAGTTGCTCTGTGATCACCTTATTTTCATCAAAAAATGAGCCAAGTTAATAGGAAGAGGTAGGTTTCTGCTGAACTGGCTTGTTTTGATCAGTCAGGGAGTAACCGGGGAGTGATCAAATGAGCAGTTAGGTGGCAGAGTGTGGCAACCTTCAGCAGAGGAGACAGCAACACTGCAATTCGAGGTAGGTAATTAGCCAACCCACACAGAGCCTGATCATTTTTTAAGGAGAAATTACTTAATGCGGAGAAATGCACTTGGAAAAACATGACACTTAGCTCTCATCCCTAAAATCTCAAAAGGAATCGTAGAATATCTCAAGTTGGAAGGGCCCGTGAGGGTCATTGAGTCCTCCTCGCAAGACTACCTAAAACTGAATGATATGACTAAGAGCGTGGGCAGACCTTCCTTGAACTCTGACAATCTCAGTGCCATGACCACTTCCCTGGGGGACCTGTTTCAGTGACCAACCAGCCTCTCAGTGAAAAACCTTTTCCTAGCATTCAATCTGAACTTCCCTTGATGCAGCTTCATTCAATTTTCACCTGTGCTGATCATCAGAGAGAGGAGATCAGCACCTCCCTCTCCGCTGCGCCCCTTGAGGAAATTGTAGACTGCCATGAGGTAAGTTTCTTTAAAAGCGAATCACACCCCAGTTCATAAAAGGACAAGTTTAGCCATTTACCTTGTTTCGTCCTTTGTGTCTTTAACAAAGCACTCCTCCAGCCACTCTCAAAGGAAAAGCACACAAATGATCTTCCTGATGCAGTCTTTTCAGTCAGATATCTATGTCCAGAAATAGGACCTGATGGTCCTTTTTGTACTTTAGATGCCCAAGATAAAAACTATCTGTTTCAAATATGAAATTCAAAAAAAGAGAGTAGATATGCATAAATACTTAAATTTATTGTCTTTTTTCTTCTAAGATACAAGCCAGATTGCCAGTATGTGCAGACATGTTAGGCTAGGGCTTCTCAAAATCCAGTTCTTCTCAGATTACTTTTAAGTGTGTTGATTTTATTTTCCAAAACAACGTATGTCAGTAAGGAAGGAAAAGGTGTGGGAAGTATACGAAGAATCAATTGTTCTTCCCCAAATCCACCCCCAGAAAATCCTTGTTTACTTGCTTCCTAACCTCTTGAAATAAAAGAGTGGATAAGGTATCTACTCCAAACATGACACATGATAGTACCAATAAATGCAGTAGACAGAGAGAAACTGTTTCGCAACACACCATAACCATGTCAATCAGTAACAGGCACCCAAGTACATTCTCCAAACCCCCCATGCTTGTTGGTTTTGGTAGCAAGCCAGCTGTTTTTGTTTTTTTTTTTCCCAATAGCTAATGTCATAAATTTTCTCAAGAAGTCAATGATTTGTGGATCACAATTACAAGACTGACACTGGTGGGTGACTTGATTTTATATTTTTAAACACAAAAATTGATTTGATAATGTGTATTGACTACTCAAGCAAGGAGGGAATTTGAGATATTTTAAATGAAAAAGAAAATCGATCAATAATCAAAAATTTATCAATAAAGTTTTTCTCTTACAACTCAGTGCTTTTCTGTACACCTCTGTACTCTCTGGTTAAGTCATTTATCTGCCACAAATCCAAATGAAGCATGATTGAGTATACGATTGCTACGAATATGACATGAGTATGAATGATCTGCATTGATTCAGAACCACAACAACCCTTCCCTTGAAAACTTTCTGTAATGATGAGTTGTCCTCTCCTGTCAGTAGAGATTGTCATAAAAAACATTGAAGAAAAGATTGAGAATGGTGGGACACTGGTGCCATAATCAAGAATAAAATGTGAGTTCGCTAAGGATGGCCTTTGTGGTTTCAGCAGAGAACAATAAAAAACTTTCAAAACTAGCTAAAATAATATATAAAGCCAGTTTTTCTTCAAAAACAGATTCCTATACTGTCACACATCCCAAAATCTTCTGGATATCAGTTTTGTATTCTTTATGAGTAGGAACTTGTCTGAGGCTGACTATGCATTATATTGTTTTTACTGTAATGCTGACATACTGTTCCTGCAAGAACCCCGGATGCTTAAAGACAGGATTACTCCAGTTACATACTGCAGAAAGAACAGAATAGCACAGAAAATGGTGATATAGCAGCCATTAAGGTGATGTTACATCACCCTCAGACATTAAACAAATAGTTAAAACACTGGCATGTTAATGGAAAATTGTTTAAGTTAATAAAAAGAAAAGCTATTAAAAAACTCATAATGTCAAGAAATTCTTTAAGCTCCTAGTGATGGGAAACAGAATCATCTGGTGGAATGCAAACAAATGTTTCTGTCAGCTATAAAGAGATCTGGTCTCCATTACCAGGGCTGTCATGACATCTTGTATTTGTAAGGTAGACTTTGGAAAAAGTCAGGTGTCTTTGTCGACATCACGCGCCTGCCTGAACCGCAGGTACCACCCGGATCAGCTCTGTCCCTCTGCAGTGTCCACGCTGCTTTTGAGAGAAATTGCATTTTTAATCATATTGCCTATATTACAGAAGCGTTTGCCTCTGACCCACATATACAGCAACACAGAGCCCTTGCCGCCAGAGGTGAGTCAGATCAATTAGGACCGACCTTCTCTCTTTCTAAATTCCAAGTCTGCCTGAACTGATTGCAACACCAAGGATCCAAAAAGGAAAGGAGAGCAATGAAGAGTTCAGATTTCTGAGATCTGAATCAGTGAGAGTTCTCAATTTTTATAATGAGATATGTATTTCATCACAGTCTTTGAAAAGTTCTGTCATTATTTTCTTGAGGCTTAAAAAAGCTACAGAGGAGATGAAGAGTGGTGACAGCAACACAGGTAGCATCTTCCTGAAGGTTTAAATACACATTGTGCTCCCTACTTGTTTAATTTTCAAAAATGCCTTAACAGAACAACAGAATCACAGAATCACAGAATATTTTTGGTTGGATGGGACCTTTGAGATCATCGAGTCCAACCAACACAAAAAAAAAAAAAAATAAATAAAATCCCAGAACACCAAAACCAAACCAAAACAAACGCCCACAACCACACACCACCCCACAAACAGACAGAAACCAACAGTCTCGGGCACTAGAGCACGCCTTGAAGTGCCATGTCTACACGTTCCTTAAATACCTCCAGGGATGGCGACTCCACCACCTCCCTGGGCAGGCTGTTCCAGTGTGGGCGGGCTGTTCCAGTGCCTGTTGTGATTTACACTGCCAGTTGTGATTTACGTTAACATGAGAATGTCCCTGGAAATGGTTACTTGCATACATATAGACCTGGAAAAAATTAAACTTTATAATTGTATTAAAAAAAAAAAGAAGAAAAAAAGAGAAAAAGAAAAAATTAACAACAGCAAAAACACTCAACCTGACCCTTCTGTGTTTTAGATCTAGCAAAAGCGCAGCTATGGATGAACTGATCCAAGAGAAACCCTTGCTTGGGAGAGAAGAAACTGAATTGTTTTCCAGTGTCTTGGGCCACATAAACAGTCTAATCCTGAAACCACACAGTCACTAGATTGGATGAAAATGAAATAGGGGGAACGTGCCAGAGCGAGGATCTGCAGGTGGAGGGCAAATAGTGGTCCTGCTCCTTTTGGCAATGGCTCACTCTCACATTGTTTTGCTGTAACATGAAACCACAACTTCAGCAATAAAAGCCTCTTTAAATCTCTAGAATTATACCACCACTTTTTTGAAAAGGAGATTGCAGGAAGAAGAGAGAACCTGGAAAGAGTCAGAAGCAAATAACCCACTTCTGTATTCCCCTGAAGTGGACACCAGAGGCAGCGTGACACTTGGGAGATCCTTGGGAGACTGCGATAATGCTAAATCACAACACAAAAAACACATAGCGCTGACCCAGCCCTCCCCTGGTTTGCAATCCAGAGATGCAGCGCTGTGGAGCCAAGCAAGGAGCCCGATAAACTCAGAAAACGGCAGTATCTGCCTGTAGCACACCAGAGCCTTCATCCCTGTGTGCACTTAAACCAGCTCTACTACAAATACAGCCAGTCTGACACCAAGTGGAAACTAATTAAAAAAGTAGATGCTCTTTGGCTTTTTAAAAAATGCTCTTATTTTGTGGGGAAGTATCATGCTGTTTGCACTACACACCCCAATAAAAGACTTACCTTTCAGAAAGAAATGTAAGTGAGCTCAATCAACGGACTTCAGGGTTTGTTTTCCTGAAGATCCTTCTCTGGGTGACTACCTCCAATTACTTTCTCAAATCCCCTGGGTTCCCCTGGCACAGATGATACTCCCCAGCTTGACGTGGCCTTCCAGGTCATCTTGCGGTGTGCTGTAGGCCACGGCCATGTCCGACACTCCTGCCACGGGCTGGATTTCCAGTCACTCTTGTTTCACACTCACGTTAAGATGTTCTGGGTTTTTACGTACAAATGTATCTAGAGGAGGCTTTCTCTGCCAGCCACGTTTTTTCTCCACTCTCCCTTTGCCATATCCAAGCTTCGAGTAGCCGTTCAGGCCTTCACATGCCGAGGCAGGGCTGAGTGGCAGGTGGCCTCAGCCATCCATGCTTCTTCCTCCTCCATCAGGACAGTGATGGTGCCTCTGTACTCGGCGCTGGTGAGGCCTCACCTTGAGTGCTGTGTTCAGTTCTGGGCCCCTCACCACAGGAAGGACATGGAGCTGCTGGAGCGTGTCCAGAGGAGAGCCACCAAGCTGGTGAGGGGTCTGGAGAACAAGTCCTATGAGGAGAGGCTGAGGGAACTGGGCATGTTTAGTTTGGAGAAGAGGAGGCTGAGGGGGGACCTCTTTGCCCTCTACAACTACCTGAAAGGAGGGCGTAGAGAGGTGGGTGTTGGCCTCTTCTCCCAAGGGAATAATGACAGGACCAGGGGAAATGGTCTGAAGTTGGGGCAGGGGAGGCTTAGATTAGATATCAGGAAGATAGATAGAAGAAGATCAGGATAGATATCTCTTTCCTGAGAGAGTGGTCAGGCACTGGAACAGCCTGCCCAGGGAGGTGGTGGAGTCGCCATCCCTGGAGGTATTCAAGGAACGTGTAAACATGGCACTTCAGGGCATGCTCTAGTGCCCGAGACTGTTGGTTTGTGTCTGTTTGTGGGTGGGTGTGGGGTGTGGTTGTGGGTGTTTGGTTTTTTTTTGTTTTTTGTTTTTTGTTTTTTTCTTTTTTGTTGGTTGGACTCAATGATCTCAAAGGTCCCATCCAACCAAGAAGATTCTGTGATCCTCCTCCTCTTCCTCCTCCTCAGCGGCCTCCTTCCCCTGAGGCCACTGCCTTCCCGCCATGGCCTGCCCCCACGCTCTGACCCCCTCGCCCGCCGCTGGGCCTCATGGCTGCTGACAGGGCCGGGGCCTGCAGAGCAGCCTGGGTGAGGCACAGCAGCCTGAGGGGATGGGCTCAGGTTGTTGTGCCAGCGATGTCGGTGCTGGTGTCAGCAGACTGCTACTAATAAACTCCCTCACTCAACAGGCCACGTCCTGAGAGACCCCTGTGCAAGGTGGGCACGTTAGGACATGACTGGTTTTGGGTTGTGTGGAGCAGCCTCTTACCTTGGCAGTCCCTTGTTTTCACAGGCCTGACTTCTACAGACCTCCTCGTTCTAGGCTGTGGGGCAACTTTCCTCATTTTTTTTCACTATGAGAGTGGTGAGACCCTGGCCCAGGTTGCCCAGAGAAGCTGTGGCTGCCCCATCCCTGGAGGTGTTCAAGGCCAGGCTGGATGGGGCTTTGAGCAACCTGGTCTGGTGGGAGGTGTCCCTGCCCAGGGCAGGGGCTTGGAACTGGATGATCTTTAAGGTCCCTTCTAACCCGAAACATTCTGTGATTCTATGAACTCCAGTACCTCTCACATTAAGAAACACCATCACTGACTTTCCTAAATTTTTTGTTTTGTTTTGTTTTTTGTTTGTTTGTTTGTTTTGCACTGTCTGCCTAGCCTTCAAGCTTAACCCATCAGTCTTTTCTATATCTAGCATGCTCCATCGTACCACCCTGAAACTTGATCTTCTGTTAGCTGTAACGCTAACCTGATGATCGTTATGAATTCACAGTTTGGGTTTGGGCTTGTCCTGGGGACAGTCCATGAAGGGTTTGGTCCTGATGGGGCTTTCTTACTCTCCTTTACAGATGTTGCAAGCCAAGATCAAGAGCTGTTGTGGGATCATGGAATGAAACTGGGTCTGGAGTAATGGTGTCTAAGTGAAGGCTGAGTGTTGTCAGAGGTACCATTGGGCTGATAAGTGCTGTTAATCTGGTAAGTATTATTAGAGGTCAGTTTATACAATTTTAACAGGCCCATTATTCTGCTTTTTTCATTCTTTTCCACATTTTCAGATATCCAAAAGATTTGTAGCATCTTACATATAGACAAAATGATGTGCCCACTGACACAAAATATTCCAGAGTGAGATCTGAAATTCCAGCTACCATCTCTTGATTCACAACCCAGTGAAACGCACAGGGCTTTGTGTATGGTTACCTGTTCTTGCCTGAGTTTTTCACTTGCTGTGCATGCTATAGCAGCAGCATTGTTTGCACTGGAGACATGGAGAAAAGTTTGAGGGAAATAATCGAAAGCAGGTTCTCATTATAACATGTAATTACATCATTTCCTCAGATTATATTTCAACAAAATACTGTAAATTCCTTGTTTTCACATAAAAAATCTTTGTATGGTATCAGCGTTATGCCTCTGACCCATAAAAATTATTTTTACATTAAAAAGGATATTAGCTTTCCCTGGCATCAGCAATTCCTAGGGCCCTTTGGAAGAGGCACCAAGTTCTGCTTGTCCTTTTCTTGGGTCCTGGCCCCAGAAGTTGTCTCCTGAAAGATCTCGTCCATGTAAAAAAATCCTCTTACATGACTCCATTAGAAGCTAGGATTGCAAGAAAACAACAAACACAAACCTATATAGCGTATTACTGTGTGTGCTTACTTCTAGCAACACCATGAAAAAAAGTAATTGGTTAAAAATTACTTTTAACAGTATTGCAGGCTCATCTTGTTTCTTTAAAATAGAGTCAGTAGAAAGCCTCTGGGCTCTCTGATGTGCTTTTGTGCTACCCCAGGCAGACACACTTCATTGACTTAAGGTGGACACTTGAGAAAATTTCTGCCACACAATTTTGCTTTAGCCTGAGAAGCTGTTAATTCTGTTGATAGCACACTCATCAAGGATGAGTTACTCACACGCTTAGTGGCTGCTCTGGCAAACTCCTTAAAGAGGAAAAAGCATTACAAAAGTATGAGTGTGGGAACAAGTGGAAGTTATATGACTACCTTGGGTGCTACTTACAACATTGAACTTTAAATATCTAATTGAGTTGTCTGACTCCTGGAAGCTGCTGAGCCTGCAGGCAGAGCATAAATTTGGTGCTTACAGTTAAACAAGGCAAACACTTTTCCTCCATGTAAAGGTAACATTAGCATAATGTGACCGTGATAAGGTCCCACATGCTTTATTGTTCTTTTTCTCTTTAACAGGAGAGCTCAGGAAGTGTCCTGCAGGAAGCAATACTGCCAGAAAGGTACAGAGGCAGGAGAAAGGCCCCGCTGCGGTAGGAGGACTTATTCTTGCTATAGCTTTTCTCTACACCCCCAGTACACTCCCTTGCACACCTACTCTCTCTTGACATTTTCAGGCCCAAGGTGGTCCGACGGTGTGTGAGTGCATTCTGGGGGCAGCACGAAAGGGTGGACGTAGCGTGCTGTGAGGTCAGGCTGAATAAAACGTGGTCATGGTAGAACAGGTAACACAGGAGAGTTTCTGGGGACACTGGGCAAGATGGGAAATGAGACCAAGAAGCAGGAAAATGGAAGGCAAAGACTGTATGTATAAGGGAAAGTGATAAAAGCATTAAATCCATGGTAAATTTTAAGCTTTCCTCTCCTCCCCCACTTAGTTATCAGATGTGGTTGCAAACCAAAATTAATCATCCAAGCCACATAATCAGGAAATCCCACTGAAGTGGTACTGTTCCTTACCACATTTTTACAAGAAACACAATCCTGTAATTCTCTGCTTTATTCATTTGACACCACAGGCCAATGCTATACCTCCTGAAACCTAAAACCAGTAAACACTATAAATGTTGCTAGAAATTTCTGTAACAGTGACACTTGGAAAAACATCCAAACTTTGGATGGAGCTGGGCAAGTAAAAGTCTTAAAATATTTATAAATAGGGTTCTGGAGTACTGAACAACTGCAGGGCTGAAATTATGGCCTGTAAAGCACAGTCCCTATGTGTTGCCTCATCGTGGCAAGCAGGTAATGCTTTATTTGGAAATTATTAGGAAGGCATGCCTTCCCAGCAAATGATTGTTACAAGTTCCTTTTGAACAATAATACATTTAGCATAAGAATTTAGACTCTGGAGTTACTGAGCTTTATGAGGTTGGCTTGGTTTCACTGTGGAACTCTTAGCTTAGAGCATTTCAGAATTCTGGCTTTGTAAACACATATGTGAACAAACTTGCCAAAAATAGAAGTGAGATGCCACTCTGGTTTGTTTTTTTTTTAAAATTATTTTCTATCATTAAGTGTTTCAAGAATCTTTCTGCCATAGCAACAAAAGAAAAAGCCTTGCTTATTAGATTTTATATGTCACAGAGGGGAAATAAAACCAAACAAATATTATGCTGCACATCAAACCATGCACAACCCAGCACATTAAACAGGGAAAAAATCTAATAAAGCTGGATTCTCTCTCGTGAAACAGAGAGGGAAAATTGTTGGAGATACTGCCCAGATATTCAGATTCAGCCATCCAAGGCTATCCCTGGGAGGCCTATGCATTCAAACAGGACAGCTACACAGAATACCGGTGTATGAAATAAATGTGGAGGGTATGACAGAAGTAGGTGTTGTATGAAGGTCTGAAATAAAAGTGGTTTTGTCCCCATTAAGAAAAGTCTTCCAAGAGTTTTGTTCCGTAAATAAGAAGTGCATTCAGCAGCCTTTATGCCATTCTTCTCACCAATTGCAGTCTCACTGTACAAACAGTGCTGTACAAACAGTATCAGTTACATTATACACTTAAACAAATTTGGATGGACCCCCATGGTTTCATCAGTCAGGCTTTTCAAGAAGGTTGGAAAAAGCAGTAGCACAAAAATTGCAAGAAAATAATTTCTTTCCAAAGATACTCTAAAAATCGCTTTGGAAATGCATTTAAAGGCAAGGAAATAACAGGTTTAGAGGATCTTAATGCCAGTTTACAGATTGCAATGTGTCTTAAACCTGCAAGCTTCTTAGATTTAGTTCTCCCACTGTAATTGTTGAGATTAATTTTCACTAATTACTAGCTTCTCTAGCCAGTTACAGTAGCCTCCCCACCAACATCACTGTAATCTTCTCCCTACTGCTTCTTCATCTAGCAACTAATTTCAGTTAGAAAGAACGAGTTCCAGTTTTAAGAGGAACCTAATATAGTCATTAGTAGGAAGAATGAGATTTCATGGAAAGATTTATAAGAGGAAGGAGGAACCTTTTCCCGTTTGCCCACAGGTCACAAGTTTTCTTTTATTAAAACTGGGGGTAATAATACCTATCATCTACCTTTCAGGTGAATAGCTAATAACTAGTAGCTAACTGCTGAAATAAAGAATGTCTTCAAAAGCTGTATGTTATTAGTATTCAGCTGAAGGAAAAAAAAAAAGTCTTCAGAATGAGACGTTAAAGGGTATAGAAACCTCATGGAAAGAAAACACAGGTCTGTGTTATCAAGAGAATGAAATAGGGGACTAATGAGTGAGGACCTGATGTTCTGAGAACTCAGGGTTCCCCGTGAAGGCAGCATTAGCCTTACTTGCTCAATATATTTCAAAATCAATTCCAATAGTTCGTATTTATAAGAAACAGCAGCAATAGCATGTGGGAGGTGAAGAACAACATCTCCACGAGTAGAGAAACATATCTTTGTTACCAAAACTGTAAGAAACCAGAGTTAAACCTCCATTCATCTGAAATATAACACACTGACAACTTGCCATCTCTCAACTACTTAAGGGAGGAGGTAGTGTGCCTTTTTTCAACTTTTAGAAATGTGTTGAACAGCTTTCCATAAAAGACAAATGTTCAGTACTTGGCAGAATAAGGCACATTACTAGATGCTTGAGAAGTTTGAAATTTCTAGCAAACGTTGAAGCCTTCTGTGCCACCAGGGTTCTGACACTAATGTCACACTAAGAATATGATTTTTGTACTATGTCCTGTGATTGTCCATCGTCCATTTAAATGCTAACACAGCATCTGTGCCTGAGTTCATCACTTGTTCATGTTAATCTATCAACACTGAGCAGCTAAAATTAAGGTTTCAGTACCTCACAGAATCACAGAATCACAGAATGATATGGGGTTGGAAGGGACCTCTGGAGATCATCCACTCCAACCACCATGCCAGAGCAGGTCTGCCTAGAGCAGGTTGCACAGGAACTTGTCCAGGTGAGTTTTGAATGTCTCCAGAGAAGGAGACTCCACCACCCCTCTGGGCAGCCTGTTCCAGGGCTCTGCCACCCTCACAGCAAAGAAGTTCCTCCTCATGTTGGGATGGAACTTATGTTGAAGTTTGTGCCCATTTCCTCTTGTCCTGTCACTGGGCACCACTGAGAAAAGACCGGCCCCATCCTCCTGACACCCACCCCTTAAGTATTTATAGGTGTTGATCAGATCCCCCCTCAGTCTTCTGTTTTCCAGACTAAACAGATCCAAGTCCCTCAGCCTTTCCTCATCAGAGGATGCTCCAGGCCCCTCATCATCTTGGTGGTCATCTACTGTCCCCTCTCCAGCAGTTCCCTGTCCTTCTTGAACTGGGGAGCCCAGAACTGGACACAGTGCTCCAGATGGGACCTCACCAGGACAGAGGGGCACCTACCTCCTTATTATTGAGATCAGTGGGGACAAATGGGGCAAGTGTGGTACAAACAGGGACTGTTACATGAATGAGAAAGTTAAACACTTAAGTTCTAGAAACCACAGTAATTTTTCGGGTTGAAGAGTGCTGAAAAGGTAACCACATGGCCACTTTGGTGTTTCTGTTTCACTGTGTGTCTTATGCCCAGTTTTTTCCATAGGCATTTATCACCTGCAAGGCTCAACTGAGTCACAGCCAATGCCGGAGTTTTCTCACAGTGCTGTGGTTCCCAGAACAGCACTGAGAGCTGGTTGGGTTGTGGGGAATCAGCTAGAGATGAAAGCCATTCACACCTATGGACTCTGCCAAGTACTACCAAAGTCAAAGTATGTGGTATAGTATAAGAAATTTGT
The DNA here is from genome assembly GCF_964106895.1 of Numenius arquata. Classification (NCBI taxonomy): domain Eukaryota; kingdom Metazoa; phylum Chordata; class Aves; order Charadriiformes; family Scolopacidae; genus Numenius; species Numenius arquata. Next base: position 3,123,030 of record NC_133579.1, read on the forward strand.
AAGGAAATTTCTTCTTTTCGTTGCAAGTCTGGTAAGGGGGTGAGCAATCACGGTGTCCCTCTTGCTGCTGCTTGCAAGAGGAGGTGCTCACATGTTCTTTAAGCTTTCAGTTGTTCAGTTAATGCAAATTATCGAGTGAAGGGCCAGACATATGAAGTGAAGCAAGCTTACTGTGGAAAATTCAACCTCTGGTGCTAACTAAGAACGTAGCCAACAGTATTCAGTGTCAGGATATGCACATTGTAACACATTAGGTCAGATTTCTGGCACAATTTTTGTGCACGGGTGGTTTGAGACATCAAAGGGAGTTGCAATAGATTTATTTCCATGGAAAATAGGACAGTTTACCCTGCCAGTTCCACACTGGCCTGACTTATTGACATGTGCTACCCAATTGTTGGCCACATATGCTGTAGACATGCTCGAGCTGCTCCAAACCTGAATAAAAAAGATGCAGATTACTCCTAAAAACTTGCAGGGATGCAAAAAAAAAAAAAAAAAAAAAAAAAGTTTTCAAAGTAGTAGCCATAAAATGAATCTAGTTTGTCCTGAATAAGTGATGGTGAGATATGACTTGGGAGTCGGCAGTATATACACAAAGTATTGAAGACTTGCAGACTCATTTTCGTGTTTGTCAGCAGTTACACACCTTTCATTGACTGCACAGAACATGCTTTGATAAGTAGCAGCCTGCCAGTGGGAGTAAAGGGTTTGCAATCTGATGTACGTTAAATATTAATTACAAATTGAGACTTAGCTAGCGCTTTTTTGTTAACTCCTCTATGGTCGTCTGTCATGATGATATATTCTCAGGCTTAAATTGTTTATATCTACATAGGTTTTGATAAACAGTAGGTAGATGCTGTTATGTGAAAAAGATAAGATGCCCATGAACGCCGAGCACTTAATAAACTTCAGGTGTTTTACAAACAACGTTGACAAAACACAGTTCGGGAATCAGAAGGAGCATAAATCCTGATGCATTTGATCTTCTCCTTGGAAGACTACAGCGGAATTATCCACATGAGCGTTTAACTGAGAACCAAATAAGTGTAGCAGTCATGCTCCGGGGAGCATAAAGCATCAGTAATAACCCCACCAGTTTTGACATGCCAGTCTGACAGTCTAATGGGAGTTTTTAAACTCTAATATATCTTTCAAGGGAAGGACAAACCTCAAAGGAAGCTAAAATGTGTCACTTTGGAATGACATAGAGAAAAACTTGGTCTTAATTTTTGTTTTTGTTTACTAAGATACCAAAAAAAAACATTTTTCAAGTTACTTAGTGATTTCTGATGAACACGGAAAAAAATTTTACAGATCTCAGTCCAAGCTCTACTTGCCTTTATGATTTCTGTAACCACACTGAACACAAAAAAGATGAGAGTTTTGCTGCTTAGTATTTACATTTGTTTCAGATCAACCATCTAGAATTCTTAGGAAAATTTATCAGTCTGATAATGTGCCCATCTTTCAACATGCTAGCAGAAAACAATGAAAAAAAAAAAAGTGATTATTCTGCTCCTTTCTTAGGGGGAAAAAAGAAAGGCAGGAAAAAAAGCTACTCATTCCGTCCTAACCAACTTTTTTCCTGGGGCCAAGTGAGTAAATAGAACCATGCAAAGATGCCGAATTTCCAAGGGCTGAGCAGTTTAACTGTGCAGAAAGTAAGTGCACAGGTTGGTCACTGGCTTACCCATGGCTGTCTATGAACTGCTGGACTCAGTACCCCTCTGCTACTGCCAATAAGTGGGGGCAACGATAGTTCTTGCACAGGCCTGAAATTTCTTTCGGTATTCCATTTGTTGCGGTTCCTGCAGGAATTCTCTCCGAATTTCACTTATACTGTGAGACTCTCTCACACTGGATGGACACAGGCTCGACATTCGTGCTGTGAGGTCCGTTTAACTCTCAGCTTATCCGTTGCACAGATTATGTGATACTCTTGCAGCTCCCTCACATTTTTGGCACTTGGCTGGACCGATGCAGTGAATTCGGCTGCATTATAAGGGTGAAATCGCACTTCATCAATACCCATTTTTATGTTTGCTCTTTTTATATACCATATGCAAAGCCAGTGTGGTCTGACTGCCAGCACGAGAGTTAGATCCGGGTAACTTGATGCTTCCCTCTGGTCCGCTGCCTCTTCTGCAGAGCAAGCAGAGGAGAGCTTTGTGGTTGTCTCTCTCAAGCTACAGAGACAGGTAATCCTCTAAAACTTGACAAATCTCAGCTGATACTTGCTGGCATAATGGCAGCTCTCTGGCAAAGAAGCGTTTAACAAATTTGAGTCTCCGTTTCAACCAATGGATCAATCAGTTATTTTCTATCATCAACTCTACCATTAACAGTTTTGTATTGTACTGATCTCGCAACAGAGATGGCTTAGTCTTTTACTGATCAAGTCACAGGTTCTACCTAATCCCTAAATAGTCAGATATTTTCACTGAATTTCACTGAATTTCACTGAATTTTTAGAGTTGGAAGGGACCATAAAGATCATCTAGTCCAACTCCCCTGCTGAACCCTTAGTTTATCAAAAGAAATCTTTTATTCAGTCCCATATTCTGAAGTTTTCTGGGTTTTGTTTTTTAGTTTTATTTTTTTAAATTCATTTTCACTTGGCCTATTTGGGACTCTTTATCAGGGAGTGGAGCGATAGGAGGAGGGGGAATGGTTTTAAATTGAAAGAGGTGAGATTTAGATTAGATACCAGAAAGAAATTCTTTGCTGTGAGGGTGGTGAGACCCTGGCCCAGGTTGCCCAGAGAAGCTGTGGCTGCCCCATCCCTGGAGGGGTTCAAGGCCAGGCTGGATGGGGCTTTGAGCAACCTGGTCTGGTGGGAGGTGTCCCTGCCCAGGGCAGGGGCTTGGAACTCAATGATCTAAGGTCCCTTCCAACTCTAACCATTCTATGATTTTATGGTTTCACAGATTTGGAAGTTGGTAGGTTCTTAATTTCCCAATTTTAAAAGATTCTTCATGAGTTTATTTGCTTGTATTTCCTAAAAAAAACCCACATATGCTTTGTGAATTTAATTTTATTGGTAAAGGCAGGTAAACTTCTTATCTTTTCCCCTATGGGGCAATTTTATCTTTAGTCTCTTTAAGTAAGTGCCATTTCTTTCTCCCTTCATACTTTCCTTCAAAGAGGTCCTTCCTGCTAGTTTCCCGATTAAATGTTGTCTTTTGAAGTCCAGTCTCCATAGCAGATTTCAGTGTCTGTGGTCATTTTCAGCAATTTACCTTCCACCTTTAATTCTTCCTCTTACTCTAGACCTGGTCACCATCTAACACCTTTTGCTTTCCCAATGCGGTTGTTCTTGCTGTCAGCCTGCCAGTGACCTCCTCTATTGCCTTCCCCTGAAGCGTGGAGGTAAATGCATTTCCTTTCCTGGGCAGGAGTAGATCCGGTGCAACTTATTTGGAGATCCCATGCTTCCCGTTCCATGAGCTGACCTCCACTCCTGTCCGTTCCAAGACAGAAGAGGCAGAGGTCTCTCCCCTCCTTGCTTACAACCCTTTATTATCTACTACAATTTTTCTTCTTTTCCCCTTCTTCTTCACCAAAGACAGTCAGCCTTCATGTCTCTTCCTTCTGCCTGAGCTTCAGCGTAAGGAAAGTTCAGAAAGTCAGTACATAAGTTCTCTCCATACAACAGGTAACTTACGACCTTTTCTTCATCCTGTTCTTCCCCATCCTGTTATATCCTCTCATACCAGTTTTCTAGCCCTGTGTCTGGTGCTGGTCTTTGTCAGAGACAGCAGGGCAAACTAGATTAATCATGGTTGATCCCTAGTAGAGGCAATTCCGTGTCTCTTTTGAACATTTTTTTAAAATTTTATTTATGGGAGCCTACATTTCTTCCAGTGGAGGTGCTCCTATACAGTCAGTTTGGACTTACAATTATAGTTCTGCTATTCATAGCTATAGGTGGCTTAGAAGCAGCTCCAGAATCAAAGAAGTTTGCACAAAAGTTGAAAACTAAAGACACAAAAAATATATTTGTGTCTGTGCCCAGTCCTAGAAAAAACTCCCATTAAGCTCACCTGCACAAAGAATGGAAGATTATCCTCAATCAAGTTTTATAGGAAGTCTAACCCCACCCAGAAAAAGAAAGTGTTTCCAGTCTTTGTTTCATATAATTATTTCTATCTGTCCTCTAGAACATGTGTGTTTCTTATGACTACAGTATATTCAGTCTTAGTTTAAACAGTGATAAGTATATTTATAGATCTGTGTAAAACAAAATATTACTAGCATGTCAGCATTTGGTTGATCTTCACATTCTTGGCTTCAGAATGGTTTAAAATAAAACATGCACACAAAGCCGGGTTGTTTTTTTGGCTCTGGTTTCCTCATTTTTGCCCACAACAGACCTGGCAGATGTGGGATAGCTGGAATGTGCATATCTAACAATTCTCTTCTGTGCCATCATTTGAAGCTGTAGGAGTGCAGCTATTTGGCTGTAGCACGGAACAGAGTGATGAATGTGATGAAATACAGATTTCGTTTATGACCAGGGGATAAATGCTGTTCAGGTCACGAAAACAGATTAGTGCATGGGGACAAGAAGTTCGTGAAGAATTCCTTTCTGGAGGTGGAGGGAAGGGTACTAAAGAGCTGCAGCGATTAAACTGAAATGACTGGGTAGTTACTGAGAGTATATAAAAATAAATACAAAACAGGAACCACGAAAGGATGCTGGTTTCTTAATTGCTCTGGCCTTGGGATGGCCTTGCTGGAGAATCACAATCTGATTAATCATGATAACAGAGAAACTGGATTGCTTCACAGAAGGTTTTACATTCATAGTTTTGTGGAGAAGCTTAAAATTGTTTCAGGGGCCTCATGCCCAAGATAAACCCAAAACAAATGAAAAGAAATCAGATAGCTGTAAAAATGAGTTATGAACCAAGACTTTCTCAGACGACTATTAAGCGTTGATCAGCTTATAACAGATCAAAGGAAGTTCTTCCCAGCGTGGGCAGGACTGTTATAGCAGGAATCGAGCTCTTATCAGAGCCAAACCCTTACCCTGAATTCAGATGCAGATGCAAGCTTGATAAATGAATCTGTTTTTAAAGCTGACTGCTCACAAATCTAAATGTGAGCAAAGGTGTTTTAAAGATGGATTCATGGCATATAATGCCCTGCATCTGTGTGCTGGATCAACTTTAAAAATAAAGCTAAAAAGATACAGGTCTATATAAGGTTCAAAAAAACCCAGAAAAGCTCTCTTCTATTTTAGGAATAGTAGGATATTCTGCATTTTTCACAGAAGTGAGTTCGTGGGAGTTTTCCTTTGGTAAAAATATCAGTACTGAATAGAGAGATAGCTGACAGATCAGATAGAAACACCCATTACCACTGAGGTCTTTATTTAAAAACAAACCTGTTTTCCAGTCTGTCTTGGGGTTTTGGGTTTGGGTTTTTTTTTTTTTTTTTTTTTGTTCTGTTTTTAACAGCTCGATTATTTCTTCCAGCAGGCTCTATCCATACGGCATTTTCCATAGAACAGGGCTGGCAAGTCACTGAAAACTACAACTATCCAAGTCAGAAGCAGGGAAAGAGGAAATACTTTCCGAAAAACTTTTTTACTGTATCCCACGTAGTTCAAAAAGGGTGTGTCTGATTGGAAAACCTTTCATATGAGAGAGCAACCTGATGGTGTGAGGTCCTTCTCACAGATGTTCAGGTGGGGAATAGGCTTGGCAGTTGATACCGGAATGATATGACCCAGCAAAACCGGGAGATGGAGATTTTCCTTCCGCACTGGAAAGTTTAAATATTGTTTTACCTCTAGTCAAAGATGTAGTTGATCTGGGAGGGAAAGAGAGCAAGCCCTCACTCACTGTGGGCGTGTGGGTGCGAGTGTGGAGAAGAGAGGAGAGGACAAGCAGAAGTGGAGGACTTTCAGCCTGTTCTGAATGTTCTTGTGTCTTTGGGCTGTCTGGGAGGGTACTGTTTATTCCCATTGTAGTCAGAGCAATCTAACAGCTTCTCTAGTCTCACTAGTCCCCTTCCCTGAGACAGCTCTTGTATCAGAGACACTAGCCAAAAGCCACCGTTCTGATGGCTGTGCCCTTTGCATGGGGAATATTCCCTAAGGAAAGGTCCCACTAGTATTATGGCCCTTTTCCACATCTCCAGAGACCAACAGAGTGTGCAGAAATTACTGGCATCATAAAAAGAAAGTTTTCCAAACCATCGAGACATCGTATCTTGCTATTTTAATATAACATAAAGTACAAGAAGGACACGACTCTGGGCTGAAGGAACGCTCTTAGCTTCTAATTTCTCCACTGGCTTTGGTGGAGTTAGTCCAGGTTTTAACTGAGCAGCGTTCAGCATCTGGCAGGGTTTGCAGAACTTGTCTAATCAGATCCATTCGGATTTGCTGCTTTCAACAGCTGAGACATGAAACCGTTTCACCACAGTCACCAGCTCCAGGATTCATAAGCAGGGAGTGAAGACTTCACTAGTTCTATAATGTCACGCACTCCCGTGGGGAAATATATGTCTTTCTGGAGTTTTTTTCTTCAATTTCTTAAGCTATCCTATGACCTGCACTCTATAGTCGAATAGTTCGACACGCATTTGTTGCACCACTTCTGAGCCTAAGATTTTTTAATCATCTGATGATGATGGCTGTCCTCCTCCAAAAACACTTAAATACAATCTGATCCAATTGGTCGGCTTCCTTGGAGTGCTGAGCCAGCACGTTGCTTGAGCGCCAAGAGTCAATGAAGCCAAAAATCAGGGTCAAAAGTTGCTATTAGTTGGCACATACCTCTGGCAGGCTTTATAGAATATCCTGATTAAAGCACTTGTTAAGCCTCGACTGAATTCTTTTTCCTCTTATAAATACAGTTTTGTCAGATTTCATTTTTTACTCTCCACATGCTTTTGTGAAGAGTCCTGTGATCAGGATGATGGAGTAGCAACCTGAAGCAAAAAAAAAGCGGGATTTCTGCCATACCAGAGGGATTTGTGTCATTCTAGATTATTAACTGCCTTGGTGATGGGTGCTATCTTCTGCATTATCCCAAGAGCATTGGCAAGATAGGCTGTGGGCCCCTGCAACCATCACTGTGACACTGAGCGAGGTAATTTTGGGAGCTGCTGTTGCACTTAGTCGAAAGAACCACCAGATGGTGCAAAGAAATAAATCACCATCGGATGGAAACTCTGCAACCGACCCCTTCCAGCGTGGCCCAGGGCTCGGCCACCGCTCCGTGCAGCTTCACCCCAATTTCAGTGGGGACAGAAGCGAACTCCGACGGAGAGAAACCCGATGTGATTTTTGTGGGCTTTCACACCAAGCCAGGCAGACTCATAGGTAAGCTTAGTTTTGTTGTTCAGGGGTTTAGATGCAAAATTCAGATACCGACAAAAAAGAATTTTGCTGACATTTCTGCAGATTGAAAGGTAGTTCTTTGCACGTTGAAATGTGGAAGGCAGGGAAACAAATGCATAATCCAGCCCGGTTTGGTTCAAAGTTCAAATCCACGGTGAATCCAGGATTAATTGATGGATGAATTAATTTCTGCATCCAAATGGTGAAAATCCTGCTGGTTATTCAGGTCTTGTGTGGTTTCTACTTCCTTGGGCTGGATCTGGAAAAAATCTAGCAAATTAATTTTTTCCAGTTTGTACTTGGCCCAGACTCAAAAGTTTGGGCTGAAATTTCGATCCTTAGGTGTGAATCTAACCTCTCATCTAGGCATTTGGTTTTTAGGTGCTGTTTGGACCCGTAGCTGATCCAAATATGATAGCGTACAGCTGAGCGAGTGCAGTTCCATCACAAGAGGAAGTAATCCGATGGTATGTGCCTTTGGAGCCTTCCCAGTGAACCAGAACACCGTTAAAAGTTTAATTGATAACTCCCGTCTCTTCAGAACGAGTCTTAAATACCTTTTTATTTGCTTTGTGTGTTTTACATTTGGATTTTTCACCTGTGTGACGAACTAGGACTGTAGTTCATTATACACCCTGGGCTGAGGAATGTTTTCCTTGCACCCAGGGAATCTGAAGTACGGCGTTACGAACGCTCATTATCACAGGAGAGGGAAGTCACTGGAATTCACTCATTGCCTGTGGTCAAACTTTATAAACTCTATTTAAACTTTATAAACTTGTTGAACATCATTTTAATTCTCACACTTTTTGGAATTTGTAAGGTCCTACCAGAGTGCACAACCCTTTTTTTATATACAAAGAAGACAAATCCCTATAGAGATGATAGTCATTATCTTATACAATTTGTTGAATATTGGACCTGTTGTGGATGCTCCTTTAGAGTGGATTTGAGTGTTGTTATAGTTAATGCAATGCCAACAGCATTAGTAGTAATAATATTATATTTCTGTGTCACAGGATGCAGAAACTAGAGGTGTAGCCTGACAAACCTGCCCGGGATCGTGTCTGTCCACCCCACCAAAACAGATATCTCTGGAATGGAACAGCAACACAAACTGTAGTGAGGATTACACTAGCTATGGAAATCTTGTGTTATTGTAATACAGGCTTTCATGGACCAAGGAATTTCCAGTTCAGGAAAAAGACTATCACTCTCAAATGAATGAAGAACCAAGGGAGCATATATCTACCAACCTTTAGGCAGCTGATTTCTCTACCTGATGGAGAAAGACAGGACCTGCAGGAATTCTGACTGCTTATGCCAGACGCTTGCGCAGGACGGGTCCCCACAGAGTCTGTACCTCTTCCTGGCTCTGCTGGAACTCAAAGATTCTCCTCTTAGACCTCCTGGTAAGGTCCCCTGTCTGGGTAGCATGAATACCTAGAAATAGAAAATAATGCACATTTTCTTCAACTGTTTGAAATTTTCCATATTCAGTGTGAGGTAGTAAAAGGGAATACAAGCTGTTGTCTTTTGGGAACAGTCTGCCTTAATAGCTGCTTTAGAAAGAAGAAATGTTGAATACGTTTAATTAGGATTTATTTTCCCCTAGGACTTTGGAGGACAAATATTCATGCTGTAACCAAGTAATGATGTCTGGCTCCCTTTTTTAGGAGAGTTCACCCTGGATAAGAATAATTTTTGTTTTCCATCTTTCCTTTAATGGTTTGTTCAGATTCAAATTTTCCTGCTTCCTTCGGAAGAACTGCAGGGTAATCAGAACCCATCACAGCACGGCCTGGCCTTTTCCTGTACCAGTAGCATTTTACTGATTTATACTCTCCCAAGAATTAAGCCCACTTTCCATGAATGCTGACTGCAGTAGGCTTCAAAACTCACAAGTCCAGAAGTCTGAGCAATACTTGGGTATATATCTGACCAGTGATATTCAAAGGACAGAATTCAAATGTCATCATTTCTATAGCAAATTACACATATAAAAGTGCCTGTGTAATTAAAAGGATAAGAAAACAAGCCAGCTGCTTGTGCAGACCCCACATTCAGAAAGAAGAGATGAAATTTGTGAAAGAAATTATTCCACTCAAAATAACCTCTTTATCCCTAATCTTTAGAAAGTTTCTGTCACTTATATCTTTGAATAGGCTCAGCCCTGAGTAGAAACTCCAACATCCTGGATGTAAAACATCTCTTTTCATTATGTTCTGGAAAGAATTAATTCAGAACTGCATTCTGAATGCCAAGAAGAAATCAGAAAATATCTACTGATCAACAATTGAGTTCTCTCTAAAATACATTTATTAAATAGGCTTTATTGTAGCAGAGAAAAGAATAAGTATGCACTTTGAATCAAGAATAGCTTTGAATGTTATTGAACCTGATTCTGAAAGCTGGAACAACACTGATGCTTACAAATGAGAACAGGAAACACGTCTGATGACAGATGATGTCACTTCTGGCATAACTGCATGGTGCAAAACACGAATAGGGAATGTTCTCCGAAATGTGACGCAAATGAATGGCAGGAGAGGGAGAGCGGATAACCGCATTGCATAGGATGCTACCACGGAGAAGTTGTTCTCACAAATAGTGAGACCGTGTTTCTGTCATGAATGTGAGGAAAGTTCATTCCTCAGCAGAAGATAATTACGGGTTGACATTGCGTTCACAGTAGTACTTAGACTTCAGTTTGCGAATTACTTGTGCATGCAAGCAGTACCAGGCAATGAAAATATTTCAGGAGTTTGTTACTTGTCAAAGGAAAACAAAGAAAGGAAAATATGTGATGGGGTCACTCAAGTTTTGTTACTATGTTACAGAAAAAATTTCCCCAGGGGTCTTCATTCTACCATGGAGCAGTCAAAGACTTGAAGGCTTAGTGTCTGGCTTATGTCCCACCTGACAAAAATCTCAGAAAGGAAGACTTAGTATTTGCACCAGAACTGTATTCAAAAGGGTGAGATGAAAGGCACATGAAAAATTACTTTTAACTCCATTCTTTACTGGAGACTGTAAGGAGAACCAGAAAGACACAATCATACCAGGCTGCGATCCAAAAGTCTTTACTAAATTAACAACAAACAGGTGTTTTATCACGAACATCCTTGTTTTCTTACTTCTCTGGAAGTCAAGTTTCCAGGGAGTGTCTTGGATGAAGATCAGTTCCATAAAGAAATGAAGTCCCTGCAGTAAGATAGCCACTCTGGATTTTAGAATTGGCTCAAGCTAAGCACATTCTCAAACTTTAAGCTGCTTGGTGGGGGTAGGATTTCATACTGCCTGTCCCTGAACCTGTACGGAGGCAGAAGAGCTTAGTCATACAAGGAGTTCCTCTGCTCTGCTTTCCAAAGAGCACCTCCCTCAATTTCTCAGTCCTACTTGCCAGGTGACTCCAAAGGGTGATGGGTGAGTATATCCAACTGGTGCCTGCCACAAAACTCTAGCTGTCAGAAGCATCACGGATTTTTTCTAAGCACAGACTATATGTTTGAACAGAGGGAACACTTGGATGGACTGGAATGGGTATCAGGCTCTTGAATGGTATCTTGAATGGACATTAGGCTCACTGTATGAAATGCTGAGTCCAAACAAAGGATTAACCACTCTAAAATGCCAGTGCCATTGTTTATTTTTCACCATCAAAGTGCAAATGCTCCCCCTGTAAAAGAAAGGCTGAAGAAGCTCCTTTATCAGAAGGTAATCACTCTCTCAGGGACCAGAGCCTTTGGGCTGAAATTCATGCCTCCCAGTGCTCAGGGGCTGTAATGATCTCGTGTGATCTGTACTTTTATGTTTACTGCTCTTCTGCATTGTTTAATATATATATATTTATATACCACATGAACAGCACTCAAGGGCTACGAGACAAGTTCTCAGCTGGTATATTACTTTACAGACTTCAGCTGTAGCATGTTGATTCATATTTCCTTAGGATACAGCTTGCTTACCGGAAACAGTTTGCAGAAAGAAGGCTTATTTCCCTAAGCTTTTAGCTTTAAATTACTTAATCAGAAGAACCCTTTGACTGGACTGTATTATTTTATAAAAGTCATACTCTTATGAAAAATTGTAGGTAATTTATTAAAAGACATCCTCTGTAGCTTCATCCAGCTGGGATATATGTTCTCAGAGGGAACAGAGAACCACAGTCAGTGTTTACCAAAACCACAAATGATGTAACTAAAGGAAAAGAACAGGTGAAAATGTGTGAAGAATTGACTTCAAATCGATGGCCTGGAGAGAAATATTCAAAACTACAGGTGACTCTAGGGCTTAGGGCCCAGCCCACCTCTATTGGTGAATCAGAAAAACTCCTACGAAGGCATCAGGATTGTGTTCATATATTTTCAGCTATTAAAGAAGCTATTCCCCCTCCCTGGCGTATAACATACATCCAGATGCTTCATATGGTATAGCATGATTTAATGAAGTTGTGACTACCTGTGATTATAAAGGAAAAATTCTGAAATTTCTCTTGGTAGAGAAACGGTATACTAGCAAAGGATCTTCCCTGACTATGCCATCATTATTTCTCACCTAAGGAATAGTGTGGCTCCCTGAAAATTCTTTGGCCCATAAGAACCACCATGAGGTTAATAAGAATGTATGTGCACTGTGCTTGCAGAATGCAGGGGGAATGTTTGTGCGTGGTATTAAAGAGCTGGCAATCTGTGGGATCTGGCTGGAGAACAATGGTCTTGTGAAAGTCCAGCTGGTCCAACCCTCAGTATAAGATAAGAGGAAGAGCTGCAGGAGACAGCTGATCTCACACGGGACTGATGTTGTTAACAGGATTAAGAAAGAACAATGCCACTGAAGTAAAAGATGGGTCAAGATCGGTAATTCTTCAAAGATCAGAGACTGAAATGTGAAAGATAAAGGACACTTGTGGGTGTTCGCCACATGAAGATGGAAGGACCACCCAAGTGCTCAGGACAGCAATCTGGCTCTATTTCCCAGTGCCTTGGTCAGCCACCAGACGGCATGGTGGGCAGCTGAGATGGGTGAATTGTAGAGACCGGGTGAGGGTACGTTTGTTCCTGCAAACTGTTTTATCTAAGTAATCATTTAGAATACAATGACTACTAATGTCAAGAACTGTTGGCACCTGCTATTGTATTCAAAGGTAATTGTGTAACTTGGCATTGTACATGCATCTCTCTTCTTCATGGTCAAACTCCTTTAGTTCCAGTTACTTTCAGACCTTTTGCCATTGGAACTGTGAAAATTGCAGCCTGATCACAGTGGTTTGTTTTTGCTAAATGCTAACCACAATCATTTCAGCAAAAGACAATGTGCAACGTTTGACCCATTTACATTTTGTGATCTGACCTAATATATTAAACATACATTAGGTTATATTCATGGAATCATAGAATCACAGAATGGTTTGGCTTGGAAGGGACCTTCAAGACCATCCAGTTCTAACCCCCTGCCCTGGGCAGGGACACCTCCCACCAGACCAGGTTGCTCAAAGCCCCATCCAGCTTGGCCTTGAACCCCTCCAGGGATGGGGCAGCCACAGCTTCTCTGGGCAACCTGGGCCAGGGTCTCACCACCCTCACAGCAAAGAATTTCTTCCTAAGATCTCATCTAAATCTCCCCTCTTTCAGTTTAAAACCGTTCCTCCTCGTCCTATGGCTCCACTCCCTGACCAAGAGTCCCTCCCCAGTTCCATATTCACAGAAGTGTAGCCTGGAAAAAGGATGTCAAAACTGATGGTTTATGTCTCTTACTGTGACAGTAGCTACCTGTAGCTACCAGTGTCTACAAAGTATTTTGCACATAAATATGATCTCTTTCTCCCTGTCCTCTCACCAGACACAAATCTCATGGCTATGTTATTGTGGCACTGATCCCCAGCTAACAGACTGCGTATTTTAAGCTTAGGGATGAGTTTAGCGCAGCCAATTCTTGGTCCGTAGGCAGCGTGAGGTTGTGCCTGTCCTCAAATGATTGTGTAGACATGCTTTCTGTTGTGTTTCTGTAAGATTGAGAAAAAAGCTGAATTATGACCGTCATTTAACACACAAACAAACATTGAGATCTTAGGGGCTAATCTCCTCCCTCCTGGTACCTCCAGTTCTGAACCAAATCCTTTTTAAAGCAACATCTGTTTACAAAGCGCACTATTCTCATTGCTTGTTCAGCTTATGTGCCTTTGTCAAATCACACGTTTCCTCTCCATCCTTTATCTGCATTCTTCATGTAATGCGAACCAAATGGCTGTGTGTTTGGACAGCAAGGAACCGCTGTTCCATACAAATGAGATACAATGGAATGAGGGTGCCCCAGTTCAGCAGCATTGAACCTGGATGAGGAACAGCGCGGTGAGTAGGACTTGGGAGGTGACCGTCCCCCTGTACTGGGCACTGGTGAGGCCCCACCTCGAGTGCTGTGTCCAGTTTTGGGCCCCTCACCACAAAAAAGACATTGAGGGGCTGGAGTGGGTCCGGAGAAGGGCAACGGAGCTGGTGAGGGGTCTGGAGCACAAGTCTTGTGAGGAGCGGCTGAGGGAGCTGGGGGTGTTCAGCCTGGAGAAAAGGAGGCTGAGGGGAGACCTCCTCACTCTCTACAACTCCCTGAAAGGAGGGTGTAGCCAGGGGGGGTCGGTCTCTTCTCCCAAGGAACAGGCGATGGGACAAGAGGAAATGGCCTCAAGTTGCCCCAGGGGAGGTTCAGATTGGATATTAGGAACAATTTTTACACGGAAAGGGTTATTAGGCACTGGAATGGGCTGCCCAGGGAAGTGGTGGAGTCCCCATCCCTGGAGGTATTTAAAAGACGTGTAGACATAGTGCTTAGAGACATGGTTTAGTGATTTATTTTTGTTTTTATCAGAGTTAGGTTGATGGTTGGACTAGAAGATCTTAAAGGTCCCTTCCGACCTAGACAATTCTATGATTCTATGAATAACAGCATAATTAAAAATCCAAACACATTGCAATACCTTTTGTATCTAGGAGGTTTTTCTCTTCCCTCTCAATTCAGGCTTCATTTTCTCAGCCATCTCTCAGTCATTCTCTTTTGGGCCTATCAGTTAGTTGTCCACTCTTCTTCAACATTAAATAAACTTTGTATTTCAGGATAAATTTCAAGCGTCGTTTCACTGGATAATAGCTAAAACTTTATCTTTGCTGACCCACTCTCTACCCGAAAACAACTGGGATGTCCTTTTCACATAAGCATTTTGGCAGTTAACTCCTCACTGCAGTATAACCAGCTCCTTTGCCATCTGTTTTCTCTGTGACTGAACAAGCAGTAGTGGGGGGGCATTGGTCAATGGATGCTGCACCACGGAGTAGAAGCACAGCTATGCTGAAAATGGCTTTCCTTGGTAGGGGAACTACTGTGGTCTTTCTATAAACCTCTATTTGAAGCTTTCTCTCTCTCTGTCTCAACTCTTGAAGCCTCTATCCTTTTTTTCCCAAATATATGTAAAATCTCCACTTGTTTGTCAAATCCTGTCTTAATTGCACCCTCAGAATCATCACTGTGCCCCTCCTGGACTAAAAATTGGACCGGAACCTAATATCAATGAAAAATAAAAAAGTGGGACAAACAGTCAGGATGTGTAAGTCTTGCTTCCTTGCAAAGCCTGGATACCCACTCTTACAGGGGACTGCAGGAATATTTCTCCTAAATTCTCATTAAGTTCTCATGCCACATGTTTAAACTGTCTTTCAGTTGTCAGAAATGTTCCCCTCGATTGTTTGTGTTACTGTATAATGCTGGACGAACACATTTTAACATTTCACACCTCTCTCTGAATCATTTGACAGACTTTTGCCCTCTTTTTATTTCCAAATCAAGGCTGGCATGAATATATTCCTACTGTTCAATGTGAAAAAAAAAAAAGGTCATGAAAGTTAAATGCAAGTGTCAATGCAAGATGTTCGAGAATTTATGACATTTTTGGCCATAATCTTGTGATTATGTCAGCTTCAGCCTGGCCAAAGTCCGGCAGGATAGCCACATAAAAGTCCTGTAGGACTCCTCCATGAAAGTTAGTCCAGAACCGCAGCTGGAAAACCCTCAGTGATTCCTTGTATTAAATTAAGAAGTTTATTCTGCCAGTTTTCTAGTAAACTTTCTCAATTGATTTCCCGATATTAGGGGGAGTCTTCTGCTGCTGGCAAAGTGATATGGAAATGGACATATTTTGAGGACAAAGAAGACATGGGCCCCCTGTGCCGCTCTGGGAAGAAGTAGGGTTATAGAAAATCTGCCAGGAACCTCCTGAGAAGAAAGTGGTCTATTGCTAAGTCCACTCTTGCTGGACTGAGCACTGCTTTCCAGAGGTCTGCTGTACCGCTAGAATCAAACCCAGTGGGAATGTTTTGCCCATTTCTAATCCTTGCAGGAGCCATTCATTGCTGCTGGAAGGTATTTGCTCATGGGCTAAGAGCATTCATGCATATCAGCTGGGTCCTGGACACTTTGACACAAAAAATATGCCCAAAAAAGGTTGAAGAAAAGATGTTAATTGCTATCCAGCAGAGAAAAAGCGACATTATTGGCATGAGAAAGCAGATTTCAAGAGGTGGTCTGGCATCTCATTTGCAGCCCATTTGAATGCCATTTCTTTCTTTGTGAGCAGGGATCATGTTGGATTTTTTCTTCATATAGGGCGTATGTTAAATACAACATGAACTCTCAGCTCCAAATTCCTTTATACTAATGGAAGTCTAGAGTTAACTCCACAGCCTTCTGAATCTGGTTTATAGAGCTTAATCAAAAGAGCTGTGTAGCTCTTCTCATGTATTTAAGAGGATTGCAATATAAATAAAGTGAAGGAAAAAGTGGGTCACAACTTTGGCAACCCTTTTTCTTTTCCTCTATTTTTGGTCTCGGGGTTAAGGCCTCCAACATTTCCTTGTACGGACAAAACAATTAATAAAAAAACAAACCTTACAGTGTAGGCAACCATACAACTAAAATGGCTTTACTTTACCAGTGAGGAAAATACATAAAAATGGGCAAGAGCCAGTAAAAGCCCCAATATCATACCACATATGGTGTGAACTGATAAAATTAGCGCAGGTGATCTGCAGATAATGTCTGGGAAATGTTAACAGTAAAACTGTATGTGCTGAAGGCCTCCAAAGTTTAAATAAATATTCCAAGTAAATGTTATTAAAACCTCTACTCCTTTCATGAGAACCTGTTCCAAGAAGGCTAAATGAGATATAGTTTATTTACATGAATCCTATTTTGATCTTCAATAGAAATAAAGTACAGGCTGTGTTGGACAGGATGGTATTGCACACCCAGCAGGACAGGGCACGGATCCCGTTCGTCTCAGAGATATGTCCAGCCTACGGAAACGGGAGAGATTGTCCTCCTAGAAAAGCATGAAAAAAAATGTTCTATGCATGCTCCAATTCTGCAGCCTCCAGAGTGCTTAAAATTGCAGGTTCGGTGGATCCTGCTGTAGGAAGGAATCCAATTCAATTTATTCCCTCTAGGAAAGCTATAAAAAGCCAAAGGAAGAGTAACTTGTTCTGAAATACCATCATAGAATCATAGAATGGTTTGGGTTGGAAGGGACCTTAAAGATCATCCAGTCCCAACCCCCTGCCCTGGGCAGGGACACCTCCCACCAGACCAGGTTGCTCCAAGCCCCATCCAGCCTGGCCTTGAACCCCTCCAGGGATGGGGCAGCCACAGCTTCTCTGGGCAACCTGTTCCAGGGTCTCACCACCCTCACAGCAAAGAATTTCTTCCTCAGATCTCATCTACATCTCCCCTCTTTCAGGTTAAAACTGTTACCCCTCGTCCTATGGCTCCCCTCCCTGATCAAGAGTCCCTCCCCATCTCTCTTGGAGCCCCTTTAGGGACTGGAAGGGGCTCTAAGATCTCCCTGGAGCCTTCTTTTCTCCAGGCTGAACAACCCTAACTCTCTCAGCCTGTCCTCACAGCATAGGTGCTCCAACCCTCGGAGCATTTTTGCGACCTTCTCTGGACCTTGTCCACTGGACCTCCAAAGAAGGTCCAAGTCCTTCTTATCTTGGGGACCCCAGAGTTGGACGCAGTCTCCACACACAAGGCCAGAAAAGGTCCCCTGGTCAGTGGGGAGAGAGTTCCCCTGATCCTGGCTCAGCAGGACACTGTTCTTTGCTTTGCAGAGAAATCCCAACAGAATCACATTTGTCAGGGTTTTATTTAAACGAATGCTTTCAGTTTCATAAAGTAATTTACTTTTGGGCTGATGGCATGTCCGTAAGGTTCGTATTTAGGACTGAGTTACAGACCCTGAATTAAATAAATAACACAGGACCATTGAAAACATTCTACTTTTGTAGCAATTTCTACTTTGTAGAAATAAATGCTTAGCTGCATAACTGTGTCACTAACTTTTCTTTGTGTTCATTTAGTATAAATTAAGTGGCAGAGAAAAAGTATGTCTCGTGACAGCCACGTAAAATGCTTCAATAACAGAGTTTCTCCATTTACTGGATAAACAAGTGGCTCCTTGGATTTTTATGCTCCTTGACTTATTTAGGAATAGCTAAAGACAGGCAAGAAATAAACTTTTATTCTTTGCTAGGCTGTGTGTCTGTCTATAAACAGGTCAAATTGATGGTGGAAATAGCACTGGAGAATGTTCAAAATAGCAGTTTTTCACTTCTGGCCTGTGCTCAGGCCTCTTTTGTGCATGTTCCGGTTTTTAAAACCTGAATCCTAAAGCGAATGTGAACTGCACATTGTCTCTGCTAACATAATATGATAACGTAACTTCTGAGATTTTTTCCCCCCAATACTAACATTTCAATGGTAGGGTAGGATTTTCTTTTATTTATCTACATCGTTACATTTGATATTCCCAGATGATTCACCGAATATGGGAATTTTACTATCAGACGAAGTATCTTTGACAGAGCAAACAGCAACACTGAATTTTTGGAAAGCTGGTAGTTTCAAAAAACTCCTTTGTAGTACTTACAGATTGCCAACCTCGATGACCCGGGGTTAAAATAATATTAAACTGAAATAGGCTAAAAATATCAACAACTCGGGTATTACTTAAACATCATGCTTCCCTTGACACAAAAGCAATTTCATTCAGCTGCACCGTTTCCTTTCGTTTTTATTAGCTGTCCAGATCTTGGAGGGAGCTCTGCAAATCCCAGTCCTACTTTTTAGTTGTTTTTTTTTTTTTTTTTTGTCAATTTGATAGTTCACACTGAAAACTGATAAAAGATGCTTACTTTTTTTCCTGCTACAGCTGCAGTGCTGCCAACCGCAAAATTACAGAAAACAATAACATAATCCCCCCGGTCTTGAAATGGCTTAAAAGTGATGACGAAGAAAAAGAAAGGTGGGTTATTCACATCTGACTTGCGAGTTTTAAGCTCTGAATCTGTGATTGCCTCACATTCTTCATACTTTGTCTGCAAGTAAAAGACAGAAGCTTTGCCCTTAATGCAAGGGGAGATTCTTATGAAATAGGAAAGTTTTAGCTTTCTCTCAGCCAGAATCCTGAGGCTTCAAGTAAAAAGGTAAACAGTGAGACTTGTGATGAAATGGTGAGAGCTGGCAACACCTCAGTCAAGCTTGTTCTTCATTTCCATTGAAGTTGAAAGGAAAAACCACACTTCTGGTGCAAAAAAAAAAGTGATAAACCAGCAGGAAACAGTCTTGCCCAGTCAGCTTTTCCCCTGAACCGAAAGACAAACGTCTTGTAAAAGGGTCTGCTCAGAGTTCCAGTGAAGTCAATCGGCTCTCACTGACTTCAGCATTAAAACTGGGAGCTCGCTTCAGGGGCTGTTCAAGGGAAAGGAGGATAATCTGCTATCAAACTGAAATTTGGATGTTCTCGGTCCTGATGAGCCTCTAGCTCTTTAGAAGCAGGCAAACGTAGACAAATATTTATCTTATTGCGTCCTTACCAAGACCAACTTCTGCTACTGGCTTTGCTGGGAAATATTCAAAAGTGATACTGAATGCTCTGTTTCTGATTACATTTAAGAGAAGCTGAACTTATCAAGCTGAATTAAGTGTTTAATAGGAGTTGAAGTTAGCAAGCTAAATTAAATTTTTGCAACTTATTCAAGAAAGTGAGTTTACTGGGTAAGGGTAGAGTAATAGGATGAGGTAAGTTAAAATAGTGTAGGTTTAAGAGTAAAAATGGCACCATGATGAACATTATATAGAATTATAGAATCACAGAATTGTCTAGGTTGGAAGGTAACTTTGAGATCATCGAGTCCAACCATCAACCTAACTCTGATAAAAATCCATCACTAAACCATGTCACTAAACACTACACATAGAATATAAACTAAATACTCATTATCTTTAAAACATGATGGCAATGCTAGTGCCAAGTCATATTCAGCATCACAATATGCTTTCTACAGGTGGTGTCTTAATCCAATGCAAGGTCACGTTGGCACCAAAAAAGCCTGCACAATCATCTGTGCTCCTGTTGTGTGCGCCCACCACGTCTTTCTCATTAGCAGTGGTAATTATGCAGCCTCCCAGCTGTTAGATCTGCTTGCACAGCTGCCTGAATATCAGCCCATGAAAAAAAAACCACAAAGAAAGACAAAAAAACCCCCACCAAACCCCCACCAAAACACAAAAAGACCCCAACAAACCAAACCAAACCAAAACAAAATCAAAACCAAAAAACCAATAAAAAAAGTTAACATTCAGGTAAATCAGTAAGCTGACCTGGCTCTCTGTGCGTTCCATTTATCAGACATGGGTGGCAGCAGAAATACGTGTGTGGTGACAGTGGAAAGGTAGGACCAGTGGTGCCCAGGGACAGGACAAGAGGTAACGGGCACAAACTGGAACACAGGAAGTTCCACCTAAACATGAGGAGCAACTTCTTTCCTGTGAGGGTGGCAGAGCCCTGGCAGAGGCTGCCCAGAGAGATGGTGGAGTCTCCTTCTCTGGAGACATTCAAACCCACCTGGACACGTTCCTGTGGGACCTGCTCTGGGTGACCCTGCTGTGGCAGGGGGTTGGACTGGATGATCTCCAGAGGTCCCTTCCAACCCCATATCATTCTGAGATTCTGTGACCACCCTTCCTGCAGAAGTAAGGTCAGTTTTTCATTAAATTGGACCCCGACATTACGAGTTTGTCCGGGGCAACAAGGTCTGGCTGGTTCTAACTGTGCTGCCTTTCCGCTACCTGGCACTTCAGGAAACCCTTCCAACCTGCGCAAAAAAAAAAAGCTTAAAAAAGGCTTAAAAACCAGAGCGGATGAACTGACAGTTCTCCGCGGGCAGCGCTTTCTGTCCGCTTCCTGCAGGTGTAAATCACTCCCCCAGGTGCTAAGCAGAAAGCCCAAGGGCTGGGTTCATTTTTCTTCCTTCAGATCTCCTTGTCCTTCTGCACTAAAAATGAATGTGATCACAGTAAATAACTGTTTGCAAGTCATGACGGTGTCCAGCTCTGTGTTGGCTTCTAGATGTTACCAGAGTGCAGAACTTTCAATTTTCATTTAAGAACTTTCAATTTTCATTTATATCCACAGGTGTTTAAAGTGTCTGTTTAGTCTTCGCTCTATTTTATTTCCACCTGCCTAAAATCAAATTAGTTTTGTACTATAGACAAGACTTCCATTTCGGAATCAAATTAGCAGGCTGCAATAGCTATCAACACAAGGTCCCGTCACTTACTGTAGCAGAGAGTTGTGTACGCTTCACTGAAAAATCTTAAACCATTGAAGAGTTTCTGTGTCGCAAAGCAAATTCCTGGCTACTGCCTTCCTTGGCAGTGAGCAAAACCTCAGTGCTTGAAAAATTAAGGAAGAAGAAAACGGAGGTTTTCTACAATACAACATGAAAACCTGTTGTGGAAGAGACAGGGCACGGATCTATTCGTGTGGGCGAACACCTAACGAACAGTGCTGTATCTTTGACACTGTAAAGGAAGGAAAGGGGGGCAGCGAAGTCAAAATTAACTATGTTTACTGTGTCTAAGTGACATGTCAAGTCCGGAAACACAACTGGCTGTTTGATGTGAGCAACGGAATACACAGCAGTTCAGAATTCTTAGACTCGCTGTTGTTGGGAAAACAGCTTTTTTTTTATCCCATCAGAAAGCAATTATGTGGTTGATAACCAACTGAGTAATTAAAATCCCTTCTAAGACAAATCCTTTACTAAACTGATACTTAGACTATATTTCCTTTCCGTGTTCACCAGGCTTTTGTAGTTTCTGTCCTTTTCCATGGTATAGCAGAATCCTGCCTCTCTCTTTTGCCCATCTCTCTTCATCCAGCATGAAGTCCAAAGGAACAACATGGGTGAGGTCCAAATATCTCCATTTACTCTCCGTAAAAGCTCAGTGTGTAGCGTGCAAGGCCAAGCGACAGATAAACACCGTTGCTCCAACTGAGTTCTGGTGGCTCTGAAACAGAGGATACAGTCAAGGTCACTAGATGTTTTCCAAGCTGTGAAAGGGACACTCCTCAACTCCTGTCACCGCAGACATACTGTATTAGTTTGAACAAGAGGAGAGCTGTATTTAAAATCATAAATACTACTACTCTAACATGACCTCCTGACATCTAGCCCAAAGCAGGGCCAACTTTAAAGTTACACCTGGTTGCCTGAGGTCTTGTCCAGTCTAATCACAGAATCACAGAGTATTTTTGGTTGGATGGGACCTTTGAGATCATCGAGTCCAACCAACAAAAAAAAACCCAAAACCCAAACCAAAGCCAGACAAAAAAAACCACACCCAAAAAATCCCAGAACACCAACACCAAAACCAAACCAAGCCAAAGCAAACGCCCACACCCCACCCCACCCACATACAGACAAAATGTTGAGTGTTGAGTATCTCCGAAGACAGTGGGAATACCACCACCTCTTTGGGCAACCGCTTCCAGTGCTTGAAGAATGTGCCTGTTCCTTCCCATAGATTCAATTCAGGAAAAGAGGAGATTACACCAAGCATCAGAGCTGAGGAAGAGGGGCAGCATGTGGGCAGGCAGATGCTGGAGAGGCAGGTGGCACCAGAGGCACGGAGCAGAGGGCTTCCAGAGGTGTGAGGTGTTTTAGGTCATATGCCGGGTGGCAGCAGTGGGAGCACTGATGTTGTGGAGGGCTGGAGGATGGCATCTGGGTCCATGAGTGATGCAGAGCTGGTAGGTTTTGCTTGTATTCCTTTGAAGGTGAAGATCTTCTTCTATTTGAGGCCACTTCATCTCAAGGTCAGGAAGGTATTCAAGCACTTCTGTAGCTCATGCTGTGATGAGGGCTGTGTAAAGAGTTGGCATAGCCAGCTGCAACCTTTTTAAAATCCCTTGTAAACTTGGGTGGACTGACGGAAAAAAGCCATTTGGAGTATCTTCCCTAGCCTGGGAGAGATTACGGGGAATTAGTGATCCGGCAGACCCCTCCCAAAGTGTGATGTGGCCTGTCACATTGCTCTGGGGAGCCATATCACTTGCTTATGGTCAGACTTCAGGCTCTCCAACGCAGCATCAGACGTTGCAGCAGCAGCCTTATAGGCCTGAGGCTCTCTGCGTGTCATCTGCTTGTGTTTTATCACCAGCAATAATTCAGTCCTATTAACCAACGTGCCGTCTGTACTGCGCTGTTGCCTGAGGCCACAACCAGAAGGTGGGACTGCCTTGTGTTCTGTTTTCTCTGTGGGCATCACAAATCCATATCCCAGGGTCCAGTTCTAGTCCTGCTGCTTTCACTGAGCTCTGCAGGGCAAGACCAATCTTATACTTTTGAATCTGGTGATGTGTAAGGAAGTAGAACCCCATTTTTGTCAATATTTTTTGATCCAGTTCCTGATTGAGAGGGGCCATTGATTTCAATGGAGCCGTAAAAATGATTAATCCGCTTTTTGTGTGCAGTTACTCCTGTTCTGTAGATAAATGAAAGCTCGTTAAAGGGCAGTGTTCACCATCTTCCCAAGACACTTCCACCGGACATGGCAGTTGATACGTAAGGAGGTCAAGAAACCAAATAATGCAACAAAGCAACATTCATTTTTTTTCCCCTTAAATGTTTGCAGAAAAGAGGATAGAGGCTCTTTTAGGCATGCCAGGCTGAAAATCTCCATTTTAAGAGACTGGTTTTCCCTCTAGAAAGACTGTGGACAAATCTGCAGAAAAATCTGCTTAATGTCTCATGTTTTGCAGCACAATCAGCCGCTGCCTGTGGCATCACTTCCAAACTCATTTTCTTTTCCCCATAAATAACCAAGTCCATTTGGTCTGAAGTATTTTACATCCTGCTCTCAGGCACTCATCCCATGCACATATTTAAACAAGCACACACAGGAATACCCTGGGAGATTTTTTTTCTCCAAGGCCAAGACAGATGAAGGCCAAGTCTGAAGTCTCTTGCTGTCACTGATGGAGAATCAAAGGTTACTGGATAAGCTCTGAGCCCCTGTGTGAACATCTTAGATCCACTGAGAATGTGTCAAGGTCTATAATGTTACCTAGAAACTTTTAAACCTCTGTGGATTAGGAAAACCATTCCCACGGCTTGGTTTGCCCCTTGGGCAAACATTGTCGTCTCAAAATGGGATAACTTATGGGACATTATAAGTCTAGAGGCTCTGGGCTATTTCTTTCTGACAGTGCAGTTTGGTCTTCATGGGGTATTAGAAGATTATTTTGATTTCATTCCCAGCTTCACCTTCATCATCAGTCTTTGCAAAATAAGAAAATGAGATGGATCAGGTTTTGCTGTACTTACTTGTCGGTGCCCCCATAATTCTAGAAGATGGAGTTAATTTTGACAGAAGAGATACTCTTTTCAAGCAATTGCACTCCAGTGATGAAACATGGATTTCTGTTAAGCCTGAGCAGAAATAAATAAGAGAGAAAAAAGATGTAATTCTGCTAACGGTTTTGATATTTTTTTCCCAGTAGTTTGGAGCACGGGAGAAACAGAAATGGGAATGGGCAATCCTGATACAATAATGATTGCAACAATAGCCCAGTGTTGAACTTCAGGTCAAGCAGGATTACAGAAATGAAGGAAAAAACAAGTAGGCTAAGAAACATAGAACAAAATATACCAACTAAAACTATACCTAAGTTGGAAAAAAGCCTTTGTGCGTGAGCTTGTTCGTAAAGCTGATGCACCACCCGTCTCAGGCAAACTGCTGATTATTTTTTCAATTCCAAATTCTCTGATAGCCTAGCCTGGGAGAAAATGTTTGCTGGAACTTGCTGTATTTCTACTAGGCTTTTAATTATCCTACTGGGATGCTATTTACAGCCAGCATTTTAGGGCGAGTCTTGGAGGTGCAGTTCCCATTAACATTAATGATGTGTGCATGCTGTGAAGATAACTATAATCCCTTTGCAGATTAAATACTTGGTGCTGTCAAACCTTTTCCTAATGCTGAAAGTCTGAAAGCATTCAAAATGGGTGTAGGGCTTTTTTTTTTTCCTTCTGTATGAGTGATTGAGGTATTTTTGACTGCTTTGGATGAACAAAAAGATCTTTCCAAGACTGATGTTGTCTGCCAGAAAGCATCATTATGAATGGGTGGCCTGGTTCTTGTAGGTGTTCGGGATCTTTGAAAGTCACACCAAAGTCTCTACAGCATATTCTTGTTGGAGCTAATGTACTTAACGTGTATAAAACCTCGCAAATTTTAATTCTTCAATTTAATTTAAATCCTCTGTCAGACTGCTGGCAGCCCATTTAGCTTTGATAGACATTCCGTGCCGCCAGAGGACGGTTCTGTGAGTTTCACGAGTGGTGGATAAAACCAGAATGTTTTTATGAATGTCATCCCAGGAGAAAAGTAATTGCTCTCCTTTCTGAAGTATAACCTTCTCCATGTGCTAAGTGCAGTATATCTAGTTTTTCTCTCCATGGCTATTTTATATCTCTACCTGAACACAAACCCAATGTAAAGAATTTCAGCATCAAACTTGTAGACATGCTGTGCTGGTCTACAATCCAATTAATATGCAGATAATTGCACGAGGAATTGATAATCGTGTTTCAGACAGAAGGGCCTAACTGCGGGTACCCTCTGCCCTGGAGACCTCTGCTTTGTAACCAAGCCATCCATCCACCCCAACAGAATGTAAAGCCTTGCTGCATTTATCGCCTCTTTCTTCTTCCAATCATGCAGTGGTAGTAAATTGTTAGTTAATTCTTAAGTGTAATCTAGAGAGTTAGCTCATTAAAATGACCCCTAAATGCCTTGTAGTTATTCAGGGAGATTATCTGGCCTACGCAAAGCCTCATGGAAAACTGGGCGGGAATGGAAAGCAAATGTACTGGGAGAGTCTAGGAGTTAAGTTACGACCATCTTAGGACCCATCTGAAGCACCCTTGAAGGAAAGGAAGCGTTACCCATTTGGGCCTAAATTACGATCTGCAGTTGTGTGATATCTTTATCAGGGAGCGGAGTGACAGGACCAGTGGGAATGGTTTTTAACTGAAAGAGGGGAGATTTAGATGAGATCTCAGGAAGAAATTCTTCCTGTGAGGGTGGTGAGACCCTGGAAGAGGTTGCCCAGAGAAGCTGTGGCTGCCCCATCCCTGGAGGGGTTCAAGGCCAGGCTGGATGGGGCTTTGAGCAACCTGCTCTAGTGGAGGTGTCCCTGCCCATGGCAGGGGGGTTGGAACTCAAAGATCCTTTAGGTCCCTTCCAACTCAAACCGTTCTATGGTTCTATGATCAAGAACAAAAGTTTTAAAAATGGCACAATAGTTAATTCATGTTGGTGAGAATTTGGCTGAGGCTGCATGAACTGCTCGTGCTCTTTAGCGCTGCTCAGTACTTTATGAAGCTTCTATACGCTCTGAGTAATCTCCATTTTAGGTGACAAAGATGTGCCCAAGCTGCATGGACACCAGGCCGGGTTTGCTGAAGGAGGAGTAAAAAGAGATGCATCCATCCTGTGTCCAGTGCCTGCACTGAAGGCAAACTCAACACCTCAGCAGGAAAGATTATTTCTTGCTGCTTGTCCCCAGCTGTCGCTGCTTGCAGCTGCAACAGCTGGGAGGAAATCTCTTCCAAACCTCTTTAATAATATTTGAAACTGTCTTTTTTAAAAAGGAGAGGAAATACAGGTATTGCATGCCAGGAAGAACACCAGGAAGAAAACTGAATTCATTCAGGGCTATTTTATGCAGTGCAGAGCGCTCCAAGAATTTCCAAGTACCTGAACCAGGTGAAACACAGAAGGGCAGATCCCTATGTAAAATAGCGTATTTCCATGGAAGTCACATGAAGTGACACCGGTTGAGGCTGGGGATTAACCTCTTCTTTAAAGTCTATATTATTCATCTTTAAAACAACACGCAGGGTTTGTAAGTGGAACTGCAAAGCCCTTGAGAATATTTACATTGCAGCAGGAGGGCCTTTCCGCTCTGCGATCACCGCTCCTGCCTGCACTTCCAGTTAGTGTTTCTATAAATAAGGAAGTACCCGTTTCTGGTTGCCCTAAAAGGGAAGCACATAATAGTCCTCCCAGAGGAGTAAGTGCTAAGAAAACATTGATGCACTTCCAGGCCCCTCACGTGCACTCCCCTGCGAGTCCAAGAGATGCCACTTACCTCCTTGAGGAAAACCTTCAAAGCAGGAGACTGGGGCAGACCGGGTCATTCAAGGTCTCTGTGGAAAATTTCTCCCGATTCAGCTCACGTGTCACAAACCCATGAGGTGCTGCGAGTGCAGTGGGTGCAAAGGGCCATTGGGCAGCACCTGGCCATGCCGCAGGCAGGAGCGGCAAAATGGAGAAGGGGGTAGGAGTGAGAAGCAAGTCATGTTTGGTGGGTGGTGCAGTCCTGAGGAGACCTGAAGAGAATTTCTTGAGAGTAGCCTTGAAGGTCATGGTGGCAATGGAGGGCCACGAAGATGGTCTGAGGGCTGGAGCACCTCTGCTGTGAGGACAGGCTGAGAGAGTTGGAGTAGTTCAGCCTGGAGAAGAGAAGGCTCCGGGGAGACCTTAGAGCCCCTTCCAGTCCCTAAAGGGGCTCCAGGAGAGATGGGGAGGGACTCTTGATCAGGGAGGGGAGCCATAGGACGAGGGGTAATGGTTTTAAACTGAAAGAGGGGAGATTGAGATGAGATCTCAGGAAGAAATTCTTTGCTGTGAGGGTGGTGAGACACTGGAAGAGGTTGCCCAGAGAAGCTGTGGCTGCCCCATCCCTGGAGGGGTTCAAGGCCAGGCTGGATGGGGCTTTGAGCAACCTGGTCTGGTGGGAGGTGTCCCTGCCCATGGCAGGGGGGTTGGAACTGGATGATCTTTGAGGTGCCTTCCAACCCGAACCATTCTATGATTCTATGATTTGAAATTCTGCAGGAAACTGATAGGACAGGGCTCCACATCTTGCCTCTCGGCTGGGACTGTTACATACGTAAAAGCTTTTTTGTAATTCCTTCAGACTGAATTAGGGCTCCCAAAATCTCGCTGCACCTTTACCCACCTGGTGCACGCACGTGTGTACACACCTGGGTAGAACTCAGGGTAGCGGACAGTCTGCCTACAATCCAGGGGCTCTGAGTTCTCTCCGAGTTGATTATAGAATAATAGAATTTCCTGGGTTGGAAGGGACCTTTCAGATCATCGAGTCCAATCATCAACCCAACACTGACAGAAACCATCACTAAACCATGTCTCTAAGCACTATGGCTGCCTGGCTTTTAAATACCTCCAGGGATGGGGACTCCACCACTTCCCTGGGCAGCCCATTCCAATGTGCAATAACCCTTTCCGTGTAAAAATTTGTTCCTAATATCCAATCTGAACCTCCCCTGGTGCAACTTGAGGCCGTTTCCTCTTGTCCCATCGCCTGTTCCTTGGGAGAAGAGACCGACCCCCCCTGGCTACACCCTCCTTTCAGGAGTTACATCAGTTTAGAGAAGGTACAAAGAGGTGCCTTATCATAAAATCACACTTGACCAAGTCCATGGTCTGAGTGAAAAGCCTTGCTGTCCGCTCTGCTCTTAAACGTGGAGATGCGTGTGGAATTTGGTCGGACAAAATAATTCAGAATATTCTCGAGGCGGCAGATGCGAACCCTGTGCGGTTCAGGATATTCCTCTGCCGCCTGCCAGCCAAATCTGCCCTGACACAATTACACCGGCTGACGAGAGGTGACATGGCTGTGACTAATTGGACTCAGCACGCACACTTTCACTGCACACAGCCAAAGACAAACTCGGGCTCCAAATGTTTTTTGTTTGTTTGTTTTTTTTTTTATTTTCCCCTGAGTGCATTTTCATGGTACCTGGCCTCATTTTAGCCAGAACAATACATTTTTTTGTCTGCAGGCACTAAAAATAGTTCATGTACTAATTAAAAAAAAAAAAAAAACAAGCTGTGAGAGAAAACAATAAAGGCAAGGAAATGGGAAAGCATTTTTACATAGCCAGCAGCTTCCCTGGCACCATTTCTAGCTATGAAGAGGGTTATTAGCGAGCCCAGAATTATATAAACAGTTTCCTCTGCCAGCCCGTGTACACCGGAATCATCATTTACTTCCAAATTACTCAAGTCAGCAAAATCCCCCTTTTCATCAGAGCAGTGGAGAGACTGGCAGAGGGTTTTAAAAGCGGGATTATGATCAGAAAAAAACGGCTCTCTTTCTCAACAGTTCAGCGCCCTAATTTCATAAACTCATTGTTATTCCTGCGTTCCTCATTGACAAAAAAAAAAAAGAGGAGTGTTTATTCCCACTAGCAGAGCGGGCTCATCGGCTGCAGGAGGGGGAGCTGCATTCTCCTCTGCAAAACGCACCCTCATCAAAATCATCCACCGACTCCAAGATGCCGAATCTTTGCTACTGGGCACGATAGATGAGAAAGAAATAATTAGGTTTTGAGTTCTGGATGCTGCTAAAGCTGGTTGCACTTTGAAACAACGGGGCAAATCTGATCTGGAGATAATGAGAAATAAACAGGCTTAGCCACTTTTTGCATGAATTTAGGTAACGAATTTGAGGATAAGCTATTCATCTCTTCAGCTTTATATCCTGATGTTATGCTTTGAGAAAACCCAGAACAATTTATTATCATTTAGACAATTATTCTATCACCCGGTGGCCCCTCCCCACCCAGGAAGGGGAATGGGGGAACACAAAGAACCATGAGGGTTGAATTAATAGGATTTAATAGATTTAATAGGATAAGACTGAATCATTAACAATAATACCAAAGAACCAGTGTAGATCCCAATACTAATATAAGATACATAAGGATCATACCCAGCCCATTCCCAGCAGGAGGCTGTCACTCCCAGCAGGGACAGCCAATGTGGGACCCTGCGAGTGCTGTGGCTTTGGGAGGAAGGGAAGGGCTCTGGGCTCCGGCACCGGGGCAAGGAGTTCTCTGGACCGTCACCATGAAGGGAGAGAGAAACTCCTCAACAAACTTTCTAATTTATATGGAATGTGACATTCATGGTATGAAATAATCCTGTTGGCAGCCTGGGTCAAGTGCCTGGGTCTCACTCCTCCTCGTCCCTGCTCTTGGCAAGGATGAATCCCACCGAGACCTTGAATCCCACATGGCCTGGCTGGCTATAAAGTAAGTATTTTCACAAATTCAGACACTGGAGTCTTCTAGAACTGCAGTTCTCCCCAGCATTGGAAGAAAAGTTAGTTTTGTGTCTCTCAGCCCAGGACACAGGCTGACAGGCTGAGAGAGCTGGGGTTGTTCAGCCTGGAGAAGAGAAGGCTCCGGGGAGACCTCATAGCAGCCTTCCAATATCTGAAGGGAGCCTACAGGAGAGCCGGAGAGGGACTCTTTGTCAGGAAGTGTAGTGACAGGACAAGGGGTAATGGTTTTAAGTTGGAAGAGGGGAGATTTAGATTAGATATTAGGAATAAATTCTTTGCTGTGAGGGTGGTGAGACCCTGGAACAGGTTGCCCAGAGAAGCTGTGGCTGCCCCATCCCTGGAGGGGTTCAAGGCCAGGCTGGATGGGGCTTTGAGCAACCTGGTCTGGTGGGAGGTGTCCCTGCCCAGGGCAGGGGGTTGGAACTTGATGATCTTTAACGTCCCTTCCAATTCTAACCATTCTATGATTCTATGATTCTATGATTGTATGACACCTGATGAAGAAGGAGCTGGCTGGCCCTGGACCAGGGCTCATGTTTGCTCTAGATGTGGCCGGACACTGTGGATGCCCCGGGGCTGGGTGAGGAGGGGATGGTGGCTGGTGGCCACGTGCAGCTGGGAGCAAGGGAGCTGCATCTCAGGGAGCCCTTGGGCACAGCAGGAGGCCCCAGTTCGGTAAATCCTCCAAGATGGCATGACTTGGAACGAGCGAACAGTCCTGCAGCGGGGTTATTATGTGCCTGGGGTTATGCAAGTGCTTAAGTGTTTTGCTGGATGGGGGCCCTAATCTCTCAGTATTGTTTTTTTTTTCCCTATCTTTAAAAGGGTAATAACGATTCCTCCATGAGGAAAGGAAGTAATTGATTTAGTCATGATTACAGAAAAGAGGGGGTCTGTAACTACCAAACAGAATAACCCAAAAAGCAGGAGAAACAGGCAGGTATGTGGAATAATATCCTGGGATGCTTATTTTATAAGAAGCTGTTCTGTTTTGGAAAGTGCTTATATTAAACTGCCACTTTTTCTTACTCTGGCTGTTCATGTGGGTTTAAAAACTAAAACTCCCTGGTAAACCAGGGAAGATGGCTAACAAACAGGAGTCAAGTGTATTGTGCTCCTCACGCATCATTAATAGATGCCTTCACATGTGAGCAAAGCCTTTGAAAGCAAGAGTGTCCCATTTGGCCAGAAGAGCCAGGACAGGTTGTCTGAACAACAGGCTGACTTTACAGGACCAGGAATTAGAAAATTCATCACTTTATGCATCACTGGTTATGCTGCAAACGCTCTTCTTCAAACACAGCCAGGTACTCAGCGTGCTCCCTTGTGAGGGATCTCTGGGGAATATTGTCCTCAACAGCGCTAAAACAAATGAAAATCGGATTGACATCATGATGACACTTCTAGATTATAACAGCATTTAGAATTAAGATAAAATAAGAACTAACATGCAAAAATATTCTTAGACTGAGATTATATTATTCCATAAGTCATAGGCTGTTTATTCAGACAGAAGATGTAGTTGTAGCCTGATAGGATATGGGGAATGTTCTACCATGTACACTAGCTGAGACAATCTCATTGCTAATTGCTGCTGGTGGAGGTAGTCCTGCTGCCCTCTGCCCACCCTGCCCTGCGCTGCCTCCCCTTCCTCGTGCTGGCTCAGGTGCTTCATTTCAGTTCACCTCCCTGAACCTGTAAAAAGAGAAACTCAGGAAATAAAAACCCCAAGGGGAAAAGGATGTGGAATTCTGAAGTCTCCAACGTAAGAATGACATGGACCTGTTGGAACGGGTCCAGAGGAGGCCATGAAGATGCTCCGAGGGCTGGAGCACCTCTGCTGTGAGGACAGGCTGAGAGAGTTGGGGTTGTTCAGCCTGGAGAAGAGAAGGCTCCAGGGAGACCTTAGAGCCCCTTCCAGTCTCTAAAGGGGCTCCAGGAGAGATGGGGAGGGACTCTTGATCAGGGAGGGGAGCCATAGAACGAGGGGTAACAGATTTAAACTGAAAGAGGGGAGATTTAGATGAGATTTTAGGAAGAAATTCTTTGCTGTGAGGGTGGTGAGACCCTGGAACAGGTTGCCCAGAGAAGCTGTGGCTGCCCCATCCCTGGAGGGGTTCAAGGCCAGGCTGGATGGGGCTTGGAGCAACCTGGTCTGGTGGGAGGTGTCCCTGCCCAGGGCAGGGGGTTGGAACTCCATGATCTTTAAGGTCCCTTCCAACCCAAACCAGTCTATGATTCTATGATTCCATGTTTTCAAGCCCTTAAGCTTCAAGCACTTATGTTGGGGATATAGATTTGCCTGACTCTTTCTGCATGGAAGCTCTGCAGCAGCTGTGTGTTCATCTCAATTTTTGGGCATTTCTTCAGAGACTTACAGGGAGAGTGAAGGCCTTTAAAAATCAGCTACAAATATCCTGATGGATAGCTCTGCTATATTCCCACTAACCTCTAGGATTCAAGCAATTTCACACATCGTTACCAACCCCAACCAAAACGAGGGGTTGTAATTGAGACCGATGTGTCTCCCACGGCAGGTTCTGCCCGACAGGACTTGCCAGGGCGAAGCGGGTGCAGGGGGAAGGCGGTTTGCAGAGCAAATGACCTCTCTCCCCTACAGCCAGGTACTCGACGTGCTCTCTCACGAGCAATTCGATGTAGAACAGCTCAAGGTAGTCGCTGAAACAGCACCGTGCTTTCTGAGCAACGGCACGGGCTACGAATCGATAGAAAACTTCTTTGATGTATCGTCTACTGTGTTCTTATCCGGGCTGATCGTTAGCAAAGACAAATTACTCCTCATTTTTCTTACATGCAAAGCGTTGCTATTGCTTTTAAGCTGTCAGCTGCGCCAGCGAACACCACGGTTTGGTAATTCCCCTCAGCAGGGGTTATTTCTTATCAGGAGAAAGTCTTCTCTTTCAGATCAAGGGGAACAAGGGCCTCTTAGGACCAACTGGGCTCGGAGCTGAGTGTGGTGGTCCCGGTAGGCGTGATCCTGCCTCACAGGATGGAGACAGCCTGTAGCCTTTGTAGTCACATCACTCACCGCGTTGTCCCAATGTAAAACCTAAGCAGGTTGCTTTCGGAAGGGTATTTCTGTAAAATAAATAGAGCTGTGTGCAAACACGGGTCTACAAGGAAAAGCGGTGCCCCGCAGGATCTTTGAAGTCTTCTCGTTTCGTTGCCACCGGATTAACCTCCCAACAGCAAAGAAAAAACGAGCTCTATTTGTGCAAGTCAGGACCTTCCAGAGAGTTTGCTCGTGAGGAGGTGTGGGCATGTGGAATGCTGCGGGCTGACGGATAATGTATTTGAAAAAGGCTTTGAAGTTGAGTTGAATAGTCCTTATATCAGGTCCTCAAAGTCACTGCGGCTGTAAATTAAACTTGAAAAACAGGAGAGAGGCATTTTACTATCAAACATATATTTTGCTCCCAGGCTGAAGCTTTTCCCAGTTGCAGGTGTTTGCAGTCCTCTGCCTCATGCTATGGGTAGACACGCACCATAGGAATGGACAGAGAGTAGGGGTTTGGCTCTGCTTTACATACTTTATACAGAGAGAGAGCATAAATAACCATGGTAAATAATAGAATTGGTAAGCGTGGTAAATAACAGAGAGTAGTTCTTGTTCTAATTTACTGCTGGACCTCATTTGGCTCAGTTTTGCCTTTGTGGTATCATAAACCAAGGAGAACTCCATGTAAGGCAACGGGGACACTTTGGTTGGAAATAAGAAAACAATGGAACGAGACTCATCGGAACCATTTACATGTTGGAGAAATTAGTTGAAAAACATGTTTTCACAGCCTTGGGAGTTTTTTCCTCTCTTACTGTGTAATACTGCAGTTAGGTTCTAGTTTGGGAATTTGAGTTTTGAGTACCAAAAGGTAAAATAAGGTAGAAAAGTACAAAAATGGATGGCAACTTGAGCTAGACTATGGTTTTCAGAATATCACAGCCAGTCACAATGCCTGTTTTTCAGACGATTCCAATACAGTCCTGAGATTTCTCCTCACCACTGGGATTAAGCAGTATTTCAGCAGCAAGAGCATGTGTAGAACAAATCACTGGTGGCTTATGCTCCATGCGATGCTCCTGCAGCTTGTGAGGAAGACAGCAAGGGCTCTGCCAATTCCCTGTGCAGGGACACCTCCCACCAGACCAGGTTGCTCAAAGCCCCATCCAGCCTGGCCTTGAACCCCTCCAGGGATGGGGCAGCCACAGCTTCTCGGGGCAACCTGTTCCAGGGTCTCACCACCCTCACAGCAAAGAATTTCTTCCTGAAACCTAGTCTAAATCTCCCCTCTTTCAGTTTAAAACCGTTCTCCTCGTCCTATGGCTCCCCTCCCTGATCAAGAGTCCCTCCCCATCTCTCCTGGAGCCCCTTTAGGGACTGGAAGGGGCTCTAAGGTCTCCCCGGAGCCTTCTCTTCTCCAGGCTGAACAACCCCAACTCTTCTCAGCCTGTCCTCACAGCAGAGGGGCTCCAGCCCTTGGAGCATCTTCGTGGTCTCCTCTGAACCCGTTCCAACAGGTCCATGTCCTTCCTGTGCTGAGGACTCCAGAGCTGGACACAGTGCTCCAGGTGGGGTCTCCCCAGAGCGCAGCAGAGGGGCAGAATCCCCCCCTCGCCCTGCTGGCCACGCTGCTGGGGATGCAGCCCAGGATGGGGTTGGCTTTCTGGGCTGCCAGCGCACGTTGCCGGCTCATGGAAGCTCATACTATTCCTGTCCCAAACTGCTTTTCCTTGTAGGTAGAGTTAACCGTGTGACAAAAAGATAACCGACAGCAGGGCATGAGCAACACCTACTTTCTGTGGACCATCTCACGTCAAACTAGAAAGAAACTTCTGCCTATTTTCTTTGTAAGGGTTTCAGTGCTGCTTCCTTGCCCAAGAACACATCCCTGTGGATTTTTTTGTCCTTCTTATCCACAGCTTACCTGGTGCTACTCCTAATAGTGAGGAACTAAACTAAAATGGAAAAAAAAAAAAAGTATTTGCTGGAACAAACCGGGTGAGGTTGTTCTGTCCTTTAATTAAGATTCTTTTCTCTGGTTGCTTTAAAGAATCTGATTTAATACGTGGAGTAGAAATCTTAACATTTTTGATTTGTACTCTGTTTTCTTTTGCAGACGGTTGCAGATGTCCTTTACTTGTTTGTCTGTAAACACACCCACTAAAAGAAAGCCACTCTTTAATCGGTTCCAAACTCGCCCAAGTTTTACTGATTTATCCCTTCAACATAAGCATAATCGCACACCATTTATCTACTTACAAAGGTACTTTCTACATCGATTTGCTAATATTTTGCCTTCCCGCAGGAATCCAATATAGGAAAGTGCATCAGGAAGAGTGTGACCAGCAGGTCGAGGGAGGTCATCCTCCCCCTCTGCTCTGCCCTGGGGAGGCCCCATCTGGAGCACTGTGTCCAGTTCTGGGCTCCCCAGTTCAAGAAGGACAGGGAACTGCTGGAGAGGGGACAGCAGAGGCTACAAAGATGATGAGGGGCCTGGAACATCTCTGTGATGAGGAAAGGCTGAGGGACTTGGGTCTTCTTAGTCTGGAGAAGAGAAGGCTGAGGGGGGATCTGATCAACACCTATAAATACTGAAAGGGTGGGTGTCAGGAGGATGGGGCCAGTCTTTTTTTAGTGGTGCCCAGGGACAGGACAAGAGGAAACGGGCACAAACTTGTACATAAGAAGTTCCATCTAAACATGAGGAGGAACTTCTTTCCTGTGAGGGTGGCAGAGCCCTGGAAGAGGCTGCCCAGAGAGGTGGTGGAGTCTCCTTCTCTGGAGACATTCCAAACACACCTGGACACATTCCTGTGGGATCTGCTGTGGGTGACCCTGCTCTGGCAGGGGGTTGGACTGGATGATCTCCAGAGGTCCCTTCCAACCCCATATCACTCTGTGAAAGGAAAACACAAAGAGGCATTCCTGCTCTCACGCTGTCTTTTACCGAGGGGAGTCTTGTTCTCCTCTCACCCCCTCACATTTGTGCTATTCACGGGTTCAAGTTCTCAGCTGGCAACGAGCCAGCGTGTTCATTAGTGGATAACAGCGCAGACCCAATCCTCGGGGATTTAAACAACGTTTTAACAGCAACGTTGTGATGTCTAGAAGAAGTCAAAACCCTGGCCGGCCCGAGCTGTCTCAGGGGGTCCAAGTACCCACACGTAGCAGATAATGCAGTCGACTGTTACCTCCCGCCCGTGGGCAGCTTTGGGAGACCAGATGTCTCCTGCCTTAGTAGCTAATTATCTGCAAATTGAAGTGTGCAAAGTTAACATAGTTTTGCAGTCACCTCACTACTTACTTTTGGGATTTGATTTTTTGGCTAAAATGATCAGGTCCCATTAATCTTGAAAAATCTCTTAGCGCTGGAGATGATAACTGAAGACCAGGATCCCAATCTCTGTGTTTTTAGGAAGTTACTCGGGAATCCATCCCGCTTTCCCTGTGCACCTGCCAGTGCAGTCTCTCTTGTTTGTTCTGGAAACAGAGCTTTTTAAAAAAAAAAAAATTAAAAAAAAATAAAGAAAATGAAAACCATAACACAAGCAGATGCTCCTGGCTGTGTGGGATGTGCCCAGAAATGAGAAAGTGCTTATACCAATAAACCACATCCGGTGGCCCCAGGCTGTCCCCACCGGCTGGGCTGTGTGGAGGTGGATGGGGACGCTCTGGGACAGCTGTGTGGGTCACTGCTGTGCAGGGCACCACTGGGTGGGACATTGCCGTGCAGGTCAGTCCTGGGAGGGCCACCACTGTGCAGGCCATGGCTGTGTGACACTGCTGTGCAGGACATGTTTCTGTGGCTCACCACTGTGTGGGACACAGCTGTGCAGGATATTGTTGCGCGGGAGGGACATCATTGCTGTGAGGATCTACTGGAGTGTGGGGCACTGCTGTGAGGGACCTTGCTGTAAGGGACATCACTGTGGGAGATACTGAAGGGACATCACTGTGGGAGATACTGCTGTGAGAGACACTGCAGATCATCAAAATGCGGGATGTTGCTATGAGGGTCATCACCATGTGGGACCTTGCTGTGAAGGACATTGCAGGTCATCACCATGTGGGACGTTGCTGTGAGGG
Source organism: Numenius arquata (assembly GCF_964106895.1). Classification (NCBI taxonomy): domain Eukaryota; kingdom Metazoa; phylum Chordata; class Aves; order Charadriiformes; family Scolopacidae; genus Numenius; species Numenius arquata. The sequence goes on from NC_133579.1 coordinate 3,160,041, forward strand.
TCATCACTTTGGGAGATACTGCCATGGGGGACATTGTGGGTCATCGCCATGTGGGACGTTGCTGGGGGGGTCATCACCACGTGGGACATTGCTGTGGGGGACATGACCATGTTAGATGTTGCTGTGAGGGACATCACTGTGGGAGACACTGCTGTGGAGGACATTGCAGGTCATCACCATGTGGGACATTGCTGTGAGGGACATCACCATGTGGAACATTGCTCTGAGGGTCCTCACCATGTCAGAGACACTGCTGTGGGGGACGCTGCAGGTCATCACCATGTGGGATGTTACTGTGAGGGTCATCACTGTGGGAGACAGTGCTGTGGGGGACGGTTTGGGTCATCGCCATGTGGGACCTTGCTGTGAGGGTCATCCCTGTGGGGGACATTGCAGATCATCACCATGTGGGACCTTGCTGTGAGGGACACTGCAGGTCATCACCGTGTGGGACGTTGCTTGTGAGGGTCATCACCATGTGGGACCTTGATGTGAGGGTCATCCCTGTGGGGGACATTGCAGGTCATCACCATGTGGGACATTGCTTGTGAGGGTCATCACTGTGGGAGACAGTGCTGTGGGGGGACAGTTTGGGTCATCGCCATGTGGGACCTTGCTGTGAGGGTCATCCCTGTGAGGGACATTGCAGGTCATCACCACGTGGGACGTTGCTTGTGAGGGTCATCACCATGTGGGACCTTGCTGTGAGGGTCATCCCTGTGAGGGACATTGCAGGTCATCACCACGTGGGACGTTGCTTGTGAGGGTCATCACCATGTGGGACCTTGCTGTGAGGGTCATCCCTGTGAGGGACATTGCAGGTCATCACCACGTGGGACGTTGCTTGTGAGGGTCATCACCATGTGGGACCTTGCTGTGAGGGACATTGCAGGTCATCACCGTGTGGGACGTTGCTTGTGAGGGTCATCACCATGTGGGACCTTGCTGTGAGGGACATTGCAGGTCATCACCGTGTGGGACGTTGCTGTGAGGGTCATCACCATGTGGGACCTTGCTGTGAGGGACATTGCAGGTCATCACCGTGTGGGACGTTGCTGTGAGGGTCATCACCATGTGGAACATTGCTGTGAGGGACATCGCAGGTCATCACCGTGTGGGACGTTGCTTGTGAGGGTCATCACTGTGGGAGACAGTGCTGTGGGGGACAATTTGGGTCATCGCCATGTGGGACCTTGCTGTGAGGGACATCGCAGGTCATCACCGTGTGGAACGTTGCTGTGAGGGTCATCACCATGTGGAACATTGCTGTGAGGGTCATCCCTGTGGGAGACACAGCTGCGGGCGAAGCTGAGGGTCACCACCATGGGGGTCCCCGCAGTGGGGGACTATGGCTGCGTGGCTCCTTGCTGTGGAGGACATCATTCCATGGTTCATGACTGCCTGGGCGGCCGGCGCGGTCCTGCCCGGTCCTGCCCGGCCCTCCCTGCCCGAACGGGCAGGGAGGGCCGGGCAGGGCCGGGCAGGACCGCGCCGGCCGCCCCCCCGCCCCGTCCGCCCCCGTCCCGAGCCCGCCCCGCTCCGGTGGCCTCCGGAGCGCGTAAGGGGTGGCGGGTCCCAGGGCCGTCGGGGCGGCAGGGTGATGGGCGGCGCGGCTCTGTCGGGAGCCCTGTGGTTGGGTTTGCTTTGGGCCGGCAGCGGGGCCGGGGGGAGCTGCTCGGGAAAATGCTGCGAGGGTCGAGACGCCGCTTGTGTGGGAGAAGGATGGAGGGAGGGAGGGGGCTACGGGACCTGCTACTGCGACGGAGGATGTCGCCGAGCCGGGGATTGTTGCCACGATCACGGCCAGGAGTGCCCGGGTAGGTGCGTGTGTGTGTGTGTGTGTGTGTGTGTGTGTGTCCCCTGCTTCGTCCTGTCCCGTTTCCCCCGGCCCTGGGGGGGCTCGGGGTGGTCCGCATCCCTCCGAGGGGGAAGATGGGGGGCAAAGCTGAGCGGGGATCCCCCTGGATACCCTTTGCCTGTGGGTGCTTTGGGGGGCTGGAGGTTTTCCTGGGGTTTGGAGATGGGTTCTGGGGGGGGGTGGGGGGGTGGGGGGGTGAGGGTTAAGGGTCTGGGCTGGGAGGGGGCTCTGCAAAGCCAAATTCCAAATTCCTGCCCGGTATCACCAGCCTCGGGGCGGGGGGGGCATGAGCAGGGAGCGGGCTGGGGCTGGGTGAGGGCAGGAGCAGGCACAGGAATGGGAAGAGGGGCTTGTCCCACAATTAGGCATTTTCCAGGTGCCTGGGGTTTGCCCGGCTGAAGTTATTTTCCCTCTAAAATGCCACGTTCCGCACTTTTCACTCGCGCTCATCCCAAATCCGCACGGATTAGAGCGGGGATGAAGGATTAGGGAAGACAACGGGGGGGATTCCTTTAGCACCGCCTGTGTCTCTGAGCTGACTCCTCACGTCTCACCGAACAAATATCGAGGAAATAATGGGGGAAAAACCCCGGGCGAGGTTTTTATCCTCATTTTTAGGAGCAGGAACCAGCAATGATCAACCGTCAGGGCAAAGGACTTGAAAAACAGCGCAGGGGAAGGAGTGAGAGGGTCTTCTGCCAGGCTGGGGGGGGGGGGGGGAGAGGTGGCTCCCAGGGGAGCAGTGACGAGGAGGGGAAAGGGTCCCAGTGGGACCCAGCAGCCTTGGAGGTATTTACACCCCCTCTTTTCCTGGTATTTCTACCCTTCGTGGTCCTCACGATTTGCCCTCCCTCCCTCTGCCCGCGACGCGGGAGGCTGCCCAGGCTTTGCAGGTGCAGCATCGGCCCTCAGCCAGCCTGCAGCCACCAAGTCACGAGCCTCCGCTGCACCGTCCTGCTAATTAGGGTGTAATTAGCAGGCTCAGCGCCCTGCCGATGTAGCCACGTACAGCTTCGGGTCCCCGAGCTGCCTGGTTTGGGCAGGGGGAGTAGGGCTGCCGGAGGGCGTAGGACCCGTCCCAGGCGATGTAAATCCACGCAGAAAGACTCTGCCGAGCAGAACTCCCACCCCAGCTCTCCAGAGGAGACGAGGTCAGTTCTCTCGTCGCTAAATAATCTCTGCAGAATAAGCAAAGGAGAAAAATAAATGTGCGCCACGAGGTCTGACAGAAGGTAGCACCTTTAAAATTAGCTTCTTTTTTTTTTTTTTTTTAACATACTGATGTTTCGTTCAGCTAAATCAGTTGGGGGAGAGGTGACAGGACGCTTGTCGTTCAGTCACAGCACATTGCGTCTCTTCAGTAAATCAAACGGCATTTCTAGAGAACAAGTCGTATGAGGAGAGGCTGAGGGAACTGGGCATGTTTAGTTTGGAGAAGAGGAGGCTGAGGGGGGACCTCATTGCCCTCTACAACTCCCCGAAAGGAGGGTGTAGAGAGGTGGGTGTTGGCCTCTTCTCCCAAGGGAATAATGACAGGACCAGGGGAAATGGTCTGAAGTTGGGGCAGGGGAGGTTTAGATTAGATATCAGGAAGAATGACTTTCCTGAGAGAGTGGTCAGGCACTGGAACAGCCTGCTCGGGGAGGTGGTGGAGTCGCCATCCCTGGAGGTATTTAAGGAACCTGTAGACGTGGCACTTCAGGGCATGCTCTAGTGCCCGAGACTGTTGGGTTGTGTCTGTTTGTGGGTGGGTGTGGGGTGGGGTGGGGTTGTGGGCGTTTGTTTTGTGTGGTTTTGGGTTTTTGTTTTGGTTTTGGTGTTCTTTTTTTGTTTTGTTTTGTGGTTGGACTCGATGATCTCAAAGGTCCCTTCCAACCAAGAAGATTGATTCTGTGATAGCCAGGTGCGATAGGAGAGACCCAGTGAAGGTGTGCAGTGCTGGCGTTACACGGGGCTGTGATCTGACCAAAATCGCTACGCTGTGCAACAAGCAGCTCAAACGTGTGCTCAGGAAGCGCTAGTTGAGACACTTTTCTTACCATGACTTCTGGCATCTGATGATGAGGTGGTATCTTTTGTCTCCAGCTCAGTGGTGGTCGCCTCGAAATGCGTGATGTGCTTGTGCTGTCTCTTGTCCTGGACCAAGAGCAGGTTGGATGGGTCTAGTGGGAGGTGTCCCTGCTCTGGGGTTAGAACTCGATGATCTTTAAAGTCCTTTCCAACCCAAACCGTTCTATGATTCTATAAAATCTCTCTGTCTCTCGTTCCTGCACCAGAGCTGGAACTGGACAGTCTCTGTTGGCCCAGTTCAGGGAGCTGAACCTGCAGGAAACTCAGTTTTCTCTTGTGCAAGCGCTGATGCTGGTGTGAGCGCCGGGAGCAGGACGTTCTGCATGGGTGGGAGCACGGGAGGACAGGATTTTGGCAGCCTGGCGAGATGTTCCTAGAGCTCATACTTCCACAAACTACAAAACCCAGCACAAGAAGTCATTCTTTTGAAGGGCCAATGATCGTATATACTCTTTTGCGAGCAGCCTGTAAGTTATGTTTTTTTCCAGTGGGAGTTTGTATCGACTTCACTGGAAATTTCAGAGTTGTTTTTGTTCCTGTTAGACGTCGAGGTCTCACCACTGAGCGTTTCTAAATTCTGTCCCCGTCTTTAATGACACCAGGGGTGTTTATTGGCATAGTTCACTCCGAAATACTGTTTTGAAGGTAGAGTTCAAAGAATTTTAAAACAGGAACGTGAGGAAAGGCGACCAGTGGTTCTCGTGCTACAGCTTGTTCGCCAGCCTGTTCACCACCCGTGCTCTCAGCACCCTCTGCAATGACATTTCGTCCTTTCGCAAATATTTAACAGGACAAAGTATCTGGGGAAAACGTAAAGTGCCTCAAGTATGTGTAATCAAGAAATGTGTCAGGACACTGGTGAGGCCCCACCTCGAGTGCTGTGTCCAGTTTTGGGCCCCTCACCACAAAAAAGACATTGAGGGGCTGGAGCGTGTCCAGAGAAGGGCAACGGAGCTGGTGAGGGGTCTGGAGCACAAGTCTTGTGAGGAGCGGCTGAGGGAGCTGGGGGTGTTCAGCCTGGAGAAAAGGAGGCTGAGGGGAGACCTTCTCGCTCTCTACAACTCCCTGAAAGGAGGGTGTAGCCAGGGGGGGTCGGTCTCTTCTCCCAAGGAACAGGCGATGGGACAAGAGGAAACAGCCTCAAGTTGCACCAGGGGAGGTTCAGACTGGATATTAGGAATAATTTTTACACAGAAAGGGTTCTTAGCCTTGGAATGGGCTGCCCAGGGAAGTGGTGGAGTCACCATCCCTGGAGGTATTTAAAAGCCGGGCAGCCATAGTGCTTAGAGACATGGTTTAGTGATGGTTTCTGTCAGTGTTGGGTTGGTGGTTGGACTCGATGATCTGAAAGGTCCCTTCCAACCCAGGCGATTCTGTGGTACTATGATTCTATTAATAATACTAAAGCAACGCTCCAAAATAATAGAAACCACTGAAAGGAGGGGCGTCCTAAAGCTGCTGATGCCGTGGTTAATGCCTAAAAATCATAGTAGTTCTGGTACTCTATAAATAGACTGCCCAGCAGAAGTCCATGGGCTGATGAAGGTATGTCCAAGGGGTTTTAAATACATTTCCATATAGTTCTAACAACGGAGAAAGAATATTCTTGTACACAGAGAGCATTTTAAATGGGAACTACTGTACAATGAGAAAGTCCGAAAAAGGAATGACCTTGTCATTTGAATGGAAGGGGTTCCTCTGCAGATCCTTATACATTACCCCATACGTTGTGCAGTGATTCAATGAAGATACTGTCAGCCTCTTTCTTCCAGAGATGGGAAAAAATTAGATAGAGTGTGACTCAGAAAAAAGTAATCTATGATTCAGTGTTGTAAATGGAAAAAAAACCAAAAAAGCCCTGACCACTCAAGCTTTGTTTCATAGGATAGCAATGTAATTTCTCTGTGTATTTTTGAACTTCCAAGTGTCTCGTCCAACCTTCCACATTTTGGTAGTTGCCTGAGCACAAACACTGTCCTTCAACCAGGCCAAGTGCAAGGTCCTGCCCCTGGGTCACAGCAATCCCAGGCACAAATACAGGCTGGGAGGAGAACGCATTGAGAGCAGCCCTGAGGACTTGGGGATGTTGGTGGACAAGAAGGTCAACATGAGCTGGCAACATGCACTGGCAGCCCAGAAAGCCCCCTGTGTCCTGGGCTGCATCAAAAGCAGCGTGGCCAGCAGGGCGAGGGAGGGGATTCTGCCCCTCTGCTCCGCTCTGGGGAGACCCCACCTGGAGCACTGTGTCCAGCTCTGGAGTCCTCAGCACAGGAAGGACATGGACCTGTTGGAGCAGGTCCAGCAGAGGAGGGCCACGAAGATGCTCCGAGGGCTGGAGCACCTCTGCTGTGAGGACAGGCTGAGAGAGTTGGGGGTGTTCAGCCTGGAGAAGAGAAGGCTCCCCCTTCCAGTACCTAAGGGGGATACAGGAGAGATGGGGAGAAAGCCTTTATGAGGGACTCTTTATATAAGATGAGGTGGAATGGTTTTAAACTGAAAGAGGGGAGATTTAGATGAGATATGAGGAAGAAGTTCTTTGCTGTGAGGGTGGTGAGACCCTGGCCCAGGTTGCCCAGAGAAGCTGTGGCTGCCCCATGCCTGGAGGTGTTCAAGGCCAGGCTGGATGGGGCTTTGAGCAACCTGGTCTGGTGGGAGGTGTCCCTGCCCAGGGCAGGGGGTTGGAACTCGATGACCTTTAAGGTCCCTTCCAACCTGAACCATTCTATGATTTCGGTTCCTTTGACTTGCATCCTTCTCATTATTTCAGTGAATCATCGTCTGCCATCATTGTGTTAATTAAGCTGGACCCATAGTAACATAGAGACCATAAAGATGTAGCTGTGGGTCCCTAACACTTCTTTTTGTATTTCAAGAGATGGCACCATTCCTTTTATGTCAGCTCTGGGACCCATCCTCTGTCACGCTGGGGAATTTGACATCTTTCCAATGAGGCACAAAACTGATGTTCTGTCCCTTAATAGCTGCTGGGTACTGACTGCAAGAGAGATGTCATTATCCCACTGGCTAAATTCCATTCTAGCGACCAAATATTCCTATTATTCCACATGACTAAGGCAATTCATAATTCTTGTTTTAAATCCTGATGACCATAAAATTGCCATGTCTTGCTGCAGATGACCAATATTTAACTGTCAACTTGGTTTAATTCCATGAAGACGTGAAATCATCGCTTTATTTGTTATGCAGCTACTCAGTCCCTTGGGGAGTTTTCTGCATGGAAAACATGATCATAGAATGGTTTGGGTTGGAAGGTACCTTAAAGATCATCCAGTTCCAAACCCCTGCCCTGGGCAGGGACACCTCCCACCAGACCAGGTTGGTCCAAGCCCCATCCAGCCTGGCCTTGAACCCCTCCAGGGATGGGGCAGCCACAGCTTCTCTGGGCAACCTGGGCCAGGCTCTCACCACCCTCACAGCAAAGAATTTCTTCCTCAGATCTCATCTAAATCTCCTCTCTTTGAGTTTAAAACCATTACCCCTCGTCCTATGGCTCCCCTCCCTGATCAAGAGTCCCTCCCCATCTCTCCTGGAGCCCCTTCAAATACTGGAAGGCTGCTATGAGGTCTCCTTGGAGCCTTCTTTTCTCCAGGCTGAACAACCCCAACTCTCTCCACCTGTCCTCACAGCAGAGGTGCTCCAGCCCTCTGAGCATCTTCGTGGCCCTCCTCTGGACCTACTCCAACAGGTCCATGTCCTTATGGAGACCCCAGGCTCCAGAGCTGGATGCAGTACTCCAGATGGGGTCTTATGATGCTCAACTTCATGTTATCTGCTTACCAAGGTGCTAATAGGGGATTTAAATGATGTGGAAATTCTTCTGCAGGTCAATTCATACAGCCAACTTGGGAAATAGTCAACAGATAGGAAGCTGGGCCAGATGACACTTGCTGTCCTTTGGGTACTGTAGGTAGAACTGAGATGTGTGATCAGGCATTGAAGTCTATGCTTGTGTTACTAAATAAACTGGGGCCAAGGACTGTTCTCTGGCTCTGCAGCCGAGTGAGAAAGACCGTGATTTCCATACTACATTTAACACTTGTCCCGGTTATCCCATGGTGGGGTCTAAGACATTTTTGGTGTCCCATCACTGTTTTTCTTTTTTTCTTGTTCTAAATGCTTGAAACAAATGTCTGAAGGATGCGCTGCAACACGTTAGAAGTGGTGCCTTCACAGTTGCAGAGACTGATACAAGTAGGTGACTAGTGGTTAAGCTGTAAAGCTTCTTGGGGATTTAATCTCTAACCAGGAAATATAAGGGAAAAATATCGAAAATGTGATATGTTCCATTACAAGCTAATGGGAAACAGAAACATGGGAAAGGAAAAAACTTCATTTAACTAGATAATGAAACTCATGACCCAAACTAATTCCGAAACAATTTAAGATTGCCCAACCATTGATTATAACATGTATTTTGCACCATTGTCTAAGTGTCATGTTGAGGACCTGCCTTTATAAAGAAGTGGAAAAGCAAAGTAAAATGTGATTCACACTGCATGGAAAATAATGTTAAGCCTATTTACCATGTGCAATGAAAACAAGTCTTTGAAGAACTGTGGAATTACCATATCAATAAGAAACCCTAATACTAACATAGGCACCTTTAGGTTTTTATAAGCCACTATGTGCTAGTGTTTCAATTACGTGACATTAATTATAGCTTTATCGAATAACCAAGCCCATCCGAGGACAAAAAGCAGCTAATGATATCAGGGAAAGCAGTGTGGACCTGTGCTGCAGTGTTGTGACTGCTTGTCTCGTTCCACGGTTAAGGAAAGCTGCAGACCAGGCCGTTCCCCGCTCACCCAGCAGCACGGGAAAGCCGGTACAGGCAGAGGACATTCACAGAATCACAGAATGATATGGGGTTGGAAGGGACCTCTGGAGATCATCCAGTCCAATCCCCCTGCCAGAGCAGGGTCACCCACAGCAGGTCCCACAGGAACGTGTCCAGGAGGGTTTGAATGTCTCCAGAGAAGGAGACTCCACCACCTCTCTGGGCAGCCTCTTCCAGGGCTCTGCCACCCTCACAGGAAAGAGGTTCCTCCTCATGTTTAGATGGAACTTCTAATGTTCCAGTTTGTGCCCGTTACCTCTTGTCCTGTCACTGGGCACTGCTGGGCACACACTGGAGACACACATTGATGAGAGTGGAGGTGGCCCAGAGGAACGCGGCTGCCCAACCAGGAGCACCGACCAGGCGACCTCCAGGAAAAGAGGCTACTGTAAATGGACCACTGGTCGGATTAAATGTCCTCATAGGCCACAGGTTGAGGACTACTCATGTAGGGAAATGACTGCTTATCCTCAGAGGATTCTTCCTCTTGATGGATGCCCATGTACAAGACATTTTTCTTACCTGTTCTTTCCACTGCTCTGCCTGCCGAGGCTGCACAGACTTGAACTTCCTCGTTGGGACAACAGTGTTCCTGGAGATGAGGCTGAGGAAAGTTCAGTCTCATGGAGACACCTGAAACAGCTGTGTGTTTTTTACTGTTGCGTACAGTGTTAATGGACAAATAAAGTGAAGACTTGGGTGTTACGTAGCTTCTTGCTCAGGAATAACGCGTCCACCATCTGTTTCTGTATTCTGGGGATATCAGACTGCAAAACCTTTTCTTCCATAGTAGATTATTTGTATGCACCTGGAAGACATCTGGCCTATTGCCTACGCTTACGTTGGCAAGGTTAACGCAGAGCTACTGGTTTGCCAGAATATAGATGAGAAATGCAAGAAGAGGGAGAATTATAAATCAGAAAAATGCGTTATCATGCTTAATACAAATGAGAACTGGCAAGGAGCATGCCCTCATTATTAGATGTGCTGCAGGGAATAAAATAAGGAAGGAAATGGCTAGTGGATAACAGGATAGATCTGAGCTTCAGGACAATACTGAAACGAAGAGATGCTTAGTCTATCATTTACATCTCTCCTGGAAACATTACAGAAAGCGACAAACAGGAAATAAGGGCTCATTCTCTACGTAATATGATGATTTAGTTTTTTTCTAAAGAACCTGCATATTATTTAATCAAAAAGGTGTGAAAAGCCATTAACTGGGCTAAAGCTTTCAACAGTTGCCAGAAAAATACTGCAGAATACAAAACAAAGAATTTTTCTTTCTTTCTTCACCTGAGACCTTCAGGGAACTCACCTAATGTATATGTATTTAACAGATGAAGACAGAGGTTCTTTGTACCTCTGACTATCGGGCTGGGTTAGGAGAGACTAAAGGTACAAGTGTACGGTACCTGTGCTATTGATGCTCTGCCTGAGGGAAATGCATTTTCTTAGGATTCAAAGTTTCCTTTAAAAACAGTGGCACTTTCCTCCTAATGTTTTGGTCAAGTTCAGAGGAAGTTTGTGATCCACCAGAACTAAATTTCAAATATCCAGTGGACTATTCTATAGTTGGGAATACAAACCAAAGCATCTTTCATTCTTTCTTCATCTGAGACCTTCAGTGGACTCACCTAATATATATGCATTTAACAGATGAAGAGAGAAGTTCTTTGTACCTACTTTGTAGGTAAAAAGAGAAGTTCTTTGACCTACTGCTAAGATAGGTCAGAGCACTCACTGGTCCAGATAATCCATGAGCTGATCTCCTTCGGGGCTGATGCCGTGTGCTTCAGAAGAGGGTACAGAAGAGCCGCACAGCTGTAGTGAGAGGTTTCCACGAGGAGCTGTTTCTTTCTGGACAAGGGATGGAACAGGGAGCTGAGCACCGCAGGCAGGTTCGAATGGTAAAGTTGAAGATTTCAACTCCTAGAAGAGCACTTAAAACCCGACAAATAAAAGTATGTAAGAAAGAAAATAATAGACGCAGTCTTATTACAGAATCACAGAATGGTTGGGGTTGGAAGGGCCCTCTGGAGATCACCCAGTCCAACCCCCTGCCAGAGCAGGGTCACCCAGAGCAGGTGGCACAGGAACATGTCCAGGTTGGTTTGAATGTCTCCAGAGATGGAGACTCAACCACCTCTCTGGGCAGCTACTCAAATTACTCAAGCTTTTGAGAGCAATTGGGATAAAACAGAAGTCTTTACTCCTAGTAATGTTTTTATCCCGCTTTGCAGCTCTTCCGTGCGTTGTGGGGGAGTGGAGCCACTGGAGTGGCTGCGTAGAACAGTGTCAACCCCACCTGCGGATACGGAGGCGCTACGTACAACAGGAAGCTAAAAACGGTGGGGAACCTTGTCCTGCTCTGGAGCAGAAGGCTGGCTGCCTGGAATACCTGACTTACCAGGGAAAGGACTGCGGCCATGAGCATGGTATTTATGCTCTCTTTGCTTTATCTATACCTTGTGCCGATCAGGGCCTTCATAAATTTTACTGATGTCAATGGACAGGAAAAAAAAAAAAAAAGCATCTGTCTGCAGTCAGCTGGTTAAAAATACAATTCATAGAACCATAGAATGGTTGGAGTTGGAAGGGACCTTAAAGATCACCCAGTTCCAACCCCCTGCCCTGGGCAGGGACACCTCCCACCAGACCAGGTTGCTCAAAGCCCCATCCAGCCTGGCCTTGAACCCCTCCAGGGATGGGGCAGCCACAGCTTCTCTGGGCAACCTGGGCCAGGGTCTCACCACCCTCACAGCAAAGAATTTCTTCCTCAGATCTCATCTCAATCTCCTCCCTTTCAGGTTAAAACCATTCCCCCTCGTCCTATGGCTCCCCTCCCTGATCAAGAGTCCCTCCCCATCTCTCCTGTAGCCCCTTTAGGGACTGAAAGGGGCTATAAGGATCGGAAGGCTGCTATAATCCAAAACCTTACTTTCTACTCTCATGTTGCTCTTTGTCCTATTATTTTTTCCTACTTGGGGTTTTCTTAATTTCTATTAAGTGAACAGCTAGGCTGCATGCATTCCTTCAGTAAGTATCAAATTATCTCCAGCGCATCCTACTCCCTCACAGACCAGATGGTATGAATTTCTAGATGTATTTCTTCTGACTAAGGAGAGAGCGTAGCTGTAGGGAATGGGGCTGAGGTCTGATGTTGCCCACATTTTACCACTTTTTGAGTCAATCAGTCAGCATCACCATCCACAAGCTCCTGACTCATCCACCCGCTGTTACAGGAATTGAAAAACGATTCAGCTGTGCCTTACCGTAACCGCTTTCTTCCGCAGTCCCTGCTTTCATAACTACCTCTGAATACGGTAAAGAAAGAAAACGGCGAGCGGCGTCTTCTCTCCGGCCTTCAGACAAAGGAGAAGCTGGGTAATCTATTCATCATATGCATGTGGGTCATCTCGTTCAATAGAAAATAGCTGGCTGCAGAGAAAAACGCAATTAGATTTGCAATGATTAAACAATAAGCTATAGCTTGTACCGTTTTTCTCTCCCGTGGTTCATTTGCATGTTCTAGAAGTTGTTTTGCTAATTGTCCTGAATTAGACCTTGGGGTCAGGGCGAATCTGAGGATAGCTGCTTTTGAAAGCAAACAGTAAATAATGCTCAATGAATGTATCTCTAAGTGTAAGTCTGAGAACAAAACGGGCTGAATGTGGTCGGTCCCAAGAGACCTTTTTTTTTTTTTTTTTTTTAAATGAATTGACACAAGCAGGAAGAAATTTCCTTTGGTTACCAGTAAAGCCGGTTCTGAAGTTTAAATTACTGGGTCTGTGATGCTCACGATGCTTTCCCCAGAACAATAAAGCTGGTGGGTGTTCTTAACGCCTCGTTTCCATTTGCTCTTTTGGCAGCACAGAATTAAAAACATGGGTTCCCGAGATCTGGTTTTCAACATAATTTAAGAATACAGAACACAAGCAGAAAGTGAGATTATACATAAAACACCGGACTGGGGCATGGAATGAGAAATAGTTTGCATGTTTTTAAGAATCCATTAATTAGGGTCAGAAACAGACTCGTTAGCATTGATGATGTCTAACTTGCACTTACATATCACAGTGGTGGTATTTGTAAAGTGCATTTAAAGCGTACACCTCGCTTGTGCTTTATCTGTCATAGCTAACGCAGAACTTTTCCTTCTGAGCAGGTACTGTGTGGAATTTAAAACGGAATCCCTCTCCCGGCACTGCGCTCTGGAGACGCGGCCCTACGCTCGCTGGATGCAGTACCTGCGAGAAGGACACACGGTGTGCGTGACCTGCCAGGCTCCAGCCATGAACGCCGACACGCAGCGATGCTCTGGAGACGGCCATAACGCAGATGGGTAAAGAAAACCATTTTTCTGCCCTCTCTCCTGTAGCAAAACCCAAGCTGAGACTTCTCGGGGTCTCATGAAAAGCTGCATTTATTATACCTAAAAAAATGAAACAGCTCATATCACTTGTAGAGCTCAGAAGATGTACCCTTTCGGTTCGCATGGAAATAGCTTTTAAAACCTGGATAAAATTGGGAAATAATTTCAGTATAAGAGTTCAGTGCTTTGCGTAATTTATTTGCTATCATAAAGGGATGATGCAACTTCTGTAGTGCAAGAGGTCTTTTTACAGCTACGGGCACTTTTACTTAAAAAGATTACTTCCTGCCATAATCCAAATCTGATTTGGGGTTTAACAGCGGTGGATCGGTACTCCTCTCTCTCAAACCTATACATATATAAACCTTTCTCTAGAAACCCCATTTCTAGAACAGTCATTGTGAAGGTAGACATTTAATATTCAGAACAGATTTTTGTTTGATCTATACATTTGTTAATATACATATACTACTTAATATCTGTACAACCCCCATCCTGTATACTATACCGAGGAATACAGTGCCCGCTTCAGAAAGCGTTTAAAGAGCTAGATGAGCAAATTAAAGTCTTACATTATTAACCAAATCTAATCTTCTGACACGTTATACAACACAACCTAATAACGTGAAATACACAGTTTTCAGTGTTTTAATTCCTCATTTATTGTCACATTTCAGAGGTAAAATCTTACACTGGGAAGCAGTTGGCAACTCTCTGTGCCAAGGAACCTGGAAGAAGATTCGGCAACTGGAGCACTGTTCATGTCCCCTGGTGCATAGCTTTGTTTTTACATGAAAGTTTAAAAGACCTTTAAACCAGCAACAACAAAAAGATTAAGAAAATTAACACCAAAGCCAAGAAAGCTACATCTTTCTGCTGCATTTTCTGGAGCCCAAACGAATTTTAAAGGAGTCGGAACTTTGGACGAAGGATTTTGGGAAACTCTCTCTGCCTTAATACAAACCACTAAGACTGATCTTTGTGTTAGAACAGTAGAAGCGTGTTTCCACCTTTCTGTTTTGTAATTAAAGAGCTAACGTTTCTAACCGTAGTTGCTGCTTTTCCTAAGGTTCTCGTTCTTTACCGGCCAGGGTCCTGCCTACAGGCACTGCTCCTGCTCAGCGACGAGCCAGCCAGACACTCTCAGGTCTGAGGGTAGTTACTGTCATCGTTAAATAGCCAGGGTGAATAAAAACAGCAGTGTGAAAGCTAAAGCCGAATTTCAGTTTAGAACTTGTTCCTTTCCAATATCATCTGGACAGTTGTTTGTACTACAAGTGGAGAAGTATTCTTCCTCCACATCACAGTTTTCCTGTTCAGCCACCTTCATAAAGACTAGACAGCATTAAGGAAGTGGTCTCGCTCAGAACTTCACGTCACTAATACACAGTGTGAACTTTATGGCAGACGAACGTAAACAAAACTTCAGGACTAAAGCCTCGGCTAACATTAAAGATAAATTACTTACGACTAGTTAAAACTGCTCACGTACAATGATTAACTTCGAAACCTGCAGTATTAGAGCACTGGTAAGACTGCTATGCAGATAGCTCAAATCCCTGTTTTATTACCTATTACTCACCGTGAATTACTGTTACAGCAAAGAGGACACATATTGCACTTTTGTACTTGTCACATACCTTCTGTGACTTTTTGAATTGCTGGTTTGTGGCTGCTCTAAGCATTCCTTGCTGAAGGACGAAGCCTCTATTTTATCAAGATCCTGAAATTCACAATGTTTGCTAAAAATATATTATACCGTAAGGTTGAGAAAAGTTACCGTTGAGACACGCAGCATCTCTGCGGAACCTAAAGACTACGGAATGCTGCTGTTTCATGCAGCTCCAAGAAGAAACCACAGCATCTGGTGGCAAAAATGAGGAAGGTGATCTGGCTGAGGTCCTGTCCACAATAAGAGTGTGAAACAAACCTTTGTGATGGTCCTTCACCACTTGATCTTAATGGAAGCAGGCCTCCAAAACAGAAAGCTGAGAGATTATCTTAACATTTCCTGAACTTTTCGGCCTTCAAGAATCTATCCCTTTTAACTGCAAAAAAAGGAATCAGTGTATAAAAATACACATATTTTTTGGTATAACTTACTGACAGAGATGACAAGTCTGACCAAAATTTAAAGTGAAGCAAATCAGATTAGGATGGGTTATATGGCAGGAAGTAAAATGATAAAATACTCGATCTGACTGGAGATACAAGCCTTTAAAAATACAGAACACTCAACTCTTTAGTAGCCTCTGTCGAGCTAAACATGTTGCCAGTCATTTAATACCTCTATATCGTAACTGACCTTTCTTAAATCACTGCAGGCATTGTCACATTTCAGACATTAAGGCCATCTATTGCATGGAGATAAAAGCCAGGCTTTATATTTCCCATCCAAGTGAGCTTACACGAATGTTTTATACTTGTTACTATTTTGTTCCATGTTTCAGGACAGCAACACGGCTGGACAATCCGAGACTAAAATAAGTTATTATTCTGAAAAGCTAGAGCAGGTCCTTGTGTAGGGAAACGTCAGAAGAGTCGGTTCCCGTCGTCCAAATTAGCCTTGGTTGATCCTGCACAGGGTTCTCCACCGGTCTTTCAACATGACACTAGTTCGGTTGTTGAAGTCACGATGGACCAAAATTTTAGCCCAGTTACCCACTCCAAACTCCTTTATTCCAGATTTCAGCGCCAAGTCTTCTTTATAAGTCCATCTCTAGGGGAAAAACAGAGAAAAAGACCAGCTATATGAACAGAGAAAGGTATTCATGTAAGAACTAAGCTTATAGTGAACAGAAAAGCAAGTTTTTGGACAGCTCTCTAGTTATTACAGCGTACAGATGTCTGAGGGTAAGGTCATTTTGATTTCTTTTGAGCACCATAACTTGACACTAAACACAGCAGAGGTTACCAAGTCAAGAGTTACAACACAGTAGCAGAAACCTCCTGAAACAAGAAGCATATGCTTCAATGTTCACAAGGAGGAAAAGAAAAGAAAAGAAACCAAAACATTAGGCAAAGTTTTGTTTCAGTCCAAACATGCTTTCCAAAATTGTATTTTATTATCTGATTGAGTCAGGACAAACCTTGATTGATCCCAGTATGCATCACAAATGAGAAAGCATTTTGTGACACCTTAATCTAAGGACGTAGAATCAAGACACCATTTACCAACATCAAAGGAATTTCAGTGTGCTTAGAAAAAACAGATCCCAATATTTAAAATGCTGATAGAAGCAAAACGTAGATATTGCATTTGAAAGTGAAATCAGCCATATCCTCAGGTAACAGCTATGCATTTAGTTTTTGCTGTTTGTTGAGTCCACTGAAGTCTCGCTGTCCTACAAGCTTTTCAATCTTTATGGGATGACATTTGTCATAAAAGGAGAGAAAATTACTTGTAGTTACACATCTGTAAGCAATCCCTTTGAAGTTCTCAAGTGTACTTGTTCTTCCTTAATTGCTTCTTGATGCAAATATCTCAATTCAAACAATTTTAGGACTGCGCACAGTGAAAGAAAATGGAATTTTTACAAAAATCAAATACTTGATTTGTAAAATCTTACCCTTACGGAAAAGTGCGAGGGAGAACTGAGTATTAATTTTTTTTAATTGTAGGTTTATAGAAACATGCATATATATAAGAAAAGTTTACAGATCCTATATATCCTACCACACCTATTTTAATCACTGCATTTTTAATATAGGTGTATTACATACAGTCATTTTTTCACTCTGGAATAGCAATTAGCAACTTTAATAGGAAATTATTTTAAAAGAATTTATTCTGATAGAGTCTGGTCCTTGGCAAATGTCTTAAAAATCTAATCAAATACACAATTAATCATATTGATGTATGATCAGCACACCTCCTTAGGCAAACTGAATCGCGGATCATCTAGGCAAATACAGGACAGGATCCCCAGTTGAAACAACTCTGTAAGAAAACTGTTTCTAAAAAAGTAGGTATCGATTTCTGTTTTAAACTGCAGTTTGATAGTGCATTCTTTCTAAATTTATTCCCCCAAATCAGAAATAACTTACAGAAAAAACAAACTTAAAAATGTTAATGAGATTGAGATGTATAAAGGATTGTATTGTGTAACTGTTCCATTTAATTAATTTGTGTTCACTTCAGTTTCTGGCGCTGGAGAATGTCCTGCTGCTCCCGATGGTCTCACGGACCATAGTAAGTTACAAAAGGAGAGAAATGGTCAATTTTCAACCAAAATCCAGCCAAGCAGCTCTGTTAATTCTGCATTTAACCATTGCCTGTGCTTTACATAATTTGGAGTTGCTCTGAAATAGCGAAGAAGTCAGCACTTTTGTTCGTAAGAGCACTATGGAATTTACACAGGCGAGTGATTAAAAGCACGGCAGTTACTTACTCGTGTCCAGCACGTGAATGCAAAATAGTTGATGTCTCACAGGCCTTTGCAGGCCTCAGTAGCCAAGAAGCATTTGCAGCTAATGGTCTTACCAGTCAGAAGGATTTAACTGACAAAAGGGCGACTATTTGTAAAAGGATGCACTGTTTAGAGCCTCCTCGTCTGAGGAATTTCATTTGCTGTTGTTACAGAATCATAGAATGGTTAGAGTTGGAAGGGACCTTAAAGATCACTGAGTTCCAACCCCCTGCCCTGGCCAGGGAAACCTCCCACCAGACCAGGTTGCTCAAATGCTCAGCATTATGTACCATATGGTGCTTACCTCACACAGTTTTGGTGAAAAACGGCTTGTAAGAGTTATAGGAACTCTGGAGCTGCCCCAGCTGGGCAGAGGTCACATCAGCAGGGGCTGTCGCTGCCGGTCCCTGTCCTCTCCTGGAGCCACAGCAATAAACTGCTTCTGCTCTAACCTGATCCGAACTGCAGTTCGGGTTATTTCTGGTCCTGGGAACGGGATTCACACATCCTGCTTTGCTCAGGAGACCCACGGGCTGCTTGGAAAGGTACAGGACCTTTTGAAATCCCTGCTGGTGCTTCGGTTGAGGGTCAGCTGTAGGCTCCTGTGGTGTGCAGAAGCTGTTGAATCCCAGCTTTTAATAAAAGTCAGTCCAGCACCCCACTGCCGGCTAAAAGAGAGAAAGAGAATTGTAACTCTGGCCAAGGTAAGTCTGGCAAAGGTACTTCTGCTATCTGGTAAAATTTAGGAGAGGTTGCTCAAGACAGTCTGGGTTGGCTTGAGCTGTTAACATGGTACGAACATGGAATGAACAGGTCCTGGGTTCAAGACAGGGCTGAAGGCACCTGCAGCCACCCCTGTGGGGACTGGCATTAACTCAGCTGCAAGAGTGAGGAGGGGAGGTTTGGTCCTGGATTACCAGTTCTGGCCTCCCCTTCCCTGTCTCCAGCTCCAGTACGAGCTTCCTCAGGACATGACGTTACCAGTCCTGACCAGCAGACCAGGAAAAGCCCTTATCTGTCTTGTAATTTCTCCTTTGAGTGTGTAGTTGTCATTGGGCTGGAGGGTCAGCACAGCAGCAGTGACTGCGAGTTGACACCCAAGGGGCACAGGCTCCTCCACCTTTCCTTTGTCTCCTTGAATGAGTGAAACAGAAGGGATGCCATCCAGAGGGACCCGGACAGGCTTGAGAGGCAGGCCTGTGGGAACCTCTGCTCCGGTGAGACCCCACCTGGAGCACTGAGTCCAGCTCTGGAGTCCTCAACACAGGAAGGACATGGACCTGTTGGAACAGGTCCAGTGAAGGGCCACAAAGATGCTCAGAGGGCTGGAGCACCTCCCCTATGAGGACAGGCTGAGAGAGTTGGGGGGATTCAGCCTGGAGAAGGCTCCAAGGAGACCTTAGAGCCCCTAAAGGGGCTACAGGAGAGATGGGGAGGGACTCTTGATCAGGGACTCTTGCCCCCAGGGCAGGGGGGTTGGAACTGGATGATCCCTAAAGTCCCCTCCAACCCAAACCATTCCATGATCTTGCAAGTGTACACTGGAGTACAAGCAGAACATAAGAGTGCCCATGGGATGAGCACGTGAGTGCTTGTGTTTGGTGCTCCCAGTTGCACCAGTCAGCCAGTAAAGGACCTGTGAAGTGGGATGTGGGCAGCAGTACGGGGTGGGCAGAGGGGCTTTGTACTGGGGCATCTGCAAACTGTCAACATCAAAAGGCACATGTGTGCTTTCACCAGTGAACTTGCACCCCTACCAGACAGAGGGGCAGTTTATTGCTGAGGCTCCAGGAGAGGACAGGGAGCAGCAGTGACAGCCCCTGCTCCTATGACCTCTGCCCAGCTGGGGCAGCTCCAGAGTTCCTGTAATTTTACATGCCTTTTTTCACCAAAACTGTCAGATAAGCAGCATATGGTACATAACAACAGCAAACGGAATTCATCAGACAAGGAGGATCTAGACAGTACATCTTTTTACAAATTGAAAAGGTCAGCCATGGCCTGCTTCTCTCAGGTTCCCTCCTGCTTTAGAGCTAATATCGTTTATCCATTCGGTAGTTGGAAGTGATCTGGTACAGGAGGAAGTCATGTGTATCACAGAATATTTTTGGTTGGATGGGACCTTTGAGATCATCGAGTCCATCCAACAAAAAAAAAAAAAAACACAAACCAAAACACCACCAAAAAAAACCTCCCAAAAATTCCAGATCACCAAACACCAAAACCAAACCAAACCCCCACAACCACACCCCACCCCACCCACAAACAGACACAAACCAACAGTCTCGGGCACTAGAGCATGCCCTGAAGTGCCATGTCTACACGTTCCTTAAATACCTCCAGGGATGGCGACTCCACCACCTCCCTGGGCAGGCTGTTCCAGTGCCTGACCACTCTCTCAGGAAAGTAATTCTTCCTGATATCTAACCTAAACCTCCCCTGCCCCAACTTCAGACCATTTCCCCTGGTCCTGTCATTATTCCCTTGGGAGAAGAGGCCAACACCCACCTCTCTACACCCTCCTTTCAGGTAGTTGTAGAGGGCAATGAGGTCTCCCCTCAGCCTCCTCTTCTCCAAACTAAACATGCCCAGTTCCCTCAGCCTCTCCTCATATGACTTGTTCTCCAGACCCCTCACCAGCTTGGTGGCTCTCCTCTGGACACGCTCCAGCAGCTCAATGTCTTTCCTGTGGTGAGGGGCCCAGAACTGAACACAGCACTCGAGGTGAGGCCTCACCAGGGCCCAGTACAGAGGCACCATCACTGCCCTACTCCTGCTGGCCACGCTGTTCCTGATACAGGCCAGGATGCCATTGGCCTTCTTGGCCACCTGGGCACACTGCTGGCTCATGTTAAGCCGGCTGTCCACTAACACCCCCAGGTCCTTTTCTGCCGGGCAGCTTTCCAGCCACTCAGCCCCAAGCCTGTAGCGTTGCCTGGGGTTGTTGTGACTGAAATGTAGGACCCGGCACTTGGCCTTATTAAACCTCATCCAATTGGCCTTGGCCCATTGATCCAACCTGTCCAGGTCCCTCTGTAGAGCCTGCCGACCCTCAAGCAGATCAACACTCCCACCTAGCTTGGTGTCATCTGCAAACTTACTGAGGGTGCACTCAATCCCCTTATCCAGATCATCAATAAAGATATTAAACAAGACTGGCCCCAAAACTGAACCCTGAGGGACACCACTGGTGACCGGCCGCCAACTGGATTTCACCCCATTAATCACAACTCTCTGGGCACGGCCATCGAGCCAGTTTTTTATCCAGTGAAGAGTACACTTGTCTATGCCATGATTCGCCAGCTTCTCCAGGAGAACGCTGTGGGGGACGGTGTCAAAGGCCTTACCTAAGTCCAGGTAGACAACATCCACAGCCTTCCCCGCATTGAGAAGGCAGGTCACACGGTCACAGAAAGAGATCAGGTTGGTTAAGCAGGACCTCCCTTTCATAAACCCATGCTGGCTGGCCCTGATCCCTCATCTGCCCTGCACTTGCCATGAGAGCTCACTCAAGATGATCCGTATACTTTGGTAAACTTGTTTTCATCCTCCAAACTACAAATGCAAAGCCTTTAGCTTCAGCCATGTGCACCTCCTATTGCTCTTCCAACATTCTATAAACATTTTTTTGCCAATCCGGTTGTTTCAATTAACTGGAGGGTTTATTAGCAGAGGTCCCCTTTGGAAGCCCCCATAAGGCTCTACAAGTTTTGTTACAAATTTATCATTGTAGTCGCATTAGCAAAGGATTGGTCCCCCATCACGTAAAGATTATATACATTTAATTTCCGGAACACTCACAATTCAACCAGATCCTCGTGGCTACAAAACTGTTCAGAGATGTTAGAAGTGGCCACCTCCTCCAGCAGCCCCAGCCCAGGACCCTCCTGCTATGCCTTAACCTTTACAATTGAAACTTTCAAAATTGTGAAGACTTGGCTAGAAAGGAAAATGCAGTTGCAGAGGAACAGCCTCAACTTACAGAAATTTAAACTTGATAAAGCCAACTAGTATAACTAATTCTTTACTTCCTCCTCTCCTAATGACCTGGAACACTTCTGGGGATGCTTAAAAGATTCTGCCCTTAAAAGTGACAACAATTCAGGCACCTGGTGACAATTTTGAGTGTCATCCTGCACAGTTCTCCCCTCCCCTTGAATTTAAGCTCCTAAAAGTGGCAGCAGCACTCAGAGGTGAAAGGCAGGGGTTGTTTCTGGGAAGATGGGGGTGAAACTTTGATAACACTCAGCCGGATCAAAATTGTATTCTGGATATTCTGCAACAAGCAAAAATTTGGCATCTACACAAGTGAGAGCTGAGGTACACGAAGATCAAACTTCACATGTGGAAATTGGACTTATTCCAGCTTAATGCAACTATCAGTGTCTCTTCAAGAAACTCTGATCACTGATAAACTTCACTAAGCAGGGAAAGAACTAACAGTGGTAGTAGCTCACTTGTGCTTCTAAACAGTTAGAAACCTAAAACTTCTCTAACGTAGCCTACCCTTATCAAAAATACTTCCTTTTTCCAATACTTCCTGTTCCACGGATCTTTTGCAACGTTAGCAGTAAATGGTGGAATTTTTTTTTTTTTACTGTTGTTAAGAGGCCAGCAATTCCAGTGGAACCATCTAGTTCATCTCATTTCAGAGCATACCAGAAAACTTTTCTAAATAAAAATCTTTATTCAGGTAACGCAGTTATGCTTGACCTACAGCACCAGATAATTCAAATTCTTCCAGCAAGAAAGACAACCACAACCCGTGTTGCTTGTTGTAATGATTACTTACATTTGTTGTTAGAAGGGTTGGGTTTTGCTTTTAAATGGCTTATATTGAGCTACTGGCTAGCTCAGAACGCTGGCAGAGCAAGCTTAAGTTTGCCAGACAGACCGTGTAGACATACCCTCACGTATCCAAGCATCTTGTTATTCCTTAGAGCCAGTTCTGCTCTCATAACCTTTTATCCTTTGATTGTGCATTTTGGGACTTTGCTCTGATTTTTTTTACCCTCCAAGTTTAAATAGATGGACTTTCTCCCCCCCCCAAGTCTGACTAAATTCTGAAAACTCAGATTTTCAGACGCGTTCTTTAATTTAAGTGAAACATCAGTCAGATTTGAGACAACTCACAAGGCTTGCCAGACGCGTAGAGGACAAAGTCGAGTACAAACAGTTCCCTAAATTCTGTGACACTCGCATGCCCTAATTTAGGCAGGAGAAAATAAAGCACGCTTCCTTTCAATAGCACTGCAGATTGTTGTACACAGCTCACTGAAAACACGGCAGTGAAAGGCTGAAAATGGGCACTGAACCATTGCAGTGAAATGCCATTTACTAAACAAGCGCAAACAATGCCAACATTGAAAGGGGGACTACATGGAAAAGGAAGTCAGAGCTGTTGACTTCTAGAACATTCACTGCATTCTTTCATGCATGCAGACAATTTTACAACCCAGATTATTAAGATGAGGAAGCAGATTTATTGTTTAAAAGGCCGATATCATTGCTTTTTTTTTTTTTTATACAATATTTATGAGAGGTCTCACTGGCAGGGAGTATAGCATAAACATCACCCAGACAGCAAATGCCTACTTTTCTAAGCATTTAAAGAAACATAGTCCTGAATCTTAATTCTTTCAAGTTTTTATAAAACTTTCAATGAGTTCTTCACTACTGTCAAGTGTAGTTTTCTATAAATTTAGTCTTTACATATCAGTTGCCATTGAACTATATAATAACAGAATTAAGCACATGACATCTATATTTTTTTTCCTAGCAAGATGTGTGCACAAGCCCTAGACCAGGACGCAGCGCTTGTAGCTGACCCCATAACAGATTATCTCAACATAAAAATAGTTGAACATAAAGCTGTCAGTAGCTCTGTGTCAGTTGTGGTCCAATTAGTTTAAATCTTGATGTTGAAAACAAGAATGATGGAAGTGTCCGTGCTTACCAGCAACTGGCTGACAAGATACTTATCCAAGTATAAGTTGGAATAAAGTAATTTATTACACTTTTGAAAGCAACAAAAAAATCCATTAAGTACTGGTATTTTTTTTTTTTTAGGGTACCAGTTGTATTTGCAGGTTTTAAGGAGGCTCTCAGTGATTTAACTAATCCTGAGATTTGTGAGAAAGTGAAAAACTGTTTATAAGTAGCAAGGAGCTTAACCTCCAAGGACAGATGAGGTCTCACTAGGACCTCAACCAATCTGAGGACAGTATGTGACTGAAGATTTAACCAGTACCTCAACTTCCATAAAAATGCTTAAAGAACTAGTAATAAGTACAAATCTCCTCAAGGACAGTCTGAAAAAGAGACATAAGCAAGTTTGTCCTTCCTTGTTATATGAAAAATGAAATGTCAAAATGAATACCAGAAAAGAAGAAACAGCTCACGGCCAAAATAGATGTATGTTGATAACCTGGTGACTCCATATTGCTTCCTAAGATATACTCAAGAGGAATTCAACAATGGCAATATGTTTATTTACTACTGATTTCATTCAGACGTGTTTATTGGTTTCTCATGATAGCCAATTTTCTTGTTACATGCAAAAATCAGTTTTTAACAGTTCACTCCAACATCAAATCAACTTCAAATTGCCTTCTATTAAGGCATACACTTCTGTCCTTCTCACCAATAGGGAATTCTAGCATCAGTGAACATAGTAGAATTATTTTGAAGTAATTCAATGAAGTAAGCTTACCCATTAAGAAAATGCAAATGACTATTTGAAATGTATCATAAAAAGCCCCTAAACAAGTAGAATAGTTTCCCAAGTAAATACGTGTTTTCAAGCTGCTCGCTGGTGGGATGGCACGAGGAGCAGCCTTGTCTCGGTGTGAGCACTGCTCAGCAATAACTAAAACATCCCTCTATTGTCTACACTGTTTTCAGCACAAATCCAAAACATAGCCCGTTACTAGCTACTATGAAGAAAGATTAACTCTATCCCATCCCAAACCACCAAAATCTTTAACTTTTTAAGTAGGAAAACAAAAAAGTCTTTGAAGTTTGCTCAAAATCTCTTATGGGCAAGTGATATTCTGAATTCTTCAATCTAAACAGTGGAAAGAATTTTCCCCCCCCCCACGTTTTAAAAAGACTAAGCTTTAATAACAGTGTATTTCAACAAATTAAAGGCTCATAAGCATTAGACTGCACAAAAAGGGTCCCTTTCTTTTTAAAAGACAGGAATTAGAACTTAAAACAGTTTCAAGAGCTGTAGCACAGCTTGAATAATACGGAGAATCTTAAAGCCAGGCATTTTGGAGACAGAGTCAAAAGAAGTTAGGGAAAAAAATTCTATGCAGTGGAGACTCATCTCCATTTAGAACAGAGGATGGGTACAAACCTGTCTTCTTCGGCCACAAGTGGAAGCATCTGCATGTTTTTCCACATTTTGTAATCTGTTCAGACCTAGAAGACAGTTAATATACATCCAAAGCAATGAGGAGTCAACATTACGGCAGCAGTTTTGCATTCTACCATTTACATGAGACAAAAGTGTAACTATTTTGATAGGCTTTGACAGACTGGGAAAATTTCAGTGTCTGCTTATATATGTGTATACTTTTATATATGTATACATGTGACTCTCACCTTAGTCCAAGGACTCAAAAAATAAGTTTGTTCAAAAAAGTCACTATATTTTCTACAGAATAGAGCTCACAGAAGAAGTATATTTTAAACAATTAGGTTAAAAATCGGTACATAATAATGAAACATTGTTATTTCATTTCGGTAAAAACATTTTTACTACATATAGTGTTCTTATTTTACATAGAGAGAATGGAAACTAACCAGCAGAGTTATGACAATTTGTATACGAGTTCCATCATTTCCACAGAACATGTATCAGGTTGTAACTACTGCAAGTGTCCAAGGCATCTTAA
This sequence comes from Numenius arquata, assembly GCF_964106895.1. NCBI lineage: Eukaryota > Metazoa > Chordata > Aves > Charadriiformes > Scolopacidae > Numenius > Numenius arquata. The sequence goes on from NC_133579.1 coordinate 3,185,512, forward strand.
GATTTTGTCCTTCCAAGTACAATATGGACCCATGCAGAAACTGTAACGTCATCTCCCTGTGGAGAGGGTGCTCATGGTTTTCAGAATCCACATATAAGTATTATATAATCCGTGTTATAAGTTTTTAAGAAGTAATACCAGGAAGATGCACGAACATCCTAACTTGGTGCGTTTTACACTACAATTTGTTTTCCCAATGAGCCAGCCTCTTTAGTTCCTTTTCCTCAAAGTTCTCTAGATCTGAAGTCAGAAAGAGACAAGTTTCAGGACTCCTCTGGCAGCTTTCTTTTGGACAGAGTACTGTAAATCCCAGTAAAGCAAACAAAAACCCAAGCGAACCAGAAAATAGGGAATGATTTTGCAAAATGAGCTGCCAGAGAACCTTAAGCCATTTCACAGCTTCCTAAGTGTGACAACCACCAAATCAGCATTTGTGCAGAAACCACACACAACAATTGGGAGGGGTTTCCCCCCAGCAAATATTTTTCATATTAATGCAATCACATTGGATAGCAGTTATCAACCCATTTATTGCGGGGGGAGGGAGAAAGTGTTTGACACAACTGTTTCGAAAGTGTAAAAACTAGCTAATACTCACTGCTAAGAACTCTGCCCGCTCTGTGTTTCCGTCCTGAATGAGGCCTGCAAGGAACACAGAACTGAAGTCAAACTACACAGAAATTCACGAAGAGCCACCAAGCTGGTGAGGGGTCTGGAGAACAAGTCATATGAGGAGAGGCTGAGGGAACTGGGCATGTTTAGTTTGGAGGAGGCTGAGGGGAGACCTCATTGCCCTCTACAGCTACCTGAAAGGAGGGTGTAGAGAGGTGGGTGTTGGCCTCTTCTCCCAAGGGAATAATGACAGGACCAGGGGAAATGGTCTGAAATTGCGGCAGGGGAGGTTTAGATTAGATATCAGGAAGAATGACTTTACTGAGAGAGTGGTCAGGCACTGGCACAGCCTGCCCAGGGAGGTGGTGGAGTCGCCATCCCTGGAGGTATTTAAGGAACGTGTAGACGTGGCACTTCAGGGCATGCTCTAGTGCCCGAGACTGTTGGTTTGTGTCTGTTTGTGGGTGGGTGTGTGTTTTTTTTTTTTTTTCCTTTTTTTTGTGGTTGGACTCTATCTCAAAGGTCCCTCCCAACCCTGATGATTCTGTGATTCTGTGAAGTATTACGACCAAGAAAGACAACAACAAAATTTTTACCTCACTGTGGGGTTTTTTACATCTCCAGGTGACTGATCTGTAACACTCTGTTGCTCTTTCATTAATCTTTAAAAAAAAAAAAGCCAAAAAAATAATTTACTAGGCAGTAACTTGACATATATATGATTCAAGAAAATTTAAATTAAAGAAAATCCCAAGATTTCTCTACAGAAAGCGGCACACAAACACTAAATGCTCCAATCCATTAACCCTCTTAACCTTTCCTCCCTGTACCTGGAAGAGAAATACATAAGACATTGCACATTCAAGTTGAAGACACGCAGCATTTTGCACGTTTATTTCTTTATACCTTCTTCACAATCTAGGAAATGTTTCTATAGTTTTTTTTTTTTTTTGATTGAGTCTTTCATCATACTTATCAGATCTCATTGCATCAGGAGCTGTCCTTCAAAAAAAAAAAAAAGTCTTATGACTTGTCTTCCTGCTCACTCTGTCTGCACCAGTAATTTCCTTAACTAAACGATGCCAAGTATTCCAAGTATAAAACTGTAGAAATACAAGCTCTATCCCAACTAAAGACTACAGTTTATTCTCCCTGAAAAACAAGCGGTGATAAACCTAGAATATTAGTATCTTTCAAAATAAAGTCAAAGGAGGGGGGAAGGAATTTGGCTTCAAGTTCCCCCAGCATTTCTTAGAAAAGTGTGTAATTGAGGGTTCCCACTGCCGGAATCATGAAGCAACGTAACTATTTCCCATCACATGAGCATCACTAAGTAAGAAAATCTTGTGTTTAGCTGTAAGGATAAAGTAATAGACTAATTCCCTTTCCTTATCTTCTTTTTTCTCCAGACAACCTATAGCCTGAAATTAGGAAGGCAGGACTAAAAGAAGCTCAATCAAGCATAAAGGGGAAAAAAAGAAAAAAGAAGTATTTCTATGTTTTGGTTGTTATACAAGACAGCTGTTTAAACTGGAAAACTTGCATCGTCAACAAGTACTTAAACTTAATGCCAAGCTATTTGATGCAAATGCCAAAATTAAAACTATAGAGTGTGCTTGTAGTTAACTTTCTATTGGACAGTAGTTTGGAATTTTATGTCCTTCCTCCTGCCTACTCCTAGTTCTACAAGTTTCAAGTTACTGTCCAAGCACGTCCCTTAGCAGTATAATGCTTAATACAAACCTTTGTTTTGTTTTCAAATTCCACTTGTGGTTTTCATTGACATTCACAGTTATGTTTTGCAATGCTGTTGCTCCCAGTCCTTTAGACTCTGCTTGTTTTGTGGCTGCCTGTGAGAAATTGAATCAATATTTTAAAATTAAAACCAGCACTGAGATAGTAGTTGACACTAAGATTAATGTGTACTCTCTATTAGGATTAAGAGTGCTTATTTCACAGACACTTCAGAGGAATTACTATTAAAATAAGTAGTTTCAAAACACCTGTAGTGTGTTCAGTTGAAATCCATCAAGATCTTTATCAGTTAATAACACAGAGAAATTTTAGCTGTAGCTACAAGTGATATTTATATGGGCACACAGAAGTACAATGAATACTTGCATAATAAGTGAACATACAGATGCGTGAAACATTGCATAAATTAACTAAGACTGCAAATGTACTCAAAGTACTCCAAAGCCTGTTTTTTATAACTAGATTTGAAACTGAAAACTGACACAAGTTCATCTAGTTCTGTAGCACATGGCAGGATCAGGCGTACCTATAACACTTTCAGAACACACACATTTCAGACTTTACAGCGGCTGATGGTAGCAAAACACATGTGAAGGGAGGACGTGTTTCCATACAGATAAAAGAGTAGAAAGGATTTAGTTTTAAAAGAAGTTTAAGTCCACTGTATTTTATTTTAGAAGTTATCAGGCTGAGTGGAGAATGGATTGAGAGCAGCCCTGAGGATGAGAAGCTCAACATGAGCCAGCAACGTGCGCTGGCAGCCCAGAAAGCCAACCTCATCCTGGGCTGCATCCCCAGCAGCGTGGCCAGCAGGGCGAGGGGGGGGATTCTGCCCCTCTGCTGCGCTCTGGGGAGACCCCACCTGGAGCACTGTGTCCAGCTCTGGAGTCCTCAGCACAGGAAGGACATGGACATGTTGGAACGGGTCCAGAGGAGGGCCACAAAGATGATCAAAGGGCTGGAGCCCCTCTGCCGTGAGGACAGCTGAGAGAGTTGGGGTTGTTCAGCCTGGAGAAGAGAAGGCTCCGGGGAGACCTTAGAGCCCCTTCCAGTCCCTAAAGGGGCTCCAGGAGAGATGGGGAGGGACTCTTGATCAGGGAGTGGAGCGACAGGACCAGGGGTAACAGTTTAAACTGAAAGAGGGGAGATTTAGAGGAGATCTGAGGAATAAATTCTTTCCTGTGAAGGTCGTGAGGCACTGGAACAGGTTGCCCAGAGAGGTGGTAGATGCCCCATCTCTGTAGACATTCAAGGTCAGGTTGGACACGTCCCTGAGCAACCTGATCTGGTTGAAGATGCCCATGGTCATTGCAGGGGGACTGGAACTCGGTCATCTTTAAAGATGCCTTCTAACCCAAAGTACTGTATGTTTATACTTCTACATATGGCAACAGAAGAAACAGAAGAGAGATTTCACAGTTAAAGCTGGACTGTTGTTAGGCAGACTACGCTACTGGGAAACAGCCATGTGTACTGCACAGCAGAAGCAGGAACTCTTCACAAAGTTGTCTTCTCCATGTCCCAGGGTAACTCAGTGCAAAGTAAAGATTTCAGAAGGAAGATTTGCACCATTGGTGCAGACAGCAGGACAGATGTGCAGGCAGTTGGGGGTGCCTGCAGAGGGCCTAGGGATGCTAACACGGAGTTCAGGGCCTTCTCCAAAACCTCCAAACCTCCATCTCCTCTTAGGTTCAAAGAGATAGCCTTGAAAAACTGCTAGTCGAGTGAAACCATTAAAAGCTATTCTTTATATTATACTTTGAGTGCATTTAAGTTCTCTAGTCTCTCTTTCTGGTAAGAAAATGAAAACCCCAGGGGCGCTTCAGGTTTGTTTATTTATAATTTGCTTCTTATTACCTTTAGATGTTTGTGCTTCTGTAATTGACTAGTTCAATATTCTTTTATAGGAAGTAACATAGGAGAAATTCTTTACAATCCTCCTGAAGATGAACTGCAGAAGGAATGTCGCTCTTGCCAATTTTAAATCACTTTTGAGCAAGATTGTTTGTAAGGAGCTTTTTTTTTTTATTATTATTTACAGGAAAACAGCAATAAGAGTCTTCTGTCTCCTAACTCCCCTGACATTCTTAAAGCTTTTAGCCAAATTAACAGGTCTTGATTTTTTAGTTTTAGTATGCGAAGTCATAAAGACTTAACCCAAATAGACATTAAATATATAGTTACATTATCTTGTAAGGAGTCTCAGATCAGAACTGCTTCTCTTAAACATACACTAATCACAGATCTCATTTTAATTATGCCTTTCTCCTAACTATTTTTCTAATCAAAACAGCTGTGGAAAAGACATTAACAAAAGATATTTTAGAGGACTCTTACTCCTACTTTCTCCTAAACATATATTCATCCTTTTTTTTTTATAGCTAGTAAGATAATCCAAAGGAAGATAAAGCTTCCTTTTCATCTAATACAACAACTGAATATTGTCAAAACAATTCCCTTGAAAGTATAAATCTATTTAATCTTACTGGTACCTCTTGAAATAAGTTTTAAAAATAGTTTTGACATACCTGTATTAAGAAGTTGGTTTCATTTTCTGTCATGAAAAGTTCAATGTAAGACTTGATTTTACTTATCAAAAGCTTGTAACTGAAGCTTTGAAGAAGGGGAACGTATGGATCCTTGCTTTTGATTACAGTTGCCAGCTTCATCCGTAAAGGCTAAGAAAAGGACAACTTTATACAACACAAAAATATATCCTGCAGTAAAATTGGCATCTATGCTAAACAGGACATACACAAAGCTAAACACAATGATTATATAGTTTTCTAAATATGCCTATACAGCTTCATGCTACAGTTTGAAAGGGTTCTAAAGTTAGCCTGGCATAATACCCGGAGTTTACTTCCTATGCTCAGTAAATGGTCACATGTACCTTTCCAGAGATCCTCATTTTTATTCCCTTTATGAATAACATTGAAAACAAGGTTGTCAGCGGAGGAAAAACACCCAGAAAAGGCCACTCATTACTGGGTTCTCTCTTCTCATTTGCTGCCGCAAAAGGACTGCCATTCAAAGGGGTTTACAGTGTCCAGGAAAAGAACAGTTCATGAAGAACACATCAATACAGACAAAACATGAAGTTGGGATGATCAGTCAGCCACTCTGAATCTTACAGAGCCCAATACAGCCAAGAATTAACTTCTGTGACCAGGCTGCGTTCTTATTTAGGAATTTGAATACTATTCCTTCAAAAGACTCAGATGTTTGGAAAGCATAGGCTGCAGTAAGAGCGTATCTGAAGAGTAAGTTATACACATGCTGCTATTTACAAAGAACATGTGTCCTAATATACCAGAGGAAGATAGAGGCAGCATGTTTGCATTTTTGTTTTCTTTTTCCTTGCAGTCTGCCTTTTGCTCTTTTCTCCATCCCAGTGAATTAAGGTGTGTGCACTTTCTATTATTTTAAAGAGAGATGCACTTAAACTTGAATCTTTCTGAATGATGCAGTCAACGTCAAACCAGGAGGTGGCCAGATCCACATATGTTATCTTTTCCAGATAAAGGCATAATAATATCCACTCTGTACTACGGATGTTAATGAGCTTTCCTGCCCTGTGATGCTTCTGTATGTAGAACACTAATCAGAGATGACAAATAGAGCGCACTGCAACACTTCAGAAAAAGTCAGCAGACTGATTATTAGGGAGTTAGTATGCCTCTACCAGCTTGTTTATACTATTTTTACTCTGAGAAAACAACAATATCAAATTCCCAGATTTTGTAGTGACACCTCACTCCTCACACGAAGTGGGAAAGTCCAGACCGATGCTGCCCACAGTAAAGAACAACCGCTGCCAGAAGAATTTCACTCCCCAAATTACTCATTATTTCTATCAATCCCATAGCCACAAATTTCCTTTTTATCTGCAAGTGCCACAGGTGTGTAAGTGACTGCAGAGACAGTAACTAGGACAAAGCCACACAGGTAGCATTTGCTAGCTTTGGAAACCCATTCCCTTCTTCTCCTCTGAAAAGGGAGAGCTTAGTGCAAGTTAAACAAGTTACTACCTTATCTGTTTCCGAGTCTGTAAACAGCCTTTCAAGAACTTCAGCAGCCTCCTTGAAATACCCGTTTTCCATATAGACTGCTATAATCTACAACAAATATAATAACAAGATATGCTGAAATACATTTCACCTGAGATTCAGAAAAAAAACCAAGAGAAGTCACTTTCACAGCTTTGTAAGACTTCCTAGTTCTGAAGCAATATTAAACCTCACGTATAAAGGCCTAAAACCTCTCCATCAGGCATTTAAAAGGCCCCCAATTCACACAAAATATCCCATACTTACTTACCAAGTAATGCTTTCACCTTTCCCTGAAAGACTTTCACAGTTCCAGTAGCTGTCAATGAGTTTTTGTTTCCCTTTGAAATCAAAAGTTTTCTAATACAAATAATTATATTTTTAACCCCCCCAAAAAAGAGCTATTCATAATATATTTTAAAGCTCAATATACTAGTGCTTTTAAATTGATCTCTTGATATCTCTTTTTTTTTTTTTTTTCCCCAGATTGGCAGCTTTTGAAACAATTTTGGATTAGGACAAACAGGAACCAATTTAGACAAGAAAAGGTCCCCTGTACAGATCTATTTACTCTGTAATTGAAAAATACAACAAACTTAGAAAATTTAGTTCAGGTGCTAACAGCCCCAGCTTTTTGTAAAAGGAGCCGTTTTAGCAGGATGAATAGGTAGCACCCTGAAGAATTTTGAGTAAGTCACACAGACCTGAATTTGAATCAAACGATGAATATCTTCGTGAAGCTTTTCCAGTTTCATTTCTTCCCTTTCAAGTAAAGTCCAGAAAGACAGAGCAGATTCCAAAGGTGAAATTCTTTGATCATTTTCAAAATGGCTTTCTTGAAGGGGGGAGGGGGGAGAGAGAGAAAAAAGGTATTTAAAAACCTTAATGAATAAAGCAAAATATATTACATTATTTATGCACAATAAAGTAATATGTAGTATACATAATTTCGGTTCCTTTTTCCTGAAATAATTTTTAGTCTCTCTCTTCATTTGTGTTTAAGAGACCTGAAGTAACTGCCCTCTTTTCAGAGAGACTGGTTCTTCCTACCCTTGCTAATAATGTTACTGGTCCATTTTTAAGGGAGATTAAGTGAACAATAATTAGCAGACACATAAAATGCCACTTGCAATAGCGCTAATTTTAGAATCATTGGGCTGGCATTAACAATATTCTTGCATTAAGTTTGGCATCAGATATAAAAACATTTGGCATCGGTACTGTTAATTTTGTAATATAACCACTACCCTAAGTGGTTTTTTCCCCCCGAGTTTCTCTCTATGTTTCCATGTCTTAACTTTTTGTTATATTTGAAGGGAGTTAAACTGAGAGGGAAATTCAAACAGCTTAAAACAGGGGTGTCATTGAAAAAGCAGAAGCAGCCTCCCATATCATTGTACAATGGTGCTATCACCAGGGTTTGCACAAGCTCCCAGCAGGCAGGATCAGTGACCAGTCGTGGCAGAAATCTATCCCAGCCAAATAACTGCCCCCTCAACGCTCTAGAAAAAGTTTCCCAGCCTGGTTGTTGCACATCTGCACAAGGGAGTGTGCCAACAGAACAGATGCAGTAGGAGCTGGCGGGTGCACGAGACTGCTTTTTTTCCCCCCCATGGCATTGCCAGCTTTGCTCAAGATGTTCACTGAGCCATCACCTCAGTTATTCCTTCATTTTATATGATATCACAGCAGAATCTCTCTCAAAGTCTTCTTATTCCATACAGTAAGTATTTTTCAGACAGAAGGTAAACAATTAAGCAACACTGAAAAAATAAAAAATATTTGATATCCACTACAGTAAGACAAACACAAAAAAATTAAATAGTATTATATGTATATATACACATTAAAAAAAGTAAGACTTCTGTGTTTCTCTAATTACTATTTCAATCAAGCAATATGACCCTTCACATTGGTTCTTATATTAAAATGACTTAAAGTGTTTAACTCAAAGAGCAGCTAGAACAGCTTGCTCTGCTTTAAGGCTCAGTACAGATTAAATATTTTAATAATTGGAAAAGAATTAGGAAAGCTATCATGCAATGTATTAGCTTTCCATGCATACTGTGCAACTACATCTGATGTAACACCTACAGAGGACACGCAATCTTCCTCACCACACAGGTCATTCTCTACACTTATAGATAAACACACATTGAAGTCATCTTCCCAAGTATTATATACAATACTATCTTTTAAAGCATTATGAGAAAAGTTTCATAATTTTTATATGATGGACTATTTTAAATACTAGAATTTGATTCTCAAGTTGAACTAAATCAAGAAGTGTTATTACCTGACAAGCAACATAAGAAATTTCATTTTGTAAAGACAAGGCAGTGCTAGGCTAGAATATGCTTTTTTCTTTCACGTTTATGCTGGCAAGACCACTTCTTGAAGAACTTAAATTCCAATGAGTTTTATCAAACAGTGAAAGCCTGCAGCAAGAAAGTCAAGTCTTCCAGAAACTTGAGCATGGAAGCAAAATCAGCTTGGCTAAACCAGTGAGTTGTGAATACAGCCAAACAGGAGACCTTGCAGCAAATAAGAGTCCCAAGGACCTGCTGCCAGCTGGAAGTCTTACAGCTTTGCATAAGAAACAAGGGCAGTCATCCTTTTCATCCATATTTTTATTCCTACTGTCAATTCTACTTTAACCTCTAGAGTTACATGTGCATAAAGCAACATAATTCTGTGCTTTAAACTCACAAATATTGCTCACTAAGAGCTAGTCAATCTTTTCCAGTATATTTCTTTTGCTGATGCTGCTCTGGCAAGAAAATACATATAATTTAAGAAGCATTTAGTCATTCAAACTCAAAGGAGCTAAATCAGTCAGCACAGAATAACACTAGTCCTGCATACAGCTCACTCACTTGTGGAATATAGAGAATCCAAAATGTACAGTTCAGTAATTTTCTTTTTTTAAAATATCTATATGTACAGTAAAGGCTACATGAAAGCCTAACACACCTCTGTGCAAGTCCACGCAAATCTATTTAAACAAGTGGGAAAAAAAAAAAAGAATCAGAGCATTTACCAAGGTTTTTTCCTTTTTCAATTCTTATCAACAGCTGACAGAGATACACCGTTTTCTTCTGATGTGTAGGTATTTTGGAGAGGCCATTAATAAGAGCTGGAAAAGAAGAGAGAAGTCAGTCTTGCTCCAGCACTGCCCCGGTGTGGCTAGAAATATACAAGACACTGTGTTACCAGGCTTTAATAATCTACTAAATTTCTAATTCATTAGGAAATCTATGAAGCACATTTAGTTAGTATTCCTCCACGTTAAAAGAACTTGAATCATCTTTAAGAATTTGACCAGAAAAACCTATCCCTCTTCCAGTTTGTAACAGTAACCTAGAAGTGGTAAGATGCATCGTAGGCTTATATTCATCAAATTAGAAGACCATGGTATCTTAGACAAATAAATTAAGTTTTGCTTTGCTCAGTAGCTTACTACGAAAGACAACTGTCTGCTCCAAAGAACATTTCTGTGGAATGCCCACAAAACAAGAGCCACATGCAGACTGTTAACACATGGTGCTATAGCAACGGACAGACCAAAAGCAGTACAACGAGAGCTTAGTCAGAAGTGTAAATCTAAAAGGGAAATCCTCCTCACAAGGCTGGAAGGTCACAAGGATCATTATATATTTTTAGAATGGGGGCCACCATAAGATTATTTCCATCATGCTGGTTACTGTGAACTTCATATATTAATGTGCTGGATGTAGTAATTCATCTTCACAGCATAATACAGAAACAGTCAAAATGAAAAGTGAAGAATGTGTCAAGTGATTTGTCTAAGCCGCAGACTGAACACCCTAGTTTAGGAAGCGTTCGTGTACACATTTTGGTAGCAGCCTAGCAAAAGCCAGGATTCTGGAGCATGGGACCCCCAAGTTTTGCAACAACACAACTAGAGCACATAACACATTGATGTACTTGGAAGTACTCAGCCTACTTGCTTATTAGTGTATGATTGTCTCCTATGAACAACGGATAAACATGAAATTACAAAGCAATTAACAGTCCCGAATGATTACCTAAGCTAACATCAAGCAGGATATTGTCATTTGGACTTGGAAGAACACATTTACAACTGCTTCAGTGAGGACAGGTGATACAAGAGCTTTTAATTCCTATAGTCAAAATAGGAAGTAGAAAAAGAACATTGCTTAGAAGAGCAGTAAAGTGGCACTCATTATAATTGCAAATTCTTGTGCCTTCCATAACAGACAATGGAGTTCCATTTCAGAAAGAGTTAGGATGAGTTCAGCGATAGAGATAAGTACCATCGTCATGCCCTGAAGATGGAGCCAGAGCTTGGAAGTTTTGGGATTAGGCAGAAAGAGCCGAACAATTCAAAAAGGGGTCATCTTGGCAGCTTGAGATCTTTCAGCTTTCTCTGTTCTTTTAAGGTGCACCTACATCAGTGCTTTAATTCAGAGCAGGGGTTTATTTTTGAAGGAAACTTCCTGTGCTTGATTTGTATAATGGACTAGTCTTGAGGACACAAACTGAATTCCTTGAGAGCTAGTCCAAAGAAAAAGAAACCTTTAAATCTTTACTGCATGGATACCAGGTCCTTAGCAGCAATTACTCACAAATAGTGCCAACAAACAGAGAGAAACATAGCCTCAGTAATCTTTTCTAGACTGTTCTCCCTCCCCACCCCCCAAGGCAGTTTCTCAATTAATTTGATTGTTAATAGTGCCCTCAATCATAAACTGCTTTCCTCCCTATGGCCATTCAAATGTACCTCATCTTAGCCTTTCATTAGAAATTCTAGAAACCCAGTTCCTTGCCACATAGATACCTACACAAGCTAGTTCGAGTATGTAGACCATAATAATCCTGTTAAGGCACGATAAAGTAGGCAAGGCATGTAACCTTGCCATGTTGTCTTTAAATCCTTAATCCCAGGTATCCTAGCTGTTTCTACTAGGCAGTGTACAGAGTTATACAGAAATATTATTCATCTCCTAACAAAACAGCTCGTCTTGTTCCTTTAGCCTTCCTACATTTCTGCACTTGCCTCAGTTTGAGCTGACCTCCATGTTGACAGCCAATCATTATTTCAGTAAGGTCTCACTTTGACATATGCAACAGTAATAGTACTATACTTCTATGAAAAAAAAATACACCCACTTTTCTAATGCAGTCTTATGACTGTGCTCAGCTTTTCCCATTGACTCTTCCACTTCTGACTTTGTAACCTTATAACACCAATATGCTCAACTCTTTCCTCTGTTGCCAAGCAGAGCAGGAACAATTTCCAAATTTGCTATTAGTTCCCAGTTCCACGTGACCTTGCATTCTGTACAATTTAATTAATTGTTTTTACTAATACAGCCCTCAAAAGCCTTCGTGTTCTTCCCAGGAGGTATTCCAGTCTGCTTCTGTGTTGACAGTGTCTCTGCTTCCCACCTACCTCTTCATGAAGTTTCACTATAATTCTCCCCCTGAGGCATAGTCCCAAGGCCAAACACAAAGAAGCATCATTAATAATTTAATCTAGCAGCCCCCCATTCAAAGTACTTTATTTTTAGATTTCTTCCCTCTTCCAATTTCTCATATCAATCTTAGTAATAATTTTGCATGCCACTGGATTCTGTTCTTTGCAAAAGTTTAAATAAGGCATACTACAGCTTTTTCTTGAGTCAAGAACACACACACAAAAAGAAATCCCCCAAACCTCTAACCTTGTATCTTCAAGATTATTTCTAGCAAAAAAGCCATCATAAACCCATCAAATTTATCTGAGACCTACACATTTTCTTCTATCTGTTAACTACCCTCACTCTTAAGTATTTCTCATTTTAAATACACGTTTTTCCATTCAAATTCCAGTCACCAGACTTGTTCCACCTTTGTCTGGTAGACTACAGTTCCTTGAAATACTTCTAGTCTTCTACCATATCCTTGACTATAAACTCAAGGAACTCTGTGTATTTAAATAATTCTAGTCTGTTTTTTAACATGCTTGCATCTCTTCACTAAATCCTCTTCCAGCTTTTCAGTACCCTTGAACTCTCTGCAGCCCAGGCCTCTGCTTCAGTAACTGTTGATACAGGCAACCACGTTACACATTCAAGCTTCACAGAATCAAGAAGACAGGTTAACACCAACGCTTATATACACTTCGTCACCTAAAAGTCCTCACCCCTGTTGTGGTTCGGGCCAGGATTGTCATCAAAATGAATGGCAGATGCTTTCTTTTACTTCTCTCCCCTTCAGAGCAGGGAGATGCTCTCAACTTCCACAATCTGGGTCGTTTGCATGGTATTTCATCAGGGTCTTTGCCCTTTGAGAGAGAAATGAACCAGTGACCTAAGGATCTACGGCCCCCCAACCCCTCAGTAATCACTGTTTGCTTGGAACAGTTCAGTTTGCTTCCCTCCCTGGTCTCGTTCACCAAAACATGAAAACTCCCCAAAACTGGGATTATCCTACTCCAGCAAAGCTGCCATTGCACGCTAAACTCAAACACCCGTGGATTAAACAAGCAAGCAAAAACCCCAGCTTTATTTCCTCTACGAGCAAATGTTGCTGATACCATTATATCGCCTCAACAGGCCACCCCGCGTTCTAGGAATCTTCTGAAATCCTCAAAAGAGCTGAAAACCGTCTTAACGCTACCGTCCACTGCCAGTAGAAGGCTACATACATTCATAAAATGCGCTTACGCGGAACAAGAAGTGCAAAAGCACAGTGTGCTAAAGGAAGCTGCCCCTCACGCTTTGCAGGGACAGGCTGCCTTCAGAGCTGCTTGAAAGTCGCAAATGCCCCCTCAGAAGCCGCCCGGCCCCCTCAGAAGCCGCCCGGCCGCCGCCCCCTCACCTTGCGCCACGTCCCTCCACCGCCGGAACTCCGCCGAGCCCCCCTCCCTGAAGTGCCGGCACAGGCAGCAGCAGGCGAACTCCAGCATCCAGTCCGCGGCCACGGCTTCCACCTCAGCCAGCGGGGGCGAACAGACGCCACCGCCGCCTTCTCCTGCCGCCCCGGCCATCTTCAACTCGCGCGCCTAACGGCTGCGGGCCGCGCCCCGCCAACGGCCCGCCTCGCGCCCCACACAGCCCCGCCCCTTACCCCGGCGGCAGCCATTCAGCGCGGCCACCGCCTCCTGCCGGCCCCGGCAAACGTCACTTCCGGCGGTGGGCGGGGCCGCGCCCCTCAGCCCTCTGAGAAGCCGGGCAGCGGCGCGGCCGTTTGCAGCCGCTCGGTGCGTGTGGGCCCCGGGGCAGCGGGTCCCACGGCGGAGCGCGTCCGACACTGCCTCGTTGGCCTGTGGGAGCCCCTCTGCAGGGCACCCCCTTCACCGCGGAGCTGAATAACCGACGTGACGCGGCCCATGCCGTGCCAGGGCCTCGCAGTGCCTTGCTGTCCCCTGGCAGGATGGTTCTGGACCGTCCCCCGGCTGGCCTCTGGTGATTTGAGAACTTTCCCCTGCTGTTGGTGCGTCCTGAGGACCTTTGGTTTAGCCATGAATGCAGATGTCTTTTGGTGTCAGAGGCTGAAAGGTTGAAGGAATGTCCTGCTGGGAGCAGGTGACCGTAAGAGCTGCCATGTCCCCCAGTTCCTGGGAGGCTAAAAGGCAAAATGTAGGTGTTTGTGCATGCGTGAGGTGAAGGGCTTCCCGTAAGAAGCCTGTTTTCATGTGGATTCCGGAGAGAGAAGGCTGCTGGAGGAAGGAGGGAGAAGATGTCAGTGATGCAGAGCCTGGAAACTGGAAAGTGGAAGCCTTAACTTGGCAATGATTCCCAGGATGAAATGTGAAGAGGGACTGAATTAGTTGGGGTGTGGAGTGCATCTCTCTGTGAAGGCAATCTTTTGTGCATTTTTAAAAGAGAAAGAAGGTAATCCACAATGAGAACAATTTAAGGCAAATGCTGCAGACCAGAACAATTTTCCTGTCTGAGACTTGACAGAGAAATAGTCTTTTGGTAGATACAATGAATCATCGAATTGTCTTAAGTTGGAAGGGACCTTTAAGATAAGTCCAACTGTTAACGCAGCACTGCCAAGTCCACCACTAAACCATGACCCTCAGCACTACATTTACACATCTTCTAAGTACCTCCAGGAATGATGACTCAACCACTTCCCTAGGCAGCCTGTTCCGCTGCTCGACAGCCCTTTCTGTGAATAATTTTTTCCTGCTATCCAATCTAAATGTCCCCTGGCACAACTTGAGGCAATTTCCTTTTGTCCTATCATCTGTTCCTCCGGAGAAGAGACTGAGCTCCCCTGGCTACACCCTCCTTTCACGGAGGTGTAGAGAGTGAGACAGTCCCTTTCACTTATTGAAGTTTTTGTTGGTGTTAGTCCAGTTTATCCCTTTATCTGTCTTTTCTGCCTAAAAGGCACTTTAAGAGCTGCTCAGCTTTTTCAGGCCTGTTGGACTACAGTCTTTTATTGCATGAAAAAGCTGCTTTTTGCCTCACCAACTATAATTTCTCCAGAGTGTTACAGCATAGGATCTTTTTTTTTTATCTTGCTAGCAGTGCTGAGCCATGAGACCAACTGAACCAATAGATAGATTAAAATCCTTACAACCGTGAAACATACATTTAGTTATGCCAGCAGTGGTATAGTATTATATGCAGTTAGTTTCAAAGAACAGTGAAAGAGATGGTTTAATACTGTTGATACAGCCTTAATCAGCCAAAATGCTGCTCTACTGTAATGTACCTTATTTAATTAGTTCAATGGGAATAGTTATGCAATATAGAATGATGGAAAAATCAAAGTAACAGAGCCTCAAAAGTTGCGTTAAAAGAATATTACTGAAATTATTCACTGTATATATAAATAAAGGATCAGACCAGAATCCTGATAGAATACTCTCAAAAATAATGGATCTTAGAAAATCACATCTGTCTAGAAACTATTGACAGTAACTTTCCATTGGGTGAAAGGTTTTATTTATGAGTGTGCCAAGATTATGCAAGCATAATTTCATATCGATGTTTTACAGATTTATGCCTATTGTTCCCGAGTCAGTCATACAGAAGCAATTAGATGCAGTACATTTCTGAGAGGAGAAAAATAGAATGGGTGAGCTTGGTCTGCGACAGACAATAGTTGTAGCTCTGCAACCGTGTTCTGCCTTTCCTTGATCCTCCGGGGCGTGCGTCTGCTGTGGTTTCTAATGGTTTGGACTTTGCAGGCAAAAAGGGGCAAGGCTGAACCAGTGACTCCCGTGTCTGCAGTCACAGGCCAGAGAAGCGCGGGGGATTTCCCACCGTGAGGTCTAAACCCAGCGTTTCTGTGTGAGAGCCTGCTTGGGAGCTCTGGAGGTCGCTGCAAAAGCACGTGGGCCCTTTGTGGATTACTCGCTGTTGCTTCCAAGGGGACAGATTCCTTATGGAACTCTAATCGGTGGGAAAGGAAGTAGCTGCTGATTAATTAACTAGAGAAAGTGTAAGCGAACATGAGTGGAATTTTCTGGGACCTGATCAGGAGCAGGGTATTATCCAACATGCATGTTCCTGTTTTGCCTTTCCTAACTTAGATTACTTAATTTCTCCTGCTGTCTTTGTAAATAAATGTGTTTTATGGAACAGAATGAAAGGGGACTTTAAAAATAAAGGAAAGGCTAGATTTCTCCTGTTGAGAGTGCTATTAGCACTTGTAAGGTATTTGGATGATTTCTGAAGCTGAGACTGTAGGTCTCCTCATTGTACGCTTTAAATATGAGACATTTTAATGGCTTATTAAACTAATATATGTATGAAAGAATAAAGGTTGCATTATTCTCAGTTAATATAATGCAGTTTTAGAGGCAAACGTATTATAGCATTCCATATAATGAACTCAGCAGGGTCTCCTCCCCTTTGCTGGGATTAATTCACACACAGAAAAGGAATTGATAGGTGTTTTATTCTCCCCCAGCTGAAGAGCTACGTTAAAGACTCAAATAGAGTAAAAGACAGTGTAACTGATAACATCCTCACCAGCCATGTCCATTGGCACATCCTCATCTCTGAGTATCAAACAGTGGACTCCTGTGTCCAATTCTGGGCCCCCCAGTTCAAGAAGGACAGGGAACCGCTGGAGAGGGTACAGCAAAGGGCTACAAAGATGATGAGGGGACTAGAACGTCTCTCTGATGAGGAAAGGCTGAGGGACTCAGGTCTTTTATTCTGGAGAAGAGAAGACTGAGGGGGGATCTGATCAACACCTATAAATACTGAAAGGGTGGGTGTCAGGAGGACGGGGCCAGTCTTTTTTCAGTGGTGCCCAGGGACAGGACAAGAGGGAACGGGCACAAATTTGAACAGAGGAAGTTCCATCTAAACATGAGGAGGAACTTCTTTGCTGTGAGGGTGGCAGAGCCCTGGAAGAGGCTGCCCAGAGAGGTGGTGGAGTCTCCTTCTCTGGAGACATTCAAACCCACCTGGACATGTTCCTGTGGGACCTGCTCTGGGTGACCCTGCTGTGGCAGGGGGTTGGACTGGATGATCTCCAGAGGTCCCTTCCAACCCCATATCATTCTGTGATTCTGTGAATCCCTGAGTCACTGCCCGAATACCAGTATCTCTGGTATAGTGAGTAATGACTGATATTTGGCACTGTTTTCTATGGAATTATCCTTGAGATACACAATTTCAGCTGAGGTAACTCTATTTCCATGAAATGATTGTTAGAGACCTCTCAGAAACTTTGCTTGTTTAAAAGTAATAATTTGTTTATGTGTTTATTTATTTTGCTCAGTGTGCCAGGCACTAGGCACTAACAGCTTTGAAACAGTTCCCAGTGTGAAAATAAGGTCTTGGAAATACAGTTCTTTGGCTCTACTGATTAGCTGAACATCGAATGTGTTTAGCAGACTGGGAGAAAGAGAATGGACTTGCAACAACTTTAAATACTGTGAAAATATTGAAAAGAGAAATACCTGTGTATCTGTAAAAGTGACAGAGAAGATGAGTTGTAGCTAATACCAGCAAACCCGAAATTTGAGATTCTTTTGAGTGGGTGAGACTGAATCTGGTACTGTTATCAACCCAAGCTTCCAAATGAAAGGGGAATCATCTACTGTTGTTTAAAATTCAAAAGTGGGAGGTTGGTAGACTTCATTAGATTTTTAACACTGTTTTAAATAGCTATTGTGACAGGCAATACCTCTGAACATATGCACGATAACAAAGTAGTTTGCCGTGATCAGACACATCACAATGAATGTCAAATTAATTTACAACATTAATGCACTCCTGGAATTACAACTGTATTCATTCAGGGCTCTGGATACATTGCTGACAGTCTCTGTGATTTAATTCTGCAGAAGTCCTGATTAGAAATTCCAAGGAGAAGAAGACATGCTGATTATCCAAAAATCACTTTATTGTTAACTGCGGGGAAACTTTTCTCACAGAAAGCAGAGGTGGCTTCATATTTATGCAGTGGTGCCTCTTTAAATTTGTTTTTCCTTTGTTCGTTTTCGTGGGTGAGAATGAGGGCTTAGACATGAAAAGCAATAGCTGCTCTTTTCTGCTACTTTTTAACACTATAGAATTGATTTTTTCTGTATGTACTAAGCTCTTTATTTCTTTTCATTACTGAGAATCTTATTTTGTCCTCCCCGAGAAATGTGGGTAACTTTCAATTTAGTTTTGAAATATTTCATGGAAAAAGTGGAGCATTTTTCCAGTCCTTATGAAGGTAAAAATACCCACGGAACTTTGCTTGAAGTGATTAAACAGGGATGGTTTATGGACCTGCAGAGAAGTGGAGAGGGTCAGGCAAGCAAGAGTGGGTAATAATTAAAGCAGTAATTCTACCGTTGCTGCCGTAAGAAACTTCTTGTTTTGGAGATGTAACTTTTCATGCCCGAATCAAATTACTCTAGTTTACGTATGCTTTAATTTATTGCCAGGTGTATATATATATATATGTATATATACAGCAATCACAGTGATGTGCAGGTGTTAACATTTCCCTTTTTCTGTGTGCATGGAAAATGATATCACGGACTCATAGAATTGCCTAGGTTGGAAGGGACCCTTCCCTGGGCAGCCCATTCCAATGTGCAATAACCCTTTCCGTGTAAAATTGTTCCTAATATCCAATCTGAACCTCCCCTGGTGCAACTTGAGGCCGTTTCCTCTTGTCCCATCGCCTGTTCCTTGGGAGAAGAGACCGACCCCCCCTGGCTACACCCTCCTTTCAGGGAGTTGGAGAGAGCGAGAAGGTCTCCCCTCAGCCTCCTTTTCTCCAGGCTGAACACCCCCAGCTCCCTCAGCCGCTCCTCACAAGACTTGTGCTCCAGACCCCTCACCAGCTCCGTTGCCCTTCTCTGGACACGCTCCAGCACCTCAATGTCTTTTTTTGTTGTAAGGGGCCCAAAACTGGAGACAGCACTCGAGGTGGGGCCTCCCCAGTGCCCAGTACAGGGGGACGGTCACTGCCCCAGTCCTGCTGGCCACACTGTTCCTGATCCAGGCCAGGATGCTGTTGGCCTTCTTGGCCACCTGGGCAAAACAGGTGGTGTCCTGGTCTGCAACTCCTTTTGGTTCTCGATTGGACCTGTGAGAACTGTGAGATCCTCCTTTCTGCTGTGCCTCAGTGAACTGAGACGTCTCTGTAGACAGTAGCTGTATTATAGCCTGTAGGCGAGGTGTTGCATGGTTTTGGTTTGCAGACTGCTGTGCTAAGACAGTGCCAGATTCCATATGTGCTCTGTGGGGGTGTGTGGGGGGGTGTTTGTACATCTATGTATGTGGAGTCACTTGCTCAAGTGGTCCTCAGATTTGCCACTGGCAGATGGGACACAAATACAAGATGCTTCTGTCGTGTAGCATCCTGGTAAGGGATTAGAGAACTGAAAACACAGTTCGTAGGCACAAATGGTGGTTGGGAGGAGAATGGATTGAGAGCAGCCCTGAGGAGAAGGACTTGGGGCTGTTGGTGGATGAGAAGCTCAACATGAGCCGGCAACGTGCGCTGGCAGCCCAGAAAGCCAACCCCATCCTGGGCTGCATCCCCAGCAGCGTGGCCAGCAGGGCGAGGGGGGGGGATTCTGCCCCTCTGCTCCGCTCTGGGGAGACCCCACCTGGAGCACTGTGTCCAGCTCTGGAGTCCTCAGCACAGGAAGGACATGGACATGTTGGAGAGGGTCCAGAGGAGGTCACGGAGATGCTCCGAGGGCTGGAGCCCCTCTGCTGTGAGGACAGGCTGAGAGAGTTGGGGTTGTTCAGCCTGGAGAAGAGAAGGCTCCGGGGAGACCTTAGAGCCCCTTCCAGTCCCTAAAGGGGCTCCAGGAGAGATGGGGAGGGACTCTTGATCAGGGAGGGGAGCCATAGGACGAGGGGTAACGGTTTTAAACTGAAAGAGGGGAGATTTAGATGAGATTTTAGGAAGAAATTCTTTGCTGTGAGGGTGGTGAGACCCTGGAACAGGTTGCCCAGAGAAGCTGTGGCTGCCCCATCCCTGGAGGGGTTCAAGGCCAGGCTGGATGGGGCTTTGAGCAACCTGGTCTGGTGGGAGGTGTCCCTGCCCAGGGCAGGGGGTTGGAACTGGATGATCTTTAAGGTCCTTTCCAACCCAAACCATTCTATGATTCTATGATTCTTTTCTTTTTGGTACAATTAGGCCTGCTTCTTTAGATATTTTAAAAAATCATTAAACCAACAACAGTAAAAGATTAAAATGGAAAAAATGAGTTTTACTTCTTTGTGGATCTGTGTTTTGTGGTTGGATGCTGTGGGAAAGTAACGGAAGATCGGCGAGGAGGACTGTAAACACGCTCAAGCGACTCGCATGTGGGGTGGTGGAAAACACAAATATCACACTAATTGTTGCTTAGTTTTGTGTGCTCAACAAGTAGGACATCTGCACTGAGGTAACACCTGGGATGGACTCAGGGGCACCTTATCGAACACGCCTGAGATTCCTGCCCTGCTGTTGAAGAGATCAAAGCACAGCCGAAAACTCTGCCTGCCAGAATCCTTGGAATACAGGCCCAAACAGCAAGTGGGAGCTCTCTCGTTCTCAACACTCCCTCGCTAACAAGGACTCTTGCTAACAAGGACTCTCTTGCTAACAAGGGCTCTTGCTCCGCCATGCCTGCGTCCCCTGCTTGCCTGCCTCTGCCCAGGTGCTGCTTCAGAGGTTCCCTGATCCATGAGGTATTGAGATTAAATTTGTTCTTTGCTCTTAATCCATGGTTTTGTGGTTATTCCTGCGTCCTGCCTGCATCGGCTCACACAGATGCTTTAGTAATGTAGAAACGTTTCCTGCAGATGGGGCCTTCATAATGGCTCTTTTCACTGTGGATTATCCAGAGTCCAATCAGAGTAATGTTCACTTTGAACCCTTTTCCTTAATGAATGCACTGAGTTGCAATAATCTCTTAAGAAGCTTTTTTAACTGTAGTAGCACGGATATGGATACTGTACTGATACTTCACAGCCAACAGCTCTTCTCCTGCCATGTAGTAGAAACAAACGGACATGGGATGAGATTGTGAAGAATAGCTGCAAATTGCCATTTGAAAACTGTTAACATAGGAGAGAAAATTATAAAAATAGATTTCTTTTGTGAAGTAAAACAACAGTTTCATTAGTAGTTTAAATGAGTGATAACATAACTCAACCCGATTTTTTTTTTTTGCAATAGGAATACCTAAATGGTAGTTTAGTAGAGATTGGCAATAAATGGTTGTTGTGCTGATTCCCAGTGTGGGAAGAATGATAATATGTAGAAAACATGAGGATGGAGAGTGAGAAATAACAAAACAAATCATGCTTATTTATTATAATTTAAAAATGTATTCCCTTTGGTGCTGTTCCTCTTTGATTTGTCTTTACTTTCTGCAAATGAGATGTATTTTATAGTTATGGTAGTTCAACAGGATTAAATGCTTTTTATGAAACAGATTAATGCACTTGAAGGCACATTGGTGACTAACAAATATTTTGGTCTCTCTGGTTGCTCCTTGTGGTCATATCTTCATTAAGGAGAAGAAAATACACGTATAACTACCTCTTAGTTCACCTGTAGCAACTAACGCCAGATAAAATCCTCATTAAGACAAAGTCAGTTTGTAGTTATAAGCCAATTTAGCAGACTGGACTAAACTCTTGTTCCCTCTGGGCCCTCTAATGTTGTTGGCTAACAGAACTGCAGACTGTTTTTTCTCATAATCTCATTAATAGCGTCTATTTTTTACTCCATAAAGCATGAGTAACTTTGGGTGACTGTTCAGTGAAAGTCCTCTGGTAAAAGATCTGGGGGTCCTGGTAGACAGCAAAATGACAATGAGCAAGCAGTGTGCTCTTGTGGCCAGGAAGGCCAACGGAATCCTGGGCTGCATAGGGAAGAGTGTGGCCAGTAGGTCGAGGGAAGTCATTCTCCCCCTCTACTCTGCACTGGTGAGGCCACAACTGGAATACTGTGTCCAGTTCTGGGCTCCCCAATTCAAGAGGGATAGGGAACTACTGGAAAGAGTCCAGCGAAGGGCAACAAAGATGATTAAGGGATTGGAGCATCTCCCTTATGAGGAAAGGCTGAGAGAGCTGGGACTCTTTAGCCTGGAGAAGAGAAGGCTGAGGGGAGACCTTATTAACGCCTATAAGTATCTGAAGGGTGGGTTGAAGGAGGAGGGAGCCAGGCTCTTTTCAGTGGTTCCCAGTGACAGGACGAGGGGCAACGGGCACAAGTTGGAACATAGGAGGTTCCACTCGAATATGAGGAAGAATTTCTTCACGGTGAGGGTGCCAGAGCCCTGGAACAGGCTGCCCAGGGAGGGTGTGGAGTCCCCTTCTTTGGAGATTTTCAAGACCCGCCTGGATGCAGTCCTGAGTAGCATTCTCTAAGCAATCCTGCTTCAGCAGGGGAGTTGGACTAGATGATCTATATGGTCCCTTCCAACTCTAAAAAAAAAATTCAGTGAAATTCAGTGAAACTAGTTACCATGAGCCAATAATGCAATTCTTTTATATTTTCATGGGGAGTGTGTAGCTTTCTTGTTTGTGCAGTGCTTTTTCCCAAAAAGCTGAAAAGAAAGAATTTTATGAATGTAGAGTTCAACTTTGAATCATTTAGGTACACAAATTTTCCATTCAAGCAGGCTCTCAGTCTTCACTGGCTCAGGGTGCCCTGTTCAGCAGTAGGGTTTTGTTAACACATAATGACAAAATACAAAAAGCCCTGGGGTGGGTAAGGCTTTCATAGATACTGAGTCATTATGATTGGATTTCAGGTTCAATCGGGGCTTCTTGTGTAATGCTGGTTATCTACAGATGACGGCTTTGGGAGGACTGAGTGGAATTCAGTCTGGTTTTAAAAACAAGCATTGGAAAATGCCCAAATGCCCGGTCTGCGCTGGAGGTCAGGCTGGACTTCCCTCCGGTTGACAGATTTCCAGTTATGGCACCCACGGGGGGTGCAATGTCCCCTGAGATAATCCATGGGGGCAAAGGAATAGGCTAAGTCCCTTCCAACCCCAGACAACAGCCAGGGAAGCCCTCGAGGGAAGGGCGTTGAGGATGGACTTTTATGCCTGATCAATGGGCTTTCAGTGACAATGTCAAAGTTACCATTTTTTATTCTAGTGCAGAACAAATCCTGTACCTAAAGGGGCTCCAGGAGAGATGGGGAGGGACTCTTGATCAGGGAGGGGAGCTGTAGGACGAGGAGGAAGGGTTTTAAACTGAAAGAGGGGAGATTGAGATGAGATCTCAGGAAGAAATTCTTTGCTGTGAGGGTGGTGAGACCCTGGCCCAGGTTGCCCAGAGAAGCTGTGGCTGCCCCATCCCTGGAGGGGTTCAAGGCCAGGCTGGATGGGGCTTTGAGCAACCTGGTCTGGTGGGAGGTGTCCCTGCCCAGGGCAGGGGGTTGGAACTGGATGATCTTTAAGGTCCTTTCCAACCCAAACCATTCTATGGTTCTATGAACAAAAATATGAGTCACACCCTCTGTGTTTCTTGCCAGATGCAGTTATGATTTTGATTAGTGTTTTTATCACCAATTGATGAAAGTAACTTTACATTTTGCAATTCTGGTATCGTTTCAGTGTACGACTCGAGAAAATAGTGCGGAAATATTGAAAAGTGGCAGCTCACATGAAACTGATTTGAAAATTCAGTGCCTATTTGTGGAAGTAATTTCAGTTGTGGGTTCTGTGGTGCCCATAGATTAAGTCTGCTGGTATTTCAGTGCTTGGATGAAAACCTGTAAGTACTAAAAGTGCTCTTTGAAAGGTAATTTGAGTTATTTTACTGGGAGAAAGTTTATTCACTGACAAGCTAAAAATGAGTCAGCTCTATTAACAGCTGGTCTGGAATATAACCATTAAAAGCTGATATTTCATGTGGAGAAAGTTTAGAGAGTTAAGTGTGCAAACTCTTTCAGAAGACCAGGGCCTGGAAACTGGCTTGCTGTCACCACAGATAGGTAATGAATTTTTTTGTAGACACTTTCACCATTTTCTTACGCAGGCAGTTGAGGCCTGTGGCCTGTGAAGACCTTTAGGTCCTACTCTGAAACCTTTGAAAACCACCCAACCCACTGCATAATACAATATAGCCTAATTTTTTTTCCCTGGATTTCTGTCTTTCTTTAAGGTAGAAGAATGGACATGGGTTTCTACAGACCAAAAAATGGTCTGAACAAATTTTAGTCAACTTTCGATTCATTTTTTTCTACACTCAATGAAAATTTGCATTCGGAGAATCAGCAGAAACATGATTTAAGCTTATGTAGTAAATTAAGGTTTAACGTAATGGTATCCTGACTATTTGGGTTGTTTTCTTTCCTAATATTTATACTAGAAATGCTTGAAGTCTTCCTCTGAATAGATTAGAGGGTGGCACTTACACGCTAACCCGCTCACATCTCGGTACTTTGTCTGTGTGATCTCTGTGACCTGCTGTATTCCTCATCTGCCGAGAACATTTCTTTCTTTAGGTCCTAATCCCAACCACATTTGCAGCTTTGCAGAAAATAGCTTGCCTGCTTTCTGGCTGCACTCGTGTTCAGCCTCAGGTCAGATAAAATAGCGGAGATTTTTTTGTATTTTATTTTCTTCCTAGCATCAAGTCCATTCCTTGCTGGGGAGTTGGGGTGAGGTGCTGGGATGCTGGATATTTTTTTTGCAATGAGCTCCACATGAAGGAATGGAGGGGGAGGAGAAGATGGGAAACGATAAAATAGCTGGAATAGAAAGATCTTCTAATCTCACGGCCTGACTGACTCATAGCTGTGTCTGAACTACAGTGGTGTATCCTGGCCCCTGGACTGTCCAGACTTGGTGATTATTGGAAAATATTTCCACTCCGTTTCTCCTGTGTGACTTGGTCTCCTTTCGGTACAGTCAAAATTTGGGGGGTCAGAGGACTTCCTCCCCCTCTGCTCTGCCCTGGCGAGGCCCCATCTGGAGCACTTTGTCCAGTTCTGGGCTCCCCAGTTCAAGAAGGACAGGGAACTGCTGGAGAGGGGACAGCAGAGGGCTACAAAGATGATGAGGGCACTAGAACATCTCTCTGATGAGGAAAGGCTGAGGGACTTGGGGCTTTTTAGTCTGGAGAAGAGAAGACTGAGGGGGGATCTGATCAATGCCTATAAATACTGAAAGGGTGGGTGTCAGGAGGATGGGGCCAGTCTTTTTTCAGTGGTGCCCAGGGACAGGACAAGAGGGAACGGGCACAAACTGGAACAGAGGAAGTTCCATCTAAACATGAGGAGGGACTTCTTTCCTGTGAGGGTGGCAGAGCCCTGGAAGAGGCTGCCCAGAGAGGTGGGGGAGTCTCCTGCTCTGGAGACATTCCAAACCCACCTGGACACGTTCCTGTGGGACCTGCTGTGGGTGACCCTGCTCTGGCAGGGGGTTGGACTGGATGATCTCCAGAGGTCCCTTCCAACCCCCCCCCATTCTGTGATTCTGTGTGATTCTGTAACTTACACGAGGCCCAGGTCTCACTGCAGGGTGGAACGATGGGGCAGGTGGAATGTCCACCTAGAACTGCAGTTTTAGAGATAATTTCACGTACCATGGATAGATTGTGGGCTGCAAACTGCTTGGTTATTGAAAAATACATAAAACTCAGAATCCTTTATTTGAAATGAAATTATTCGGGTCAATGCCAAGAAGAAGAGACTGGGACCAGCAATAAGAAGGGTGTGGGCTTTGTTTTGAAGGAAAGAGGAGGTTGGGAATTTCACTGAATTTCACTGAATTTTTTAGAGTTGGAAGGGACCTTAAAGATCATCTAGTCCAACTCCCCTGCCGAAGCAGGAATGTGTTTGAGGTAGAACAGGATGATGAGGAAATGGCCTCAAGTTGCGCCAGGGGAGGTTCAGATTGAATATTAGGAAAAATTTTTACACGGAAAGGATTATTGAGCATTGGAATGGGCTGCCCAGGGAAGCGGTTGAGGCACCATCCCTGGAGGTACTTAAAAGCCGGGCAGACATAGTGCGTAGAGACATGGTTTAGTGATGGGTTTTGTCAGTGTTGGGTTGATGGTTGGACTAGATGATCTTAAAGGTCCCTTCCAACCCAGGCAATTCTATGATTCTACAGTGCTACACGTTCGGAGAGGGAGCCCTTAGGTTAAAAGCTGAAAGGGGAGAAGTTCTGCAGTGCAGTGAACTGTGTCTTGAGGTATATATAGCACAATTGGGTTGTGAAGCTAAAGCATGCCAAAGCTCCCTCATAATAACTGTAATCAGCAAAGGGCCTAGTTTGGGCCTCCGTTTGTATTTCATTGTAGTACCGTTCAGGTGTAGAAATTAAAAAACAGCTTTCTATTTTGAAGATGAGAAAAATCATATTCCTTATTTTCTGAATGGTCGAGATGCTCTATTACAGTTGCCTTTGCAGCAAAACTTTGCCTGTAAAAAAAATTAGTTATTTCCACGACTCATCTTGAAGGAGAAAACTAATTCCCAGTACAACTTACATTTTCTCTCACAGTTTTAGAGCTATAAAAAAATTGGTCAACTTCAGGCAAGAAAGTGCTGGGGTCCAAGCTACGTTGCTGCTTACTGGTAAGTTAAACAGAGATTGGTTTATCCACCACCTCTGAATATTAGGCTGAGGTACCTACATTTCCTTATCCAAAAAAAGGCTGCTAAATCTTTCCACGCTTCTGCTTTCTATCCTGCAGGCAATAATGTTTACTCACCCTTGTAAAGTCATTTGAGGTCTTGTATCTATGACAGTGTGAGTAGTAATTAGCAGTAATGCTGAACAAGGAGGAAAAAAAAGGCTTAGAAGCACTGTATTATTATTTTTTTTTTTATAAATAATGGATTCTGACTTTATTTGCATAGCCAAATGATTTATTTCTGTACACATTGTCTGCCAGAGATCCCTGTATAATATTGTCAAGTAATGAAATCTAAAGACACTATGGAATTATTGTTTTGGTATATATGCAATGTTCAATGTAAAGTGGTTTCATGCAGAGAACTGAAATGAGACACAGATGATTCATTTACACATTTATTTAGTATCCTGCTTATTCTATCAGACTGAAATGGAGAACAATGCATTTATTTTACAGACATTTGACATAAATTAAACAGATATTTTGATGTTGAACAATTGTACAGACTACAACATGCATATTAATATGTAGATTGGTGCAGAAATATTTAGTTGATCAGCAAAAATCTAGTATGACAAAAATAATAATCACATTTTCTTTTTTTTTATGAAGTTAAAATGCAGCTGATATGGAGACATTGATACGAATACCACTAAATGTGAGAAGTTATTAGTCTAATGGAATCAGATGGTTAGCTGATAAAGGAAAGCTATTGTCCGACAGACTTGTCTACAAAAAGAAATAAAGTCAAAATGTTTCTAACAAATACAGTAATAATGAAAAAAAGCATGTTTGATGCAATTACCATTGCAAAATGCCCTATAATTCCCCTGCCCCACCCCCAAATACAGACAATGCGTGAAGCAAAAGCAGCAAATTCTCCCGTCGAATGTCTGGGGCATTTTGTAAAGGCAGATGAATGAGATCAGACAAGACTCATCACAGATGCTTTTATCTCCTAGTGACAGTTCTTTTAAAGAAAGATCTCTTGTTAATATAGCAATCGATGATGAAATGTTGCTAATTCTGTAAAATTGAACAATAGTGAAGACACTGCTATCGCGCCAAGAGAACTTGAAAAAATACCGTTGTGCTTTTTTTTTTGTTTGCAGCATTCAGAGCATTCACAGAGGAATACAAAGTAAAGGTCATTAAACTCAATGAAACTAATAATCGTCATGCTACCGTATCTATGAAACTAACACAGTAATAACTTATAAACATGAATTAGTACATATTTTTAGTTGATATTTACAG
The DNA here is from genome assembly GCF_964106895.1 of Numenius arquata. NCBI lineage: Eukaryota > Metazoa > Chordata > Aves > Charadriiformes > Scolopacidae > Numenius > Numenius arquata. The sequence continues at coordinate 3,213,242 of NC_133579.1, forward strand.
TGATCTTAAAGCAATAGGCTATTTATTCAACTCTTAGGTTCTTTATACACTAATCCCTCCATGTTTCAGCTTATCAGCATGGCTCCTTTGACTTTTGAAAGAGTTATATAGGTAAAACTCTGCATAACTCTTTGAAAATTTAGAGGTATAAATCCAGAACTCTGCATCCTAGCAGAAGTACCCACGAATGTCCCCAACAGTGCTTTTTTCTTTATTTTGTAATACATGTTAGAAACTGTTCCTTTTGCCTAAAGCTATAATGTATTGCTCCATCCTTCAGTTTTATACAGGCAGAATTCCCATTGGCGTTCTGCTTAAGGACTTCAAGAACAGGCATAAATGTTTTGTATTCCGAACCTCCACTGAGAGATGCTATCTGAGCAAAACTTTGAGCGAGAATGTCACTATAAGATATATGTCCTTCGCCTTGAAATTGTTAAAAATGTAAGATAAGGAATAGGCTTTCTGTTTCTTGCATTACCTTTTACGAGATACATCCTAGACATCAGAACAACTAAGCACACGATCAAAACCCTCCTAGCCCCCCAGTTTAAATAAATTTCGACTGATGATTCAAACGGAAATATACCTAGACGTGGTAGATCGACACAAAATACTCGAGCTGGGTTTCTGCTCCTCCACCCCTGCTTAGCCAGTTGCACAGCCGTTTGCTTTTATTCATACCGGTATAAAGTAAGAGTTATTATTAAGTCATTTTAATCATTCCACCGATTTAACTGCTTTGGAGAGAGTGTTGCTTTAGTGCTGTCTGTACTGTCTTAACCAAATGGAACACCAACTTTAGAGTAAATTGACTACAGAAATAGGCAGTATTTAAGAGTGTGGTCCAAACGGCAAACCACAGCTCTCCAAGGGTTATCAAGAATTTAATGTTGAGATGATTCCACCTGGGTTAAGTTGGAGAACACACCAGGGACAATTTAATCTGTGGCTCTATATTGCTCTTTTTATGTAATACCACTGTTGACAATGGCAACATTTTCTTGAGTAAGGGATTTAGCCAAGACTACATGGACTGGAGGCAATAACCATTGTAGTGTGGAAAAAGTTACCCTAATGAAATTAATTACCCAGATTGCTCTTAGATTCAGGGTTTACATTAACTACAGGACTACAGTCAATGTCTAAGGTAACAACATGTCACCATGCTGTTTGGTTCATAGGTATAATTAGGATAATCTTATCTTCTTGAATTAAGTGTTAGCTAATGGCATGATCTTTAGCTACTTATAATTAAAAAGAGCAATAATATTTATGTGCTACTTCCTTGTTCTACAATGGGATCCATCTCGATCGGTGTTAGGAGTCATAAAACAAAATTAAATAGCAATTAATAATATAGGACAATAAGGTATCACTGCTGTTTTGGAAGAAATCTCCATTGCACTAAAGGGTAATACTTCTTAAAATATCATAACACAACACTTCCAAAAAAATATCCTATAAACCTGCTCCAGAACAAATGCAAAGACAAGGATGTTACTCCACCTGCAGGTGTTACACGGTGTACGATTACTGAACAAGAAACCATCACACGATGCAAACAATTTTGTCTCTAACCAATCACCAAACCTTTCTTCATCGAGGAAACCGATAGAGTGGCTGCGAAGGATTTGGCTTCCAGAACACTTGATCTGCTTTAAAGTATGAAAGCATTTCAGCTGAGTATCACTAAGTAATAAAAACTTACTGGACAAGAGACAAATATTCACACCTACACTGATGGCTCTTTTAACAGCATTTAGCAGTCAACTGCTTTCACAAAAGCTCTTGCAAAAGCACTGAAACATCTTGCAGGTTGAGGGGGACACTGGAGGAGTTGGAGCCTTTGAAAACTAGAAAATACGTGAAGCTGTGAAACGGTAGAGCTGCAACAATAACGGAGAGAAACGACACTCGGTTCTTGCTCCTTGGTTCAAATGCAATAGAGTCAATTTGGCCACTTGCACCAGACTCCCCAAAACGCTTTCCTGATAAACAAGACACACCTATCACCTCCTGTGGTGGGTTGTCGTCTGACTGTTCCCAAGAAGGAAGAGAAGGTTGGTCTTTGGAGGGCAATGGGAAGAATTCCAAAGAGCAACAAAGATAAGAACACACAGTATCTTCTTTTTTCAGGAAAGTCTTCTGAAAAACAATTACAGATTGGATGTTCGTGTAGCCGGTGAGTGGGTAAGAACATCCCTGAAAATCTGCTGGTTCTGGGATAAAAATTAAGATGGGGTAGGACTGGAGTTAAATCTTGTGCTACCGGCATTTTCACCAAGTGTGAACAAGGACTATTTTATAAATGTTTTATCATATCTCTTGTCTATATAGTATATTAAAACATGCCATGTTTACTTACAGTTCTCTGCCTTCCTTCCCCCTTTTCTGTATTTGCATTTCTTGATCTGTGCTGGCTACTTTGAAAAAAAACCATAATTCTTGCATTCTTTTGCTTTTAAAATATTTTTTGCATGATCAAAATTTTAAACTTTGTTCTCTATCCAAATTATTCAAAAATTATATAAATGAAAAAACCCAGTCAGGTAGGCCCTGGACATTTTTACCAGGCTGACTGTAATAGGGCTTCAAAAAGACAACTGCCACTTGCACTGGACTGCAGTTTAGAGATGGGGTTGAAGGAGTTAATTAAATAATTCAAAGGCAAACCTTGTTTCAAGTAGACCTAAGGAAACAGAAGCTCAGTCTACATGTTGGGGGAGAGACCTACTTTTAAAAGAAATAGTTGTTTTTCAAGGAATAAAAATACGTTGCCCAGCGTTACCTGTTAGAGAAGACCAAAGAAGCCAATTCTCATTTTGATTTATGTATGTTATAGGCAAAAAAGACAATTTTCTGGACACGCTCTTGGTTGGGTAATGCTGTGCTAAAAAGCTCAAGTCAGTTGCTCCAGTGTTAGGTCAGATATCACCTCTCTAACATCGCTGATGTTCGAATTTTGAGACCAATTTTGAAGTGAGGACACAGTGCATGAGATTGTTGCATTAGCACAGAGGCTCCTGTGTTCTATACAACGAAGCATTAAAAGGCCTTTTGTGTTTTTTATTTAAAAAAGTGTATTTCATATAAATTCTGTAGTGCAATAACTTCCTACACCATGTTACATTCTTTACGTGATACGCTTCCCCTGTAAACAGCTTTCCTGTATGAACTTCCTTTGCAGTTTGTGCGATATATTATCCCCCCCCCCCCGCCCCTAGATTTGGATTATTGTGACTATTTACTCAAAAATTCTTCTCCTTACTCTGTGAACGTCTTTTAAATGTGTACATTTGGTTTCGTCATCATTGAAAAGGAATGAAAACTTTGATTCACAATTCTGCAGTTAGTAGAAAATATAAAAAATAGACTGATTGCAAAGCTATCTCCCTGAACAATCCTCACTCGCCAGTGGTAGGAAGAGTCAGACCCCTTTCAGGTGCGCGGGGGAGTAACTTCATCTCAAGACTCCTGAAGTTGCTTTGAAATTCCCCGACTGTCGGAGACTGACTCCAGAACTCAAAACCAACCCTCCCCTTTATCGTGGTGAATGGGTAATAAGTCCGAAATGGCTTCGAAGGTTTAGAAAAACAGAAAAAAAATATATACTCAGGTAATTTTGCATAATTTGCTATATAGCGATTCAGGATGAATGAAGCGATCCCGGACTGCGCTTCTTACACGTGCTGCAATGGAACGAAAACTAGGTCCAGTCCTGCAACTGCTCCAGTAAATGGTTTTATCGGGAATTACACATGAGCTAGATATTCAGACTGGAATAACCAAACATCTAAAACTGTGCTTCTGGAAATATATTCAGCATAGTCAACAGTACGTCATGAAATTATACCCAAAGCACTTCTAAAGCTTGATCCTTTTGCTTCCAAGATTTCAAAAAGCCACCACATCTGTTAATAAAGAGAATTGCATTTCCTTTGCTCGTACAATTGCAAAATAAATGTGCTTCTCTGAAAACATTTAAAATATGGCAGTCAATAAGGGCCTGGTCTCATCTGATTTATATAGTTAAAGCTCTTGTTGATTTTAATCAAAACCCTTTCCACCCTCATTTATATTTCTGTCAGTCCCTTTTTCCATCAGACTCCCACTGGTTTCAGGGGAAATTCAGCTGCACAAGGATTGAGGCTTTGATTTCACCGCTCTTGAATTAGTGATTTTAATAGGGCAGAACCAGGTTTGCATCAAGTTTAGCTCAGGAGAGCTGAAGGAATGAAATCCCTGCTCCTGCAACAGGTTCCCTATGGCTGGACTCCTCCCTTCTCACCAAGCGGCGCAGATCTGAGGGGGCTTTGCCAAAGCCTAAGGGTCACCAGGGAGAAAAAGCACGGGGAAGGAACACAGCACAGACCTCAGTCCTGCCAGGACAACATCATTATCTCGAACGGGAATTTTTTTTTTTTTTCTGTGGATCCAGAGCATGGGATCAGATCCCATTTGGACTTAATTTTGGTCTTCGTTAGTTCACTAGGATGTAAAGGCAGATCGAACAGGCCCACGTGATTTCATAAAACTGCACATAGAAAATACAGACCAACACTTTAGGCATATAAAAATTGACTGGCATTTAGTTTTAGTCACTGAAAATATCTAGGAAGAAAAAAATAAAAATAAAAATAGAAGATTAATGACTATAAAATACTCAAGAGCTAAGTTTGGAACAGCGAGACACAACATGATTGAAAAATTATAAGCAGAATGCCATATAAATAGGTGAAACTGAATGCAGCAACAAGTTGCAGTGAACTGCAACTAAGAACAAAAAAATCCATTTTTATTTTGAGAATTAATGACCAGACATTTTTTTTGAAAAAATAACATTATGTTCCCCATTTTTCAAATGACTGAAGAGACACCTCAACATTATCTTGTTATGGAAATCAGAAAACTTAAGGAAATATAAAAAACCTTTGTGTGTGTGTGTGTTTGTGCTGGGATTGTGCTGTGCTTATTCTTTGGCTCAGCCACCAGAATCCTTATTTTGGGGATTTTCAAACTTGCCTCTTTTCCGTGGGTCAGGCTTGAGTGAGGTCTGTGGCATCAGCCCGGCCATTTCAAGCAGAGGGCAATGTTGCTCTGTTACATCAAATGCATTAGGTGCCTGACTTGTACTCATTTAAGTGACAGAAAATGACATTTAAAGAAAAATTAAGCCAGGTCCACTATTGGAAGTAGAAGCCTGTTGTTAGAAACCACGTGTTGGTCGATCTAAAGTGCTTTTAAGGCTTCCATTCTCGCTGTCCCCGGTGTCTTTGCAGCGCTTGCTGTTCCAGCACTGACCTGGAAGAAGCGTTCGCTCCCTTCTGTGCAGGGGGAAACGAGAGCCCCACTCTCTGGCAAGAAGCCCGTGGAGCAGCAGGGAACCCATGCTAGAATTTCTAAACACCTCCTCAGACTTTTTAACGGCGGGACCCTCTGTCTATCAGCTCTGAGGCCGGGCGGCTGCTCTTGCACAGCTGTTGTAAGGGGGTACCCAATTTCAGGAGACAATCAGAGGGCGGCAAAAAAATACCTCTATTCTGTTTTCCTAATTAAAAACAAAACCAAAACATTTTGTAGGACGTGCTGTGTATTATAGCATAGGAAGCTGTTGGTGCTGGATAAAAAAATAATAGCTTTTCTTCAGACTGTTGTTAGATGGGTACTTTGTGATGAAGGCTTTGGTTCAGCATCTCTCTTACAAAGCTGGAGAATATCAGAGTCACCAAAGATGCTTTGGCAGGATCGACGTTTCCCTTTATTTAAGCAGCGGGGAAAGCCTGTGCTCTGCTTCTGGAACAGCCATCGGCATACGGGTTGAGGCAAAGTTGGTGAATCCAGCGATACCTTCTGTCAGTCCAAATGATTGAACTGAAAAACCCAGACAAGCCTCGGGACGTGGAATACTTGGGGTGAGTCGCATGTACTTGAAGCCTGTTTTTTTCCAGCTGTAGGATTGAGGATAATAAAAGGTACAGCTTCCCCCTACAAAGCTTGTCTCTTACACCCTTACACCATAATGGCTTCAGCAACGTCGCCATTATTGAAGTATGGGCACTTCATGCGAAGAAAAGGGAAAAAAAGCTCAAAGCTCACGGGGAAGCAAATATTGTTCAATCAAAGGAAAAAAAAAATGTGGGTAATATTTTTTTTAATACCAAGTTCAATATTCTAAGAGATTGAGAACTTTGGGATATGTCTATATAGCCATTTGGCACTATTTATTGCCATGGAAATAACTCTTCGTTTTTTTATTTTAAAATGGAACTTTTTTTTTCTTAGTTATAAAATGTTGGCGGTTTTCTATAAAAATATCAAATGCTTCAAGTTCTGGTCATTAAATCTTTGCTTTTCCTCATGGGATCATTAATTAAACTGACAAACGCAATAACTAAAGTTATGCAAATAATAAAAAAAACCAAAACCATCGTGATTTACAGCACAGATAAACGAAAATACTGTAGTCCTTAATTAACAGATATACTCATGAGCTTTTTAACAGAAAGCAAGATACGTGAGATGCTTTAAGTAGAAGTTGCAATTTTGCAACATTAAGTCTGTACAAAACCTCCAGGCAGCACGCTGTGAAGGAAGTACCTGTGTCCCAGGAAATGCTTTTTTTTTTTTTTTCCATAAATCCTTGTTAACAGTAGCTTTCCCCCCAACCCCAAACTATTTACAAATATATGCATTTTGCAAGCTCAGAGCACCTTGGTTCACATCCTTCTGAATGCATGCACTGACATTTCATCCTTTCATGTGCAAATTCTAAAACTCATTGTAACCAAGAAAACAAAACAAAACAAAAAGTTAAAAGAGTTCAAAATCTTGTCTACAATCATAAGTGAAAGGATCAAAAATGTCAGATGTTGCAGAACACCAGCTCCTAACAGAGCTCTCTTTATTTTATTCACTGTTCTTGAGTCATTTTTTCCCCATTTTTTTCCAGTTTGTTACAAAAAGTAGTCTTTGTTTTTTTTTTTAAATTAAACAGTATTTAAACTAAACGACTCTTCATGCCATGCAAAAATAACATTTTATGCACTTTTTTTTTTTTTGAGGCTTTCCATGTTTTTAGTTCGTAGGCATTGCTAACTGTGTTGTAAGAAAAAAGTATTTTTATTGCTTTTGTAACTAGTCACATGCTAGTTTCCCGTGTGGGACAGTAACCAGTTTCTCCTGGACTCGAATGGATTTCTGGGGCAAATAAATGGTTTTCCATTTTGTGGCCTTCTTGGCTACTGTCCTTCTTTACCTCACCCACAGCATGGTAAATGTCTTGGGTACAGTTGTGGCTCATGCTTTTGGGTGAAGAGCTGACCTGGGGCTCCTCTGTTAAATGGTTGCCATCACTGTGTTTATCCCCACAGCAATTTGTCTTGATATCCTCTTGCTTTTCGTGTTTCATACCGTGTAACTCCATAAACTCTTCTTCTTCTCCAGTGTCTATTTCAGTGAAGCTCCTCCTCTCTTTCGAAGGGAAAGTGAAAACCTTTTGTCTGGGAAAGAGAGGAGATGATTTTTTAAGCGGTCCCTGACAAAGCGCTGATGTGTCAGCACCAAGTAAAGGTCGGTCACCTTGGGGGGAATTTTCTTCTAGGAGGATGGTGCTGATGTGCTGAGGGGTGGCCTGGGTGAAGTCTGCTCCTGCCGTTACTGGCAGTGGCCTTGCGGTGCTCGGTGGAGTTTGTGGAGCACCACCTCGATTGTCTTTAAAATTAACTTTAAGGGATCTAGATTTTAATGGGTTGCTACCTTTCAGGGAACTTTTGGGGCTTTCCATGGCAGTGTCTAAATGCAAATGACCATGCAAACCAGTTTGGGATCCACTGCCGTCACTGGTAACAGCTCTGTCCATTGGATTATAGTCAAAGGTGACATCGGTTGGAGAAAACATTCTGTCTTTTGTGAACGGTATAAACTGAGAACTCCTTACTCTTTGGTTGTCTTCCAGGGCAACAGCATCAGCTGGAAATCTCATTTGAAAGTGAGAGGCAGGAAAGAGAGAAAGGGGAGACCTCTCCGTTTCCGTGAAGTCGGTCGCACAACTGGCAAAACTGTCGATGCTGGATGTGCTTCTCATGTCCATCACGATGTCCGTAGGTCCAGTTGGCAACGGGTCTCTCTGACCTGTAACTTCTTCCATTTCTATTTCTTCTTCGTACACCGGCGGCTTTGCTGACTGGTCTTGGTAACCAGCATTAAGATTAGGCTGAGACTGAGTTTTAGTAATTTCATTGTACAACATCTCCAGTTTTTGGGCACTGAGGTGCTGAGGGCTGGAGGATGCTGCGGCGTTGTTCAATTGCTCGTGGGAATCTTGTTGACTAACTTCTTGGTATTTGTTCTCATAAGACTTGTTGGAGCTTGTTTCGGACATTGTCCTTCTGGCCCATTTCCAACGGCTTGGGGACAGGTGGTTGTCATCAGGTGTCTCCTTTGGATTGGCTGTTTCTCCAGGCTTGCCTGAATCTACTGCTACATCTATCATTTCCATACTGCGTGCAAAGGCATCTTTCAGGTTCATGGAGACGATGCTGCCGTTTCTTTTAGCTCGCTCAAGTGCTTCTCTCCTCTTAATTGCCTTCTCCTGTCTTTTCTGCTCCTTATAAAACTCTGAGAAGTTGTTCACAATGATTGGTATGGGCAGGGCTATGACCAGCACTCCAGCGATGCAGCAAAGTCCTCCAACTATTTTACCTAATAACGTCTTAGGATAAATGTCACCGTATCCTACAGTTGTCATAGTGATTGTTGCCCACCAGAACGATGCGGGGATACTGGTAAATTTTGTAGCATCCTCATCCTTTTCAGCAAAGAATACAAGACTGGAAAATATCATTATTCCCATGGCTAAAAATAATATCAGCAAGCCCAATTCATTGTAACTCCGCCGGAGCGTAAAACCTAAAGATTGAAGGCCTGTTGAATGTCTGGCGAGCTTAAGAATCCTTAGGATCCTCATAATACGAAATATCTGAACCACGCGTCTGACGTTTTGGAACTGCAGGACACTTTTATTGGACTCCGTGAGGAAAATGGTGACATAGTAGGGCAAGATGGCCAGTAAGTCAATGACATTTAACGGGCCTTTGAAGAACTTCCACTTATTTGGTGAGGACAGAAAACGCAAAAGGTACTCCATGGTAAACCAAGCGATACACACAGCTTCAACGTGTGCTAGCTGAGGGTTGTCATTTGGCTGCCCAAATTCATCTATTTCTTGAAGCTCTGGCAGTGTGTTAAGAGACAAAGCAATAGTGGACAGTACGATGAACAGAATGGACACAATGGCCAAAATCTGTAAAACAAAATAAACAAACGTTTTGGTTAGACGGGTACAAGTGTATTTGTCAGGGCTTGCTTAACTCCTTTATACTGCGCCTGTGTCAAATAAACTCCGAATGGTGGCAGCGGCTTTGGCTGCTGCGTTCATTATTTTGTTTTAATGTTTTGATTTTTGCACGGAGAGAAAACATTACAATCATCTTAGACACAGTTAAAACCTGATGGCTTTACTGCCTGCAGTTAAAACAACTCATTTCAGAAAGCAAGCCGTGACTGGTCTTACCGTTTTTAAATTACAGTGGGAGGTGATATTTATTATTGGAAGTTACCACGTGAAGGATATAAAGTTCCTGCTAATCACAGAATCACAGAATGATATGGGGTTGGAAGGGACCTCTGGAGATCATCCAGTCCAACCCCCTGCCAGAGCAGGGTCACCCAGAGCAGGTCCCACAGGAACGTGTCCAGGTGGGTTTGGAATGTCTCCAGAGATGGAGACTCCACCACCTTTCTGGGCAGCCTCTTCCAGGGCTCTGCCACCCTCACAGCAAAGAACTTCCTCCTCAGGTTTAGATGGAACTTCTTATGTTCAAATTTGTGCCCGTTCCCTCTTGTCCTGTCCCTGGGCACCACTGAAAAAAGACTGGCCCCATCCTCCTGACACCCACCCTTTCAGTATTTATAGGCGTTGATCAGATCCCCCCTCAGCCTTCTCTTCTCCAGACTAAAAAGACCCGAGTCCCTCAGCCTTTCCTCATCAGAGAGATGTTCTAGTCCCCTCATCATCTTTGTAGCCCTCTGCTGTACCCTCTCCAGCAGTTCCCTGTCCTTCTTGAACTGGGAAGCCCAGAACTGGACACAATGTGCAGAACATTATTAATTTTCTGCATGAAGTTTAATTATGTAAGACTTTACACAACGTGGAGAAGTGATCGGGAAATACTGTGTGTAAGCTGTCAGTTTAGCACTACGTCCTGCACAGCTTCCTTGCCACGCGTAAATTCATGTGGCAAAAGTCGAGAAAAATAAACAAGAAGCATTATTGAGGAGACTCGTCCTGCCCAAATATCACCTCTAGACAAATTTCAGGTGCTACAAGAATTGAAGGTATCGGCCCGGAATTAGGTTGAGAGCAAGATGTTAAAAAGTAAGCAGTCCTACGAAGGTGAACCCAGTTTCTCATCATGATTAAAATGTGCAGGCAGACGAATGCTTCCTAGAAACAATGTTCTGTCTCAGGAGATAGGTTTTCTGAAATATTTTGTTGTTCATTTTGTTAAAGTTCAGGCTCCTCCGTACCTCACAGCCTCCCATTTTGCCTGGAAGAGCTGGCCATTCTCATTTACAGAACCAATATTAGGAGAAAAGAGATTAATCTATCAGGGAACCTAATGGTTTTGCTACAAAGTTTAGTTATTTATACTCAAAGGAATATGGGAAGCTTTGAGATAGTGTGTGAAATGTTAAAGTGGTGCAAAAATTATTATAGAACTTTATTTGGAAAAAGAATATATTGTTTTGGTTAGAAGTCCTAAGTAAATCTAGGTTTCTATTAGAAATACTAAAATAGATTGTTTTCTGTTTTAAAGCTCAGTTTAAGCTCATTCATAAAAGCATTTCATAGAATCATAGAATGGTTCAGGTTGGAAGGAACCTTAAAGATCATCCAGTTCCAACCCCCCGTGCCCTGGGCAGGGACACCTCCCACCAGACCAGGTTGCTCAAAGCCCCATCCAGCCTGGCCTTGAACCCCTCCAGGGATGGGGCAGCCACAGCTTCTCTGGGCAACCTGGGCCAGGGTCTCACCACCCTCACAGCAAAGAATTTCTTCCTAATATCTAACCTAAATCTCCTCTCTTTCAGTTTAAAACCTAGACCAACTCCAGCTATCTACCTGCCCACATCCAAATCTAAACATCTCTTTTCCAAGAGCAGATGCTTCTAAGAATATATATAGGCAAGTGCCCAAGAAACTTGAGACGGTTCTCCAGAAACTGTGATCAGAAATCTTTTAAAAGCTGAATGGTGACTATCTTTTATGTTTTTTTTTTTTTCTAAAGCCAGAGCTAAAGATACTGCCAGAGCACTTTATTTGAAGTTAATGTCATACATTTATATGCAGAGAGAAGACTATGTGACAGTCTGATAAATTTCAGTGCCTCTGGAGGCTAGAGATGTGAAAAGTAATGAGACTGTTATTTAAATGGTCTAGAACCTACCCTAGATCCTGCCCTGGAACAAAAACTAAGGAAACAACATTGTTGTTACAGTTTTACCTGATTGAAACCTGTATTAATCAAAGATGCTGCTCTGGCTGTTAGATACGGCTCAGCCGGACTTTCCCTGAGCAGTTGTACTTTAGTGTGAACCTAATGTATACTTATGTATATACTAATGTATACTTTTTTTTCTCTGCTTTATATACCAGTAACACAGTTCTGTCGGGAGCCTCTTCACAGCATCAGTCGTTGCAGAGCTGCAAAGGAGCAATTTGAAGCCTATCCCATTACACCTTTCTTTTCTGCCTCAATTTGCAGGCTCATTCTATGCAGAAATCCTCACAGCGCTGGCAATAATGAGTAATGAGGTGAACGCACAGGGAAAAAAAATAAAAGTCCAGTTTTTAGTGGCAATTTAATGCTGGGAAACCACTGCATTTTCAGATTGCTACCAGTTCTTGCCCCCACAAAAATCAGGAACAACAGTATCTGGAGCAGCCTGTTAAGACTGCATCGTTAGCTCAAGGAATATTTCACTATCCATTGCCTCAGCAGCAGATTCAAATGTCTCACATCCAGCCCATAAGAAAGGAATTTAAATATGTCCATTCTTTTAGAAGCATTTTGAAACTGATAAGGAAATATTTTTAAAGTTTAAAAACAGTTGGATTTTGATGTGTTTTTGTAGAACCGTAGCTAAATGACTTAAACTGCCGGAATCTGTGATTCTGTGAATCTCTCATTTAAACAGAATATTTTTTATATTCTGAAACACAGATTAAATATAATATGTTGAGAATTATATAGCTGAACTGTGGTCGTTGACTGATGACCTGGAGTAGGCAAAATTGTCCAGACTTTTCAGTCCAGGAGACACTTCCAGAAACCTACCCAGAACATGGGAAGTTTTGCTGGTAAAGATTGTAAAGATTCAGCCAGGGGAGGTTTTATTTCCTCTGCTTTATCCGCACAGCTGGGCGAGCAGGTCGCTTACGGGGCTTTCTGATAAACTCGGGGCATCTGTCGATACAAGGTACATCTGGGTTGTGAGGATTTGCCAGCATAATACTATCTATCTGCAACGTGTTCTTTAGGTGGACTCAGAATAGGGAGTCCCTTTTTTACCCTTTTTCTTTTTCTCATAGTTGCTATTCTTCCTCCTAGCGATCCCCTGCCATTCTTTGCCTAATGAGTTGTAAAATCTAATCAATTGCGATAATTAAAACACGCTGTGTGCGGAATGATGCACAACTTTAATTACACAATAAAGTCCCAGACAAAAGCTGAAGATTCTTCCATTGGAAGAAACCAAAATACTTTCTTTTTGCTGTGATTTTTTTTTCACCAAGAACAGACTCATGCTTATAGGTGACGTGTATAAAACGCTAAAAACTCCAGGCTATTCTGTAGATTTTATTCAAATGAGTGGCAAAGTTCAGGCTTGCTTGTTACCAGCGTATGAGTGAATGGCTGGAAGAAACAAATAAGTGGTTGTTGTCAATAAAACACCCTGGGTGGCAGCTCCGAATGGGAAAGTTTTGTATTCAAGACCTATAAAATGCAGGGAGTTTTAGCATTGTCACACAGTGTCACTCAGTGTTCACAGTTCACATATTTGTTCAGCCTGGAGAAAAGGAGGCTGAGGGGAGACCTTCTCGCTCTCTACAACTCCCTGAAAGGAGGGTGTAGCCGGGGGGGGTCGGTCTCTTCTCCCAAGGAACAGGCGATGGGACAAGAGGAAACGGCCTCAAGTTGCACCAGGGGAGGTTCAGATTGGATATTAGGAACAATTTTTTCATGGAAAGGGTTATTGCACATTGGGATGGGCTGCCCAGGGCAGTGGTGGAGTCCCCATCCCTGGAGGTATTTAAAAGCCGGGCAGACATAGTGCTTAGAGCCATGGTTTAGTGATGGCTTCTGTCAGAGTTAGGTTGATGGTTGGACTCGATGATCTTAAAGGTCCCTTCCAATGTAAACAATTCTATGATTTTATGATTCTAAGAGGTGCTATACATTGACTCACCCCTTTTCTAGGATCTTTTGTATGCTGGTGAACATTTAGGCATAAAATAAATTCCCTGTGACAGACTGAAACGCCAGTGTTGCCTAATTAAAACCAGTTTGATGACAATCAGGCAGATCCGTTCTCATGGTTTTATTTTGGAAGAACAAGGCACGTCAAGTAATTGTGTCCTTGTATCGTACAGCTTTTTCCTCTCCTGTTATTTACGTTGTGATGCTGGCCCCAAGGAGGAAGCAAGCAGTTTGACAGAAACTGCAGGCTCAACAGTTCAGATCTGCACCGTGTTTATTTGTTCTTGGAATTCTGAAAGTATAATTATGTTACTGAGTATGTTGGAGAACTCGAGCCCGCATTAGCTGTTTCCCAGTAATTTCAGTGATGTGGTGTATACTTTATTTAAGCGTCCATCTTTTTCACGGTGAAATCTGTTCTAGGCAACTTTTCACGGTTTGAAAGGTAGTTATTGCTCTCCAACAGCGTGGCCTTTTGTCTGCCTCTGCCCCACCTCACCAATTTCATTCTTCAGCCCTGCCTAGGAAATGCAGTGTTGTTGCCTTCATTCTGTGGCAAGATTGGTTTCTTTTGCTGTTGTTTTAAAGGGATGTATAGCCCTTCTAAATAGGATAGATTAACCTGACTATGTTTTCTGAAAGGGCTGTATGATGGATGAAGGCAGGTGTTTCACAACTCACTTGGCAGGAGAAATAAGTGGATATTATTCTTCCAATAAATATGGCCAAAAAGAAGAAAAAAAAAAAGAACCAGCACTGGTAGGAAAAGATACAAATCTGTTCAGAATATTTCAAAATATGAAAGGTGCTACCCTGTTCTGTACTATTATTAGCTGAAGAAGGCCAAAGATAGCACATACGTACAAGATGATGCCAAATATGGACCCTCACACCATGTGCCATTTCAGTTTGTGCTTAGAGAGCTGAATTTGTTCTTAGGAACAGGCTTATTTTTCTCAAAGTCAGAGTGAGGTGGCCTTTCCGTCTCCGGAGCTGATGTCACCACTGTGACCACTCTCTCTCCATATACTCATCACATCTGCATTTTGCTTAGCTGAGGCTTACCCACTCATCTTGGGTACTGCAGCAAGTTTGTCAACTTAGTCTGTCCTTGGAAGTTCCCACACCATCACCAAATGGACTTAACAGTACTGATTCTGAGAAAGGAGAGCAAATACTCCACCTGGAGCACTCTGTCCAGCTCTGGAGTCCTCAGCAATGGAAGGACATGGACCTGTTGGAGCAGGTCCGGAGGAGGTCACAGAAATGCTCAGAGGGCTGGAGCCCCTCTGCTGTGAGGACAGGCTGAGTTGGGATTGTTCAGCCTGGAGAAGAGAAGGCTCCGGGGAGACCTTAGAGCCCCTTCCAGTCCCTAAAGGGGCTCCAGGAGAGATGGGGAGGGACTCTTGATCAGGGAGGGGAGCCATAGGATGAGGGGGAATGGTTTTAAACTGAAAGAGGGGAGATTTAGATGAGATCTCAGGAAGAAATTCTTTGCTGTGAGGGTGGTGAGACCCTGGAACAGGTTGCCCCGAGAAGCTGTGGCTGCCCCATCCCTGGAGGGGTTCAAGGCCAGGCTGGATGAGGCTTTGAGTAACCTGGTCTGGTGGGAGGTGTCCCTGCCCAGGGCAGGGGGTTGGAACTGGATGATCTTTAAGGTACATCTGCCTAAATCTGTGTGTGTGCTGTTCTTGACACCTGGGACTGTCCAAATGAGATGCTCATTGGAGCAGCAAAGACAACACTACAAATTGAGCTGCCTTTCAACTGTAAGCACTATCACACAAGGCGTTTCAAGAATAGTCAGGACATCAGTCTGCAGGCATTTAGGGGAAGAGGCCATTACACTTCCCATCAGCAATGCAAAGGAGAAGCACGTTTTTACATTTGTACAAACTGGATAAGTAGAAGGATGTTTTACCAGCTAATAATAGCGCTTATCAGCGCAGCATCACGGCACTGCCTTCAGCAGCTGCCACCGCTGTTCCTTGCCTGACACTGCAGAACAAGGTCATGAGGCAGCACCCCTGTCCCTGATCTCTTCACTGTCTCCCTTCATCGTATCCCTGGGATTCCCCAGTTACCAGCATCACCTCTTGCTTCCTGCCCACGATTCTGCACGGTGCTGCTCTGCAGAGAGGACTGTTTTGAGCTCACGCACCCGTCTGCTGGCAATTCCGCACTCAAAATGTTTCCCGGTGTGTCACAGCTCACGTCACAAACAGTCTGGCAGACTCAGAAATCTGTTACTTTGAACCTGAGGTTTTGAGAGGCCACACTGAGCAGGTTCAATGAAGAGGCAAGACATCTTGCTAGTGATAACAGGGTAGCGCTTGCTGGCTAATGTCTTTATCTTAATAGTTCTGCAACACTGAAAATTATGTAAGAATAGATGTATTGTATATGTTTGCAAACACTCCCTGTCTTAAGTCACGGAAAAATTAATTGCCAGTTAATAAAATTAGACCTAGGTACCAATTTAAAGTTATCCTATTACTGAGAAATAAATAAGACATCAGCCTCCAGTCGGGTCAGGTGCTCTGACCTCAGCCTCCGCTTTGTCGTAATTAGAGCCGAGTCAGTACTTGTAAGAGTGAAGACAGAATTTTCTGATGTGGTAAGAAAGAAGGTTATATCATTCTGTCGTGAAGTCTCAGAACAGACATCCTTTGTAGTTATCTTACAGGGCCCGCAAACCATCATTACAAGTGGAAAATTGCTACTGCCTATGCACATCTACCCTTTCAGAGTACGCCTTTCATCTGTTTGTGCCTCTCTAGAATAAGCCTAGAATAACTCCTGGCCAGGTGTAACAGCTCCACATAGAATACAAGGTTTAATTTTTGAAAAATAAGATGGAGGAGAGGGGAATAATTTCACAGAATAACATAAATTGAGTTCAGCTTACAGCTCTATCACAGCTGCCCTTTCAGGAACCCATCTGGTCCTGGCTCTGACAGCACGTGTAATCACCGAACAGCTTCTCTCTGCTACTCTTGATTTCCTTCTTTGATGACATTATTTAGAATTCCGACCTTTCATTTCCACTTTTTCCTAGATCATTATTATTAATATTTCTAAGGACTAAATTTGAATGTTCTTCATTGATCTTTCAGAGATATTCATTAAGCCTGACATTAACCTCCATATATTAAACTCTTAGTGTTGTACTTATCTGGTGCCTAAATGATGATGCACAGTCTTTTCGTCTCTGCACTGGGGTGACTGTCACCTTACAGGCTTAGTCTGGAGATGCTCATTCAGGAGGTTTTCATTCAAGACTAGCTCCATAGACACTCCCTATCATATCTTTAGAGATAAGAAGTGGCACCCAGTTCATCAGTAGATGAGCAGCCACTTCTCTCTCTTCAGTTCACAGAGGGAGGCAGTCTTCATAATTTAGGAAGAGGCACATGTATTCAATTCAGCATCAATGGAGACAACCCGGAATACTGTTTATTTAGCACTGAGCTGTTGAGCGTTACTTTGGGCTTGTTAACAGATTAAAATCCATATCGAGTCAGTTGTAGTATTTTTTTTGTTGAACAGCAGAAGGCTATCTCAGCTGGAGACATGAAATCAATTATTTTATATAATAAATATTATAGTGGCCTTCTATGATGAAGTGACTAGGTCAGTAGACAAGGGGCAACCTATGGATGTGATCTATCTGGACTTCTGTAAGGCCTTTGACACAGTTCCTCACAACATCCTGCTTGCCAAATTGGAGGGATTTGATGGGTGGACGGTTCGGTGGATAAGGAATTGGCTGAATGGTCACACCCAGAGGGTGGTACTCAATGGCTTGAAGTCCAGATGGAGAGCAGTGACAAGTGGTGTCCCTCAAGGGCCCGTCCTGGGACCAGTACTGTTTAACATTTTTATCAAAGACATAGACAGAGGGATTGAGAGCACCATCAGCAAGTTTGCAGATGACACCAAGCTGTGTGGTGTTGTCGATACACCAGAGGGATGGGATGTCATTCAGAGGGACCTGGACAGGCTGGAGAGGTGGGCCCAGTTGAACCTCATGAGGTTCAACAAAAGCAAGTGCAGGATTCTGCATCTGGGAAGAAACAATCCTCAGTATAAATACAGCCTGGGGGATGAGGCATTAGAAAGCAGCCCTGAGGAAAGGGACTTGGGGGTGCTGATGGAGGAGAAGCTGGACATGAGCAGGCAATGTGCTCTCGCAGCCCAGAAGGCCAATCCCATCCTGGGCTGCATCAAAAGAAGTGTTGCCAGCAGATCCAGAGAGGTGATTCTGCCACTTTACTCTGCTCTGGTGAGACCTCACCTGGAGCACTGTGTGCAGGTCTGGAGCCCTCAATATAGAAAGGACATGGACCTGATAGAGAGGGTCCAGAGGAGGGCCACCAAAATGATCAGGGGTTTGGAGCACCTCTGCTACGAGGACAGACTGAGGGAGCTGGGGTTGTTCAGCCTGGAGAAAAGGAGGCTCCGGGGAGACCTCATAGCGGCCTCCCAGTACCTGAGGGGGGCTACAGGAAGGCTGGGGAGGGTCTGTTTACAAAGGCCTGCAGCGACAGGACGAGGGGCAATGGTTTTAAGCTGGAGAAGGGGAGATTTAGATTGGATATTAGGAAAAAGTTCTTTACCATGCGGGTGGTGGAACACTGGAACAGGTTGCCCAGGGAGGTGGTTGAGGCCCCTTCCCTTGAGATATTCAAGGTGAAGCTCGACGAGGCCCTGGGCAACCTGGTCTAGTTGGGGGTGTCCCTGCTGACTGTGGGGAGGTCGGACTAGATGACCTTTGGAGGTCCCTTCCGGCCTGGACCAATCTATGAATCTATGAATCTATTTTATGGTAAATTGCAAATTGCCCACTAGGACCTAATGTGGAAGAAATGGCAGATCCAGAGTCAGTGTAAGTGAATGGGGATTGCTTTATTTTTTTCCACTAGGAAATGGATAAGCCCATGAATTTGTCTGTCATATTATTGACAGAAGTGGAGCTAGTACCTGCTTGAAATTATAGTGTAACTAGTTTAATCAATTAAATCATTTAATGTAATGTAGGTTACAGTGAAAATAAGAAGTATATCGAGCTAAAGCTTTCTTTGCTGTATAAGAGTGGGAGAGATTTACCTCCCCATTGCCGATAAACACAAAAAACCCCTTCAAAAGTCATGTTAAAGGCTTTATTTATGAAATAGGTTTGTGTCTGCAAAGCTTTCCGACCTCCTTAAATATTATTTTTAGACAAAACAATTTGTTCATGTGGGTATGAAAGGTTAGCTAAATTTATCAAAAACGAATGAGATGTCTTTGATGAAGTCCCTGCCTGGCCTCATTCAGAAGTTTTCTAAACTTTTTGATGATCACAGCTGGCATGTGTCTTATGTTTAGGTTGTGTTTTGTACTAGCTGTCTAATTTTCAAGTAGTGAAAGCTGATTATTATTACTTAGATGAACGTATTAGAATCTTCAGAATTTCCATCTAGGTCATGACAAAGAGCTTGTGGTTTCCAGCTCTTTTGCAGACCATATGCAAGATCTGGTTTGCACTCTGCATGCACAAACGTTGTCTTCATTACCAGGAATTTAATTTAAAAAAACCCCACAAAACTCCCCCCCAAAACCAACCTCAAACCACCCAAAGCCAAAGGAGAGGGTTATCTCCAGCAAGCAGCTGGGCTGAGGGTCGGAGGGAAGGAAAGGGCGGCGGGGAGCGGGGCGCTAGGACCCAGAGGGGCGGTGGGGGACCGGGAGCTGTCCCCCGCCCAGGTGCTGAATACGGGCACGGGCACAGCGGCTGCCGCGGTGCGCCCATACGCGCTCCAGACCCCTTTTATCCCACCACCTTAAATACATGAAAGTATGGAAATTGTCCCATTCATAAAGATAACACTGGAAAAATAAAGATAATTCTGGCACAATATTTGTTTCTCAGACAAAATACCATTGAAGTAGGCTGGAATCTCACCAGAGGTGACAGATTTCTTTTTACTGCTTGCCGTTACGTAAGTTATTAAAAACACCTGGCCAAGCATGGTGGAGCGAAACAAGCAAAGGTGATGAAGAAACAAAACCCAAGCGTTTTCCTCTGAGAAGTTTCAGTATAGGCTGTTGAATGGATACAATGGGGAGAATCAACACACCCGATGTACAGGTTTATTCTGATGCTACTCGTTGTGGTATTAACATTCAACTTAAACCAGAAAGCTGGATGTAACCGATTTTAAAAAAGAAATGCTGTGGAAATTAGAAATTAAATTTCTTGGTTCTCACTGTTTGTATTTGCCATTTCATTTTAATGGAATTTGTTTACAACTGAGACCTCAGATCATTAATCAGGACTGTACACTTGAGTCTAATTTGCTAACAACAATATCCAGCGTTTTGTTTAAACTATTCTCATTCTATCATCTTTTTACCATTGACTGAGACTGTCTTTTAGTGACACCATACAGTGAGTAAGGATGACCTCCCACCTGAAGACTTCTGTTATCTAGCAAGGAGACTTGCTACTCAGCCTTATTTGAAATTATGACAAGCACAAAAGTCAGACATAATCTTTACTCACACTTTTAAAATAATTTTTCTATCTTGGCTTCATGTCGATTTCTATATATACTTCAGATCTGCAGCTCTATGTAAAACATCTACATCAATCTATAGGTTTATATAAAGCTTATGCCAATATTTCCCACACTTGTGGAATCAGAGAAATTGTTAGGGAAATGAATCCAGTCTGTTGTTTCCTCTTTTGCAATATAGTTAAAGGCCTGCATATCTTAACTGTCTTCTTTTTTACTAAGTGTAAGGTGACTTTCCTTTTTTTCTCCCTTTTCTTTCATAACCAATTTAGACTTCCACTGGAAATATATGTAATATGGTAGTTTTTCTCATTACTACATAGACTTGCATTTATGACATTTAAAATACTAACTATAGCTTCAGCAGAAATATATGAACCTTTCATATCATATAATGTGTTTTAGGATGCAAGCAAATTCTAGCAGACATTGATTTATTAGTTACACTCATTTCACACTTCAAAGCTTAGCCCATAACTGTGGGGACTATGGGCTTAATATAAATTAAAAAGAAAAAATAAAAAAGACAGCAATCAAGCTGAAGAAAAATAGATAGAGCTGTTTACCAGCCTTTGGTTTTTTTCATCTCCTGGAGGGAATTAATCCCATCCCATTGGGAGAAATTTCCATCTATACATTTTCCATTCACAATGTAAAGGACTTAATTCTCTGTGGGGTTTTCAGCTCCTTGAATGAATAAATTTTACTGTAATTTTATCTAAAAAAGAGCACTGATTTAACTTTAGATTCAAGTCCTGATATGTAGTATTTTTATTTTATGCCTATCTTGTTATAAATCATTAAACAATATTAAATTCCCCATAATTCATATTTTCTCTTTTCATTATGTTTTATTAAGAATATCTTTAATAGACTTTAATTTATTCTACAGGAAGTTTAATTATTCTAACTACACAACATTCCTACCAGAGAGAGCGCAGTCATCAGATAATGTGACGATTACTTGATAATCCCTTCATAACTTCCCTTAACTGCTTAATTGTTCAATCTCCTACTGCTATTTTAAAGTATTTTTTCTGTCCATGGTTCACTGCATATTGCTCTTGAATTTCAGAATCTCTTTTCTTAAATAAAACTCTAAAAGTTAAATACAGTGTTAGGAAAAGTTAATTCTAGGCATCAAAAAAAAAAAAAGTGCAGCAGTTAAATTAAGATTTTTGTCTCAATCCAATCAATCAAGAAAGAAAATTGATTTGGTTAGATGTAGATGTGTTACAAAAATTTCCCACCAGTTTCAGTACCATGAAGACATCTTCCTAAGAAGGAAAGCTGACAACCTGAGAAACCAGAGGAGAAGAAACTAATTAGCTAGTGAAGCCAAAGTATTCTGTAAATGTAAATTAAAAGGTAGCATTCACAGGTTATGTCTACACTTCAGACTGAGGCGGAGCGGAATTTATTTAGACTAGTTCTAAATAAACCACCAAGGACAATGGGCAACCAGTGTAGTCGTTGCAGCACGGAAATTGTGATTCTTACACAAAATATTTAAGCAGCATAAGTATCGACATCATCAGAAATCAGATGGAGAATTCAAGTGAGGGCTGTTTGGAGAAACACTACAGCAGAAAGCAGTCTGCTGAATAAACTCATAGAACTCAACCTCTGATTTCCCCTACCATGATCCAAAGCAGCTGGAGAGCTGATTAAATCGGTTGGGTGAGAGTCAGCCTAACACAAATCATCTGGGTGATGGATCTTTTATAGCATTTTTGCCTTGACCTTGTTTCTGTTAGGAAGGATGTAGTTCAAGAAGAATGGGTTTTGCCACCAGAGCGTTAGACGGCTTGGTGGAAAACAGGATACTTTAAGAAAGGCCTAAAGTAGACACAGGTTCAGAGGCTCTCTGAAGGTGCAATAAATATTCATCCTGTGCATCCTGACTCTATCAGATAATGTGAGCAGGCAGTATGATTAGAGCTTATCACTATTACTGGTAGTGAATCCAGTGATTATTAACTTCTAATCTTTCAACTCCAGCAGCTCCTGGAATTCCATGCTTTCAGGAAAAGATGGAGTCAGATTCTTCAGCAGCTGATGCAGAGGATGACCAGCCTTTATTGGAATGCTCCTATTCTGGACTTTTTTTAACCCATGGGAACACACTGCTGCTAGAGTTACAGTGACAAGACTGATCTGGGAGCTGAACTACGTATTTGGAGTAGACTTCCTTACCCTGCTTTCCAAGTTTGCCTTTCATGTGGTAAGAATGTTTGTTTTCTCCAGCGTCTTTGAAAGTTATGCTGCTGGGAGTTTCACCTCCCGCTGTGGCTACACATGGCTTGGCTTGGACGGGAGTACTCTTGATGGGAATACTCTCCATCCCTGGAGGTATTTAAAAGATGGGTAGACTTAGTGCTTAGAGAAATGGTTTAGTGATGGTTTGTGTCAGTGTTGGGTTGATGGATGGACTTGATGATCTGAAAGGTCCCTTCAACCTCAGCAATTCTATGATTCTACAGAGCCAAAATTTGCAAAGGTAGGCATCAAACTGAGAACAGTTCTTTGGATGGGTTGGACGCTAAGCAACACAGTTCAGATCCAGAATTTGGGTCAGAAACTTTTCCTTATGTTAGATGTCCCTCCAGAATTACTTTTGAAACTACCTCTAACACTCCGGTTTCAAGCCTTTATTGAGCTGTGACGTATTCTGTAACACACGCGCAGAGTGCTCTTCAAACAAACATACAGATGTTCTCACGTCATATTTAGAAAGGTCAAATTGTAATTGAATAAAGATCTGATGCGCAAAATATATTACCTATTATTAAAATATTATTAAAAGGTGCTCTTCCTGCGGCTGTGACTAACAGCACGCACTAGATAGGAAAATGCCTGTAAATTATGTGAACCTTCCACTTCAGAGCTGTAATTCAGACTCTGCTTTTAGCACAAATCACCTGGGCAGGTGCTGAATAGGGTGTTCAAGAAATGTCTGTTTTCTCCTAAACTATGGATTGGCCAGAAGGGTTGAATATTCACTGCTCTACAGAAAAGGCTGGTTTTGCCTGGTCGCATATAAATGTCTATCAGGCTTCAGACACTCATGGTCCACCTGCGTCACCCGGCCTGGCTTTGTTCTCAGGAAATCAAAGGGAAATTGGCTGTTGCCTTTAAGCAGAGTGCACAAGAGGAGTTTAGATATTTTGGCAAGCTTTACTGGGAATGTGCTGATCACCAAGGATATCTGTGGAAAGAAGAGCAGGTCTTGGACCTCAGCAGTGGCGTAAGGAAGGAAAGGGGAAGGGAGTCTGACAAGCCTCAGTCTAGCATTCCACAAGAAGATGTTTTGGCATTTTTCCTATTTCCTATTTTAACCAGTAGATGTCCCCCTTTTATCGTGCAGTCGTTGACAAGGACACAATATTCCTGTGTCACAACACGTATTTAGGAAAAAAACCCATTTGTTTCCTCTGGAACGAATGTAGGTGAATGTAAAGATGCTGACTTAATGCTCTTGGCATACCCTGCTGGCTTCTGACCAACCTCAGCCCCTGGAAGCTTTAGGGAGAGCTCTGGCTGCTAAGTAACTTTGAAAATCATTCTTATGGAAATATCCTATAGGATTTTAAGAGGACAAATGGGGAATTGGTGAGATTCTATGGCCATTCCTCTGAAAATGTAATACATTTAGTATAACTTTATCGCATGGCAAGGCTCTATGGAAGCAGCTTACAGAACAGTATGGAGTATTTAATTTCTACACAATGCCTCAGGAAATTCCAAGTTGTGATAGATGAATTATCTTCTCTGCTTCATGAATGTGTAAAATAATATTATTTCTGTATCTATAGCTATCAAAAGTAATAATATAGATGATTTGAAATGTTCACACCTAATTGAAAATATCTGTGATGCAATTCTATTCAGATACTTGTATTTTCATCATCGCTTGAGAAAGATATAGGGTATATATATATAATTATTCTAAAATCTTTACAGATGAGATCCTGCATTAGCTCATCAGAGGGAAAACCCCTCATGGCTGGATCTGCACTGAGCTCGGAACTGCATCAGAGCTCTTTGTTTGCAGGTTGTTCCATCCTGGTCAGATGCTTCCTTGGTAGAAATCCTTACAGAAGCTGTTCAGGTTTGTGGCTGTGTCTGACACTAATTAAATTGCATAAGCATATTATGTTGGAGAAGAAAAATGTTGCTTAGCTTGGATGATAGCTGTGCTAAGCTAAGACAGCGGAGTCATTAGTCCTGTGTCACTGGTTCCACCTCCTCAGAGGGTGGCTGTTTCTAAAAGCCAAGCAGAACATGAAGTAATAGAAGGAAATATCAGGCCTTACCCTGAAATGACTTATTATTAGCCACAGCTGTTCCCCAAATGTATGGACAATGACGAGCTGATTGTAGAAGGGGAAATCAGCGTTGAACAGTAGCAAAACAAGGACCAAATTGTCCATCAGATCTTCCTGATGGCCGAAGTGATGGCCAGGCCCCAGAAACCCCCGAGGTTTCCATGACTGCAGCTGTGCAGCAGAGTTCCTACAGCTCAATCAAGCTTAAGACAGGAAACAAACCTGAAAATAAATTTGTCAGATACCAACGGCTATAATGCAGCTATTTGCGGTAAGGTTATGGGCAATAAAATTAATCTTCAAAGAACACTTGAGCATGGAAAAAAATACATTATACTCCGGCTATGCCTGGGGAAGTATCTTTCATAGCTGACAACTTCATAATACATACATTTTTTTTATTTCTAACTGCCAGCATCTGGCAATTTATGATAAAGACTTGGAATGGAAGCTTTGGGGTATTTACAACAGCTTCTGTCTACACACTGCTTATATCTACTACTGCTTCCCGAAAGCCACCACCATCCCCCACCCCCACCAGAAAACCAAAAAAAAATGCTGTAAGGGCAATGTGATTATTTTGCCCGATCTTTATAAGGGACAGCACTGCACGAGGAAGTCATAAAGACAAAAATTTGTGTTGTTTTGTCAGTCAGAAGTGCTAATCAAAACAAAGAAAATATTATTGAAGGATCTTTTACTGTGGAATGTATATGACAAACCCATGTGGCTTCTAGTAGTTGACAGAGAATCCTGACAGTGCTTGAAGAGGACAGTAAAATCCAAATACCAGGCAGTTACACCTGGAATGAACTGGGACCACTGTATATAAGGAAAATATATGTAATATTATTATGTATACTGTTAGGCATGGTTTCTCTGAGGCATAAACATACAGCTATGTTCTTTCAAAAGGATTACTTAGTATTGATCTTGCAGATTATAATTGCTTCTACTTTATCCTGCATCCTTCATGCCCAATTATTTTTCTGTATATAATCTAATGAGAAACGCATTTTTTTAATGGGAAAATACCTGTTTTACTACACCTATAAGCTAACTGACAGTGATGCATCTCACTGCTATTAGTAGAAACGTGGCAACGGCACCAGGGATGCGGTTTGGTTCTTTTTTTCTTTTTTCTTTTTTTATTTTTCAAATGATTTGTCTTAGTAGTCATGGAAGTGCATGCTCCTATAATGGTCCCATGCTCCTTTGAAGGAGAAGTGGGAGGGAGGTGATTTGTTGCCATCAGTATAATACCTTTGACATTATGACAGAGAGGTTAATGTTAGTCTGAAAGCAAATAAGTGGCAATACTGCTGTTGCTGTCATACAAGATGCAGAAACGCACATGATGTGGAGATTAAGGAATGAAAGGAGAGGAATGTTTGAGGTGCTTTTCAAAATTTGGGATCTTGAGTTGCAAACTGAATTTTTCAGCATCTTAAGAAAACACTCCTCACCTTTGAGCTCCTGTTTATATTTACCTCTAACAGAACCCATAATATCTCCTCTTCTGTCTTAATGGTAATATTTCAAAAGGAATCCAGCTTGACATGAGACTGGAATTATTTAGAAGTATGTGACTATATTAACTCACAGTGACTGAGGGAAATATACCATCCTCCATCAGCCCTAACATCACCAGTTGTGGATGATTTACACTCAAATGATTAGCTCCCTGCTTCATTTCCAAGTCCTGGTTCACTTCCAGGCTCTTTCCAGAGGCAGGTAATCACCTCCTTCTGTGATGAGCCAGCAACGTGCCCTTGTGGCCAAGAAGGTCAATGGCATCCTGGGGTGCATCAAGAAGAGCGTGGCCAGCAGGTCCAGGGAGGTCATCCTCCCCCTCTGCTCTGCCCTGGTGAGGCCCCATCTGGAGCACTGGGTCCAGTTCTGGGCTCCCCAGTTCAAGAAGGACAGGGAACTGCTGGAGAGGGGACAGCAGAGGCTACAAAGGTGATGAGGGGACTAGAACATCTCTCTGATGAGGAAAGGCTGAGAGACTTGGGTCTTTTTAGTCTGGAGAAGAGAAGGCTGAGGGGGGATCTGATCAAGGCCTATAAATACTGAAAGGGTGGGTGTCAGGAGGATGGGGCCAGTCTTTTTTCAGTGGTGCCCAGGGACAGCACAAGAGGTGACAGGCACAAACTTGTATATAAGAAGTTCCATCTCAACATGAGGAGGAACTTCTTTCCTGTGAGGGTGGCAGAGCCCTGGAAGAGGCTGCCCAGAGAGGTGGTAGAGTCTCCTTCTCTGGAGACATTCCAAACCCACCTGGACATGTTCCTGTGGGACCTGCTCTGGGTGACCCTGCTCTGGCAGGGGGTTGGACTGGATGATCTCCAGAGGTCCCTTCCAACACCTAACATTGTGTGATTTAACATGAGACCAATATTGTTGATAATATAGTCCAGGAGAGTGGTGTGGGCAAAACCACTGAAGTCCAACAGCAGGAGCAAGGATTAGACCAGATTTGCTCATGACCTCCATCCTCTGCACGGGGCCCTTTTGCTGTCCCCTTCCACAATGGGATGGAGCTGTCTGTGTGCTCGGGCTGAGCCAGGACAGACGTTTCCATCACTGTTACAAACACCTTTTCAAATGTACATCTTATAGCTACAATCTGACACCGGATCTGGTTTATGAGAGAAAGCACTCATAGAGCAACTGCGTGATGTTACTGTGCATATTTAATGCATCTGTTGGGGGAAACATGCTATATGTAACTCAACAAGATAAAAAGCAATTTCTATGGATTTTTATCAGCAGGAGGCTTGTTTCAGAGCAGCATGATTTGGGTAAGAAATACCCTTAAAGGCATGTGAAATCGTAAAAGAGGAATACAGTTTCCAAATCTCTCTCGGTGGAAATCAGAGATCCCAACAGTGAAATGGCGCCAGGAAAGAGAGTGAGGAACAGATGCGCTTTCGTTGTCTCATCCTTCCCCTTATGGTTAGTCTTTCAGTATGATGAACATCGCTGCCAACATGAAAACGTGCAAATAAAATCGCATTGAAAGTGTTAAACATCAGCAATGTTAGCAGGGTCACTAGCTGCACACCAAATCTGGAAGCTGGGATAAAAGGGATTAGTGGTTTTTTTTCTTTACATCAAAGGAAAACATGTCTCCTCCGAAATACCCTGACAAACAGAAAAAGCTGCAGTTCCCCTCTCCATTACAAAGCATCCTTCTTTTATTAAAATTCATTTACTTTCTAACTCTGTGGCTGGAAAGAAAAGAAATATTTATTTTGGAGTTCCCAATTGCTTTTGAATTTGACAAATGACTTAAATTACTTGCTTATCAGATTTAGTTTAGAAATGAATTGTGTATTTTTTCCAGAGGGTGTTACATTTGCTAAAGAGTTTCATCAATTTGCCATTAATATGCAAGTCAGTCTTAGGGATAATTACTAAAGCAGAGGCATCATATTAACCTCTTGGTACCAGAGGTTGGGATTAGCATATTAGCACTTAAGCAACGTAAGCCTTGGCCCATTGGTGAGAAGAGATTAAAGCACAGCGTGCTGTGCCTGCTCTAAATGAATTTACTGGACCTGCTCTAACATGTTTTCTGGATAAATCCTCACCCAGATCCACAGAACTCAGCCGGAATCTCCCCACTAACTTCAGGAGCCAAAGGCCCGTGGAAAGCAGGTGTCAGGGATCAAAATCCTGCCTCGATTTGGTGTATCTTAAACCAGCTCAAAAGAGTGAGCCTTCAGCTGTTTCTTAAGTTTTCTCTTTCTGCACTCTATACAGTTCAAGTTATTTAGATGCACTGAATGTAGATAAAACCTACTAAGGCATGTGGAAATCTGCTCTGATAGTGTCACATAAATTAATATGCCTTTTCTGGCTGACAATGCTGGAAATGACCAAATAGCTAAACCAAGAATATATCTGTGTGGCTGTAACATTACCAGCGTAATATATACTTTTCCCATCAATAATTTATACACCAAGATATGCTTCAAAATATGATCACCACAATAAACCCAGATGTAAAAGCCCCGTTGCTTTAAACTAAAATCTTTGAAAAAGCTTCTTTAAAATTGACTTGGTGGAATTACGGTAGTAGCAATGCAATTTTAAATTCAGTGACTGAACAATCTTTTTTCAGTGAGATATCTGGTTAAACAGGTATCATTCATATTTTCTTCAAATAGTATTTAGACATTGCAAGTTAGAAAAGAAGCAGCAAATAGAGAGGAAAAGATACCTTATAAAAAATGCCAACATTTTCTATTATTTATTAAGCATGTCAGAAGTTTCATGGGAATAAAGTTACGAAAGGAATTTGTTGTTCTGCATTACTATTGCCTTAAGCTTTGATGACCTGAGAGTTATCAAAACCTACAGTTAGGTCCTGAGACTGAAAACCAGGTGGCCTTTCTAGATATGAACTGTTTAGTTTTCAAGAGAATCAAATGCAAATCAAGTCCCCCTCCTGGGGAAGGCTGTGGAATATCACGTCCATGGCCGCACTTTTTCTAGGTATAAATTTCCCATTGTATAAAACTTCTGTATAAAAACTACTGTATAGTAGCCGCCAACTTTACATTGGTCTTAGGAGGATCAACTAATTATGTTTGGCATTCGATAGATGCTCAGAGATCAGTTCCCATTTAAATCACAGCGTCTTGCTGTGGAATGAAAGAAGGAATGAAAGACGGGGTTATTGTTCATGTCCTGCCACACAGGGACTCTGGGACGTGCTGGCCAAAGTCTAAGGACCTGAGCTGATGTTCTTAATATTAATTTTTAAATGGTTCTGGAAATGATACCACACTGGATTAACTGTTAACATTAACGACAACTGCTAGTACTGCTTTGCATGACATGAAAGATAGGAAGATGGGGACGCTATCTTTACTGGTCAAAGTTTAGTACCCCATACTATCTACTTTATGTGGTTTTTATATGAGTGGCTTTAGAGGAAGTGAGGGCCTTTATGAATTCCGGGCACTGTGTATCAGCAAGCGCTATATACATGGTTAAAAAATACAATTCATTATTTTCAATGATCATTAGTTTTACATACAATTTATATATGTAAGACCTTTTTTGCAACAGTAAGACAGGTAAAAAGTGTCCTTAGATTAAGAGAGAATCAGATTATCACATTAATAATAATTTTCATTTCCTTACAGTGAAATAAATACAATCCTCAAAGATAAGGGCAACGCTAGAGATGGGTAAACGGGTCTAGGGATCCAGAGTTTGTGTAGTTCAATTGGTTGGAGGGGGTTATATTAATTCTGTTCACTTTCTCCCCCATCCCTAACAAATATAAGATAATATTTCCAACAAATCATTGGCTTTTCCTTTTCCTCCCTCCTGAAAGGCTCTAGTTTGCAGAAGTTCTGCCAAAACCGTGAAAATATGAAGAATGGATTTATTTTATACATCTTCCACAGCAGAAAGAAGCTGTAACCCATTTGAAGAAAAGCCTATTAACAAACTGGAAATGAAAAAAAATAAATAAATTCCTCTGCTCTCCACTAGCCTTGCCAAGCTGGAAGACTGACATTATTAGCTATTCTCACTGGACGACCTTTTCGCTATATTTTGTTAGTTCCTTAAAATTCCTGTTTACCAGTTTATAAGCTTCCCCTTCAGAAATTTAGATGAAGACACAATCTGGACGTGCATGTATTTGTGTGTGATTATCTATCTTAACTACAGCATCTACAAAGCAGAAACCTTAACGACCTTAATGCAATCAGGAAAGGAACTTCTGAATCCTTTCAATGCGAATGCCTTATTAATGGTTTTTTTTACAGCTGATCTGCAGAATGCTGAGTTGAAATGCATGAGAACAGCTGATATCATGCTGACAGACAAGAGGTCAGATCTCTGCTGGGTCATGTATGTTACTGCTGGAAGCTTAAGCAATTGCTTGCACGCATGGTTATTTATAGTGTTGAAGAGCACACCAAGAGTATTGGTATCCGATCCATATCTCAGATACAAAAAGCAAACTGAATCATAGAATCATAGAATTGTCCAGGTTGGAAGAGACCCTTGGGAGCATCGAGTCCGACCATCTACCCTACACTACAAAGTTCTTCCCTATATCATATCCCCCAACACCACATCTAACCGTCTCTTAAACACATCCAGGGATGGTGACTCAACCCCCTCCCTGGGCAGCCTGTTCCAATGCCCGACCGCTCTTTCTGTGAAAAATTCTTTCCTAATGTTCAGTCTAAACCTACCCTGCTGGAGCTTGAAGCCATTCCCTCTCGTTCTGTCATTAATTACCTGTGAGAAGAGACCAGCACCAACCTCTCTACAGTGTCCTTTCAAGTAGTTGTAGAGAGTGATGAGGTCTCCCCTCAGCCTCCTCTTCCTCATACTAAACAGTCCCAGCTCCTTCAACCGCTCTTCATAGGATTTGTTTTCCAGGCCCTTCACCAGCTTCGTTGCCCTCCTCTGCACTCGCTCCAGCACCTCGATATCTCTCTTGGATTGAGGTGCCCAAAACTGGACACAATACTCCAGGTGTGGCCTCACCAGTGCTGAGTACAGGGGCACAACCACCTCCCTACTTCTGCTGGCCACACTATTTCTAATACAAGCCAGGATGCCGTTGGCTTTCTTGGCCACCTGGGCACACTGCCGGCTCATATTCAGCTGCTTGTCAATTAGAACCCCCAGGTCTCTTTCTTCCAGGCAGCTTTCCAGCCACATTTCCCCAAGCCTGTAGCGCTGCTTGGGGTTATTGTGGCCCAAGTGCAGAACCTGGCACTTGCCCTTGTTGAAACTCATGCCATTGATTTTGGCCCAATGATCCAATCTATCTAGGTCTCTCTGTAGAGCTTCCCTATCCTCCTGGGAATCAACACTCCTGCTTATGAATATGAACTGAATATGAACTGAATACCAACCAAGGGAACAACAGATGCCCATGAAGCTCGTCTGGTTGACAGATGTCATTTGAATAAAGTTTATTAAATATTAATGGCTATTTAAGTGGATTTACTCTGATAGTTTCTCTCTGGAACAGTCACCAAAATCCCAAATGCTCTGGGCTCCATTATAGCCCACGAAACACACCTATGCTACTTTAAGGTCTAGGCAAGGTTGCATCTCAGGCCCTTCAATGAAGAACTTTCTTTTTAAATCTCCACAGGTGTGGAAGTTAACTCTCTCTTGGAGCGGGAAGGGCTCCAGAGAAGCTGTGGAACAGGGATCGCTGGCTGTAAGAATCAAAACTTCACAGTAAAAATAAAACCAGCTCTGGACCACCAGAGGTCCTGGTTAGCTCAGAAGTTTGAGTTCATGCATTACTTGTATCCATTTCCCTTGAGCACATTGTTAGATTTGATCATCCTACTTTAAAAATGGTTCTTGGATGGAAAAATACACTGATTGGGTTGGAACAGGTTGCCCAGAGAAGCTGTGGCTGCCCCATCCCTGGAGGGGTTCAAGGCCAGGCTGGATGGGGCTTTGAGCAACCTGGTCTGGTGGGAGGTGTCCCTGCCCAGGGCAGGGGGATGGAACCGGATGGTCTTTAAGATCCCTTCCAACCTGAACCATTCTATGAACAGAACAACTATAAAAATACTATGCTTAATTTATGAATAGAAGTAAAATGACTTTGCTTGGTCCAAGTGTTCCTAAACTAACACTGACCTGCCATGTAAGATGCAGAAATACCTCCTAGGAAGCCAGCAGCTCCCTTCTGAGCAGAAATGTGACTGGGAACTGCTGCTGTTGCTCCCAGCATTGCCACAGAAGGTGGTACACAGGAATGAAGCTGGGGACTTGTGGAAAGCTTTGTGTTTTGTAACAGATAGAACTATGCAGCTCAGAGCAATGGGCAGCATCTCTCCAGGACAGAGGGGAGAGACGCAGAGCAGAAGCAGGAACTTTACACGTAACGAACTACTTCTCATCGCAGATTTTGCAGTAGCCTCTTGTAACAGAGTAGAACAATTTCCCCAGCGTGAGCTCAATTTTAAAAGGCATCTGCTTACAACTATAAGTGATAATATTTAGCCGTGATAGGGAACGTTTGGATCACAAGCAAGAGACTGAAGTATTGGCTGCGACTACGTGCAATTACCATTTCAGCTCTCTCTTACAAGGATTTCGTTCCAGATCTCCGCAGCTACTCATACATTCATGTACTGCACAGATGAGGAGGACAAAGCTATCCGCTCAGACTACTTACCTCTCACAGTCTCTTAGATATTTAATCTAAAATGTACATCTAAAGCAGCAAAACATTGTCTCAAGATTACAGACTCTGCAGCAAAGTCACCAAATCTCAGATTTACTCTTACACAAAACTGCCCTTTACAAATCCCTAGATTTCATGAGAGCAGCAGATGGTGAAAATACATTTCTAACTCATTTCTGTTCTATGCAGTGGGATGAATTCTTTTTGCTCTCCTCACAAGTATCCTTCCAATATGATTCTAACATTATTTCCAAAAGCTGAAATTGGTTATGAGTTTGGCGTTTTTTTTTTTCTCTCCATTTCATTTCGTATTGTTTTTGAAGTGAAGAACAAGTAAAGTTTATCATCACTTATATTTCAAATGCAGCACCTGTCAGCATATATATCTCCAATATACATGCACACACACACATAAATACATGCACGCACGTAAATATGTCTGTATGTACACTTACACACATAAATATGTCTGTATGTACACTTACACAGAGAGAGATCCCTGTTAAACATCTTTGAATGTGAAAGACAAAGGCTTAATTTAGGAGCATTTTGAGTTGTGGGCTGCATTGCTGGCACGGTGCTAAATGCAATTTACTAAGCCCTTTACGCAATGTTTTATTGTACAAAAAAAAATTGCAGATGTGCCAAAGGTAACAAAGCGGATTGGTTTGGAAGATTTAATGAATTTATGTCAGCTCTGAAAGCCTGAGTCAAACATCACATTCCTGGGGCTTAATTTGGATTGCTAGTGCTTTTTAAAGTAATTAAGAGCATACAGTTAGGAGACATTTGAACTGGGCTGGAAACACTCTACTGGAAAATACAGTTTTGTTCCACAGCTTTTCTGCATTGTGTCATGTTGGGTTCCTTTCAGTTTTACTGAAACCTGCTTTGCCCAAGACTGGCACTTCCCATTACATCAATGTTCTCAGCCCCCACTGATTTCTGTGAGAATCCCACCTATGGGAGAACGGCAAGACAGGAGAGCTCAAAAATGACAATGACAACGCATATGTTCCATGTTAAAAATCCACAGGCTCTGAGGATTTCAGGTAGATACTTGTATAATAAATCCATACAGAATAATTCTTTGCTCATTCAATATGACGAAATATCTGGAACTTCCTCCTCCGCCCCCCACCCCCTCAGGTTCTGTTGTGTTTTTTCCAAAAAAAAAATCAATTCACAGTATTTCCTGATGTGCTTCACCAACCTGATCTCATTTCAACAGTTCTCTTTGTGAGGAAGATGGAACAGAGGTCTTCTAACACAGTCAGGTCAGCTCCAAATTCAGTTATACAGAGATGTTTTTAATGTAATATTGTACTGTGATTTATACCCATTTGGCAAGGCCAAGCATTAATGGAATCAAGAGAAAGAGGAAAATAATAAAATCATTACTAGGCCTTACATTAGACCTTTTCTTCAGAAAAAGTAAAATAAAAGAGGTCTCAAGACTGACTTGTATATTAGAACAGTTACCCACATAATATTGATATGTCAAAATTAGGATCCTCTACAGAATATTGAATGAAGCCTGGAGGTACTTCATCAGTGCTTTAATGTTCATTATGTATCATAAATATTGATCACTAGAACAGATGGGTAAGCATTTACTGAGGAAAATTTTGAGTGGAATGAAAATGAAATAAATATTTTTCCCCTGCCTTTTATTCTGTTTTAACGGTAAAAAAAAAGTATTTCTTAGAAACCAAATGTCTCGCATATCCATTACAAATGCGAAGATTTTCATTTAGAGGGAAGAGCTTTTCTAGACAAATATCAAACAGTAAATTTGTGACTCTCTCTGTTGGAAACTAAAAATTGTGCCTTCAGTACCTGGAAAAAACACTGGTCTGCTTCTGGGGCTACTGGATCGCTGCATGGACTCTTGTGATCTGAGTCACCTGCTGGAATGGTGCAATTCTACCTTCCCAATTAAACTACCACTTTGCCTCAGGTGGACAAATCTTAGCCCAAATGTTTAGCAGCTCCATCACAAGGGTGATGTGTTTCAATGCACAGCAAAGTAATGCCCAAATTGTCCTTGAAAACAAGGCTGGCTCAGTGTGTTCAGCTCATCACCTCCTGGGGCACCATCCCATGCTCAGTTGTGGAGGTGCCACCACAGGCACAAAAGGAAGAGTGTTCTGTGACCTTCCCGGGGGCTGAGGTTAGGCTGACCAGTCTTTACTTTTCTCCTTCTTGCCCTTCTTGAAGATATGAGTGACTTTTCCTTTCTTCCAATCCACAGGAACCTCTCCTGATCACTGTGACTTTTGGAAGATAATTGGGAGTGGCCTTGTGGTGACAGCACCTGGGTCTCTCAGCACTTCTGGGTCCATCTCATCAGGTCCCATCGACTTGTGTATGTCCAGTTTGTTCCTCCGACTGATTCTCCTCCACCAAGGGTAAGCACTTCTTGCTCCGGACTCTCCTGGAGTTCTGAGATCTGGGATTGCTGATGGCTGATCTTATCAGCAAAGACCCTTTGGGCTGGCTGGGGCTGCAGCTTCAGTGCTGCTGATGTGAATTGCTCAATCATAGAATAATAGAATGGTTTGGGTTGGAAAGGACCTTAAAGAGCATCCAGTTCCAACCCTCCTGCCCTGGGCAGGGACACCTCCCACCAGACCAGGTTGCTCAAAGCCCCATCCAGCCTGGCCTTGAACCCCTCCAGGGATGGGGCAGCCACAGCTTCTCTGGGCAACCTGTTCCAGTGTCTCACCACCCTCACAGCAAAGAATTTCTTCCTCAAATCTCATCTAAATCTCCCCTCTTTCAGTTAATAACCATTTCTCCTTGTCCTATGGCTCCCCTCCCTGATCAAGAGTCCCTCCCCATCTCTCCTGGAGCCCCTTTAGGGACTGGAAGGGGCTCTAAGGTCTCCCCGGAGCCTTCTCTTCTCCAGGCTGAACAACCCCAACTCTCTCAGCCTGTCCTCACAGCAGAGGGGCTCCAGCCCTCTGAGCATCTCTGTGACCTCCTCTGGACCTGCTCCAACAGGTCCACGTCCTTCCATTGCTGAGGATTCCAGAGCTGGACGCAGCGCTCCAGGTGGGGTCTCACCAGATTGGTCTCACCAATCTGTCACTAGTAGTGGGTAGGTTAGAAATTCTTTTTCTTGACATTTAAGTTCTAGGTTCATTTTTTTATAGCCATTAGTCAGAGAAGCCCTATTCTTCCCTACCAGTAGGGATCTGCATGTAGAACTCCAAAGCTTTGCACTGAAGATGTGGGGCTTGCAACCTCAGGATATACAGCAACTTTGAAGGACTAGTTCTTTGCTAAACCTAATCCCACGCTACCACATCTTCAATGCTATTAGTTCTGAAATAACTAGATTAATACCACCAATTTCTGTAAATGTGCCAGAACTTCTACTACTTTCAGAATTCCCCCGATAAACAGATAAAAGGAGGGCAGTGGCTCATAAATAAATAATATAAGACGTGGAAAGCAGTTACCATAATTTTTGGTTTCATTTTACTGCTGAAAGAATTCCACTCTGAAGACCAGTTTTATGTTCCATGTAGAAGAACATCTTGTTACCGCAAAGTACTGAAAGTCACACCTTCTGACTTGCTAGATGCGGCAGAAATTGATTTTAGCGCCGAAAGTAAAAAGCCAGAGCAAAATTATCATAACTATAAATTGTATCTGAAGACAACCATTTCTTTTTTTTTTTTCTGCATGTCAAGTGGTAATGCAGATAATAAATTCAAACACTCTTCGGAATGAAACAATTTAGCAGATAGGATGAGTAACTATTGAAAGGATTTCCTGGAACTGAGAATGGCCAGAGTGAAAATAAGAATGAAACACAATTATAATAAAAAAGACTAGGCTGGAAATATCTCCTGTTTGGAATTTCCTGAGACTCTCTTACAGAGTTTTCTAGGCTAAATATGAACAAAAGTTTTCTTTTCCTTACTGTTTCTTACTTTTCTTTCTCTCACTATTGTTACCTGAAAACTGATAAGGAGAAAATATTGTATCAGGCAACGAAAAGTGTCTTTACCAAAAAATATATCCTGAACATTTGCTTTGAGTTTTTAAACAAGAGAATGAGGTCCTACCATAACAAAACAAACTTTTGCATGCTCATATGCTCATTTTTCATAAGTTTTATTGATACGGTGGACAAAAATCACTGCTAGGCAAACCTCAAAAAGATTTAGAGGCCATATCCAAAAAGGGTACTTGGAAAAGTCACGAGGAAATCAGCTGAATGCAGCCTTTCCCAGCGTGCAGACCTGTGGCGGGGACCTGGGGACAAGGTGGTCGCAGAGCTTGTGCGGAGGGGGGTGGTGGTGGTCGTGGGGCATAAAAGGAAGGAAACGGGGCGCTAGGCTTCAGCGGGGTCACAGAAAGCTTCTCCCTTCCAGCCCTGCTGCCTGGCAGCAGTGGTTAATGCCAGCAGGTAACAGCTATTAAGGCAGTCTGGGATGAGCAGGGGGATTGACTGTGTTTGCTGAAGGGCAGAGACCAGTATGAGCCGGGAACAGATGAGGCTCAATAGAGAAAAAAAGGAAGAGATATGCTGGGGCGGAAAATGGGATCTTTGAGATACAGACAAAGAGGACCCGTTAGAAAAATTGTGGGCTTGATTGAAGTACCCTGTGTTTGAAGCCCTGTGTTGCTTATCACTGTATGCACTAAACAGCTCCTTTTAGCAACTTCTGGTTAGAAAAATAAATAACTGACATTTCTGAACTGTCACTGGTGCAGTAGGATATTTCCTCATGGCATATGGACTTAGAAATGAGCTTGCTTGACATTGGCTGGAGCATACACTTCATTTTCTGAGCCTTTGAATATATTTATATTGTGGGACTGTCACTCTACAGCACATACCTAAACCCCAAGGTCATTAATCATCTGATATGAAAGATATAAAGTTACTGGAATAGAACATTGTCACCAGACAAATTACAGTATATTTCTGACCTTGTGTCTTAAATATTTATCACTGCAGTAAGTAGATTTGTGGGACTGCTCTTTTTAAAAGTATGAAGAAAGCTGCAATGAAGGGAAGCGTGTCACTTGTTCTATGAATAAATAGAGCTCTTCAAGATCCATCAATCCAATGCCTTTCCAAAGCAATAAATTCAGTTTCAAAGGGAAAAACCCTTCCACCCTCAGTCGCAGATTTAATTTGTCATCACATATGTTTAGGTCGACGATTTAAAGGAAATTCTTAGTGACATAATTTGGCAATCAATAGCATTAAAAAATTATCTTTACAAAATATAACGCCGTGCTTCACTTTGAAATCTGTGTCGTTACGCTCACATCTACTTCCAGATTTTATTAGGGTCTGTGGTAGAGAAATCCCATCAAATAAATCAGAAGTTTGTCACAGTTGTCATTCATCCTGCCTGGTTCCGACTCTGTTTCACGTACCCCGGAGAAAACACCTTCATCCTTCAGTGAAAACACCCTCGCCCTTCCCCTCCTGGTTGCTTCTTTCAAGAACGGGAGGTACTTTCATGCCCTATCATCTCAGATATGAAAGACAACTGTGTCATAAGATAACACACCACAGAGTTCAGTCCCCATGGGAAGGGAGTGGTGAAATAATCAGAAAGCATATCGTATTCTTTGCAAGGGACTGCAGGAAAGCCAAGTCTCAGCCAAGGAAAGGGTCACATGAATCCTATGAGATTCTCTCCTCTCTCAGTTGAACAAAAAATTCTCTAACTAACCAGAAAGCCTCCTCGTAGGCTTGATAGCTACGTGGACTACTATTTGAAGCACATTGTTAACATTTGCCAAAAGAGACACGCTTAGAAAAACTTCTTGATAGCATTAAGAGTTTGAATGCTGCTGTGTGAGGCTGTTAGGTAGAGACCACAGACAAAGGTTCTGCTCCCAGTCACGCTGGAGGCTGCCGCACAGAGGCTGTGGATATTAACAGAAGCAAAACCTGGTTCCTCAGAATAATTTGCAAAATAATTTGTAGCTCTGCCCTGGTGAGGCCACATCTGGAGTCCCGGGTCCAGTTCTGGGCTCCCCAGTTCAAGAAGGACAGGGAACTGCTGGAGAGGGGACAGCAGAGGGCTACGAAGATGATGAGGGGACTAGAACATCTCTCTGATGAGGAAAGGCTGAGGGACTTGGGGCTTTTTATTCTGGAGAAGAGAAGACTGAGGGGGGATCTGATCAACGCCTATAAATACTTAAAGGGTGGGTGTCAGGAGGATAGGTCCAGTCTTTTTTCAGTGGTGCCCAGGGACAGCACAAGGGGCAATGTGCACAAACTGGAACATTAGAAGTTCCATCTAAACATGAGGAGGAACTTCTTTCCTGTGAGGGTGGCAGAGCCCTGGCAGAGGCTGCCCAGAGAGGTGGTGGAGTCTCCTTCTCTGGAGACATTCAAACCCACCTGGACACGTTCCTGTGGCACCTGCTCTGGGTGACCCTGCTCTGGCAGGGGGTTGGACTGGATGATCTCCAGGGGTCCCTTCCAACCCCATATAATTCTGTGATTCTGTGTGAACTAAAGCCTGACCCGCTACAAACACAACAACACAGGAGAGAGAAACTGGAATGGCACATTACTACTCACACCAAAGAGACGTTTCGTATTTCGTGTCAGGGATAAAAATAAGACGAGGGAAGCTGTGGGTCCCCTCCGGAAGGAAACGGGAGACCTGGTCACCCAGGATGTGGATAAGGCTGAGCTACTGAATGACTTCTTTGCCTCAGTCTTCACTGGCAAGGGCCCTAACCACACTGCCCAAGTCACGGAGGGCAAGAACAGGGGCTCTGGGAATGAAGAAGCACCCACAGTACAAGAAGACGAGGTTCGAGACCTCTTAAAGAA
Source organism: Numenius arquata (assembly GCF_964106895.1). Lineage (NCBI taxonomy): Eukaryota > Metazoa > Chordata > Aves > Charadriiformes > Scolopacidae > Numenius > Numenius arquata. Next base: position 3,252,700 of record NC_133579.1, read on the forward strand.
CCTGAAGGTGCATAAGTCCATGGGACCTGATGAAATCCATCCACGGGTCCTGAGAGAACTGGCGGACGAAGTTGCTAAGCCCCTCTCCATCATATTTGAGAAATCGTGGCAGTCTGGTGAAGTTCCCACTGACTGGAAAAAAGGGAACATAACTCCAATATTCAAAAAAGGAAACAAAGAAGACCCGGGAAACTACAGGCCGGTCAGTCTCACCTCTGTGCCTGGCAAGATCATGGAGCAGATCCTCCTGAAATCCTTGCTAAGGCACATGGAGAATAAAGAAGTGATTGGAAACAGCCAACATGGCTTCACCAAGGGCAAATCGTGCCTGACAAATTTGGTGGCCTTTTACAATACTACCACAGACTTGGTAGACAAGGGCAGAGCGACTGACGTCATTTACCTGGACTTATGCAAAGCATTTGACACTGTCCCGCACGACATCCTGGTCTCAAAATTGGAAACTCATGGATTCGATGGATGGACCACTCGGTGGATAGGGAACTGGCTGGATGGCCGCATCCAAAGGGTTACAATCAATGGCTCAATGTCCAGGTGGCGGCCAGTAACGAGTGGTGTTCCGCAGGGGTCGGTACTGGGACCAGTACTGTTTAACATCTTTGTCGGTGACATGGACAGTGGGATAGAGTGCACCCTCAGCAAGTTTGCTGATGACACCAAGCTCGGTGGCGCAGTTGACACGCTGGAGGGAAGGGATGCCATCCAGAGGGACCTAGACAGGCTGGAGAGGTGGGCTCGTGCAAATTGCATGAAGTTCAACCAAGCCAAGTGCAGGGTCCTGCACCTGGGACGTGGCAACCCCAGGCACAAATACAAGTTAGGTGGAGAATGGCTGGAGAGCAGCCCCGAGGAGAAGGACTTGGGAGTGCTTATGGATGAGAAGCTCAACATGAGCAGGCAGTGTGCACTGGCAGCCCAGAGAGCCAACCGTGTCCTGGGCTGCATCAGGAGAAGTGTGGCCAGCAGGTCTCGCGAGGTGATTCTGCCCCTCTACTCTGCGCTCGTGAGACCCCTCCTGGAGTACTGTGTCCAGCTTTGGAGTCCTCAACACAGAAAGGACATGGACCTGTTGGAACGGGTCCAGCGGAGGGCCACGAGGATGATCAGAGGGATGGAGCACCTCTCCTATGAAGACAGACTGAGAGAGCTGGGGTTGTTCAGCCTGGAGAAGAGAAGGCTCCGGGGAGACCTTATAACAGCCTATCAATACCTGAAGGGAGCCTACAGAAGAGCTGAAGAGGGACTCTTTGTCAGGAAGAGTGGTGACAGGACAAGGGGCAATGGTTTTAAATTGGAAGAGAAGAGATTTAGATTAGATATAAGGAAGAAATTCTTTACAGTGAGGGTGGTGAGGCACTGGAACAGGTTGCCCAGGGAAGTTGTGGATGCCCCATCCCTGGAAGTGTTCAAGGCCAGGCTGGATGGGGCTTTAAGCAACCTGCTCTAGTGAGAGGTGTCCCTGCCCATGGCAGGGGGGTTGGAACTAGATGATCTTTAAGGTCCTTTCCAACTCTAGCCATTCTATGATTCTATGATTCTATGATTTACATGTAACTGGTAGAAGCATGTTCCATTTTGACAGCCCGTGCAAATCTAATGGATCTTCCTGTGTCACATTGTTTAGTATTCAAAAGCACAAATAAATAATGTAATATTAACAATCCTGAAATAGTGTCATGGAAAGGATGGACGTGCACACTCAGTATCACTTAGTTTCAGAGTGTCTTTGCCATTCAATCGCATGTACATTTGCTGGGATCAGACTTTGTTTCCTCCAAGCTTGCACTAAGAACAACTGTGGCAAGGAGTCAGTTGCCAAACCGATAAACTTTAACTTCTTACAGAATCAGAATCATCCTCTGTAATAGAATACGATGACAAATTCCCACCCCTCAGGGAGTACTGCCTCTGATGGTTCCCTCCAGTATTCTCACAAGCACATTAGCTGATGTACCTGTCTGTGTAAAAAATTAGCAGTCAGTAAGCTATAGGTTTGTCTATGATTCCGTGATTCTATATATACTGCGCACTGACAACAGTGACATTCTTTTCATCCTCTGCTCTGTTCTTCTGTGCTTTGTTATGGCGTTATTAAGGTGCTACGCCTCATTACAATTTTAGCCTCTTTAGATCAGCAGTTGACCTTTTCCTTTGTCATGGAAAACTCCCTGCGTATTCCTGGAGTTATACAAATAATAAATTGAAATCACCTAGTCCCTGACTGGTGCACAGCAGAAACTTCCCATGCTAAATTTTCTAAAATCATAATCCTGTTAACAGCCAATGATCAGGCTATAACCTGGGTAACCTTTGTGGAAGGATATATTTTAAGCAGTTGAGAGTAAATACATAAATAACTTAATTTCCAGGCTCAGGTAATAGAAAAAATAATCTGTAAACAAATCTTGCTTTACCTCTCTAGCTCTACCTCTACCTGTATTCTTTTAAGCTCTGTTTCTTGAACTTTTAAAATTCAGCCCCATATCCATGATCTGTGTTTGTTTTAATGGCATAGTACCTAATGCATGACATTTAATAAACTAATAATCTAATCAAGCCTAAAATCATGGAATCACGGAATCACTTGTTCTGTTCTAAAATGCTGTTGAAGAAACATCAGATGGTTTGTCATCCTGTACCAGGAAAGAATAAGTACTAAAAGTGGCTTCACATCCTTGCTATATATAGAAATCCTATTACAATTACCCTTAACTGTCCTTTGCCTTCCTGTAGTAGTTTCCTCTGTGTCCTCTGTAGGTAAATACAGTGAGATGCCAGGGTTTGTCTGTGTATACAGCAAGCAGAGACAATCCCAATCCACTTTTAGCGTATAGTTCATTTCCAAGCAAATGTGTAGCATCCTCATCCTCATCTTCACCTTTGTTTCACAGTTTGTATGTGCAGTAACAGTTCTTTATGCTGGACCTATTTTTACATTTTGCCAACTGAGCTCTTGCTCAGAGTATCCTCCATTGACACCTCTTGGATTTGGAGCACAAAGTATTCAGAAAAGAGGCAGGCAGCATTAATGCCTTCAGAAAGCAAATCTGTGCAGAATCCATGGCCTGCGTAAGGACTGAAGGTGGATTTTAGTGGAGGAATGTTCTCACATGCCACAGATGGATAATGGTTATCATCATCACCATCAGTGCATCTAATCACATTTTTAGCAGTTCTTTAAACGCCGCCTTTGTTGCCAACATTTTTTCTTCCCCTCGTTTTAAGTGCAGAGCCTGTCCCTTTGCTTCTAAAGATTAATGGTCAGTTAACTGCTCGTGGCTGAGCAAGGCTCATTAAAGCAATATTCTCTAATCATCCACAACACTGCCAGTCTCCCCTTATTCTAAGCATACAATTCTGTGGAAACAGGATCAGAGATTAATTGAGTCAATTAGCAGCTAGATTTGCAGGCAGTTTGGGAGACCCGAGATTTCCCACTTACTGTATTGATTTGTGTGCAAAATGGCATCTAATTTTCCACACTTCTAGGACTGGCAGGCATCCAGTCTGTTCTTTTTCCATCCTAATGGCTAAGGAAATGTCATGTGATCTTTGCCAATAAATCCCATTTTTTAAATCTCCCTTCTGAATCCAGTCATTCTATTTAGGTACTTGGGGCTTTGTTTAATAATTTTTTCAAAAATCAAGCTATGTTGCTAAAATACATGCCCAGCCAAGCTTAAATCTAAGACATCAGCTGTAAATCAGCAAGTTACATTGGTTTTCTAACTGAAAATGGGCGAACTTTTGTGCTGATAACCTGTAAATTTCTGGTGAATCTGCTTTTTGCATAAGAGGATTAACTAACAGTATGTGTATTTTTTTAAAAAGTTTGGGCTTGAAGAAAATATCTTGTTCTTTTTCCCAGCTTCCCTCTGCTCTCCCTCCCCAGATCTGGTCTCTGCTATTCTTTATCTCAAGGCGGAGGAGGCACAACTGGTGGACAGCTTTCGGCCATCGACAGGGGTCACAACCTGGGACTGCGTTTTGAACATCCAAAAAAGCCCTGCTACCATCTCCCTGCCGTGCTCAGATGTATGTAAGAGTAATTCCATGAAGGTAAACACCGCTGCTCTAAGGCTGAAAACTTCAGCAGAGAAAGACCTTTCTATTTAATCTTTTGTCTTCCATCCTAATAGTGCTTAAGTACTTCCCAATCATTAACAGTAAAAAGCTCTTATTACGTCTTTACAGGATGCAGTAGAAATCAACCATTTAATCCGTAGGCCTGCTTGTGAAAATAAGTGACGGGGAGCTTTCACTCGCCAGAGTGAAAAGTTTTGTGGCTACCTCTGGAAGCAGTGAGGTTATGGGTTTTTCTCTTTCGGGGCTGACCTTCCTGGGCTGTGTGGGGCCTTCATCTACCTGTACCTCTTTCTCCTGGCCAGTGCCAGGAGAGGGCAGTTGCTGCAGGAGAAGGTCAAGGATCCATAAGCACATCTTACGGTTGGTTGAGAGTAGAAACCAGACCCTGAAATACTGGTGAGATGGCACAGAGCCCTGTTGAACTGCTGCTGCTGAGCTAGGTGTTCTCCCACATAATTTCCTCCCTTCTTCAGACATGGACCTGCAATGCTCTGCCCTGCCGTGCCCATCATGCCAGGCAAGCCCTGCTCTTTGCTTTCTCTCTCTCCACTGGGAATCAGTTGCTCTTTTTCCCCTCCTCCGGGGTCCAGTTGCCTTTTCCTGCTGGAATTCAGGTGCTCTCTTCAGCTCTATTGCTGTCTCCACCTGACACACAAGGAAGAGTTGGTACCTCCCTCTGTCTTGCCTTTGCTCTCCTCATGTCCCCCTTTCCACACAACCAGCCGCTGCAGGACAGCTGAAGGACCCTTTCCCAGCTCTCCATAATCCAAACCCATGCTGTTCTCAGGGACTCTGTTAACGTTGTTGGGCATAATGCACTAACAGGCCAGACGAGATCTCGTCACGGCTGAGGAAGACCACCCCATCCAAACCATATTCTCTTCTGGCCCAAGCAGAAGGTGTACACTCACTGCTGATTCTCTGCATTTCTGTAGACTGGTTTGACCTGAAGTCTCAGGAAAAATGGCTTTGGACACAACCTTTCCCTTGGGCAGCAGAATATTGTGAAGATCAGCTTGTTATCTTAATAAGTAAAGGAGTGGACATTCATGTATTTCTGTGAAGGACTGTCACACTACTCCACTTATTTCTGTCTTAAAATAGAAGCTAGTGAAACAGAAATGAAGAAAGGAGGAGAACAAACTTCACAGTCTGATCCAGGCAGCACTTATGTCATTGAGAAGTGGCTGACAGATTTGGATGGGCTTTCACAGGGATGAAGGAGCCTCAGCTACAGAACTGAGATACCTCCAAAGTCATAGAGCGTGATCACCTGCGACACCTACAATCGGCACTATTCTTCATGAGGCCATCAGGCTCCACCTACACCAGGTCACGTTCTTTGTTTCTGCTGGGAGAATATTTCTGAGTGTTACATTCTGAAATGTTCTTCTAGTTCTCAGTTTAAATTCCTTGTTCACTAGCGTATAGTGATTCATTCCTGTGCCAGTATCGTTGAAGTAACTGTCTTCCTCCCTGATAGGTACTTCTGTTATTTGCTTATAGAGAGTCATCAATTTGGAAGGCTAACCAAGCCTTTTGGAAGGTAGGCAAATCCTTTGGTCTCTTGCAATAGAATAGGTTCTCTATTGCTCAGGTAACAGTAATCCTTCCTTGCCCTTCCTTCAATTACTCTTGCTTGAGCAAGGAATCAGATCCTCAGTGTCCAACGTTTTCACTTAGAGGCTTTTTGCTGTTTGCATACCTAAAATGAAATTGAGTTTTAACCTGCTTGTTTAGTAAGGTTCCTTAACAGCCTTATTATCCACCTCCTCAGTTTCCCATTGGCAGGTACGACTGTTCAGCAGGGTGGAGAATGAGCAGGGCTAATTGCTTCAAAGGCAAAACCCACAAATAACGCAAGATTACGCGAGCTGGTTCATTAGTGAGTTTCCTCTTCACTTCCAAAGTGCAATTCAAAGCTCTGGGCCAGTTACGCACCTAAGTTTTTGATGCCTGGGGATTATTTAGTGAAGGTGGTGGGAAATACGCTATTGTCAGAAAGCACAGCCTTCATTTACTTAGTGGGTATAACAGATTCTCAGCCACTTTGTGTAATCAAATGTGCTTCTTTAGCTAAATCACGGTATCACGTTAGCTTTAAAAAATATATGAAACCTTGTTTCTAACCCCAGCAGTTTTCTGTCTTTTTCTTATCTGTGAGAAAAGATTACATGCTGGCCATCTTCCCTTCAGGCTTGGGATGGGAGAGTATCTTCTGTGCCTTCTGTTTCTCTGACAGAAGCATTTGTAAGTGAATCTTTGTCTCTTCTTATTGCCCCCTGTTACCAACCACCCTTTTCCTCCACGGCAGGCAGGTGTTCTTCAAGCTGAGAAGGCTCTGTAAGAGGAGCACTAGGGAAATGGGAAACTTTCGGTGGGATGAAGGAACCCGAGTCAGGTACAGCAGAAGTTCGGGTGAAAGCTTGCCCTGCAGTTGCCATAGCTGAGTAGCCACTTATTAAAAACAGCATTGTTGCCCTCTGTCTTCCCAAAAGAGAATCAGCAACTGTACGAAGAAGGTATCTGAAGTCTTGACACAGCAAAAAATATACCTTTCCAAAATTATGCATCTTGTAATGGAAATAAGATTCTTACTTATTGTAGCCTTCCATGTCCATGTTATATTTTTCAGTACACAACCAAGTTAAAAATTTTCTGTTCAGTGAAGCTGACCATTTTACACAAGAGTAAGGGTTCTAAGGATCGGGAATACTAAATTCTATTTTGTATAATATTGGGGTTACAGCAGACATTCAATATTACAGGCAAAGACGAGAAGATCCTTTAGGTACAAGACCTCAGTGTATGAATAAAGGTTCTAAACAAAGCGTGAATTCCCCTTTCAGCCTCTTTAAACTACTCACACCCTCCAAAGTTGTAGCAAAGACCATAAGCCTCAGGTTTCTAGCTATCTCTGGAAGTGTTATTTGCCTTTTATTTCTAAGCTAATCCTTGCTATTGTGCTTCACTGCTAATGAGGTACCAGTTCAGTAATATACTTGAGAACATCTGGTGTGAGGGAGGTGCATAAGCCTCTCTCGAATCAGTGGGATGAAAGGATATTTCTGAAGTGAAATGAATTCAGGAGTTTTACCCGGTTGTACTGTATGAGACTGGATATTAGCGGTGAATTAGAGCACACGGCCAGAGCCAAAAAAACACCTGCAACTGGACTTAGGTAGGTATTAGTCACTGAAGTCCCAAATGACTTAAAAAATACACTGCTTAACAAACTACCTGGAGGTACCTAAACCTAAGTCCAACCTTTTGTTGGTTGGACTCAATGATCTCAAAGGTCCCATCCAGCCAAAAACATTCTGTGATTCTGTGAATATCTCCAGGGAAGGAGACTCCACCACCTCTCTGGGCAGCCTCTTCCAGGGCTCTGCCTCCCTCACAGGAAAGAAGTCCTTCTTCATGTTTAGATGGAACTTCTTATGTTCCAGTTTGTGCCCATTACCTCTTGTCCTGTCAAAGACTGAGCATGGGGCAGATGGGATGGAACACCCTGTTGGTCAGTTTGGGATCACCTCTCCTGTCCGCTCCTCCCTGCAGGCGGGACCCCTCTACGTTTTTCTGTTTCTGACCCTCCAGCAAGGCAAATAACAAAACGAGCTGACCTTGGTTGTTATAGCAATAAGTATAAGCAGGAGCCTCTCTGCACACCATTCCTTGGCATCGACTATAAAAGCAGGTATTATCACTCTGAGAATGAACATTTTTCTGCACAATACACTGTTAATTTTAGAGAGTTAGAAGAGGCCTGGCTGAGAAGTAAAATTACTGAACAGAAAGTTGCTCCTATTTTACCTCAAACCGGGACAGCATCCCACAGCTGAGTTGCAGTCTGAGGTACGGCAGCTTTTCTTTATTCTAACAAGAGGCATCTCCTCTGATACACAAACCCTATACAGCAGCAAATGTGTGTCCCTTGTTGAGATCTCTCTGTTTAAGGGCCTCCTGTTTAGAAGCTGATGAAATGGTTCGGTGCTGCTTGTTATAGCTCTGATTTTCTAAACTGAACCAACCTCTTAGCAACACGAGGAATTAAAAATTCCGCTGCACTTATTTGCCCATCTTAAAAAGTATGCTGCTAAACACGGTGTAATGTAAATGAGAGGACAAATTAGCATATCTGACCACAGACAATCATTCTCTGGTGTGTTTAGATACAAATGATTACTCAGTAATGAAATAGCAGCGGTAGTGATGGACCTATTTCCTCCGTTCTAATTACATAGGCTCCAAAAAGGTGTAAGCTATGTTCCCTGAAAAGCTAATTATTCTAGCAAAAGCACTTTCTGCATTACAAATAACTTAGTCCCTACAGCAATAACTGAGCTGAAGTAAATGTGACAATGGTTTTCCCATAGGGAAAGGCATTTGCTCCAGAATTTTTAACCATTCAAATACTGGAAAAGTTCATTTTGACCCCTTGAAAATAAATACATTTTGGTAAACAGTTCAGATTTTGCTAGGTTCTTGACCTCTCTCTGTTTAGTTATTCATTACAAGGACCATTTTAATCCCTTTCAGATTTTTCAGAAGACATTGCTTCTGATTTTCTATCTAAAGTTAGTTACTTATTACCTTTAAAGCACCTTAATAAATGCTTTAATATTACTTATAAAGGGACTTTAAAAAAAAGTCCTAGAACTGCAACAGGTAGTGAAACAGTTCTTCATATAACCTTAATGTAGTGATAAAAATTAATAAAATAAAAATGATCTCAAGTACATCGCTGTGTTACAGCCGATTGCCTAGAAAAAAAAGAAATGCTCACCGAGAGCTCAAAGGCTCCCCAAAGTCAAGAGGTACAAAAGGGAGTCTGGCCCTTGTGTCCTAAGCCCTCTGTTGAGAGAGATACTGCCCAAGACGGGGCAAAGTTTTAAGGCTGCTGCTTTCCAAATGCTGCCAAAGGCAGGATGCTGAAGGGGGTGGACGTGTCTGGGGTCATCTGGAAGACACTGACAAACCAGAAGTCTACAGAAACTGAAGAAGGTTTTTTTTTTTTTTTTGTCCCAGCTTGCTTCACTCTGAAATGCTAAAATAAGCTGTAATTGATTTTACTTATACAGATATCCTTGCTCGTTCGGCTCATATGCTCTAGCCCAGGCACTCAAGTGACTGGACAAAGTGCCATTATGTGAAGAGCCCGAGGACCCCTGTGGCGTGTGGTGAGAAACAGCCCGGCAGCCTCCTCCCAACAGCCAGAGCAGTTATATATAAACCATCACCACCTCCAAATTCCTGGAAGAGATGCCTGCCAACCTACCGAGTGAAGCTAGCAGTTACCACAGAGGGAAAGAGAAATGTTTTCTCGTGGTGTGAGCTCAGCATGAGACACACGTTGTATCTCACAGAGTAGCTGCCACCAACCAATCTCTAAATATTATCCTCTTTCCCCCTGGCATTAGCTCTCTGGTTTTCAGCAACCCACCCAAACTCTCTGCTTCCCACTCTGCAGAGCACAAATAGATAATCTTTTATCTCTATCCCAGAGATGCTGAAAGGACTGGTTAATAAAACTGTTTACCGATCAAATATTTTTAAGGTGAGGAGCACTTCAGGGCCCTTATTCACCCTGTCAGCTATGCATGTTCTTAAGTTGTCTGATTAGTTTATATTGCAAATTATGAGTGAAAACTATTTTAAAACAAGCACACTAGCTTGTCTGCAGCTTTTCTTTCTGGGGTACTTACTAAGGGCCCTTCCTCCTCCTCACCTCCTCCTGAGACTGGCAGCAACACGGGTGGAAATGGGAGGGAAGGTGCGAAGTCCTTGAGGCTTGCACTACCTCAAATATTCCACCTCGTGTCCTACTGTTAGGAAGAGAAACGTACTTTGTCCCCACCTGTCTAAATGGAGAAGCCAACGCATCCTACCAGGGTCAGAGAGAATTGTCACGCTCTGTTTTAGCAGCGTCTGGAGAGCCCTTCCCCTTTCTAATTTCAGTTTCTTTTGTTTTTCAGCTGTGGAAGTGTGTATGGAAGAAATCCACCAGCTCTGGATTTAAGTATAACAGCCACAGATACTATCTTCTTGTATCTAAAGGGCTACCTTATCTTAAGATAAGCCTAAGAAATTTCTTGTGATAAATTCCCATGAACCCACCCCGCAGCCAAGAGGAGGGGAGTGAGCAAGATGCTCCTTTGGCTTGTTAAAGAACACATTCCCATGGGAAAGCAGAGGTATCTGAAGTAACACTGTACTGCACCGGTTACACACTAAAAAAATTGCCATCATATATTTTAACTGGGCAAGTTTTAGTGTGATCAGAACGGCAACTGGATGCAAATGTTTAAGTTTCAATTGGCAGGTTGAGGAAGAGTCGTTATATTCACCGAATGTGAAGGTTTTATAGTACCTAATTTTCACACCTAGCATTATAAAGATGATTGACAGAACTGTTTCAAACTCTTCACATACAATTGAACAAGATGAAAATGAGAAATCATACAATTTATAAATTATGAAATTATGAATAAGGTTGGAGCTTTATGCCTAGGGTAATAAGAAATACTTAATTTCAAACAAAACGGACCAAAGGGACCAAAGATAATGAAAACAGCTGGGAAAAGAGCTTGGTCCTCCTTTGTTCCTCCAACACATACTGCTCATGCGTCCGTATGGGATATTTGACATAGCTGCACATGATAAAGATAAGAAACAGCAGTTTGTTGAGAGGTTATAGCTTTCTCATAACACTGGCATGCTGCACTTGGGTTTTAGTATGGCAATTAGACCAAAGTGAAACTTGAACTGTGATGGATGATACTTTCATTTAGTTTTCTCTTTTATGACATGGTCCCTATTTCTTAACTGAAGAACGGTAAAAATAAAGAAAAACAGAACAATGTAATTGCTTTGCAATCCATTAGATGAATAAACATGTATGTCCTTGGCTAGGTAATAGTTTTCTGGTAAACAATGTATGCTCAAGATTCAGTCTGGCGGTGATGCAGCATAAAAACACCTCAAGGAAAGAAAATACTAAATGCAGTGTGGAAATCAAAGACTTGAGGCTAAAGCAGAGGGAATTTTAAAAAGCTCATCTCTACAGGGAATAGGGCTGGCACATTCAGACAATAAGAGTATTGGAGACCTCCAACCTGAAATAGAAAGCACATTTCTTTTACCTTGTCTGCTTACATGGGTATTAATGACGTCTCTTAGTTAATGTATATGAGTTTTCAAAACAAGACTCTCAAGTACTCACTTCTGTCTCTGGGGAAAGGGTAGGAGAAGAAACACTGCCCGCCAGGTATTACATACAGTGCTTAATGCAAGATAATAAGGTATTTCAATACAATGACAAACATAGTCTGAAAACCTATAGAAAGCCAACAGAGAGGAGGTTAAGAGGTAAAACTCCTGGAAGAAAATATCATGCAAAGTTATTGGAATGTAGGAGGAGGAGGGCAGGGAGGGAAGATAAAGAGTGAAGGAAGGGATTGAGACAAGCATCTTTAAATAACTTCCCTGTATTTCTCTGATTTTCTGCTTTCTCTACTCATTAGCCCTTCTTTTCATTGATGCAAGAGGCATTTGACTACGCAGAACATAGAATGGGAGGAATGAAGAGAAGTGCCCTTGAACCACACTCAGCTGCAGAAATCACCTACGTCTGCCTTCTGGTTTCCAGTACCGGTTACCGAGAACAGGCAGGTAGTTTTTGGCCATCTCTGATTAGACAGTTATGCTAAAAATGGCTTGTTTCTTTCCTAAAGCACAGTCCACTTTCTATTAGAAGGGGCTGGATGGCACTGAACAGTGAGCAATTCCATCTTAACCTTGCATGTGTTTCATTACTAGAGCGAGGCAGACGATGGCCGGTCTGGCCTCACAGGCAAACAAAAAATTGTTTGACAAAAGAAGTCACCTTTTTTTGAGATGGCAACTCTCCCCTCCCCAGAGCTACTGGTAGAATTCCTTCCAAAACCCCAGCTTCTGCAGGGCCACCCAAGAGCATGCCCAGGGGCTGGAAGCGGCTCCTCTGTGGGACTGAGCTTTTAGAAGATCATTATCTTTGGCCCTCTTTGCTACGAGGGCACTTAAGGAGACCTTTGGCTTTATCCAGTGCAGACTTAGCAACGGATTCTATTATTACCAACAGAGAAATGACAGTGAATGCTCGTAAGATTTATTGCAGGTTATTAATTCACTTATAGATGACTGTCTAGAAGGTATTCAATGGTTTTTTAGGAAAAGACCAGTATCTTACCAAGATCTGTGGCATTACACTGCATCTCTGAAGACTGGACAGATGAAATCTAAGGTGATGAATATTTCCCAACAAGAATTTATCACCTTAAGCAACAGTTACTGAAGAATGAATGAAGGAAAGAGAGAAAACTACATCGATTCACAACACAACTTCTTTGGAGGAACTTGTGATTCTTCAGAGGTTAAATCAGTCAGATGACAGCGATCCTGTAAAATCTTTATTCCAAGTGCTTGCTCCCACCCAACTGTGATAAAAATCTGATAGTTAAAATCTTTACAGGATGGCTTTAATGGAAGAACAGCCTCTCTTCTGATGATCTCACATTTTAAATTCAAATTCTACAGTATAAAAGACAGAAATTAGTTTTTCCCCAGACTTCCATCAGTAACCTTACATTATACTTTCAGGATGAGGAAGATGAGAGTCTAGTTGTGGCAGATAAGATTGCAGCAGATTTAAATCCATTCTGGCTAACTTTAACCAGGTTTTGCAAACTTTTCAGTGCACGGCTTTCCAAAAAGTAGCAGCAGAATTGAAGGGGAACAAAAGCAGCAGAAATACTTCATGAGCATCGCTTTTAAGTATTTCAGTTTCTTGCCTAAGATGCTGGAAAAACGTGGAAGCCAATTACGTGAGGCAGAAGAATCAACTATGGAGTTGCTGGAAAATAATTATTTCTGATGATAAAATGCCTTATATTGCCCCTTGCAGTTCTAGCACATACTGTCTACTGTAGAAGCCAGTTCTTTGCTTTGATTCATGTCAGCAAAACTGAGCTGCCAAGAATTTTATCTCAGATAACCGAAGTTATCGTTTCAGAGTGGTGTTCGTCTGGGCATCTTTGGCTCTTTGGCTTTTTTGACAGAGGAACGAGCCACAAGAAACTGCAGGTTTCTGCCCAGCCCAGCCTGCTCTGGGGGTTCTGCTGGCTCCAATCTCTGCTCACTCCTGGCCCCCCTCAACCCACTGCTGGAGTCTCCCCAAGAAATCCCCCGAGCATCCCCGCTAGCACCAGCTGCTGGGGGAACCAAACATATTCAGGAAATCTGTTCGATCACCAGAGATTATGATTCATTTAAAAGCACAGGGGTGAAAGGCAATTAGTATCGGTGCTGACATTAAAGTGAAATCCTTCTGGAGAGGGAACACTAGGAGAGAGACACATTTTTGTCCGACATTTTTCAGCTACCAAGACTATTTCTAGAGAAAAATAAGTGATTCACCCTAAGCATTTTTGTCACTTGTTATTTATAGGGAATTATCGTGGCTTGGCATTAGTTCTGAGGTATAATTCACAATGTTTAACATAATAAATATGTAAGATCCTCTTGGAAAACAGATCTACAGAAAGGGCAGGCAGATGGAGCTCTGTGTGCTGTTTTGTTATATGTCCAGAATTACTTACATTCGGTAACTCCTGAAGCCCTTAAGCTTTAAATCTGCTATTTCTCTTATAAAATACCGTGAGATTAGGAGGGCTGCACTAATCAAGTGCCTACATCAAAAAAAACAACACTCATTGTAAAGCATCCCATGAAGGCCAAGTGAAAGATGAAGGAATTGCCCCAAATCCTCAAAGACAGACCTTAAGTATTTATTTTTCTCTGGTTACTATGATTTCTAAAATATCAAGGTAAAAGTATTTCTCGGCACCTGAGTAACTGCTCCACAGGTGAACAAGGTATTAGTTAACATCAACACAAAGACCTAGTTCATGTTATCTCTTCAGAGTCTGTGGGATTCGCACTCAGATTCTCTCTAATGCATTGTGAAAACAAGTATTTGTTTTATTTTTACAAAGCTTCTTCATCTTACAGTTGGGGTATCCTAAGTGACCTGGGTGTCTGCACAAAGAAGCAGAAAATAGATGAATCTCTATAATTTTCAAAGGCATCTATTACAAGTGCAATTGTGAGTTGGAGACATAACTCGTTCACACATTTTTTTTAAACATCACAAAGCATTTATCTACACCCTTCTGTGCCTAAATACCTTCACCAGTTTTCTTTAGTTTCTTTAACTAGAGCAACAGGACTCTTGAAATATTCATAGTTGTACTGGTTTTGTAAAAAAAAAAATCAGCTTTCATTTCTTGAAAACCTTTCTTTCTGACATTTTTTAAGGAAATGTTTTAATTTGGTATTTGGAAGTTACATTTTAAATTAATAAAAAATATACAATAAGGTGCACTTTTTTAGTGGAACAAAACGTCTTTCATTCAAGATGCCTGATTTTTTTAAATCTTTTTAAATATGAAATTGAAAAATCTGCAGCTACTATATTCTTACATGTATACACATATATCCACAAAGTCCCAGTGACTGTATTGAGTATTTACATTTTGAACTTGCTTGGCTTAGTGGAAAATCTATAACCTCTTTCTAAGTTCTCCAGAGATAAAAGAGAATGTTACTTAGAGAAGTGCTAATGTTAGTTCATTAAAGTCTGGTGACTGAGGGCCTTAAGCTGAATATGTGGTACATTTTACCCTTGAAAAGATTGCCCCCGTATTAAGAGAATTTCCTAAACACCCTTTAACGGATATAATTTCTCTCACTATTATCTTACCTCTTTATCGAAGGCAAAGCCCATGAGTGTTTAAAATGAGGCCAATTTTGCTACATTAAGAATAATGATTATCAGCTATACTGAGGATAAGACTACGCCACCTTATATTAGCTACTTGAGAAAGAATAATAGAATTAACATGGTTTCTCCTTCTCTGAGCCTAATTATGTCAATATAATATAATTTGATTTAAAATTACCATTTTTTAAAATCTTATGAGCCGGAGGCTGGCCGGGTGGCTGGAATTTGGAAGAAAAATCTTTTGTGTGATATATATGCCATAAATGGGATGCACTGAAGCCAAGAGGAGCTCTGTAACAGACTCAGCTGAGAAGTAAGCTCCAACGGTGAAGGAAGTTCGAGGTTGTTTACTGGCCTCTGGGCTAGTAACCACGAGCTGGATCCTGCCACGTAGCAGGCCATAATATGCAGAATATTGCAGAAGTCATCAAGGGAAAGAAGTAGAGCACAGAACTGGTCACTGAATGAACGTTCATCAGCCTTGGTTTAAGCATGAGCGTGATTAAGGTGTAATTATCAGAATGAACAACTAGAAATGGCAAATAAAGGTCTTGAACTCCCCTCATTGCTCACCTGTGCTCCTCTCACTACAAAACGTTCTGGGACCGGCAGTCAGCTCTAAGCAAAAGTTACAAAGCAAGAATTGCTTTTTTTTTTTTCCTTTCATGTGAATGATCATCAAGACATAATGGAGAAATCCCGGGAATATCTCCAACCCCGACATATTCCTTTCAGCAGAATGCCGGAGTGCTAATAGAAGGTGGAAGCGAAGGGGTTGGAAAACCCACTGTGGAATTTCTTACGTCTTTTAACAAAGGCTGAAATAGAATTCAGTGGAAACTGCAAAAGCCAAGAGACATCTGAAAGGCAGAAGTATCCATACGGTATAGTATTTTAGAACATGAAAGTATAAAAGCATATTTCCAGTCCCCCATAAAAAGCACTAATTTTCAGAGGTACAAGCACTTTCATCTTGCCCTCGCAGTTAAGAGACCTTGGCAGCTCTGAAATTCCAAAGACGGGATTTTTGTCTTGGGCAGGACACGTACAAGAAACGAACATTAAAATGCGGGTTCAGAAAAACAGACTTGAGCGGGGCTGGATTTGAAACCCATTTACTTTAATTCCCCATTCAGAAACACAGCTGTAAGGCTGCTCTCTCATTTAAACCCAAGGATTTAGAAGCAAGCGTGTGATGGATCTACCACAGGAATAGTTACAGAAAGCTTTCCAGAGGGGTCAGCTTTTGGTCCCAGCAGTCGTGAAACTGTTGCTTTGAGCAGCAGGGATTATTGAACATCTCAAGATATTCAGAGTAAAGAGGCAGCTTTGGGTGCCAGTCAAATATATATGCATATATATATGCAATATATATTTATACATAACATATTTATATATAATAATTAATATAATTATATAATTAGTATATAATATATTATACAATTAATGTATAATATATACTATATATATACACATATATATTATATATATGCAAGTGCCAGCTTGCAGGTCACTTTCGTTCAGTGACCTAAACACATGTCATTTTGGATGCCCTACAGGACCCTGACTGGCCTCCAGCTACTGCTGTAGAAGGACACGGGTCTTCTCTTGCTCCAACGTCACATCTGCGAGACCCACGCGGATGCCCCAGGTACCCCCCCCTCCCCTCCGCCCCGGGGCATCTCAAATGGTACCAGATACCTATATTGAGGCAACTGAATGGAGTCCTCTGCCTGAAAAGAATGCAAGCAAAAGGATCCAAACCAGATTCCTCAAATCCATAATTATTTCAACTGTTCTAATTATGGGAAGCTCACCAGTGATTTCCGAATGCTTCAGCTGGCAATACTGGAGTATGCAAAGTGATTTTTCAGATGTCTGCAATTAATTAGGCACTAGAAGTATTCAGCAAAGTCTTCCCTCTGATGAGCGTTTACAGGGAGGACAGCATTTTGGTGCAATTCTCCCACTAACAGGCTGCTTGGGAAACTGCAGTATTTTGTGAAAAATTTTGGACTGCCTGCTTCAAAACCCCGACAATATGTTTAGTCTGCATAAATGAGGGAAAGCATATTTTGTTTTGTTCAGCGTGCTCTGAACTTTCACAGTTACATAATTATCTGCTCAGATGGTCCCACAGTCTTATTTTGACTGAAAGGGAAATTGGAAATGTTGATAAAATAAACCCAGGCTGGAAGCTTGGCAGCTCTGCCATTTGTTAGAGAGAAAAAGACCCGGGTTCGGGGCTTTCTTTAGCGTGGGATATTTTTCACTGCAAACCGTTCCCTGACACAGTGACAGCGAGCTGCTATGAGGATGTAAGAAACGGGTGGATTATGCTTTTCTGGTCTTCTCTTGACGAGAGATATCATGAGAGGGTTGAGGCGATGGCGCTTCATACTGCCCAGGATCTGAATCAAAGTGCTTGGTCTGAATTTTTGAAATGAAACATCCCAGGGTTTTTTTTCAAAACTTTAAACGCTCAGAAAGTCTCATTTTCTCTTCGCCAGTACCTTGTCTGTAAAATTATGGTGACAATGGTTTCCTTTCCAAAGCACTTCAGCGATACTAATGTCACGGGCTGTTTCAGAGACAGGTATGATGACTCAAAAGGGACAGATATAATTCAAGTCAAAACAAAACAACAAAAATAAAACCGAATGAAAAATTTCAGATGCTTTCCTGTCAAGTGTTTTGACAAAACCAATCCATGCCCATGGAATGGATTTCAGAGTTGCCTGATGGGAAACTTTCTGCTGGGAATTCTCTGAAAACTGTTGTCACTTGTTTGTCCTGCACAAGCCCGTACATTAAGGTGTAGTTGTACAGGAAACGAGAGCTCCTTGCACCAGGACTGGGTTGCAGCAGAGGTGTCTAGTTTCTCATCAGCCAAAACAAATATGGTCCAGAAGTGTAACTGCCCTGCATCTGTCATCATTTTATACCCTCACAAAGAGGGGAATCTACTTCTCAAACTCTGGTTGTAAAAGCTTTGTCTTACACCCCTTGTCCCTGGGTGTAAATGCCATCGTGGCACCCAGGGCAACCGAGGCTCACATCATTAATTTTTAATGTGTGCACCAACGTGTCACAGAATCACAGAATGGCAGGGGCTGGAAGGGACCTCTGGAGATCATCCAGTCCAACCCCCTGCCAGAGCAGGGTCACCCAGAGCAGGTCCCACAGGAACGTGTCCAGGTGGGTTTGGAATGTCTCCAGAGAAGGAGACTCTACCACCTCTCTGGGAAGCCTCTTCCAGGGCTCTGCCATCCTCACAGGAAAGAAGTTCCTCCTCATGTTTAGGTGGAACTTCGTATGTTCCAGTTTGTGCCCATTTCCTCTTGTCCTGTCCCTGGGCACCACTGAAAAAAGACTGGCCCCATCCTCCTGACACCCACCAGTATTTATGTTTTATATTATATATATAAAATAATACATATATTATTATATATATTATTTTTTATATATATTATTTATATATAACATTTTATATTATTCAGTATTTATAGGCATTGATCAGATCCCCCCTCAGTCTTCTCTTCTTCAGACTAAAAAGACCCAAGTCCCTCAGCCTCTCCTTGTAAGAGAGAGATTCTAGTCTCCTCATCATCGTCGTAGCCCTCTGCTGTACCCTCTCCAGCAGTTTCCTGTCCTTCCTGAACTGGGGAGCTGAGACAGACAATTTATGCACAGAAAAATCCAAGCCACCACATACCGAAGTAGCAACACAGAGGTAGGCTTTACGCAAATCTCAAAGGGAATGCAAACGCTGTATTTTCCCTTGCACACACGCAGCTGTGTGACTGCTCCGTATTCATGGGTCCAGAGGAGGCCACAAAGATGCTCCAAGGGCTGGAGCCCCTCTGCTCTGAGGAACAGACAGAGAGTTGGGGTTGTTCAGCCTGGAGAAGAGAAGGCTCCGGGGAGACCTTAGAGCCCCTTCCAGTCCCTAAAGGGGCTCCAGGAGAGATGGGGAGGGACTCTTGATCAGGGAGGGGAGCCATAGGACGAGGGGGAATGGTTTTAAACTGAAAGAGGGGAGATTTAGATGAGATCTCAGGAAGAAATTCTTTGCTGTGAGGGTGGTGAGACCCTGGCCCAGGTTGCCCAGAGAAGCTGTGGCTGCCCCATCCCTGGAGGGGTTCAAGGCCAGGCTGGATGGGGTTTGGAGCAACCTGGTCTGGTGGGAGGTGTCCCTGCCCAGGGCAGGGGTTTGGAACTGGATGATCTTTAAGGTCCCTTCCAACCCAAACCATTCTATGGTTCTATGATTCTGTTATTAATAACTGAAACCATGACAGAGTGAATCAACACCTTCATTTGTTCCTTATTTGGGAACTCCTTATTCTGGAAATGGTTTAACATGTAATGGTCCCAGTGGATAATCACTTCATTCACATTACTGGAATACCAAGCTTTTGTACTGTTACTTCATATCACTTAACTGAGGCCAGGAAATAAAGTTCACTTTCTCACAAAATCCCCTGTACGTCCATGGTCTCAGGAGAACACTAAACCTTTGGTTAAAACTACATAATGTTCCTGTATAAAGAAAATTAAAATGGAGGGGAACGGAGAAGAGTGGAGTCAGAGGTCCTCTGGATATGAGTTGAACATGAATTTTCAGAGGCTGGCAGCCAGTTGTACACATGGTGCATCTCTCAGTGGCTTTCTCTGGTGTACTGACTCCTCATCACTCTTGGATTAAGTTTAGGACAAGATGCTGTCCCCACCCCGCTGCATGGGATCAGCCTGTGATGAGGAGACCCACCATGTCTGCTTGTTGGAGACCAACTCTGTCCTTCAGGATGCAGCCAGGCACGGGCTGTGTCTTAGACTGCACTGACCGCCCCCTGGTACCTGCCAGTAGCCCTTCTAGTAGCCATGACACCCTTTCTTTCAGTAGCCATGGTACCCTTCCACAGCCCTTCTGAGTAGGCTTCTTATATTTTTATAGACCTGTGCATTTAATATTAATAGAAAGCTTTAAGATCCTGAAGATCTTAAAAGCTTTCCAGAAATCAAAGTTTGACTGTTTTCCAAGGCTTACATCTAGAACCATACTGTGTCCTTTCTGATGATCAAAACACTTAACCTTGAAGACCAGAATGGAGGAACTTTCTTATTACCAAGAAGAGCTCTTTGCTGAGAGCACCAACAGCTTCACGCTGCTCAGGACCTCCATTGCCCTTCCTGTGTCCCAGACAGGAGAGAGCAGTGGGGCTATACTTTCTTTCAGGCATCCAGTGCTAAAATCATAATTTTGGTGGACTGAAGTACCCCAGGAGATGTTTCTCCATCCCAGTGCAGCCTGCAAACTGGCCTCAGTGGCTTTTTTACGCCAGATATTCTGCAGGTCCAGATCTGGTGTTTCTGGATTAAAGACACTCTTTTTCTTATGTGGGCCTGGATTTAAGGGATAAAGGTGTTCTGTCAGTGGGACACAAGCATCAGGGCTGCAGGAACACATCAGGACATGCTTTCGCAGGACACTGCCCTCTCCTCAGAGCAGGATAAAGTTAACTTTAAAAATACAATCTGTTTTCATACTGCATAATGCTCATGATTAAACATGAATTGCTTGCAGTTGTTGGAGCCTGGGGCGGCCACCGAGCCTCAGCTGATAAATGTTGCTTAAATGAAAGGACATCTTTTTGTTACGCTCCTGGCAATTAAATAATGACGTGGACAAATCTCTGGCAGTGTTACTGCCAGACCCTACAGACTTTCGAATAGCATTTTTTTTTTCAAAAGGCAAGATAACAATAGGTCAGATCACTAATTTTAAGGCCCGGAATCACATCCCACAAGGATGAAGCTCATTTCCTTACTGCTCCTACATGACACTGAAAAATTTTCTGTTTGATTTCGAAAAGCACACCAGGAACACAGAGAGCTGAAGTAAGACATAGATGTATAGTCCCTCATATAGGGCATGACCGATGAGCCTTTTTGTCTTGTGGAAACACCCCGGGGCCTCTGACAGGAGTGGCTCATGTGGCGATGGGTGCTGTGAGCGTGTAGCGATAGAACCGCATCCTCTCGAGGATTCTACAGTCAAAAAAGGACTTTTCAGCACAAAGCACAGCATTATCCCTGCTCTACATCCTGATGAGTGAGGCCTAAGAAGTGCCTCGGGTGAGGGTGAGGGGGGGAATAACTTACTTCACTTTTGTCGAGGCTCTAGTGTTATATTATAAATGCCATGTCATGACACAGGATGTTATGTAGGCAAGTTCACACATACATATCCAGTTGCTGGAGCTGGGAAAAACCTTCTTGATGAGTAAGTTAAATTCTTTAGCCGTTTTAACTTTCAGTATTAATCATAATGATAATGATAATAAAGTTCACGCTACTAGCTGCATTCTATAATTTAGGGATCTAAATATAGCAATTTCCTGAGGCTCTGACAGTGTGAGGTATTAGTCTTTCCTGGCTGGTGCACTGAATGGGACTTTCTGCTGGGAGCAGTATGAATCATGGCTTTAATATATGTAAATTCTTTAGTGTAAAATCTTTCCAATGGTTTACAACCTGGCTGCTTAGACTCACAATCCGTATTTGATGCGGCTCTGATAAGGAGTTATGCAATATTTTTTTTTATGGTGACATATCATAAAGGGAAATGGTTGTTACATGTTACAGGGGAAAGGCAGAAGTTGCGTGTTCCTCTCTGTAACGTGATATTAATGAGGATTTAAACCGAATGTAATCTCTACAGCCCTATCATTTTAAATTTCTGAGTCATTAGCTTTCTAGTACAATAAGGAATAAACATCATTTACTTGGCAAAGCATAACAAAGGGATCTTGCTGATACATGTTTAAGTGATTAAACAGCAGTGATCAGCAGGTTTCAAATGAGAAATAATTTTAAATAATAACTTAAACAGAATTGCTTCACTCATTAGCTTTAAATTTCCATTCCCAAGAAATTATATCTCACTTCCCAAAGAAGACACACTTGGAGAAGATGTACATGCTGTTTCTGCCACGTGAAAACTGGGAAAAAGAAGATGCCCAAACCTCTGCCTTACGTAAAGGCTATTGCCTAGCCAAAAAAAGAACAGACTGTTTTTGTTACAGCTATAATGTGCTGTTCCCAAAGAGGTGACAGGAAGATGTTTGCAGAACACACAGCATGTCTGTGGAAAACAATAATCCCCTTTACTTCTTAATCTTAAGGGAGAAAGTCCAGAGCTAAGAAGGCAGACTTAAATTTAACCAGACTTGAGAATTTAATCAATTTTGGGTAAGTTTAGATCTCCTTCCATGTAATCTGGCAGCAGGGTGGTGAGACAGGAGTCTTAGGGAAGGACATGGACTACTGAAGTAATGAGTCGGTGACCACAACCTGACCTCAGATTGCTTCTGCATAAGCGGCATTCTCTCCTGGATGCTGGCTTCTGTAACACGGAAAATGAATCCAACAAATCTCACTTCCAACCTGCTGTTCACGGTTCCTAACGGAGGGCAGCACAGGGCTTCTCACCCTTCGGTCCCCAGGAGGGACACGGGCACCGCTGGGGGTGCACTCCCTGAAGCCCCTCAGTGATCCTCAGCCTGCAGTGAATATCGACCCCTTCCAGGGACCTGCTAAAAAAACACTTACAAGCACCAGTTCTGGAACCACACGGCCTCTTGTCTCCTTTCTTACACAGAGAGGTTGATTCCTCCATTCCACTATACCCTTTTGTTCAGGAATCTGACCCATCCTCACAGAATATTTATGGCAGTAATAACAGCAGCTTTGCCTGGACCCTCTCTGGATAACAAAGAATGTACGGGGCTCCTGCTGGAGGCTTTTCCTCCTCACCCAAGCAGAGTTTGTTCACAGTAGTCTAGAGGGAGCAAAGGCATGACTCACCAGCAGAACGAATGCCATCTGAGATGCCTCTAAATCACAGACCCCACAGCCTGGTCTTAGAACCACAGAATCATAGAATCATAGAATGGTTTAGGTTGGAACGGACCTTAAAGATCATCCAGTTCCAATCCCCTGCCATGGGCAAGGACACCTCCCACCAGACCAGGTTGCTCAAAGCCCCATCCAGCCTGGCCTTGAACCCCTCCAGGGATGGGCCATGGTCAACGGGTGGTATTTTGATACCCTCCCCATGAAGCAATAGGAAAGAGGATACAGGAGCACAGGGAGGGTAAATGTTACTCTGGTGAACATATGGATAAAATCTAGAAAATGGTCCCTTATTTGTTGGGGAAGGATGGACAATTAATGCCAGGAATATGTTTATTACTATATGCATATACAAGAGCACATCCTGGTATCCCGCCTGCTCTCCAAGATTCCCAAGTTCTGTGGGTGATTACAGTATACACAGAAGTGTGACCCTAACTGCAGGTCTCATAAATTATCCTGTTGCACAGTTTGATTAATATTTTCTTTATGTTTTATGTATATACTACATGTAAAATTATAGAAAATATATTTATCCCATGCCAGTATTTTACTAACAGAAAAAGCAGAACAAAAGAATAAAAAAATCAAGATCAAGAACAATTATTTTTCTTACAATTACTTTTCCCATATTTGCTTACTGTCCTATTTAAACTTTATACTATTAGCTTTCCTGCATAAATCTCTCCACTGCACAGACGTACCTGTTTCTTTAGTTCTCTGTAAGTAAGATTATCCAAACAATGACATTCAAAAGCATTTTTACTTCTGAATAGGGGTGGCATACATGAAAAGTTGAAACATTATTTTAGAGTGATCAAAAAAACAAATGTAGAGCTGGAATTTTGAAAATGATCAAATCTAAAGAAATATGAGCCATCCAAAATCTAAGTTTTGAGTTCTGAGCCAATTCATAGAAATTTCTATTTCTCATCACTATTAAGTAAATTACAAATTCCTCTTTTGTTTAAAAAGGCCTTTTCTTTGAGAGAGAGAAAGTAGAACTGGCACAAAGTGCTTTTCTTCCTCTTTTCCAACAAATTTACCAGAAGTTACTTATGGAGAACAGTTTAGGTGGAACTATATTAGCATGCAAAACCTTTTTTTTTTTTCATAATCATTATTCTCCCCATAAAATACAGTGTTTTGTATCATTCTGAGTAATGTTATGTGAAGTTTGCAGGACATAATAGTGCTACCTCAGTCATAACCTCAATACAAACGTAGAAACTCAGTTTGGTCTCCATTGTCTAATAACACAGCCAGTGGCATTTTGCCTGAGCTACACCAGAAATAGGTGTTCTTTATGATTCAATAACAAACTGTTGTGGTTTTTTTTCTTTTCTTTTGCCAGTGATGGGCTAAAGTGCTAAATACATAAGAAAGCAATTTCTGAAGTACTGCTGTGATGGGGCTCGACAGATACAGCTGTGGAATGAAGTCAAGATCTAGTGAACAGGCTATAAATCCAGTAGGTTTCCAACTCCGTATTAAAGTCTTCCTGTTCACGGACGAGGGCTCGCACATCTTCAGGAACAGGGGAGCTCTGTCTGCAAGGCAGAAAAAGTGTGGGAAGCAGGTGCCTGAGAGAATGTGTTCTGGAGAATAAGGCAAGGTGGAGAAAGGAGAACGTTTGGGACTGTGAAACATCTTACTGCCTACTTCAGGAATGAAGCTTAAAGTACAAACATCCAGCTTGAAGTCTCCAACCATCACTTTGTAAATGGTTTGAGCTTTACCATATTCCTTGCTCTGTTTTCTGTGAATCTGCTATCAAAGTCTTCTTGGCAGCTGTGGGAATCTAAAGTGATCAAAAGAAGCCCAACCACGTGAAACAAGAACTCTCTGTTCCATTAAGAATACACGCTTCTGACCTGTGATCTGCATCTGAATGCACTGTTGAATGTGTCACCTTTCACTCTTCTTATGCTGGTTTTAAGTTTTAATTTAAATATGATGAAATTTTTAATATCGTTTCCTTCAAATATTCTTAGGAGAAAAACCAGCAAAATGAGATATAGGAATGAAGACAGTAATGTGCATTTTGAACTGATTATAACAGGGTCCTGTTATAGCATCCTGTGCAACAGCAATAGGGTAGGACTCAATCCTTACTGCAAGGTAGTGATTCAGAGAATGAATGGTTAAAGGTGGTTAGTGTAGATTTAGCACAGCTTGGCAAAGGACAGAGCTCGGAGCCCAGGAGCCCAGCATTCCAAGATAAGGAACTGGCCTTGTGTATAAGATAGCAGGAACAACCTGCATGCTAAGGAGGAACCCAATTGTCTGGGTGCAGTGTCCATCTGGTCGGGACCAGTTTCGCAGTTTGGGGTCCAGCCAGCCCAGCATTCTAAGCCAAAGGTAAAAGTACACGGTGAAGAAGACTATGAGCCTTCCTCCAGAAGACCCCAGCCCACGACCACCGGGCGACAGTACGCATGCGGCAAGGGGAGGAGACTTATGATAATGAGTTCCTAGAAATAATTAGAATAGTAACGCCTTTTCTTAGAATTAATTATAATAACCCAGCCCACATTAATGAATATGTATGCTTTTTATCATAAATAGATGCTTGTTTTACGAGTCAGTGTGCAAGTTAGGAGGAGAAATCCCCCTTGCACCCGGCGCCGCAATAAACATACCTGCTTTATAACTCTATTCAAGTTGTAGGGTTTGTTTCCGCGTGTCAGTAGTTATGGATCTGTGCCATCTCTATCACATCAATCGCTTGTTTTGAGCAAACATGTTAGATTTACTTCCATTATAAAAAAATAACAATTCTTACAATGTGTTTTCTTGTTGCAGCAATTTTTTCAATATGTTTTTATACCAAAGCCATCTGAACTTCTCTGTGGGTGCCATTACCCAATGCTGGTAGGAAACAGTAATCCCTCTCCCCTATTTCAGTCATATCAGTGATTAAGAATGGGTCCTGATGGTCTTAGGCCCAGTAAAGAATCCAAAAATTACAGGCAGTTTCCTTTAGCTTGTCTCATAAAGACCCGTGGCAGGACAAGAGAATTTCAGTCCATGTGGTTGCTATGAAAGCTACATCCCCACAGACCATAGGATTGAAAATACAGCAAAACCTTTTACATCCCAGAGGCAGGAATTTGCTCTACCATCGTTCTCTGAAAACATTTTCATAGAATCATAGAATCATAGAATCGTCCAGGTTGGAAGAGACCCTTGGGATCATCGAGTCCAACCATCTACCCTACACTACAAAGTTCTCCCCTATATCATATCCCCCAACACCACATCTAAACGGCTCTTAAACACATCCAGGGATGGTGACTCAACCATCTCAACCACCATTTTGTGGAAGTGGCTTCAGCAGCAAAGGGATTTTGCTTCTTCTAAACTATGACAAGCAGTTTGGGGATGCAATTCATACACCTGCCCAAAAACCAGATATTCTTCATTTTCTGAGACTTTCTAGAAGAAAGCATTCTGGTACCAACACATCAGCCCTGTGTCCACAGAGGTGTGTGGGAATCCTGGCTGGATGAGTTTTAGCTGGATCAACACATCTCTGTGACATCTGCAGAGAAGACACCCACAGAGCCCTCAATTGCCCTCACGCCAACAAATGGGCTAATAAATCACTGCCCTGCAAAGCCAAATGCAAGCCTGGAGAAAAAGGGTGTCTTTGGGCAGGGTGACAGTGTCCTGCATGAGTGCCCTACCACTCATAGCCATTACAAGACGTCTTTTAGCCTTTAATTGCAAATTTAACCTCTCCTTCCACAAAAGATCACTCGGGCTTTGCACCCTTTCATCCAAAGCCAAATACCCCCCCAGCCCAACCTCCCCTTTGGTTCCAGCAACAGTAACTTTCTCAGTAATTTTCTTTTAGACAGACACAATGAAAGTGTCAGACAAGTGTCAGAAGTGACAGGCACTGGAACAGGTTGCCCAGAGAAGCTGTGGCTGCCCCATCCCTGGAGGGGTTCAAGGCCAGGCTGGATGGGGCTTTGAGCAACCTGGTCTGGTGGGAGGTGTCCCTGCCCAGGGCAGGGGGTTGGAACTGGGTGATCTTTAAGGTCCTTTCCAACCCAAACCATTCTATGATTCTATGATTCTATGACAAGAAGCTTTGGAAGGAAACTGAATTCTTCCGCCTGAAGAGAAGAAAAACTTCAGGAAGGAGTGGTGCCTCCAGCCATTAAGCCCAGACAGTCTTCTACCCAGTAAATGCTTTAGATTCCTAGCAAAAGAAAAAAGGAACACCACCCTCACCCCACAACCCACCCCACTCTGCCCCTGGCCCCAATTCCATGCCATTAAATCACTTTTTGTCTTGGGCCAGTTTATTCTGGGGTATTAGAGGCATGAAATCCCCATGGTTTCCCTGAGGAAAATCCAGCAGTGGTGCTGCTGTAGCTGTGACAGTCTAAAGATACATGGCACAGGGTTTGCGGGGAGGGATGGTGTCTTCTACTAGATCAACCAACAGAGCGTGAAAAAAAGGATAAGCTATTGAGTGAAAAAATGCTTTTTCTGATGACTTCATATAACCACCTTTTCAGCCGCTAAGAGCTGCAGTAACTGGAAAGTATTTGCCTAAGGATGGTCACGATTTCTTGATATTTGATTATCCTGTGGTCACACAATAGTTATTTCTACAGATCATTAATAACACATCCTGTTTTAATGACAGTGGTAAGAATAAACACCTAATGAAACATTAAGCATCAAAGGGAGTGTTGCCCATCAAAGGGAGTGTGGCCATCCTGGCATGGCCAAGATTTGATCTGCTTTTCCGCTGTTCTTACTACTTCCAAAGGATTTGTTCCATTTTTCGTTATTTTCTTATCCCAGACTGGTTCACGATTAAAAGATCGTGACGAGAATAAAAGAACAAAAGTAGGAAGATAATCTTCGGAACAGAGGTCAATTATTCGTTTGGGTCAGCTGTTGTAATAAATGATGTCATGCATCTCACTTAGCAACATGATACAAATAATAAATATTGTTCCTCCCAGTGCAAAAATACTGCAAATTGTGTAGATAATGAGTTTTTAATGACTGCCTTCACTTGGTGCAGAGTCTAGGAACGTTCCAGTAAATGTTGTTTACACCATGAGAAGCGCACATTAAGTACAGCGCGGTTTCACCACTCTCTACTCACTCCCTGCACTTACAGCAACACCA
Organism: Numenius arquata; assembly: GCF_964106895.1. Lineage (NCBI taxonomy): Eukaryota > Metazoa > Chordata > Aves > Charadriiformes > Scolopacidae > Numenius > Numenius arquata. Next base: position 3,280,700 of record NC_133579.1, read on the forward strand.
GCAGAGAAGAGATTTGAAGAGATTCGAATGCTTTTAGAATCATAGAATCATAGAATGGTTTGGGTTGGAAGGGACCTTAAAGATCATCCAGTTCCAACCCCTCTGCCATGGGCAGGGACACCTCCCACCAGACCAGGTTGCTCAAAGCCCCATCCAGCCTGGCCTTGAACCCCTCCAGGGATGGGGCAGCCACAGCTTCTCTGGGCAACCTGGGCCAGTGTCTCAGCACCCTCACAGCAAAGAATTTCTTTCTGAGATCTAATCTAAATCTCCCCTCTTCCAATTTAAAACCATTACCCCTTGTCCTGTCACTACATCTCCTGACAAAAAGTCCCTCTCCGGCTCTCCTGGAGGCTCCCTTCAGATATTGGTAGCTTGCTATAAGGTCTCCCCGGAGCCTTCTCTTCTCCAGGCTGAACAACCCCACGAAAGAGAAGATTTATACCAACATCCAGAGAGAAGGGATATTTTGTCAACAATGTAAAGTTAAAGCACTACAAAAAAAGCCTGGAATTTCTTAAGCATTTTGTCCTGCGCTTGAATATAGCAGGCTACAGTTTAATTCCAGGTTAAATCTGGAATTGCAGCTATATAAAAGCTAACATGCTTCATTTTGCTTGACCTTCCATTTGCTATTACAGAGCTATTCATGAACACTTACTGCAGGTTTTTTTTTTTCAGAAGGGAAAAAAGATCATATATATATACAGAAACAGGCATTTTGTTAAGAATAAGACAGAAACATGGAGAATAAAAGTCAATTTTTTGAGTCGCCTCACTATGACAGTACCTTTCAACTAGTTCAGTCACACCTTGTGGCACCCTGACTGTGATGCTGTGGAATCCAAATCTGCTTCCTTTGGAAATCGGTAACACTTTATTGCGATTTTAAGGGGATTCATTACATCTTCCATTCTGAAAATGCTGTGAAAATCCAATCCTGAAAATCCAGACTACACAGTGGTTTGTATAACTTAAAATTCTTTGTATGACTCAAATTCTCACAGAGTACTTGCTAATGAAGTAAATTGTATATATCTATCTGTTCCAGCAATGGCCAGGTCTAAGTAATAATTATACCCTTGACTATTGTTTAGTGACTTTATAACTGCACGCTGATAAATACAGCAGTATCATTTGAAATGTTGGATTTAGACAGAATTAAACCATTTTGTTTTCATTGTTATTTCTCACCTTTATAATTTATTGTGTAAAGTTTTTTTAAAAAATGGTATATTAATTTTGAAATATATTTTTTTTCCATTTCTGAAGGGTTAAAAAGAGTTAATTTGGGTTCTTTATTTTTTTCGATAAATCTGTATTTTTCAGTGGAAAAATGTTCTGTCTGAAATTTCCTAATTAGCTCCAGTGGTAGATAAAAATTGCACAGCTATTAGCACTCTTCTCTATGGAAATTTTGCATGGCATGACTATTTTACATTCCCCAGTATATTGAAGAAAGAGGGAACATTTAATCCTAATTATATTTCTCCCACTAAATTATCTTAAAGTTTACACATTCCTCTGTCTTGGTTCATTATCACAACCTCCACCCTTCATTAAATGGTTAAAGTTCTTTCCTGTGTCTCGGCTTTCCCGATCCTGGTTTCCAAGAGTTGCTGTGAGTCTGTTTTCTCATAGCCTTGTTATCCCGTGATCACAGGTTGACTTCGCTGTGATTTTTCTCCGCTTCCCCGCCAAGCACGTTTATCCCTCGACAGCACTTCCCCGGTGCTCGTTGCCACTTTGTCAGCAATTTGCGAATGCCCATTCAAGAAATCCAGGGAGTCAAAAATTTTGAATGAAAGCTTCTCAAGTAGCTTAAAACGAACCGTAGGTTGCCCAGTTGGCCCCATAAAAGAAAGAATTAACTTTTTATTGATTGCTAAGGCGTTGATTAAATCTTTGCTAGCTCTCCTTTCACCTCCACTCCATCCATCCCTTTTAGCCACGGCTGATGGCTCACTCATCAACCTTTTGAACCCAATCAGCCACTACAGTAATTATCAACTGTCCTCATAAACCCCATTAACTTTATAACAGTACACCAGGGCCAGGGCAGGGGGGTTGGAACTGGATGATCTTTAAGGTCCCTTCCAACCCAAACCATTCTATGATTTATTGTGGACCTGGCGACGATAAGCAATACAGGCAGTGGTTTTACCCCACACTTGAAATGTTTCTTTTGGAATGTAGACAATCCGAGCTGCAATTTGGCACGCAAAACACCTGTAGGTATCACCTAAATTGTGTGGAGAAGCAGGGCTGCAGCGAAGATGTCATGTCTGTTCCTCTGGATGACTTGGAAATCACTGCATTCCAGCAACAGCAGACTCAAATGCTGGACTGCTTTATGCTGGATGCTGTGAAATCCAGTAGGTTGAGAAATTACAACTTTGTATTGATTTTCTACTCCTTTTAAAAGGCTCTACCAGGAGTATTAGTGTTATACCATCTTTAAATTAATGACATACTAGTTTTTATCGCCTATTTCTGTCCCTGATGTACAAAAAAAAAAAGCCACAGAAAGAGCAAGACCATTTGTTCTATACTACAGAAGAGACTGAAGTCAATATTTTGACTGGCCCTGTGAAGAATAATGCAAATAAGATTATATAAAAAGCAAAGATGCCACTTGAGAAGGTGGTTTTGTAAAACAATATACAACGGGTCAAATCCCTTGGGAAGCAAAGGAAGTAACAAGAATTGGCTGGGGTGAAGGCTTAACAGCATTCATAAATTAGCTGATGCTTAAAAATGTTATTCATTATGCTCTATTTATCGGCTTGTAAAGGCTCTCATTTTCATTTATAATAACACTCCTCAGACATCACCCTTCTGCCTCCTTTCATTAGATTGGAAAATTCAGTTTTGTGTACCCCTTTCTCCCACAGAGAAGCAGAAATTTATTTTCTTCCTCACCTTTTGACTACAACGTGCATTTTTTGCCTAGATCCTCCTGACTCTTTTAGCAGTGTGATAATTCACCGGACAACTCCCCACCACCTCAAAGACGTGCCCACCAACAGAAAACCGCATCTCGATTTTTCTTCCTGACAGCAGAATATTGAAATCGGTTCCAAAGACAAAAATGCCATCCAGTTTGATTCATCAAGTGGAATAAAGCCCTCTTGCTGAGAAAGCTATTTGAATGCGGGTTAACTGTGACCTGTGCTCCTCCACAGTCCTTGGAACATCTGGCCATATGGGCCGTAAGCAGATTAATCCAGTGCTTTGCACTCTCCTCCTTTAAACAGCTTAAAGGTTGCTGTTTAAATAGCACGGCATGCGAATTTTTTTTTAAAAAAAACAGATCAGCAAATATCTAAAATAACTGGGACCGGATGAATAACCCCTCTCCACGGGAAATTTTCAGAGGACCTTAAGAAGCAAAATACTTAAAAATGACTTGGTTTTGTTGCAGGCATGTGTTTTAACTTGACATGTCTAAATTTAATCTTTCCCAAAGTTGTCAAATCCTATCTAGCTTACGTGATTGATCCAGACGTACAACTTCCACTATTCCTGCTGCTGACAATTGTAACAGACAGTTTTAAAGTCGGGCTAACCAGGGAGCCGAGGGTAAGAGAGGACCAGCATGCCTGGATGAAGCCTTCATGCCCCGACAGAGCATCCCTCCCAGGGTGCTGGCAGCAACGTACCTCCTTGTAAACCTCAGCTGTAGCTCCAAACAAGCTGCAACGTCCACCCTCATAGCCCCGGCCACCCAGCTGGCGCCTGGTAGTGCCCCAGAGCTAGGTGAGCATCTCACTTGATGTGTCCTCAGTGGTGCAAGCAGGGAGACCAGACCTTCCTCACGCTCGCTGGAGCTTTTGGCCGCAGGAGCAACTGCGACCGGATTGTGCTGATGCTCCAGAGGTCATGTTGAGGGCACTGATGCAGAGATTTCCTTCGTATTCCACTGAAAATGGAAAGCTTCCCCGCAGGTGGAATTTTGATTGTTTTTGAATACAGGAAATGAAAAGCCATTTTATTTCTTTTAAAATCTAAAGCTTTTCTACAGAAATAATAATTTTAAACCCAAGCCAGGTTGAGGGGAAGTTCCAATAAATGTGAAGTCAATACCAGGCACCTTTTATCCCCATCTCTGTTTCTAGGATTTTATTTGGTAAAAGCAGAAGCTAAACCCCTCAGCACTAAACTTTTGATTTTTTTTTTGACACTGTACTTTCAGGTTTTGCATCGGACTTCGTATTTGTCTGTATATTTCCAAGCATTTCATCTCTCAGCTGTTGTACACTAGTGATTTAGCCTCAGATGATCATGCTTTATGTGTGTAGCAGGATGGGTCCTGGCCAGAATAGTTGTTTCTCTAGGTGAGTTTGAAGAAGTTGTCTTCTTCCCAGGTGCTGGTGATCATCGCTGCTTAGCAGACAAGCCGAAGCCTTATTATCTTCATTTTGCATAGCTACTAATTTTAATGTTGTCCATCAAGATTAACTCTGGGACTAAACCCTGCCAGTTACCAACCACGGGGAGTTCAAGAGTGTCTCAGTTTTTCAGACAGGAACATCCTGGTATAATGGCAGCTGCTGCGAGGAAACTCTGCTGACACACTTTGAAATGGTACTAGAAAACAGCTCGTAAAGTTGGAAATCTTATTAACATGCAGAGCAGCACATTGCCTATTACTCTGCATTCCTAGTTAATGGGGAAATTATTAGCAGGCAGCACTAAATTAAGAAAAGGAATGATATCTTGATTTAGTTATTGAACTGGCTCTATTAAAGAAGACTCCATCACTGCGCTGACAATCCCTGCTCCTCACTCTGTTGTGCATCTTCTAGGAGGGGACCCAAATGGGAGCCGAGTGCCACAGTGTGCACCTGAAGCAGGTCGCAGGAGCATCACCAGAGCTAAGGCAGGGTTTTAAGGACCAGATCTCACCTCCTGCTTGCGTTGTCTGCGTTGGGTGCACCAAAAGGCCAGCTTGAAACACCGAAGTGGCAGCAGTTCACAAACTTTTGGCCTGACCCTGCAACTGGCGATGTTTCACCAGCCAGTTCAGGGTGGAAGAGTGTGATGCATGACCTGTGTTGACAATTAGCAGTGGAATTTGTGAAACACTGAAGCAGCAAGCGATGCTTTCTTTCAAATAGAACATATGCAGCATTGCCACAGGAATTATCTTTCCTTATAATTTATGATTATTCCTAGAGCACGTTGGAAAATAATTTGCCAGTCCTTTAAAAGTTTCTGATTTTACATTTTTCCCATTCCATTTGGGTTGAAACTAAGACCTTTCCAGTCAAATTCCAAATCTCAGGATATCATAGAAGGTTAGCATCCTCCTCTAAAATGGAAGATAAACCAACCCGAATTTCCTTCAGCTCCCAATTTCTGCCAGAGATGTCTATTTTAGCAGCTCAGTTGGGATTCCTGACTACTAGATTACAGACTTGGTATCTCTTGCTGTGCCCTAGTAACTACTCAATTATTTAAACATGGAATGGCTCCAACAGATGCTATTGCAAGAAACTCACTCTGTAATGGCACAGTCAGGGCGTTCATCTGGGACACTGGAAACCAAGGGTCAAGTCCTTGCACCACAGAGTTTTAAAATCTTTATACAAAGAATTAAATTTATGCGAAGCAAACAACAGTATCAGTGGGTCAGGGGAACATAAGTTCAAATGCCTGTTCTGGGCTATATCCTACCCTAGCATGGAATGAACTCCATCTCTGGTTATTGGGAAAATGATTTATCTGTTGAATTTTGGCAGAAGTGAGCTCTTACATCTTGTATGACTGCATCCGAAGAAGCAAGAGAGATCCTCTCAACTCAGTAATGCAAAAGTCTACTTGGCAGCGTAACAGACGCTGGGGTATGAAAACCAGCTATTCTGTGGAAGTACAGAATTTTTATTGAAATGATAAATACTAAAGCAAAGTTCAGAGCTGTTGCTGACAGTTCATGTTCTCAGCAACTCAAAAAGGGGCTCTGCAGTGCAAGCTACAGAGAAAGCTGCCTTGGAGCTGGCTATTAAACCCATTGTTCCTGTTGGGGAAGGAACTCCTTAATGGATATAAGTCCAGCAAAGGTCCATGTAGGTTAGTGGAGCTTTGTGGCTCGACACCTCTTAGAAACCCAGCCTATAATCCTTTGGCAAGTGAAATCAACACCCTAGAAATTCAGCTACAGTCAAAGCATCTTTGACTGGTGTCCCACCAGGGGAAAGGTATTCACCTTCAGCTTGTGATGTGACTGTCATCACATTTCCAAGGCTGCTAGGAGGTTTTGGGGTGTAACTCCCTTCATTTTGATGGACTTTCACCACGCCGATGTTAGATCTGCAGGCTGTAGGCTGTAGGCTGTAGGCTTTGCACAGCTCCCAGGGTTGGAGGAGCAGTGGTTGCACTGGATGGGGCTGGCCGTCAGTGCAGTCACTGCCCACCCCAGTGCAACAGGGCTGTACCCCCCTGGCCACACCTGGAGCCCCTGGAATCTGCCCTAGTGGAGCAGGGGGATGGAAAGCACAGGGTTATCCCGTACAAAAACCACTGATTCACAACAATTGGTCGTGATTTCTTCTTTCTGAAACTGGGTGATTTTGTGGCATGAATAATTCTCTGACTACTGCTAAGAGAATGTCTTTATTCAAAGTGATATCCTGCAATAATTTATATAAACACTGTAAATTACATATTTGCACTGTATATCAATTTTATGTCTGTGCCCACTGTTTTCTCTCATAAAACAGAGAAATAAAACTTAGCACGCTTTTCAGATACATCACCAGCTGCCTGCCTAATTTCTTAGAAGCGAACAAAAACAGTGTAGGTGACAGTCAAGACAGGAAAACCCAGGCACTCCCAAATCATATTTACCTTCCATCACTGCCTTTTCTTTTCTGATTCATCTATAATGAATACCCTCCTGTCTTCACTAGACTCAGTTACTGTTTTTTTGTCTACAGTAACATAATCCGTGTGGTTTAAAACCACAGTTCATCTCTCTGTCTCTACTCTTTTTCCCTTACCATTAGTATAATTGGGGTGAAACTTTGCCCATGACAGCTACAGAGAGAATTCCCAGTAATAAGGTGTCAGAGGAGGTTAAAAGTGAGAGACCTTTAAGGCAGAAAGAAACATAGACAGCAGCTGTTCAGTGAACCAGTGCGGGTTTTGCGGGGCTCCGAGCGCCTTCTGCCCCCGCATTATACGTGGAGAACTAAATGTGATGCCCAAAGGCAGAGTAAGTGCATTTGATGAGGGAGGATGCCTTCTCCCCGGCAGCTCCTCCCTGGGTGCTTCCAGAGCGAGCTTGAGCGGGGCCAGCTCCTGAATCACAGAATCATAGAATGGTTATGTATGGAAGGGATCTTAAAGATCATCAAGTTCCAACCCCTCTGCCATGGGCAGGGACACCTCCCACCAGACCAGGTTGCTCCAAGCCCCATCCAGCCTGGCCTTGAACCCCTCCAGGGATGGGGCAGCCACAGCTTCTCTGGGCAACCTCTTCCAGGGTCTCACCACCCTCACAGCAAAGAATTTCTTCCTGAGATCTCATCTAAATCTCCCCTCTTTCAGTTTAAAACCATTCCCCCTCATCCTATGGCTCCCCTCCCTGATCAAGAGTCCCTCCCCATCTCTCCTGGAGCCCCTTTAGGGACTGGAAGGGGCTCTAAGGTCTCCCTGGAGCCTTCTCTTCTCCAGGCTGAACAATCCCAACTCTCTCAGCCTGTCCTCACAGCAGAGGGGCTCCATCCCTCACAGCATCTTCATGGCCCTCCTCTGGACCTGCTCCAACAGGTCCATGTCCTTCCTGTGCTGAGGACTTTAGAGCTGGAGGCCACCTTGCAGCAGCTTCTCAGCCACTGCTGCTGGAGAGGATGACAGCACTCAGAGAGCCCCTCATGGTTCTCAGAAACATTGCTGTGAGGTATCTGGATGCCACAAGGAAGACAGAGAAAGATCTGCACAAGAGGCAAATTTACAACTTCTGTTACTCTTTAAAATAAATATCTCACCCTACACAGTGACTTATCTTTTCCAGGATTATTTTTGCAGCCATGGATTTCCCTCACTTCTTCCCTAAGTGAATATCTAAAGTAAGACTTTAGTCCTAAGACATATGGAAATCAAACAAATCAACGTTCGTATAAGCTGGTGTCCTCTGGTTAACCTGTCATGTGTGGAAAGCAACTTAATCCTCAGATTTTGGAGCGCATCCAGTCTATAAAAGCATGTGGGCTGGGAGGAGCGGGCTGGGAGGCAGGATGAGCTGCCACAGGCAGGAGTTGCTGCTGCTGCTCAGCAGTGCCCTCAAAGAGCACAAAACCCCGCAAATCTGTTACCTGCATCCCCCTCGGGTGCTGCTTCTGCCCAATTCATCTCATAACGGAGAAAGCCTTGCCACAAAAAGAGCAACTCTGTGTGCGGTGAGATTAGGAACGGCTATCATAGCCTATTGAACTGGCTTAAACAGTAAAGTGCAACCTTCGGGTCTCGTCTCTCACGCCGAGGGTTGGGGACGGCAGAACAGCACTACAGCGGGTGTTCTGGTATTTGTTTCTGCCAGAAGCGCTCTACTTTGTATTTTGGGGGAAAAAATAGCAAGCTTTTAGCTGGAGTTTATTTCAGTTCCCTTGCCTTTCTACAACAGAACCCAGAGTGAACAGTGAGCATCATTTGAGAGGTATTTAATATGAACATAGAGTGAGGTAATGAAGTGGTCCCTTCTCAGCATAAAATGCCTACTGTTTATCAGTAGTTTATAAGGTAGTAGCTTCCCCTGCTCTGTTGCAATGTATGTGCCTTTATCCTACTCTGCTTGTTACAGACAGAGGGGATGGTGCTGCCTCACTCTGCTTTGACCGCTGACTCTGCCAGAATGAACCCAAACGCTGCTGTGAGCATCAGAGGAACAGGACAATCAGAGGAACACGCCAGAGATTAGCCAAATAAATCCTTTGTAAAATGGCAGCACTTGAGTCCTCTGAATCCATCCTGCTGTGGGAGTGGGGTGTGGATCACAGCACGCAGCCTGGGGAGTGCAGGACCACTAGGCAAGTCCTCTACCAGCCGAGAACATCGGCACCGCGATGGAGATTTGCTCCTGGAGCTGGGCAGATTGTCAGCAGGTCTCTCCCAGCCCACGGGCCACCAGGCACAGAAACAGGAGCCAGGTGCCAAACACAACAGGAGCCAGGAGCCAGAGATGGCAGCTGCTGAGGGATGCGCTGGGCCAGAGTCCAGAAAGGCCAGAGGAGGCAAGGTCTGGTGGCCCTCTCCCCAGCAGGAGCTAGGGCGAGGACCAAGGACCAGAAACAAGTGGCCTGAGGGAAGGATGAGGAATAAAAGCTCAGTAGCCAGAGGAGTGCACAGCTACTGCCAAGGGAGACTGCAGGCAGATGAGGCCAGTCGAGGTGGCTGTGTCCTCTACCAAACAAGCAGGGCACAGATTTAGCTCGTTGGATTTAGCAGACCATTTTAGCTGAAGAACTGGGATGCCTGGGCTACTGGCCCATACGAAGGTCATCCATCTGTTGGAACAGGGCCAGAGGAGGGCCACCAGGATACTCCGAGGGCTGGAGCATCTTCCCTATGAGGACAGGCTGAGAGAGTTGGGGTTGGCCTGGAGAAGAGAAAGCTCTGGGGAGACCTTAGAGCCCCTTCCAGTCCCTAAAGGGGCTCCAGGAGAGTTGGGGAGGGATTGTTTGCAAGAGCATGTAGCGATAAAACGAGGGGGAATGGTTTTAAAGTGAAAGAGGGGAGACGTAGATGAGATCTCAGGAAGAAATTCTTTGCTGTGAGGGTGGTGAGACCCTGGCCCAGGTTGCCCAGAGAAGCTGTGGCTGCTCCATCCCTGGAGGGGTTCAAGGCCAGGCTGGATGGGGCTTTGAGCAACCTGGTCTGGTGGGAGGTGTCCCTGCCCAGGGCAGGGGGTGGCACTGCATGGTCTTTAAGGTCCCTTCCAACCCAAACCATTCTATGATTCTATGATTCTATAAGGAGGCTGAGGGTAAAGCAGAGGTGGCCCAATTGTTCTGTAGACAGGCAGGGCTGGCTGGACCACAGCCATGGGTGAGGACACCAGCCCAGACCACCACCACCACCACCTCCAGCTCCTGCCTGCCCTGCAGCATGGTGAGCACAACCCATCGCAAACAGGGTCTTTCACGAAGCCACGCTGCTATCAGCTTTCAGAAAAATATACTGGTGTGTGGACCAGAAGCAAACAAACACATCAGGAGCAGTTTTGTGAAAAAACCCTTACTCGAACCCACCCATGTTTTTTTCCTCTTGATACCTAACAACGCTCACAGACTCCTTTAAACCCTCATTCCTGGTCTCATAGTTAATAATCTCTCGCAGGAGGAGCACGGGAAGGAACAGCAATCCTGCATAAACACTACATTTTTACTAGTTTTTAGGTAACATATTAATGTAGCTGAAAATGGCTGAATTATATAAGCTCCAGAATAAGATTTTCCACATTTCATGGAAATACAAGTACAAACCAGCACATTTGTTATTCATGACATGAATCTCCATAAAACCCCAGTCTTGTAAAATGTAATGTCAGGAAAAATCTGATTAAATGGCGCTGTCCTCCCTCAGGGAAAACCTACTTCAATTAGAAGAAATTGTGTTAAAGTCTGCATTTCCTGCTCCATTTCATCTTATTTATCATTTCAATAACTTTCTTTATGCCAGGCTAAAAAAATGCAAAAAATCAGTGAGTGGCAGGTGAGCATTAAAAAATATATGCATTTATTACGCTTACCCTTTTAGACTTAATGCTATTCAGTATTCTAGTTTCAAAGCTTAAGTACTGTCTTTGGGTTTAGTTTTGTCAGCTTGGCATTTTTAATAACCTGAATATTCAGCTATGTCAGTCTCTGCCATAACTGGAGCTGACTGCTTTAACTGGGAACAGTAAGTCTGGTCAAGAGTAGCATTTCAACTGGGTAGTCAAGGCTATTTTGAAACTACATTTAAGCTTTCTTAGGCATTAAGTGAGGGATCTGGCTCTTGATTAATAAAAAATCTTTGGTGACTCTTCACATTAATTGCATTGGTATTCATTTAACTTTGATTTTTTTGACATTCCAAACCCGCCTGGACATGTTCTTGTGCAACCTGCTCTGGGTGGACCTGCTTTGGCAGGGGGTTGGACTGGATGATCTCCAGAGGTCCCTTCCAACCCCATATCATTCTGTGATTCTGTGATTTAGGAAGATAGTTGTATTGTGAGTAATTAGATGATTACTGAGAAGATATCTGAAGATTATCAACTATAATAGATATTTTAGCTTTTCCCGCCTCTGATCTGAGTTTGTGTCTATTATACAGCTGTGAATTCTAGTGATTATGTTCTTATATCCAAGTGAATATAGTTGCTACTCTGTTTGTCAACATACAACCAGCTTAAAAAACACGAGCTAAATTCATACCTTAGACCACTGGCACATATGGCACAGATATTGAGAAATAAAGCATGATACTTGACTACTTAAAAACTGATGTTCACTGCATATTTTCTATGGCATATGCAAGGGAATATGCTGCACCGTATGAAGCGCGGGACATCTGTTATGGCTAACGGATATTAATGAGCTCGCACATCTGTTCTCCTTCAATTCCTTGGGCTGACAGAAAAACTGTGAAGGCTGATGCAAAAACAGCTTTCATTGACTGCTTCGTTTCCTACAGGCTGGAGGCAGCTGAGGACAGATACCGGAGCAGCTCAAGGAAAGCTTGGGGGAATTGTCTTCTGATGGGGTAGGGGACAACATGCAGCCAGGAGCCAGCCACCATATCAGTGTCGTGATCTCACTCAGTCTGTCCTTCCCAATTACATGGTCCCCTCTACTTCAAACTTTGTTCTTGTTTTATGGGTGATATTTTTAGTTACCTCCCAGACTGATGAGTCAGCTGTAGAGAGGGACAAGGCCAAGCAATACTTCTGTTGATGCAAGTATGAGATGATCAGATGATCAAAGGGCTGGAGCACCTCTCCTATGAAGACAGGCTGAGAGAGTTGGGGTCGTTCAGCCGGGAGAAGAGAAGGCTCCAGGGAGACCTTAGAGCCCCTTCCAGTCCCTAAAGGGGCTCCAGGAGAGATGGGGAGGGACTCTTGATCAGGGAAAGAAGCCATAGGATGAGGGAGAACAGTTTTAAACTGAAAGAGGGGAGATTTAGACTAGGTCTGAGGAAGAAATTCTTTGCTGTGAGGGTGGTGAGACACTGGCCCAGGTTGCCCAGAGAAGCTGTGGCTGCCCCATCCCTGGAGGGGTTCAAGGCCAGGCTGGATGGGGCTTTGAGCAACCTGGTCTGGTGGGAGGTGTCTCTGCCCAGGGCAGGGGGTTGGAACTGGATGATCTTTAAGGTTCTTACCAGCCCAAACCATTCCAAGAGTCTATGACCTGTTTTGCAGCTTTAAGTACTATTGAGAATATATACTTCATGGGAGGGATTTTCACTATTAGAATAATTTCTTGATTTGATGAGCTTTTGATAGATTTCAGTTTCTTTTCTACCTTTTTGAACTGCAGCGAAAGACCATCTGAAAAAGGTTATTTTTGTAAAAGGCCGAGATGTGCTTTATTGAAACACTTCTCTTTTCAACTGATTTTTAAACAAACAAAATCCTACAAAAAGAAAAATGACACATCCACTTTTTATTCTCTGATTGGTAAATATAGGAATTCAATAGGAAAACAACAAAAAAAAATTATTCCTCGCTTCTGACTTTTCAGAAATTAACTTTCACCACGTACAGAAAACATGGTATTTAGCAGAACATCAGGATGCAACATGTAAAGTATTAATCCTTGCACTTTCAATAAAATTGTTTGCTGATGCACTGGATTGTAACAGGAGCTTTGTGATTCTAGATGTTGAGCACTGGGGATGAGACTTAACCTAAAGGAAAACTTAAGGGCTAGAAAAGGCCAATTTTGGCTGAAAGCACACCCAAATTCAGTGTCAAAATTAAGGTAACACTTGGAATAGGAATTTTGAAATAATAAACAGAAAGGAAAAAACCCAATCGGTATACCACAAATAGGAGTGGGTTGATGGAGTAGGCTTTTGTAATATATGGAAAAAAAAAATCCATAGAAAAGTGACGAAAAAAAAAAAAGAGGAATAGAAGAAGTTTAGGACTGGCACAGATCCATTTCTACGTAGATGGTGTATAATGCAGTGGCACAGACAGAAGCGTCTAACACATTTTGTTCTGCTTTCACAAGGCAGCAGAATGAAGTATTATAAGAGCATGATGAAGTACCTTCTAGCACTTTCAAAAAGGATATCAAACAGCATGTACAGAGGATAAATATTTTCCAGGCTGCAGCCCTGAAAAACTTGCACCCAGGAGTCCTTGTAGAGTTGTCTGAGAGGTATATGCCTAATTTTCCATTTTAAAGATAGCCAAAGACTGGAAAAGAGTTAACGTTGTGCTAGTATTCATTCTAAAATGGCAGTGTATGACAGGAGCAATTATGCAGACATAAACCCCAGAAAAATAAACATGGGCATCAACTGATAGGGAATTAAATGACAGGGTATCACTACAGATGGTTAGTGTGGCTGTGTACCAGACAAAACCAGCACAGCACTGGCCAAGCATTGAAGAAAATGTCGTTACATACGTGGTATGATAGGAGTGGGTCAGTAGATGCAAAGACTTGGTGCTGAGGCTCCTACATCCTTCTCAGATGCAGCTGAAGGAATTTACTTTGAAGCCCAGTTTGTCTGGTTCCTGAGACTGAAAGTCTTCACAATGCTGGAGCTCAAAGCTGCTCAAGGCCAAGCATTGCTTTGGACTCTCCCCTCAGGGCTGGCATGCACTGATAAGCACTTGGAGGGGATTTTCCAATTTAGCTTCCTCCAAAAGAAAATTAAAATCCAAAATCGTTTTCCTAACTAAACCAGAACATACTATACGGAGTTGATACAGGGATTTACTTCAAACCAAGCAAAACCCTACTGCAAATGTTCATCTAAAGTAACAGAGAGTTCCTTGCTCTGCCACCGTCCATGTCCCATCTCCACTGATTCCACCTAAACCCTCTCCTGTAATTCATAATACAACCAAAGCATTGCAAGAAAAAAAAAAAAAATCAAGTTACATCACTGTATGTCTCCTCTCCAGTTCCCCAGAGGATTAACTCTCATTTTGGCAGTGTTAGTTCCAGTTAACACCCTGTCAGCTGGTGGGCTGAATAAGCGGTTGTGAAGGCATCACGCGGCACGTCTTCTGCAGCTAATGTAGCTGAAGGGGAGAGTACAAGCTAAAATTCATTTTGTAAAGCTACAGTACCAGAGTAATGGCCACTGCTGGAAAGCCTTACTGCCCAAGAAAAAAGTGGCAGGGTGCGAAAGAATGAAAAGCGGGAACTTACACAACTTCTTCAGGGCTGAAATGGTATCTCATACTTAGGAGCTCTTGGCATCAAGTATCCTTAGTTACCCATGGAAACCAGGCCTGTGTGAGTCAAAACCGCTCAGCTGAACAAAAATAAACACAACTGAAAGTTTTCATTTGAGCTGATGCAGACAATCATTTTTCAGTGTGTTCTCTTTGGTAAACCGAGAATAATATTTGAGAATTGTAATAATTTGGGGCCACTTATGACCAAAGTAAGGAAAGTAAAGGAATTCTGGACTACTTCCATAACAAGATTCCATTGCCTTTCAAGCACCAGGGAAGATGCAGCTACTCAAACCATGCGTGGCACCATTACATTCAGTAACTCAAGCTCTCCAACAACGAGCAGGTCGTTTTCCAGGCAAATGGGAACCTCCTGCTCAAATCTCGTCTGACTGATTCAGCGCAGTAATTGGAATTTAGATCTCCTCTGAAGACAGGGCTCTAGCCATCAGACTGTTATGTGTAGTATGGGCAACAAGCAGTCTCCCTCAGTCTTTCTTCTTGAAGCTGACTAATTTTGGCTAAATTATTGCAAATGAAGCAAAACTGAGCCTGAGTTATCACAGAGAGAGAGAATGATGCTGAGCCTGTAGCCTGTGTGCTAATAAGGAGGAGCCACCACATTTCCAGTTAAATCTAAAAGGTTTAAATTCATTTTCCTACTAGATTTTAATGAAAATAAGCTTTCAACGATGAGCAAGTATGATTTTTTTTTCTAGAAAATGTTCATCCTCTCTTCCACATCTTCCAACTAGTCCAGAGGGGACATGGGAGTTAACTTCTTCATTTGCATCTGCGTATCAGATAGATGCACACAAAATGGAATATGTAAATTACAAATTGAACATCTGTAAGGTAATCATCTGGTGAAGATCAGTAAGCCTTCTCAGCAAAACACGAGAGTTTTGGTTAAATTATTCTGAGCTGCAGTAATTTATACAGAAATGGGCTCTTGGGTGTCAATGTATGTGTGTACACATAAATAGACACACACATCACAACCCCACTTTTAGCAAGGTGAATTTGCAGATGTTGTTTCATTACTGAGTGTTATGTTAATAAAACCAGACTAAATAAATATATGCCACTTTCCATTTTCTACCCTGCCTACAGTGCATTTACTAACATCCCAGCATGGAGGATCTTTGCATCCTGGTTTGAAAGAGTCATGGTTCCAGCTGGGATGGGGTTGACTTTCTTACTAGCAGCGGGTGTAGTGTTGTGGTTTGGATTTGGGATGAGAATAGTGTTGGTAAAACACTGGTGGGTTTGGTTGTTGCTGGACAGCCAAGGCCAGTCAAGGGGGAAGAAGAAAGAAGGTGTGGGGGGATGTTCAGAGTGATGCCATTTGTCTTCCCAGGTCACCATGAAGCGTGATGGAGCCCTGCTTTCCCGGAGATGGCTGAACACCCGCCTGCCCATGGGAAGCAGTGAGTGAATCCCTTGTTTTGCTTTGCTTGTGTGTGCAGCTTTTTGCCTTTTTGAAATTGAACTGTCCTTATCTCAACCCACAAGTTTTTCCTCACTTTTACTCTTCTGATTCTCTCCCCCATCCCAACTGGGGGGAGTAGAGCGAGCGGCTGCGTGGTCCCAGTTGCTGCCTGGGGTTAAACCATGACAGGAAGGAATCCCCACCTTTCTTACCTCTTTCACCTCTTTTCAGGGGAATAGCCCTCAATTCCCCTTCACCCATGAGGAGCACACCATAAGGAACAATTTTGCAGTCTATGGGAAAAAAATTCTTAGGCAAAAGAATCTTCTACAGGTCAGTCCTTCAGCATGAAGGCAACTCTTTGGAGCAGCACCAAAGACTTCTTTTGCATGTGACACTGAGACTGTAAATCGTGATATATTTATTGTTGGTTGTCGATAAGGAGCAAGTATTAGGATATTTTTAGACACTTCACCCAGTGTATACTCTATGTAAAGAAAACAGCCTT